>NC_133010.1:3963212-4563212 GCF_048564905.1 Vicugna pacos | reverse complement strand
AAGAAATAACTGTAGTGTGGAAAAGAGACCTGAGAATGAAATGACTGAGAGTCAGCTGTGCAAACATTCCACCAAAATAGCACTGTTTAGGCATGGGAAGCAGGGAGCAGGAGTTACCAGGTTAGGAATGAGATAACATAAGGCTTTGTTAGGCAAAGTGAAGTAGTTTGCTTTTATTTTATTTGCACAATTTGCATCCAGAAATGCTAAGATCTAACTTACATTTTGAGAGGTGCCTTGGCTGTTTTATGGTGAATTGATGGTTACAAGAAAAAAACAAACACAGAGAACACACTTAGGAGTCCAGCAATAAAAGACAGAGTCTAGAACCAGGACTGGGAGAGTCAGCAGTGAGAAGGGGATGGGTTAGAGACAGCAGATACAGGGTTTTGCAAGGCACATTATCATCAGGAGTGAAGAGAAGGAATCGTATTACTCTCAGGATCTAAATGTGAGCTGTTGGCTGGAAGATGGTCTTATTTACTAAGAAGGATGGAACCAAGGGAGTGCCATGTCTAAAGATGGAGTGATGATAACGTGAAGATTTAAGGGTTGTGCTTTTTACGTATTAAGCTGGTGATAAATGTTTGGCATTCAAGTGGACCTGTGGAATGACAACTGAAATTCAGAAAAAAAACTTTAAAGGCAAATATTAGAATCTGGAATCAATAGTACATTGTTCAAAAAAATCTGAATGAAAATAATGTAAGAATAGAGTATGGACATAGAAGACCCCTTCTGCTTCCAGTAATACCGTACTGGGGAGAAGAATATTAACCAGGCAGGATAAATAGAAATCAAGTAGTAAGATGGTAAATTTTAAATCAAATGTATCAGTAAGTGCTTTAAATGAAATGCACAACTGAAAGATAATGTCAAGTTGGACAAAATATCTGGCCATTTGTTGTTTTAAAAAAAAGACACATCTAAAAGATAAACATATAGAAAAGAAATATGGAAGATGGAAAATGGATGCCATGCGAACGTTAACAAAAAGGAAACACTAATTTAACACATTTTAATGTAAAAACAATCATTAATAATGAAGAGAGCATAATGCTAAATGGTTAAATTAGCAAGAAGGTATAATTTGGAAACAACTAAAATATATTAAAAAAACACAAATTTTATAATGGCAAAGAATCAATCTTCACTCTAAAAGGAATATTTTAACTCTCTTACTAAATACAACAGAAGCAGAAACTTAGCAGTAAGAATAAAAAAAATCCAACATAATTAACACATTGACATATATGGAAACAAGGCACCACAAACCTGAAATTTCACTGTATTTTCAAGTACATTTTAAGCATTTAAAATTTTTTATATCATCTTGCTGAATTGAATTATTTTAATTATTAGGTAATGTTTCTAATTGTTCCTATTTGTCATATTTTTTTTCTATTTTCTTTCCTCTGAAGTCTACTTTATCTAATAATACAGCTGCTCCAAATATTTTTGATTAGCTTGGTGTCTTTTTCCATTCTTTTATCATTTACCTACTTATAGCAAAATAGTTGAAGCAAGATTCTTATAGACAGTATTTACTTGAATAGCTTTTTAAATCCATTCTGCCAATTTCTGTTTTTTAAGTGTTACATTTAGACTACTCACATTAAATAAAATTATTCATGTATTAGGACTAAATTTGTCATTTTATTATTTACTTTCTATTTGCTCCCTTAGTTTTTTGTTTTTCTATTTCCCCATCCCTGTCTTGCTCTGGGTTACTTGAACATGTCTTGATTCTGACTTGTTTTACAAATAATGTTTTTAAATATATTTCTTTGTAGTTTTTTCCCCCCAATAGGTTGCTCTAGAGATTAAAATACACATACATAGCTTATCACTTAAGTCCTTTTATCCTCTCTTTTTATGATATAACTGTCTTAAGTGTTATTTCTATGTACACTGAGGACCGCATCAGAAAATTTTATATATTTTTGCTTTTAACTGTCACACAATATAAAAATCTGAAGAGGAAAGTAATTTTATTGTGTACTTATTTTAAATTATTTTATCCACATTTACTGTTTTATTTCTCTTTCTTCATTTCATATGTTCATCTATTATTTATTTTATGCTTAAATAGTCTTCTTTGATCATTCTTTTAGAGCAGGTGTGCTGGAGACAAATTCTCTTCATTTTCCTTTATCTGAGAATGTGCTTCACCTTCCCTTTGATGAATAGTTTAGCTGGACATAGAAGCCAAATGGCTATGGTTTTTGAGTTGGTAGTTCTTTCTCTTAGGACTTTAAAAATATGGTGCTACTTTCTTCTGGCCTTTATGGTTTCTGATGAGAAATCTGATATCATTTGCACTGTTCTCTAAAACAGTGTTTCAATTTGGTGTACCTTTGTCTTTCATGGGCACTTTTGACAATGCCTGTGTCATCTTTCACTGTCGGAACAGAGAGGTGGCAGCTACTGGCATCCAGTGATCTCCTGATTAGAGGCCAGGTGTGCTGATAAACATCCTAAAAGACACAGGACAACCTCCCTCAAAAAAGAATGATCTAGTTCAATGCATCATCAGTGCTGAGTCTGAGAAACTTTGTCCTATACGCAATGTCATTGTCATTTCTCCCTAGTTAGTTTCAATGTATTTTGTGTTATGGTCTCTAGTTTTCAGAAATTTCATTATATTTTGTCTAAACAGTGTCTTGAATCTGTAGATTTATATATTTCATCAAATGGAAAGCTTTAGGCATTACTTCAAAATTTTTTCAGTATCTGTTCCCTTTTGGTCTGAGACTCCAATAACATAAATATTAGCTCTTTTAAAAATTGCCCCAAAGATCTCTGAGATTTAAATTTTTGAGTAAGTTTTCTCTCTGTTGCTCATGTTGAATAATCTTTCTGCTCTATTTTAGATTTTTACTGATTTCTTTCCTCTGTCATCTCTATTCTATTATTTAGTCCATCCAGTGAAGGTTTTGCTTTTTTGTATTTGTGTTTTTTTAACTCTAAAATTACTATTTAATTATTTTAATGTTCCATTTTTGAGGCTTCTTTTGTTTGTTTCAAGAGTCTTTGTAATTGCTTGTTACAGTATTTTTATCTGATAATTGCAGTGGAAGTACCACCTCACTGATGGTGCTTATTGATTGTCATTTCTGCATTTGAGTTGAGATATTCCTGCTTCTTGGTATAACAAGTAAGTTTAGAGAGTATGTTCAGTATTTTGCATATTTTATCATGGGACTCTGGTTTGTGTTAAATTTTGTATTGTAGCAGGTACTCAATTAGTTTAGGTTCAAAATGCACATTCTGACTAACTCTGATGGTGTGTGGTTCAACTTGAAAATTTAACATATATCATACAATCCATACAGTTATAGTTACATGTATAAATATAATATATATAATGTATATATAATATAATATAAAATAGGCAAAACCAATAAAGTAAAATGTTGATACACTGATGATAGTAATTACCTAATGGAACAAGTAAAATACTGAATTTAGAAAGGCATCCTTGAACAGGTGAGAGGAGGTGGAATATAGAATACACATAAGTAATTGTCCTTAGTTATGAGAAAGACAAATCTTCTATTACAGAAGGAAAGGCTGGTTATGAAGATCTAGATTCAGATATAGGCTGAATTTTCTAGTGAGAAAATGAATTGATTTTCAACTGACAACATCTATTTTCTGAATGGACTATGAGATGAGGTCAGCAGATGAGCTAAAGGAGGAAGAAATAAAAATGTATGAAATAGTTATCTTGGAATGTGGACAAGTGTGTGTTCTCAAAAAATGTATTAGAACTGTCTTTTTAAAATTTTTGAATTTTTTAAATTGAGATACAGTCAGTTTACAATGTTGTGTCAATTTCTGGTGTACAACACAATGCTTCTGTCGTACATGAACATACAAGAATTGTCTTTTTTTTTTTTGAAAGTATTAGAGCTATTTTATTCTTTTTTTTTACATTTTTATTGATTCATAATCATTTTACAGTGTTGTGTCAAATTCCAGTGTTCAGTACAATTTTTCAGTCATACATGGACTTATACACACTCATTGTCACATTTTTTTCTCTGTGATTTATCATAACATTTTGTGTATATTTCCCTGTGCTCTACAGTGTAATCTTGTTTATCTGTTAAGAATTGTCTTGACAGTGTTGAATGTTCATTTGAGATTTGTAGCCATCCTGGAGTCCATTTGATTAAAAAAAAATCAAAGAAATTGTTCAAGGGACCACAAACACAGAAAATTGAATGAATGTCTGAAATTGTTAAATGTAGTGTTAAATGTCTGAATAAATTTAATTTGTGAAAATTAATTACTTTTTACTGAGTTTCATGTGGACCTACAGAGCCTTAAATTCAGTTGCAGTCTGAATTACCTCTTTTCAGTTTTAAAAGAGATTATGGTAAGGGCATATTAATAATTTATCTATGTCTCCCTTCTTTGTAGTATTTATTGAATTATTATTACTCTATACTAGTCGTTGAGGAGGATACACGAGTGAAGAAAAATTGGCACCATTTTCCCTGGTCCCCTGAATCATCTATTTTAGAGAAAATCTCAACACTAAGTTGTAGACTCAATTTTTTTCTGTGGCTATTTACAAAATTGCTGTCAGATATTCTCTTTGCAAATTAGATTCATAAAGCGAATAATGTTATTAAGGTGATTTTCTTCCTAAGCAACTATATTTTTGGTCTAGAATTTTTTTTTAAAAAAAAGGGAATAAGTGGATCACAAGTAATTATTCAAAAATAAGGAAATAAGGAAATCATAAAGGAGTAAACACGTTCACACAATGTACCACATGGAGAAATAGTTTTAAGAAGAAAAGGAGCAAATTTATCTTTAGATTTCATTTCATATCAGAAGAAGCATATTTCTTCAGTACTTTTCCTAAATATAAAATCAGCAGAAGAATCTAAAATTGATTCAAGAAAGCAGACTGATTTGTGGATGTAAGATACTCAGGTCGATTTTAGAATGAAATACTCTAATGTTGACTAAAGTTTATAAAAACATGTTCAATTTCAATAAAGAAAATAAACAGAAGAAAGATTTTGTGCAAACTACAAATACTATAGTGGAAGAAAGTTGTTTGACTCAAAATCATCCATTTTATAAAAAACATATGGGACTTCACGTTGACAGTTTTGTCTATCACAATGAAAAGTTTCCAGATTATTCTTACTGATAAAAGTGTGCCTAACAATGATCAACAATTTATTTTCCTGCATGGTGATCAGTAGGAGAATGAAAGTTTAGGAGTAAGGATGCCTAACTATATATATATATATATATATATATATAGAGAGAGAGAGAGAGAGAGAGAGAGAGAGAGCTGAATTATAATCTTAGTTTAATTTAACCCAGTAGACTGGTAAATTTGACACAATTAACTGTCTGTTGTCTATAGCTGCTCCCTGATGTGCTCCTCAGAAATTAGCATCATGAGTTCTAGTCTTTCAGTGAAAATTTGTTGATCTCTTGCATGATAAATATTGTGCTAATTACTGGGTAAAACAAAGATGAAACAAGCTCTATGTGCAGTTGTCTGTAATCTAGTGGGGAAGACACACATATCAATACTCTTGACATGTAAGATATGGATTTTATCTCAGTAACTTTCAGTGAAAGAAACCGATAGTTTCAGAAAAGGAGAAATGAACAACCCAGAATTACAGAACATGAGAACTGGAAAATTAATGGATTGATGATATTTCTGACCAGGAGGCATGGGGCAAACACTGATATTCTGACGTGACAAAGAGTTACCTAGACTCTAGTTCAACTCCTTGGAAATCGGAGTTACATGCTTTTATTTTTGAAATTTTATAAATATCATTTGAAAACGTTTTTAGGGAAAATTTGAAACATACATGTCAAAGTAGGGATCATGATACATTGAGCATTTATTTATTATCCAGATCCAACAATAATCAAAACATAGTCAATTTCATTTTATCTAGACCCTTACACAAATTTTAGAGATGCTTTTATTGATGAAAGAATTTAATAAGGAAAATATTAAATATATTTATTATAAAGAATATTCTTTCCCAGTGTGCCACTTTGTGTGTTATTTAGTATTTATAAAAAACCAAGACCACAGATAACACTATTCCCACTTTACAGCTAGGAAGCTATAGAACCTTGTAAAAATGCCCCTTCAGGTCCTGTTGAGTGCATTAGTCATTGTTAGAGTAGTTGCCTGGGCTTCGTTCCAGCTGGGCTGGGCTCCCACGTGGTGCCGGGTGACAGCCTCTGACCTCCTGTCCATGTCTTAGCCCTTTTATCTCTTTTTCATGCTTCCCTGCTGATGCTTTTGTGAAACCTTAACTGAAGCCCATGCATTCGTAATCAAGAAAGGTACAGGTCAAATTTTGGCCCTTAAGACATATGAAGGGATAATTCTTGCCCTCTCCTCTTTGGTGAATAGTCTTGTGATGCACTGACTTTGCTCCCTGGAGGACAATTCTATATGAATGAGCAACTGGCTCCACTTAGTGGCAGTCATCTTGGTAATGTAACTTTCTTGTGGCCCTCCTGGCTTTCCTGAATCACCCTCCTCATCCATCATTGGATAGCAATCCATAATGAAATCATAGAACACAAGCCCTCTGTCTTGGACTATGTCCTCTGTGAAACTCAGCTAAATAATTTAAGAATTTTGTCCAAGTTTACTCAGTTCTTGTGTGTCAGAATTAACATTCAAAATAAGAGTTTTCTTAATCCAAAGCCAGTGGTCTTTCTCCACAACATTTAGGTTCATGAGTGAGAAGCAACTGTGCTTGTATATTGGATTGGCATGGATAATGTGAGCTGCTTTCCAAATCATGTCATTGAACCACAGGTAAGTTTTTAATTTATGATATGGCAAAATAAAAACTTATGGATTATTCAGCCTGGGGCCATATTTGAGGATTTAAAAAACATTTATATATATAAAATCAGGCCATCCTTTGATGTCCATTCCTATTGGAGAATGATACTAAATTAAAGATTGGATGCTGTTTTGTGTGATCAGGTCTTGTTGACTGGTGGTCTTTTCCATTATGTGATCAGAGAGAGACCAGATACATAATATGAGAGCTCTAAACATTAGTGCCTATCGGCTATTTTCCCAGGGACCTTCCATTTCTCTGAAGAGGAGCCCTCCAGCACCCAGCATGGCAGAAAAGATCACTCACTGATGCTGAGCGGCAAGAGCCGAGAGGCTCACTCTGCATTTCAGATGTTCATAAAATATCCCTGTTTTAGTACAGACCCTTCCCACTGCAGGCTTCCTTTGCTTGGTGTACCCAAGAGACTGGAGCAATGTGGTTTGATTTTTCTAGACAGTATATCTCTTGTCCACTCTGAGATGTTGAAAAAGGAACTGTTTAACTACTTGAAATGATGGAAGGGACATAGAAGTACAGTATCCTATGAAACATATTTTAATTAACCCACTGCTTCTTGTCCTATATTTCTCCCACTGGAGCTTCTCATTCCTAATTTACCTCTGGGTTGCTTTATTTTGGAAACACCATCTGCCTGTAAAGATTTTACCACTCTGTGTCCTGACAAATCTATTAACAGTTCCACATCCCTTTCCATCTTTCAAAAATTGGTTGACGTCTTTTGCACTTGTGATATTGGACCTTTTCATTCACTATCAGTTATTACATCGTAGCATGAGAGAGCTTAGAAAGAAATGCATATATTTCACGTACCACTGTCACCTAAAATTCCAATATTATATTTTCTATAGTCTATTTTAGGCTTTCTTTTAAAGCTACCATTCTCCTATTTTCCACAGTGTTTCTTTAAAGGTTCATAAGGGATGATATTTGTAAGTTAATGTTATATAATCATTTGTTATATGGTCATAGGAGAATTCCAGGATTCCATTCATTGGAAATGCTATGGATGGGAATTAAGCATTTGTTAACAATTTGGAATACAATGACCCATTACATCAATCAATGAATATGCATCAGATTTATACTAGCTTTGGGTGTGTAGAAATGAAAAAAAAAGGAATAGGAGCCTGTGTGTTGGAGACATTTAAAGAGGATAGATATGACCCCAACAATTGTAGGTAAATATAAACAATAAGGCAGAGGGCCAGGGCAAAGTAAGATCATGTATTTTTGGTAAGCTAGTCTAAATACTGTTATTATTCTTAATATAGCAAAAAACTGTTGAGACATTTTAAGCAAGAGAGCAACATATGCTAAGACACATAAATGAATAAATACAATAACAGAGAATAGATTAGAGCTACTAAGACAGGACATCCCAAAACCACTTACACTGTTATTATTATGGTCTAGATAACAGATGTTTGGAATTTGAAAAAAAAAAGATAGCAGTAGATGAATAGAAGTAGAACAAATGACTGATTCACATGGAATCAGATTTTTTACAGAATGTGGCTTGGACTGGATATGATAGGTGAAGGAGGCAAATTTTCTGGTAAGTTTCTTCATTCTTTGCCTTTGATAGAGAATAATAGCATTTTCTGAGATTAAGCAGGAACAGCAAAAGTCCTTGAATGAGTGTTGGCAAGAATATAGAAAAATGATTATGTTGGGGCATGTCAAATTTCTGATTATCTTGAGGTATTTACATAGTAATGACAGAAAGACATGTGGACATTTGAGTCTGAGGCAAGTAATATAACATTCAGAATCATCAGTAAACTTGTAGTCCTCAAATGTATAGAAATTGGTTGGATTTTTCTGAAATAATACAAGAGAGAGAGGCATAGAGTGGTTGAATTGTTTAGAGTTTATGAAAAGGTGCAGGGAAACAAGGCAGCTATGATTTTTTAGAGTCCTGGTGAAAGAATAGTGACCAACAAAGCATTCTGAGAGAGAGTAGAAAGAAAGAGGAATCCAACAAATACGGTACATAATATTTCAAGATGGAAAGAGCAATCGGTACTGCTGAATGAAGCCGGAAGATTGAGAAAAATAAGGACCAAAAATACTTTTTGGAACCTTAGCAACAGGTACATAAATAGAGTGGTAGGGGTGGTAAATATATGGAAAAAGAGTCGACGATGATAATAGAAATAAGTAATTGTAGCTATTGATGTAAACCGCAGTTGCATAGAATGCATATTATTTTTAAGATGTGAGATAATATAACTTACTGGTTTGTCAGTGGGAATTATCAAGTTGACAGAGAGAGGTAATGACATTACAGTGGGAGTAACTGAAGGAACACATGGTCCAAGAAAGCAAGGCCTGCCTTCAGAGAAGCTGACCTCCGATGAGAGCAGGGTCCCTTTATCTGTTGTAAAAAGGAGGAAGAAGGAGGAATTGGATACAGATGATGGTGTAGGGTGATCATGGTTTCTATTTTGTCAACAAAGCCCTTCATACAAGTTATCCAGCTTGTCTGGGTTGGAGAGAGAAGGAAGATACTTCAATATCACTGATGATGAGAGAAGAAATGTAGGAAATAAATCATACACTGTTTCTGTGTGCAGTGTGTGTGCTCCTTTGAAGTTGGTTATAAGGAATTAGTATTGAGTGATGCTCATCTGCTGGAATGAGCCACATTCTCAATTAGTGGTCCACTGAGCATGTGACCAGAGACAAAAAAAATCAAGTGGTTGACTTCCGATAAGTGAGTAATTTTATCTGTTAAGTACAATGGCTGGATGAAGAGAGGGTTGCAGAAGTTGACTGTATGTATTAACTATGGAATATGAGGATGGCAGTCAGAAAGATAAAAACAAGGTGGTAGAGGGCAATAAATACAGAGAAAGGAGTGAAAGGGAACTCTTAACAAGTTAAAGGAAAATTCCAGACAGATCTTTGATCAAGTGAGTTTGAAGGATAAGAAGTAATTGTAGACCAGTGGGTGGTTCGGCTCCTGATTTTAACGTGTGGTTTCTGGTGGTTGATAAAGTTATGACTTTGGCCCTGAGAGTAAGTAGATAAAATGGAATCAAGGAAAGAGTCATAGCAGAAGAGGTCAAAGAAGTGAGACTCTAGGTGTTGGATCCACATCTACGTTGACTCTACTAAGCAGTGACCGGGGTTGGGTGGAGAGGAAGGTAGTGTGATGGGATTAAATAACTATGATCCTTCTCAAACACGAGGTTTGACAGTTCTGACTTTCAACTTTAATTACATTATTTAAATACTTTGTTTACTCACATGATTACTTTTTAATAAAGGAAACATGAGAAAATGAAGCTCTTTTCTGAAGATTATGACCAGCAGCTTCTCATTTATTTTTCCTAAAAATTTAGAAATAAATTTAAGTTAAAAAAATTATCTTAAGTTACAGAGTCATCATGAAAATTCTACAAAGAGAATTGTATCTCATTCTTCAATATTTCAATATTATGCATGGAATATGTAAACAGAAGGCATTGCTTTTAATATTCATCTTTCTGTTGAAATTGTGATGTCTTTGAAAAATAAAAAAATATATTGTTACACACATATAGACAATAGGCAATGTGCACTGGTTTTAACTCTCTATTCTCTTCCACTACTTGATCTATAGAGTTCAGATGTCAAAGAAAAGAATGGACTGCTTCCTATGGACAGGATTTGGCTAATAGAAAAAGAAACTAATGAAACTCACTTTTTAAAAACTGAAATATAGTTGTTTTACAATATTGTATTAGTTTCAGGTGCACAACATAAGTATTCAGTATTTTTATAGAATATATTCCATTTATAAGATATTGACTATGTTCCCTATTCTGTACAATATATCCTTGTAGCTTATTTATTTTGTATGTAGTGGTTTGTATCTCTTAATCCCATATCCCTATCTTCCTACTCCTTTCCCACTCCCCACTGGTAACCACCAACTTGTCTTCGATATCTGTGAGTCTGTCTCTGTTATTTTTTATATTTACACATTTGTTTTATTTGTTAGATTCCACATATAAGTGATAACATAATTTGCCTTCCTCTGTCTGACTTATTTCACTAAGCATAATACACTCTAGGTTCAACTGTGTTGTTGCAAATGGAGGAATTTCATTGTTTTTTATGGCTGAGTAATATTCCATCATGTGTATATATTTGTTTATTCATTCATCTGTTTTTTTAACATTTTTTATCGATTTATAATCATTTTACAATGTTGTGTCAAATTCCAGTGTTCAGCACAATTTTTCAGTCATTCATGGACATATACACACTCATTGTCACATTTTTTTCTCTGTGATTTAGCATAACATTTTGTTATATCTCCCTGTGATTCATTCATCTGTTGATGAACACATGAATGCTTAGGTGGCTTCCAGATCTTGACTATTATAAATAATGCTGCTATGAACATTGGAGTGTGTGCATCTTTTCAAATTAGTGTTTCCCTTTTCTCTGGATATATACCTAGATATGAAATTGCTGGATTATGTGGTAGTTCTATTTTGGTTTTTAGAGGACCTTCCATAATGTTTTCCATAGTGGCTGTACCAATTTACATTCCCAACACCAGTGTACTAGGGTTTCCTTTTCTCTGTATCCTTGCCAACATTTATTATTTGTAGACATTTTAATGATATCCATCTGACAGATGTGAGGTAACATCTCATTGTGATTTTTGACTTGCACTTCTTGAAACTGGCTTTTTACTGCAGATTACACATTGCAGCACAATACAGTAGATCCACCTGCTGTAAATGAATCTTTGAACTGGGACTTCACTATTATTTAAAAAGTATTTTTAAGTCAGTGTGTAGACTTCTGAATATGTTAAGCTGTTCAGGGAAATACTGCACAAATAGTTAAAATAATTTTTTGGATGTTAGTCATGTCTGTACATATATGTACCTGCATCCTTATACATACACATGCATGCCATGTCTATTTACATGAACATATATGATTAATGGAAAATAAGCAAATTAATTTTCATAAAGTAGATCAAAATTGAAGGAATAACCGACCTTTTCATTTACAACTTGAATCCGGTTGTTATGATGATATATATATATATCCAAATTTTATTTCAAAAGTTATTGTATCCAGTTATACTCACAATTTCATAGAACTCTTTGATTTTTACAAAATTAAAATGATCTATTAAAGGATGCAAATGAAAAATGTGAATACAAATGTGTGACAAAAATGTGTATAATTTCTTTTAAAAATTCTAAAGCCCAAAGTGGCTGAGGATTTTGAATATGTGTAAAGAACCACTAAAAGGGCTTTTAAAACATCTGTCTGAGTGGAAGGAACAGGGTCAGATAGAATTTCCAGTGACAAAGTTAAAGTAGAAATACTTCGTCCCATGGTTTGCTTTGACGAGTTATATATGTTTTGTAGGCTCACGTTGCCTACAGAGTAATTACCCGTGTTTCAGTGGCTCGACCTGTCCGCATACTAAAGGGCCTTTTACTCTCTACTGCCGTTCCTGAGTATCGCTTACAATTGCACCAGCCAGCATCACTGTGTGTGCCAGACACCACTGCTTCCATCAAACCCACCAGACAAGGCAGGGTTGAGCTAGCCTAGCTGATCATCAGTAACCAAGTCAATTTTTTTCAATAGTACGTATCCAGACGCTTAGCCCAGTACCTCGGACAGCAGCATGCTTTCAATTTCTCATTGTTGATGTACATAATATCTAATACACAGGTGCGCAGAAAATGACAATGGAAACAATAAACCCTGGTGTGACCCAGCATCTGAGCCTGGTGGGGCGGGGGCTTTCTGCCAGCTGGTCACAAACATTCAGAAAAATCAAAAGGTACCCCTAAAACAGTGGTTACCTTTGGACTCACTAGGAAAGTGCACGACTTTTGTCTACCTTCTTCTACTGGTTCCATGTGACTCTGATTTTTGTTTTTCTTTTTTGCTACTGGTGTTGTTTTGCCAACTTCAGATATCGTATGTGGCCAGGGTAGAACCCCAGTGCACATCCAGGCCAGGCAGTGAAATTAGAAAGTAGAACAGAAAATCTGGTAAATGAAAGAGTCTGTATCTCGAGGTGCACATGTTGACTCATGTCCTGGAAATTCTAACCCAGTGCTGCGGGGTCTTCTGCATGTTAAGAGTAGTTACAATTATTCCCTGTTTTCATATATTGGCAAATAAATCCTACAAATTAAACAAAAAAAGACTTATTGGAGACCAAATAAACACATGTACGACATAGACCAGCCCACAGTCACCCACTGAAGATGTCTCTTTCATCCCTTTTGATGTCTCAGCTCCAAGTCCCTTCTTGTGCTGATTTTAAATCTGTAAACTGCAGAGTTTCCTGATCAATAATATACGATTATTTAAAATGGTTGGCAGAAGGGACTCTTCACCCGGTGTTGTGGCAACTGTGAAATACACACCCCTCTTCTCCTGCACACTATATTTCTAAAATCGTAATTTTTCTTATGTCTTTATTATGTCTTGTGGTTTTCTTCTAGAGGAGGGGAAAAGAGAAGGAAAAGCCAACATTGCTTCTCCTGTGAAGCAGTGCTGTGGGACTCCTGGCTGGAGCAGGCCAGGACAGACTAGGAGGGGAATTGGCCAGGAGACCTGTGTTTCCTGCAGGCTAGTCAAGTTCCTAATGCTGGTGTGTCCAAAAAGGCAAAATCACTTTTGTGAAGCTTGTCATTCAGGATTATTGTATGGGATGGGGCTTGAATTAGAACGAACACATTTTTTTTAGATTCTTTATAATTGAGAGTTTCATAAAACAAAAGAAATCAATTCTTCTCTTGCAGCTCAAATTCTAGAAAGTTCCTTGAGTCAGATTCTAAACATCAATGCTGTAACTTTCTGAAGTGTTAGGGCCTGAAAAAATCTGTTATTGTTTTTTGTTTATGGACAGTATTTTGGTCATTACAACTGCGCTGCATAGGATACTGAACACATAGTAAGTGATCAAGAAACGCTTGCAAAATCAAACTGGATTCATGACTACAGGTCTAAGCCTACCACAGTATGCATATGGCTTTAATTTCTGTTGGAGTCAGCATTTTTACGAACAGATTAAATTAAAGCTTACCTGCCAAATATCTAAAACCAAGGGAAAACAGGTTTACAGCATAATTGGAACAGAAGATGAGAACGTAACCATGGAAGACAAAGACCAGATTTTATTCAACTCATATTAATTCAACATATATTAATGGGTGTCTAGTCTGCAGAGATTCTGTGTTCGGTGCTGTGGTGATGTGATGATGTTTCAGGGCAGTTCTGACCTGAAATGTGAGGTTGTAATTCTCCCCTTCATCCTTGTGATTCTGGAAACTACAAATGCAGTGTTCACAGGGCAAGACCTGCATGAGGACATCAAGTCACTGGGTTTATATTTACCCCTTTACATGAAAGTAGTCAGATGCTATCTTTCAGGAACATGGTATTATGACCATTAATGCTTTAACCAGCATAGAACTGTATTCAACACAGAACCCTGGGAGTTGTGAAATCTGTGGACCAAATGGAAGTGTGAAAGTGGTGGGAATCACATCAGAACATCCCGAGATGTCATGACATGAGGTTTTGAGAGTGTCCCTTTCCTTAAAGGATGCAAGCAGGATCAGATGGCAGCCCACCCTTGCATGATAACAACACAGAAACATAACTCTGCCAGAGGCAGGAAGAAAACCAGTTTTCCCTACACATGAATGGGACAATCATTCCTACAAGGATTTGCATCCAAGGGGAGAATTCTTACCCTAACCCCTGTCTAACGTGGTGTGGAAACATAACAGGAAGGAATGTCATCCCTGGC
This sequence comes from Vicugna pacos, assembly GCF_048564905.1. NCBI lineage: Eukaryota > Metazoa > Chordata > Mammalia > Artiodactyla > Camelidae > Vicugna > Vicugna pacos. The sequence continues at coordinate 4,548,533 of NC_133010.1, read as the reverse complement.
AAGGCTCCTCGTGCTGGGGAGTGCTGGTGCAGAGGAAGTTTTTAGTGCTGCTAGAGGTGTTGCTGTGGGCACCGATGCATGGAAGCCAGATACAGTGGAAGGAAAATAATGAAAAATGCTGATTAGGGGCTCAGAGAAAGGAATGGAACATTTGTGCTCAACAATAAAATGTAATGCTCTGTTAATCTATTTCTTGGTTGTCCTTACTCTGTAGGTTTTTAAAATACACTTTTGTTCCTCATTTAGTTCCTTACACTAAATTTCCTCCTTTCTCATCACTTTTCCCTATTTTGACTCTGACTTTAATTGTGAATAGATTCAACTCTGCAAGGGCCTGAATACGAAATATAATGTCAGTATCAAGAGAGTCCATACTTTTGCTCCCTGTGAAATCAACAATGTTGGGGATGGAGAGTATATATCGGAACCATCCCCAGCAGAGGCTCAGAAAAAGATCGCTGTCAAAGCCACGCCAAGACTTCCTGAATTTCTGAGGCAGAGAAATGCCTCATGCCCTCAGATATCCATACCACAGGTTTAAGTATGGGTACATACATGTGTATGGGAAATTTATCAGATCTATTTGTATAGCTATGTCAAGAGAGCTATTAGGTCGAAATAATCCTTTGTTTGCTATTTGTCAGTGATCTAGTTAAGCTTAGAAACAGAACTTCTCCATTTCAGTTCTAGAAATAAGAGAAATTTTAAAAGTGTTTTTCCCATTATGTAGCCATATTCTCTTTCCTTTTCTTATTATCTGTAAACCTTGGTATCTGTAACATCCTATAATTGTCGGAGCCAGCCGACAATCGATCAGGTCCAGAAATCTGTGCTGCAGGACTGAGAAAAGAAAGACAAGACTAAAAGGAAGACAAGACTAAAAGCTGGGGGAGAGGGTCTCACTCTAGCCCGCAAGACGTTAGGTCAAGAGTGGACCTCGTGTTTATTTCCAGCAGTTAATTTATATGCTTTTAACCCATAGGCAACAGTATCGTAGGTAACGGATTGTTTTTATGATCTCTTAATAATGTGTACTAAAATCAGTAACTTGTGCATAGTTACATACATCATTATTGTTTATATTTCTCATCAATCAAGACTAACCGTTCCCCATGAGCTAACATTATTGATTACTGTATTGTTCCTCTAGGCTAAGATTTGTGTATTGGTAACTCAGGTAATTGTCGCTAAGATCACTAACTTATGTAACTTGTGTATTGGTAACTCAGGTGATTGTTACTAAGATCACTAACTTGTGTGACCTGTATCTCTCTTTCCAGAAGCCCCTGTTCTTAATAACTCAATGGCATCAGGATGTTTTTCCGACTCCAAATGCACCTGCTGTTTTTCTAACAAAGGGGTGGCGGGACAGAGATTGTCTTTGCTCAGTCAGCCTTAGAGCCTAACGCCCCGCACTCTGGGAGTTTAGGCCCAGTTTCTGTGCTCGGCAGTCCCAACCTCAGAGCCTGGCGCCCCGCACTCTGGGAGTTTAGGCCCAGTTTCTGTGCTCGGCAGCCCTCAGGTCATGAGTCGCCCCCCGCATATAATTTTATTTTCCATCTTGTCATTTCCTTCCTTCCTCATGCTGCTTCTGCAGAATGGACAAACCCGAGGCTCTATTCTACCGTCCCAACTCAAGTTCAGATCTGTTAACCACTCTCTTTTTCTTTTTCCACTTTCTGTTTCTTTAATTCTACAAGTTGGTTATATTTAATTTCATTTATTTTTGTCCTTTACAGTTCACACACACACAAAAAATGACATTTTAAAACAGTGTGTTGACATCAACACTTGTTGTTTCTTTGGGTGTCTGATTTATTTTCACACTTCACAGTCTTAGGATATCTGAGTTCCAAATGTCATCTCCACTCTTGCAGATGAAAAAATGTTTGGTAAGACTCCAGCGATGCTGACCTCACTGCTGGTAAAATCTGGATCATGGAACAAAGCAGCGTAGACTGTGCAAAGGGGGGGTGCCATGAGGAGGGAAAAGACTGCAGACTTTCCCAGAGAGCAGCTTGTTTTTGGTGTCTCTTCTGCAAAGGACCAAAATGGAACACTTAAACCTTGACTCTCTCGGGTAGGCACCTCCTCCTTCAACACAGCCATCCTCCGGGGAAATAAAGAACTGAGCTCAGGCAGAGCGCGCAGGTGGCCAAGTGCCACAGGGCGCCCCTGCTATCAGGTGGCATAGATTTAATCTCCAGGCGCAGAGCTGCTGATTTGATTTAGGAGAGCAGTTGTTAAGAGCAGAAGGAACTGCTGGCACAAATGACGGGCCTCTCGGCCAAGCATGCTTTCCAATTGTCCCGAATTTAGGAAGAAGGCAGAAAGAGCCACAAGAGGGAAGGAGGGAGGGAGAGCGCGCGTAGCAGACCTACTGAAGGGCCGGGCTGTAGCTCACTCGGAGGAATTCCATTAAATGAACTCATCCGTCATCTGGCCTTTTTTTGATGAGTGGCTTTGCTTGGTGACAAGTGACATGGCAGAACAAATAACATCAAAGTCCCGGCGCCTGTTCCGCGGCACACAGACGCACGGGCCCCCAAACAATGAGTCATTACTTATTACATCCATTATTAACTCAGCTCAGCCTCATTAAGCTTAGAAATTGAGGAGAGAGAGAAAAAAAAATCAGAAGCTGAGTAACAGCGAGCACCCACACATTTCGGGGGGATGGGGCGGCGTGGTAGAGACGGTGAACGCGTAAAGGGCAGCTAAAACCAGCCACTCGGCAATCGTGACATTTTCAAGTCCTGAGGGTCACCGATAGTTGATCGTATGTTTTCCCTCTTCTGACGTGATTTCGTTAGGACTACATTTTAAAGCAGAGGGGCTGAGGTGAAGGTAGGAAGTACCTCATTAGCTGTCACCAGCCCTTCAAGATAAAGTTTATTGGGAGGTGGTACAGTTCCTTTGTTAATGGATGTTTGGAGGTTGCTATTTGCTGAAACTCATATGCATAATGACATCTTCTAAAGATCCTCCTAGAGGTGACAAGGACAGCCTGTTTCTGACGTGGAGCACCATGCCTGGTAACACTATTGCAAGAATGCAGGCGAATTTTTTCTTGTTATTCCTCCTACAGCTACCTATGCTTTCCAAAGATGGTGCTGCACCCAGAAGTAAACACATTTTTTTTTGAGTTTAATTGCTCTAACACAGAATTCAGATAATCAGAAGAGAAAATTGCTTCCATATTCTAGCAACGCTGCATGATGATGGAAATACTTTAAAGAAGAATGAGAACTAATTCTTTCAAAATGATTGTCTGCTGGGACAAAATGAGGACTCATGTTTAGAACAATTTATGGGAGCATCTCTTCTTTTACTGTTAACCATGAGTAAAAATGATGCTTCATGAGATTCCACGTGAGACTAACTGATCATCTCCTTCAGCTAAGTTTCCTGGTTAAGTAAAAATATTGGCTGTACCTTCTTTTTCCCAGAATATTAATAAAATAAATAATTTTGCCCATGGGGCCATGACTGCTTGATTGTAAATACCTAATTGATACTGTTTTTAAGCTGTCATATACTTTCCTTTTGAATACAGTCTTTAAAGATTTCAATCTTTCAAGACAGTATAAGAATAGATTTTTGAGTGAGTCCTCTCTCTCATTTGGGCTGCTGAAACACTTACTTTTCCACCAGGCATTTGAAACGTATAGTCATGTTTATTTTGCATCATATATATGGTTGGTTGTTCAGCCAAAATATGCTTACAGACTGGCAGTTGGTAAGCTGCAAGGTCGCTGAGAAAAGGGAAAAATAAAACCCAAATCCATAGTATTTAAGAAAAATGTTGAAGTTCTTCCTTCCTCGGAGTTGTTATTTCGCTAAAATATTTTTTTGGACAGAAAATAAAGGCAAAAGTGGTCATCAAAATTGGTGAAATACACAGCTAAATAAATGAATGCTTATTAATAGAAACTTTCCCTCTGTGGCTTTTCTATGTCAATATTTAATTGTATAATTGGAAAAAAATTAAATATCCTTAGAATGTGGAGTTGTATACACTAACAGATTGTAAGGTAGTGACTTTCACTGCACATATATTTGAGATATATTTTAACAGCTCATAAAAATAATTCATTTATTCAATTATCTGTTCATCTAGCTATCTAATATAGCATTATTTCATGTCCATTATAATTATGAAATTATGAACAGTAAAATCATACTGTAATGCTTATCTTACCCTATATATGAATAATCTTTCTCTCTTGACACTAGTATTAAGGAGGAAAAAAGGAGAGAAGAAACAAGAAAATAAAAAATGTGGAGGAGGAGAAGGAAGAGGTTGAGCATGGGGAGAAAGTTGATATATTTTAGTTTGTCTTTTTTTTAAACATTTTTTAATTCCAGTGTAGAGCACAATTTTTCAATTATACATGAACATATATATATTCATTTTCACACTCATTTCTCTGTGAGCTACCATAAGATCTTATGTATATTTCCCTGTGCTATACAGTATAATCTTGTTTATCTAGTCTACAATTTTGAAATCCCAGTCTACCTCTTCCCACCCCCCACCCCCTTGGCAATCACAAGTCTGTATTCTATGTCTATGAGTCTATTTCTGTTTTGTATTTATGCTTTTTTGTTTGTTTGTTTGTTTTGGATTCCACATATGAGCGATCTCATATGGTATTTTTCTTTCTCTTTCTGGCTTCCTTCACTTAGAATGACATTCTCCAGGAGCACCCATGTTGATGCAAATGGTGTTATGTTGTTGGTTTTTATGGCTGAGTAGTATTCCATTGTATAAATATACCACATCTTCTTTATCCAGTCATCTGTTGATGGACATTTAGGTTGTTTCCATGTCTTGGCTATTGTAAACAGTGCTGCTATGAACGTTGGGGTGCAGGTGTCATCCTGAAGTAGGGTTCCTTCTGGATATATGCCAAGGAGGAGGATTCCTAAGTCTATTCCTAGTCTTTTGAGGAATCTCCATACTGTTTTCCACAGTGGCTGCTTGATAATTCTGAAATTTAAGTTTCTGATTATAATATTTCTCAAAAATCCCCGAATTTATTTGATTTTGTCCTCCTTCGGCTGAATTAGGCATTTATCTGCTGAGCGTGGTTTGGATGAAGGCATCCAGCAGAGAAGAATGGATTAGGTATAAATGATATTCACTTTCTGGTTTTGTTCTTGAGTAACTTCTGCCTCCAAATATGCTCAGTTATTCATTCATTTGGATTTTTACATAAGGAGGGATTGATCCATCAGATTTATGTATCTGTAAACATGCATTGTAATAATTTTGCCTTCTACGAAAACAGGATAGTTCTATCTTTTCCATCAAATGTCCTTAAAACTATTCAAAGATAATTATTATGTCTTTCAACATTCTTCTGTTTTCCAGTTTATGCACACTCATTTTGCTCAACTCTACTGTGTAGAAGAATCATTTCAAGTCAAGTCTGCATGGTGAGAATAAGAATTTGTCTGAAGTAGAAATGTAGTAGCAACTTGGTGGTTTCATCTGATAACCCACCCACACTTTTTGCTGCTATATGGGTTGCCCAGGAGAAACATCCAATTTTTTTTTCTCTATTTCAAGGGGGCTAGACCCATAGAATACCTAACATTTTCTCCATGTACATCTGTTTTCCTAGTGATGAGGTCATGTGCCCTATGGGCTATCCCTACCAGTGACAAAAGTTTCCTCCTACAGCTAGAGATCTCTGTACTAAAGAATGTGCCGCTTGTCCAATCTATCTTATTTTCCAGTAAAAATCACCACAGTGTTTTCCTTTCTAGACCAACAGATTTTTTTTGTAGGGTTATTGGTGAGAAATGCCCTTCTCCCACCCAGAGTGCCTTAGACAGACCAAAACTGACAGGTGTCTTCATTTTTCACATATAAGCTTCAGTAGAATAGATTTTCACCTGGTTTTCTCTGTTACCACCTCTTGTTCTTCAAACTCACCCTGACCTGAAGAAGGCCAGGACAAGAAAATGCGAGTGACATTTTACTACCATGCAATCAATAATCTTCCACCTCTGATTCTGACCTTTGTGTCCCATCAAGTTTAAACACAAATCTCTCTCTTGAAGGTGAACATTTTCCTTCTCAAGGATACCACCATGAACATACAGTGGTTGCACATATTTCTCACAAATTATGATCTGGTCCTTGTGAATTCTCCAAGACTTATTTTAGTGAGACTTGCTTGACAGCCTCCCTTGAAAACTCTATGACATCTGAGTTTTCAGGAGATACACAACTTAAACCCTTTCCCTGAACGTCCTTCCACATATCTGCCAAGATCTGCAAACCATCTGGCTTCAGATATTCTTATGACTCCTTTTGGCAATAGTCTTCTACTTTGTTAAGGATGCTCCTAAAGCATCATGGACACATCCAAGCAGAGATTTTCCATGGCTGATCATTTGTCTGTGGTGCGCAGGACATCAGCCTCCTGACATCTGGGTCTGGTGGGAGGCCCACCCTTTGCTGAAGCACAGCTAATCCAATTAGGTTACCTTGTAATGCTTTCCACTGTCTGATCTGATATATAAATTCACTGCCCTGACCATGCAGGTTAAAGCAAGCTACTTCAACCAAACAAAATTCAAAGGTGTTCCACTTTAAATTCACTTTTCTCTTTAGATTCCAGGTATAAAGTCTGGATATTTTGATGTCCATTATAGCAAAGTGCAAACATTTTTCCCTCCATAGGTAATAGCCTATGGAAAAAACAGAAGCATTTACTCACGCCAGTGGAGAGTCAGAGAAGCATATGGCAAAGAGAGATTCAATGCTGTGACTAAGTGGGTTTTTGAATGGGGCTTAAATGCCCTATAGAGTTACCCACTGGCAAGGGCTGAGTAAGCACCTGTCTGCTGGTATGATTGAGGGTTGACAGGTAATCTCACTTGCCAAATGTATTCATATCTCCTAAACTGCCACGCTGATACTAGAGAGTCATTCCTTTGGGTATTATTTCTAAAATGTCTCTGTAAAAATGCAAATACTTTACCTAGAAGTAATGGAACATTAAGCCATTTACAGTCATTTAATTTTAGGAAGGCTGGTAACATTGACACAGAACTACAGTAAATCCAGGAAAACAGGGCATATAAAAGAATTATTGAATCAGATGGTGGAAAGTAGTGCCTTAAAGAAGGCTATGAAACCTTGGGAATGGAAGAGAGTTGCACGTTGGAGACAACAATACCTCGGTAGTGCAATTTAAGGATCAGGAGGTAAAAAAGGGAAATGAAGCAGCATCAAAGAACAGCATCCTCAAATTCATCATATTCACCAAGATCTGACCTTGACACTGAGTTAGAAGAAAACTGATCATGTTGAACATTTAGGCCATGTTAGAAATGGTTGTTTGTTGACTAGAAGCAGTTTGAGGACCAGGAATCTGAAACTTTAAACTTGCCCTTGGATATCTGAGAGCATGAAGTCTGCCCTCCGTATTCACCCAACTGCTCATGGGTCTGTGGTTGGCTGAATCTGCAAATGTGGAACTCACATAGAGGAAAGGCCAACTGGAAGACGTAACCTTATAGAAGGGACTTGAGCATCCATGGATTTTGGAACAGGGGCTGTGAGTGCCCATGGATGCTGAAGGATGATTGTACCCGAGTTTCCTTCGTTTACTGAAAATAATTGGCAGATTTTTCCTCAAATGTTATCTTCACATTATCATTATTATTTCCTTTATTACTCTGCAGAGGGTAGAAGAAAAAGTGAACCAGATGGCATTAAACAGACTTTAAGACTATTACAATACGGGGAAAAATTTAATTTAATGCCACTGAAAGAAAAGGAAGAGAGTTGCTTTTGTGTGTGTGATGAGAACTTGTAAGATCTACTCTTTAGCAGCTTTCAAATAAGCAATACAGTACGATTAGGTACAGTCATCATGCTGTGTATTATGTCCTCATGACTTATTTGTTAACTGGAAGTAAGTATCTTTTCACCCCCTTCATCTCTTTTGCCCACCTCCCCCCTTCTTTCCCCTTTGGTACCCACAAATCTATTTTCTGTATCTATGGTCTTTTTTCTCTGTTTTTGTTTTTTTTTTTTTTGCTTTCTTTGTCTTGTTTCTTTTTTAGCTTCCACATACAAGTGAGATCACACTGTATTTGTTTTTCTCTACCTGACATATTTTCCTCCATATAATGTCCTTAAGGTCCATGCATGCTGCTGCAAATGGCAAGATTTCATTACTCTTATGGCTAAAAAAATTATAATATTCCATATTATATATATATATATCTTGTATCTTCTTTATCCATCCATCTTAGATCATAGCCACTCAGACTGTTTCCGTATCTTGGTTATTGTAAATAATGCAGCAATAAACATGTGGGTGCACGTATCTTTTAACGTTAATATTTTCATTTTCTTTAGAGAAATACCCAGGATAGGAATTGTGGAATCATATGGCAGTTCTATTTTTTTTTTTTTTTGAGGAACCTCCGTACTGTTTTCCATAGTGGCTGCACAAATTTACATTCCTACAAACAGTACACAGGGGTTCCATTTCTCCACATCATTTCCAACATTTGTTACTTCTTGAGTTTTTGATAACAGTCATTCTAATAGGCATGAGGCGATAGATCATGGGAGAGGATTTTTAAAAGCCTAAGTGTGAAAATGGAAAAATGCTGGAGGACCTTGTGCCCACAGGGATGATGGGTGTGACTAGGTCACCTGTGTTTGCTCATTGCCCCTTACTGCAGGTAGTCTCCCACCCTCCCACAGTGACTGGGAGTTAGAGAATGTTATATCCTTCAATGATTGCATTTTTTAAAAAGTTGACACATAGATCTTTGAGAAAGACATTTGTGGGCTGTAGAAGATTTGCATTTATAATTTGAATTCATAATAGGAAGTTTTCTAAAGTAAATGCTCTAAGAAAAGAGAAGATTTTTCTAGTCAGAAAGAAACCTGTCTAAAGTTTAGTCAGGTGTATGTTGCCTTTTTATATATTGCTGAATTCAGTGTGCTAATATTTTGTGGAGGATTTTTATATCTATATTCATTAGAGATACTGGTTTGTACTTTTTATTTTTCGTAGTGTCTTTGGTTTTGGTATCAGTGTAATGGTGGCCTCGTAGAATGAATTTGGAATAATTTGGGAAAGGGAAGTATTAACTCTTCTTTATATGCTTGATAGAATATCTCCATTCTCTCTATGTTTTTGGAATAATTTGGGAAAGGGAAGTATTAACTCTTCTTTATATGCTTGATAGAATTCCTCTGTGATGTTGTCTAGTCCTAGAGTTTTGTTTACTGGGAGGTTTTTTTAAAAATAATTATTACAAATTCAATTTCACAACTAGTGGTCAGTTTGTTCAGATTGTGTGTTTCTTCCCGATTCAGCTGAAGATTGTACGTTTCTAGAAATTTGTTCATTTCCTCTAGGTTGTCCAATTTATATCTCTGTGATTCTTGGTTGTTATTTCTCCCCCTTTCATTTCTTATTTTTTTATTTGGGTCTTTTTTCTTCTTGATGAGTCTGGCTAAGGGTTGATGAATTTTGTTTATCTTTTCAAAAATCTACCTCTTGGTTTCATTGATCTTTTCTATTGTGCTCTTTGGTCTATATTTATTTCCTCTATGATCTTGATTATTTCCTTCCTTCTGCTGACTTTGGGTTTGTTTATTCTTCTTTTCCTAATGCCTTTAGAAGGTAGGTTAGGTTGTTTATTTGAGACTTTTCTTATTTCTTGAGATGAACCTGTATCACTATAAACTCCCCTCTTAGAACTGCTTTTGCTGCATTGCATAGACTTTGAGAAGTTGTGTTTCCACTTTCATTTATCTCAGGGCATTTCCTGATTTCATCTTAGATTTCTTCACTGACCTGTTGGATTTCAGCAGCACGTTGTTTATTCTCCAAGTGTTTGTGCTTTTCCCACTTTTCTGTCTGTAATTGATTTCCAGTTTCATAGCCTTGTGATTGGAAAAAACACTTGATATAATTTATAGCATCTTAAATTAGCTTTGTGGCCTAGCATGTTATCTGTCCTAAAGAACACTCCATGTGCACTTGAATAGAATGTGCATTCTGCTGTTTTTGTATAGGACACTGTTAAGTCCAACTAGTCCATTGTATCATTTAAGACCACTGTTACCTTACTGATTTTCTGTCGAGGTAATTTGTCCATTGAGGTTAAGTGGAGCAATTTGATCTCAACTAACTCCTTCAGACTTTTTCTTCTTCCTCTTTAGTCTGGAAATAAATAATTCCAGATACTATATATACACAGTACTGATACAGCAGTAAAAGTTGATTACATTTGTTTACACTTTTTCTTTGTACACATAATAATAATTTACATTAACAAAGATTTTTTATTTTTTCAAATAATTCATATCGTTTACTTTGAGTTTTTTTCCCTACAAACCTAAACAAAATAGGCATTGTGTTTATTTTACAACTGGGGATAGACACAGTTTTACATGAGGTCACATAGGTTTGTTCATGCCTCATGTTTTGTAAATCCATGCTGCAATTTTTATTACAAAGGAGCTCAGTCTTTGTTTAGACTTACCCATCTCATTTTTTATTTGATCTCAAAACATTACCTTCATTCCAAACCCAAAGAGAGCTGAAGTCAGTAGAGCCAATAGGGCCAGAAGTGGGTTAGAGAAAGATGGGGTTGTGAAAGGCTAGATTCCTCCACTCCCATCCTCGCCCCATGTTATTCACTGAGGAGCTGGCTTCCAAGTTATTCGTGGCAAGTAAGTGAGTATTTGAGTGTCTCACATTATTAATTAGTTCTATTTAAAAAAAAAAGCAGAGGGAAATGGAATGGCTTGACAGCTGTCCTACACATCAAAGTGTCAATGTCAGTTAACAGATGCCACAGATCGGCTTTTCAACTTGTTTTCATAAGTCTATCAGCAGAATAGCAGGAAGTTTTCATAATTTCTTTTCATGGGTTTATACTCAAGTGAAACAGCATTTCCTCTAAACAATGTACATTCACTTCCTGGACATGATTGCTTTTGCCAAGGGCTTCTAATTTTCATGAGCTCCGGGCTGCTATCAGTAGCAGTTACAAAATTTTATTGGGCATCTACTGTGTGAAAGAGTCTACAACAAGAATTAAATGAGAGTTAAGTAATATAAAAAGATGTAGGCAAACATTTTACTCTCAACAGGCTTCAAATCTAAGATAAGAAATACAGCTGTACACAAAAATGTAAGACGACTTTCATTAAGTGCTAAAATGATATTCACAACAAGAATTACAGACATGATTAAAACTAGGGCTCTTATGGTGTATTTTCACAAATTCAATCATTTCACTCTTGCTTGATATACCTCAATTTCTTTTCTTTTTTTGGTCTTAGTATGATATTCTAACATACATCTTAAATCCAGAGAGTTACTCCTTTAGGAGTCATACTAATTGTTGTTAAAGAAAGAAGTTTACTCTTGCCTTTGAGCAAAGAAAGTCAATTTTAATTGAAAGTACCTGATTTAGAGAGTGGTTGGGCATATGAGCAATTTTGCAGGTCAAGTCTACTTGTTTTAAGATTTTTGGTAAGACTGTCATAACAGAAATCATAATAGTGACATTTTTAGTTTTATTTTACATTATGGTTTATAAAACATACATGTATCCATATATTTACTTAATTCTTAGAGAAATTCAGTGAGGTTGTCAAGAATTGATATTGTTCTTTTGTTATTGAACTATAGTCAGTTTACAATGTTGTGTCAATTTCTGGTGCACAGCACAATTCTTCAGTCATACATGAAATTACATATATTCATTTTCACATTCTTTTCACCATGAGCTACTACAAGATATTGAATATATTTCCCTGTGCTATACAGTATAAAATTGTTTATTTATTTTATATATACCTGTCAGTATCTGCAAATCTCAAACTCCCAGTTTATCCCTTCCCACCCTCCTTCCCCCTGGCAACCACATGTCTGTTTTCCATGTCTGTGAGTCTGTTTCTGTTTTATATATAAGTTCATTTGTGTTTTCTTTTTTTTTTTTTTACATTCCACATATGAGTGATATCATATGGTATTTTTCTTTCTCTTTTTGGCTTGCTTCCTTTTAGAAATGAGGAAACTGAAACTCTAGATTAAGGTTTTAAGGTTGGAGCTAAGGGTTAGAATTCATGGTGTTCCCACTCTGACCACTTATGGTGTCGTACCATTACATTGTATGTAAATCTAGATAACAAGACCCTAAATCATATTTACGGAAGACTGAATTCTAAGACATTATGGATTATGACCTAGTCAAGACCAATTTTAGACATAATTGTAAACCTGAGACAGTCTGTTTTCAGCAGCTCTAATGCCTGGTCTGTAGCTTCCCTTCCTTCAAGTTCTTTATCTTTCACTTTATTTCTCCAATCCCAACTGTCACATCCCTCGAGGTGGAAGGCTTTTACTGCTTCATCTTTCTTGACAGAGACAAAGTAGATGAAACATCCAGCCTGGAGAAATTGCCTGAAACTATTATTGTATATGTGCTGTATCTTTCTCCATAATCCTTCTGGTTCAGGGTTAGAAAAGGGATTTTGGAAAGGTTAATGTTAGGAACTCAATAATGGGTTCTATTTATCCTTCACTGCCCCATGAGTTACGTCCTCCTGGGAATCTCTCAGATACACGTGTGAGAGTTGACCTACCTTCCTCTGTCTTGCGTAGCATGTTAGACTTACTTCTGTTGCAGCTAATGTGTTTCACACTGTCAATCATCTTTTACTTGCAATTGTCTCTATATTGAATGTGAGGGCTTTAAGAAAAGAATTCTATTGTATTTACCTTTAGCTTAGCACCATGCTTGGTACATAATAAGTGCACAGTAAATATTTTCCAAATGATAGAATAAATGAAAAGAAATAGAATTGCATTAGGATGATCTATGTATTTAATTACCACAATTTCTTGGTCATCTAAATCAGAATGGTATTGTGTTTATTAAGGAAACTTATATGCATTCTCATTCCTGGAAAGGACCCTTAGGAAATTGCTGTTAAAGGTATAAGAAAAGTGAACAGACCCTTGAGATTGCAGAAGAAATCTTTGTCAATGATACGTAATTCCTAAATCAAAGAGTAGGTGGGGCATTCATTTCTTATTCTAGTCGCTCTGGAATGTGCCTGAAACCAATAAAGAAGATGAACTTTGATGGTCCCGATGTAGCTGCACTTTAGAGCTGTTATTTCAAGATCTCTCAGTATAAACTGAACTAGATGCACATATTAAATTATTAACAAGCTAGCTTAAAAACTGAAATCAAGGCGAAAACAAGTGGCAGAGGAAAGCTATAAAACAAAGGATCAAAGGCTCTGATTTGATCAAAACTCTCCCAACGGCCTTTGAGCTTTCCTCTTCCCTTGCATCAAGATGCTTTTAGGTGTAATTTCAATCCACTGAGTCGAAGCAGTATTCAGACAACCTGGAAGCAGACAGTGTTACTGGTTCAAGCTCTGAATATCTCTAATTTGGTTCTGTTCATCTGAATGGTGAGACATGCCTTTCTGAATTCATTTTTGCTTCTCCACTAAGTCCCATGCTGCACCCCAGCAATCCGAAGCCAATTTCAAATCAACTCCATCCTACTTCGACTTGACTAAGTAAATCAATGACCATGAGTAGGCAATTGAAGATTTTTCTTTTCTTCCCAAATTCAACAAATCTCAGATTTGGAAAAAAAAAATTCTCCTAAGTCTCTGAGACCTTTAGGAATTAAAGAGTCAGGAAACTCTCTTTACAGAAAGAAAAATGCATACATTTTTGTATTTATATACTGTTTTTCCTTAAAACATTTCTTTACACATAAGCCATCCTGATTGCCCTCACAACAGCCTTGTGAAGTAAGACATGCATTATCATCCTGATCAAAGCTAATCTTAGTAGAAGCTATCTAAGAAACAAAAGAGGAGTTGGTGTTTATTTCTTGGGCCAAGACAAAATAAAAAATGAGGATAGTTGTTATGTTTGGGGACATGGCATCAGAGGAGGCTTGAAACAAGGTATTTACTAGAGTTTTGGGATGATGTTTTAGGCAGCACACAAAATATTTGAGGATTTATAGCAGCATGCAGAGTATTTCCCAACTGCATTAGTCAAGGTTTGATCAGTAAAATAGAACTGCTAAGAACTGTATATGTGCATGTGAGTGTATAGCTCTTTTGGGTATCGTACACATAAAATGTATTGTACACATAATACATAAAAAAGCTATACACACATATACATATACATATACATATACATATACATAGAGAGAGACAGACAGAGACAGAGAGATTGATTCAAGGGGTTTCGCCATATTTAATTCTGAGAACTGATGCAAAGCTATTTTTTTTTTTTTTGCATCGGAGCCTGAAATAATCAGGGCAGGCAGTCAGAAAGGGATAATAGATCATGAAGTAGGAGAAAGCAAAGGAAAAATAGAAACCATGTGTCAGTGGCCTTCAGATGAGTTAAGGCCATGGACCCAAGGCCACATTCAGAGCATATTTGTAGTATGCAGTAAATAATGACTGTATGCATGTGCCAATTATATAAGATTTAGAACAAAGAAAATAGAAGTACACATGTGCTAGAGATATTCTGTAAGCCTCACAAACAAAGAGATGCACACTGCGCATGTGTTGGCCGAGAACAGATAAAAAGCAAGACAGGTGCATCATAGGCTCACGCACCACACTTTGGCAATAGAATAAAGTGTTGCTAACCCCATGGTGTCTCCTACTGAAGTCTGCCTGGTGGTATGGCAACTCCTTGTGCATTTTTTCGTTTGGGCCACTTACCTCCTAGAACCCCCCATCAGCCCCCCTCGACTGACATCATGATAATGAACTAAACTCAAAGGATTAATTGGAACACATGTTTATCTCTCACTACATGGAAACCTCAAACTTCAGTGATGTAGGTGACCTTATGGAAAACCCGGTCCCCTTTGTCATGGCGCAAAACACTCGTGGTTCAGAAGTTGAAAAAGCTAACAGGGGTGAGCCCACTCATCTGTAAGTGACTGTGTACCTGACTTACAACCATCACTGGTACACATGCTCTGACCTTCCAAACTTAAAACCTCAGCTTTACATACTCTATTTTCTTAAAGTATTGCTTGAAGCCCATGCAATTTCAGAACTATACAGGGAAGGTTAAATCTGAAAAAGATAGATCCAGTTTAGCCATATTAAATTGATACAAATCTACTTCCCTACTGTCAGGAGTGTGTGTGTGTGTGTGTGTGTGTGTGTGCGTGCATGTGTATGTAAAATGCTTATACAAATTTATAAAGAAGACATAAAATTCATAAATATTAAAAGCTAATAAACAATAGCAAGGGAGAGAGAGCGTTCTTTTTATTAAGTATTTAGTAGATTTAAGTATTGTGATAAAAGGCTAAGCATGTATAAGGTTCAGAGAGTTTAATACTGTATTTACCAGCTTAATACTTTTAGATTCAAGGAATATTTGTGATAAGCCTGAGAAAAAGAATGATATATAAGTTAAGATGTGAGGCTGGGTTAAAGATGAAGAAGATGAGGGCAAAGGAAGTTGATTTTTCCAAGAATGGATCCAGTTTCTAGATTCAGCTGCTCATTTAACAATATAAATATAAATGATCAACTTGGTGAAGAGCTTTTGGTGTCATTGTGGAGATTACATCTTCTATGAAATGAATAGAAGTTTGATTGATTAAATAGAATCAGTTAATGTGCAAGCTTCTTATGTTTACCTATTAAGAAAAATTATTGCTGTTTAAAAAATAGATGCACTTTTACCAGATTGAGAGTTCTTCCTATTCAGAGGTTGCTAAAAATTATATTCATAAAATAATTTCGAATTTTATGAAACTGTTTTCTAAGTATTGAATTGATACATTTTTCTTAAAAATGTATTTGATCTCTTCTATGAAATTGTTGTAATTAATGTTTTATTTCAGGGAATTTTAAAAACTACTTGTTCAAATTATTTAAGAGATATAGGACTATTGAGGGTTTTTATTTCTTCTTGAATCCATTCAGGTAAATTTATTTTTTTTACAAATGTGTCTGTTTTCCTAAGTCTTCAAATTTTGTGGCTAAATATTTTCTATTATCCTTTAAATCCTTGCTCTATCTAAAATTTTGCACTATATTACTATTTAAATGTTTATCTGTGTCTTTTTGGTTTTACTTCATTGATCTCATAGATTTGTATATCCTGTTAATTGTGTAATAATCAAATTTTGGCTTTCCTGAACCTCTGCTTACTATTTCTCTGTTATTAAATTCTGTTTTCTGTTATCAAATGTTTTCTGAATTTTAGTTTCCTCTTTCTTATTTTTTCCTTGGTTATTGTTCTTTTCCAGTTACTCCTTAGTTAGTTTATCTTTGGTTTCCTTTAGCTCTTTTATAAGAATTTAAGGCTGACTGTCAAAGTAAAATTTTTAACATCCCACAAGTTATGTAATTTATTTAGCCTTTGGGTTTTTAAAAATTTTTTAATTTTTATTATGATTTAATTTGTAAACCAAGCGTGATTTCATTTTTTTTAAATGGGGATCTTAGTTTACACCTTTGATATTATCTCTTTATTCTATACTGTGGTACAAAAAATAGTAAGACTATATACTAATATATTTTGACATTTGATGAGACAATTTTATCTTCATTCATGTTGATTTTTATAACTGTTAAATGTGCACTCAAGAAAAAAACATGTTTAATATTTGTGGATAAAGACTTCTGTCCATGTCTAATAGATAAAGATGTCTAACTACATTGCTCACACTATCTCCAGCTTTATTTTGGGGACGTAGGAAGCCTACTGACTGTTCAGTTTTTTCGAGTGATGTTGAAATAGTCCATTATGATGGAGAACTTGCCAATTTCTCCCTGTCTTTCTCTCAAAAATTCTCATGCATTTTGAGGATATTCTATTAGGTGCATGAATTGTAATACATGTCTATTTAATTAAATACTGTATCATTCTATGATGGCCTGTATCTATCCCTAATAACAAAGTAATTTAAAGGTTATCCCACACAAATGAATACAATTATATCAATTTTCCCTTCTTTGGTATTTGCCTGATTTATCTTTGGCTAGACTTTTCCTTTCAGTGTTCACAAATCCTTACATTTTAGTTGTACCTCTTATAATGGCATTTAGCTCCACTTTCTTATTATCTACTTTTAGAATATCATTTACATAATGAATAAGGTCTCTCATTTTTTCATAATTATTGACATGTTTGAACATGTGTCAGACTATTCTATTCTTGATTATATGCTAATTTTTCTTTTCCATGCTTCTTTCTTCTCCTTTCTTGTTTTTCTTTGATTAACCAAGTTTTTTTTTTTTTTAGTTGCTCTTATTGTTCATTTCTGGATTTTGCAAATCATAGTTTGTAAAGATTACCCTTTTAAAGACGTTGAGCAATTAATTTCTGATTACTCTCTGCTGACTATATGATTAACTATTTTTGTGACATTTTAGTATCTTATATCTACATTTTAATTCCATGGGTGGCATGTTATTTACATATCTACATACACAAATGCACATGTGTGTACATTTATATTTTATTTGCACACCATTTCTACCTAAATCTCCAACTGTACTTCTCACATTATGCCTATTCATTAGAAATACGTCTGATGGAGGACATGTCCTGGCACACTTCTGTTTATCTATATATTTATATTACTTTATTGTCATTCTTGAAAGAGAATTTTGGTGGGAACACATTTCCAAGTTGACTGTTATTTTCTCTCAAAACATTGAATGTATTTTTTCCTCGCCTTCTGGCTACCATTTTTAGTATTGAGAAGTCCTTTGTGGTTGAGCTGTATTTCTTATTCTGTGACTATTTTTAATAATTCCTCATTTTTCATGTTCTTTCATTACATTTTGATGTGTTTTGGTATTTGTTTCTTCATATTTATTCTGCTTTGAATATATTGTATTTCTGCATCTATGTATTCATGCTTTCAGTCAACTCTGAAATATTCTGGATAATAATCTCTGTAAGTATTGCTGTTTGTCCACTTTCTCTATTGCCTTCTCCTGAGGATCCATTTAGGAGCATTTTAGTCTCTTCATTCCATCCTCTGTATATCTCTTAATTTTCTTCTATATTTCTATATTTTTATCAGATTAATTTCGTTGTAAGCACTATTCGTTTTCGCTTATTCTAACACTAGTGTATTGTCGTGTCTCTCTTCTTGTGCTTGCTGATCTTTGATTGTGGACTGACTGGATGACAGGAAGCCGTGGAAACCCTGCATGCATGTGTTAGGGATGCTTTCCTCAGGACTGGATTTACATACAATTCTTCTGGACACCAGAGAATGCTAATGACTCCAGTTTAGTCCCCAGCTGAGGCTTATACCTCAATATAGATGTTCCAGGCTCAATGCCCACACCAAGCTGCATGACAATGGCTCAGCATGAAGTTCTCAGTGATGCTGTTGGCATCTCCTTTCTGGACAGCCTTGCCCTCTTGTCTGTCCATCTCTACTTAGCACTTACCACTCCTGGTTCTGCCTCTGGATACAGCTCATATATTCTGTTCTTTTCCTTTTCTTTTCCTTTTTCCTTTTCCTTAATTTATTTCCTTTCTTTCTTCTGAACATCAAGGAGCTTGTAGACATCCTTTACCCCTTAAAATCCTGGGAATAAAGTTGTCTTATCCAAGATCTAATGGTTCAAGGCTGGGAGGATCTCTCATCATACTTAGTTAACCATATTACACTTCAACCTAAAGGCATACATTTTTCTTTGATTCTAGAACTTTCTCAGTCATCATTTCTTTGAATATAACTTCTTTGCCATTTATTCTATTAGATATGGATTAGTAGTAGTAATAGCAATAGAATTCAAGTCAGTAGTAGTAATAGTAATGGTATGTGATGGTGATCTTTCCAGTTATTTTGAATAAAGACAGAAATTAATCCATAGACGAGCAACCCAGAGTAGCCTTGTCTACCAAAGGACAGCATATTAGAGGAGATAGCATTCTAAAGAATTTACGTTAAGTAAGAAAAAAGACTATCTTTGGGTACTGGCTTTAGAAAATTTTAACAGAACAAGGGAGAGGCAACTTGTATTTTTTTATAAATCAATTCTCCAACTGAGAGCAGACCATGGGGAGTGGGTACCATAGGGAGCATTGGTGATAAAGGCTTGCCTCTGAGCAGAGACTCAAAATTAATACTCTTCTGGAAGAAGATCATTATTAAAAGAAGCTATCAAACATAAAATTATGATCACCATTCTTTGTGAATTCCTTAGTTTCTGTCTTCTAAAGTAATTAATTATCCTGGACATTTCTCAAACTCATCTTCTTGATACTAAAAATCTATTCACTCAGTTTCTCAACCTGTAACCTTCAGAGTCACATTTGACACCATGTCTTATTGATGCTTCCTTCTTTGCTTCTCTTCTGCTCATTTTTTTTAATCTGCATAGATTCATTGTTTTAGTCACTGCTGATTCATCAGGACAACTGCGACTTGGTCTGTCTGCCTTGCATCATTAGAAATCACTTATATAACTTTGGCCCCAATTTTTTCCTCTAGTTCAAATCTGATCCTTCCACTTCCCTACTTGTTTCATGACTTCAGTGTTTTCTGTTGGTTTCTCAGTCTGAGCACTTTGTTTCACCACCTGCATCTATGTTTCCATCTCCTAACACCCCCATCCCTGTCTAAGTGCCACTGCTTCCCAAAATGCCACTGATATATGACTCTGTGTCACAGATTTTATTAAAATTTTGGAAGGCTGCAATGTAGTGATTATATCGCAGTGTGGCACAGAAAGTAATTTATATCATATGGTAGAAATCCCTAGAAATTCATATTCCAAAACACCAGACTCCTCCCTGGGGTTTCCCCTTTTATAATCAAATCAGTCAGTCAAGGGATTTATCGAAACAAAGCATCACCAGCTTTGGAGGGCAATTAAGCTTCTCCTCTAGAAAGCATGAATTTCAGCAATATTTTTTCCCCCTGAAATTAGGGAATTCTTCTCTGTCGCTTCCCTCATCCTTCCTCACACCCCACATCAAATGCCAGATGATTAATTTATCCTTCTGTCTGTGCATCAGCAGCCTTTGGGTTGAAGGCCATTATTCCTCCTCCCAGTCTAGTTAAAAATCATGGACGTTTCCTGTCCAGTGATCTGACTCCTTGGATTTTCAAAGCATTTAATGCCTTTGAACATTTATTACTTTCTTTATAACATGAGACAAATATTTGTGTCTTTCTCAGGAATACCTGTGTTCCTTAAAGATAGGTATTTTTTCCTGGACACAATTTATTAAGTAGCTGGAACAAAGTAGGTATTTTATACATTTTTGGAAGATGAATGATGTTTTTGTTCCTCAAATGTCTCCAAACATATGTAAGCCAAATAAATTCTGCCCTCAGAATAACAAAGAAGGGTCCCTTTATTAGTATAATAAAATTTATGAAATCACAAGAAAGCATTATAAAATAATAATCACTAGCACAAGAATACTAAAATCTATTTATAAATGCCAAGTACTTTAGAGTCATTATCATTAACCTTCACAGTAGAGAAGTAGGTATTAATATCCTGATTTTTTAGGTGAGGAAATGAGTCTCAGACCTATTAAACAAAGTGTCAAAAGATGAACTTTTAAGAATTTATGTTTGGATATGGCCTCTTACAAGAGAGTATTTTCTAGCACGTATCACAACATCTTTTTTTTAATAATTCTTGGATTTGTGATATCATTTTATAGTGCACTTTATCTTTTATAAAATAAAAACATCAAGAACCTTTGAGAGTTTCAAGCACTACAATAGCAATATTATGGTAAACTAGCAGGGGGGTAGGGATAACAATGTCTACCTAAACTTTAGGCAAAGAAAGCAAAGATGAGGCAGAGCAACCATTTTGTAAAAGATGGGGTGGGACTTCAGGTCCCCTCATTACCAATTTCCAGTGTTACCTTCTAGATCCTGGTCTCCTGCTGCAGAGTCATTCTCTATTTGATGCTCCTCAGTGTCTTGGCCAATCAAATTTATAATTGTCCAAAGGAGTTGAGGTACTCACCACTTCAGTCTGAGAGATTTTCATGACTAAGACTTCTGTTTCTGAGAATTATTGTGCAGTCAGGCCACTCAAGGTGTCTGTCCTTCTTGCTCTCTGTGCGTCCCCTACTCAGCCAGTGCCTGCTTGACTGATCTTCCTCCATACTTGCCTCAGACCTCAGCCAGTGATTGTTCTTATCAAAGGGGTGATGAGTGGTGGGCTTGTCTGCTGGTTTCTTTGGCAATAAATGAGCCAGTCTGAAGTCAGTTCCTCCCATATCAGCTAACCTCCTCCTGCCCCTAGGAGCAAAGACTGCATCTATGTCCTGCCCACCATCTGTTAGAGCAGGCAGACAGCTAGATATGAGTAGAGAAAGGGGGATGCAGGCCAAGTGGCAGGAACTGGGCAAAAAGTAGGGCCACTGGCCAAATGCAGGAAATCCTATGTCATGTGAACAACAGGGGTCCCTGGATAGAGAAAGAAAAAGAAGAATCTTTGAGCTGATAAGCAGTCACACATTTTGGGTTGAAAAGTAGCCTGGAGGCCAACAAAGGAAAGTGGGAGAAGACAGGAATCTCCAGTATCCAAATGTAACCTTTTGCTCATTAGGCCCTCATTTCAATAAAATTAGCCTTGCAGATGAGAAGTACCCATCATGCACCTTCTGATCCAGATTAAATGAAGACAAAAATCAGTCCTTTCGGGAACATAAAGTTGGGATGAAAATCAGGGAATACAACCCTAAACCCTTCACTCCCCAATGAATATTCCACCCATTCATTTTTACATCCTATGTAACCAACTTGCCAAAGAAACTCAGGGCAGCTGCTCACCTGAGCCTGCCCGCCCACCCCTTGGGAGGTTATTCCATTCCTGAATAAATCCTCTGTTTACTTTCCTAACCTCCGAGTCTTGTCTCTGAATTCTTCCTGGGATGGGGCAAGAACCCAGTCACTGGCAACATGTCTGCCACACCCAGTGTGGGGTCGCTCCAGGACCTTGCTTTAGACATGTGCGTGCCCCTGTCCACTAAGACACTGATGTCTCTGTCACCAATTTCAGGCTCTTTCTTTGGTCTTGTAGCTGGAGAAGGCCTTGCAGTCCTGCGAGGTGCAGCCCAACAATGATCAATGTCTGCCATTTCTTTCTCTGTGTACTTTGATCTGACTGTATTCAGATTTTATCTCTTGGTCTTCATTGCCTGCAAATTTTACTGTTTAGGAGGGACAAAGGATATTTCAGTTAAAACATACCTTTTGCCTGAAATCATGTATGCTTGCTCTGAGTATAAAAGGACCAGTAAACTTGAGAAGCATTGAGTAAGGACAGAAGAGGCAGGGTTTGGGATGGAGTAATAGCTCAGAGGTAGAGCGCATGCTTAGCATGCATGAGGTTCTGTGTTCAATCCCCAGTACCTCCATTAAAAAAAATGAACATAAAAATAAATGTAATAAAATTACCTCCAAAAAAAAAAAAAAGAACAGGCAGTTGTTTTTTTTTCATATAGTCAACAAATAGTGAGTGACCTACTTTACATCTAATACAATGTGAGGCCCTGAGAAAACAGTAGTAAACATGGGGAAGGGACATTATACCTGCTCTCAGTGAACATACAGGACAAATGAAGAGAGCTTAACAGGTGATTGAAACACAGTTTAGCAGGCACTCTGTGACCGAGGTAGGTCCTGACTTAGGCACAGAGACCCCGGGAAGCCTGTCCAGATGAAGTGACATCTCACAGAGCCACTCCACACAGAAGCACAAGGAAGAGCATTGTAGGAGGAGTGATGTGCAGAGGAAAACGTTAATGACAAGGGATCATGTCAGTTTTGGGGGAACAGTGTGGCTGAGATGTGACTGTTGAGGAACCGTGGTTCAGACCAATTTATAAAACAAAGCAGAGATGGGGTGGCGGTGAAGGAGAACGTTAGAAAATTCTCTCCTAGAAACAAACAAAACAATATACAACAACAACAAAAACAACTTAAATACATATGACTTGCTAATACTATATTATATGCCATTTGAACTTTATTTCTTTGAGTCTTTTGTTAACTGTTATCTCCTAGAGTCTCCCATTAAAATGCAAATGGAGTTGGAAGGTGTGTTAATCAAAGCCCCTTTATAAACTAAGAAGTTGGTGGATTTTATAGAACAGCTAAGGAGTGTAGGTGGAAATGTGCCAAAGGAAACTTCACCCATTCTACAGTTTTGCTGCAGGCCACCTCCACTTATAATTATCGTACCCCCTTCCTAAGCCCTGGGAGGAACTATAGTCATGATTCAGTGCCAAGACCTTAAGGCAGGGGCTTCCAGGCTGGCTGGAAGCAAACAGCAGAGAAAATGTCATAAGCACATCCTCAACAGATTTCCACCAATTTCTGTAGACTCTGAGATGTGAGTCCAAAGTTTTCTGGGTAAGCATCCAACGTGAGTCTTCTGAGAGTCACCCATCACCAGTCTTTAATCCTTTCAAATGTTTGAGAATGATAATCATATCCCGCTTCCCTTGAGCTGTGAAGATTGCATTTTACTTGGCTCTGCGTAAATCAATCCTTCTTGACACATAGGCAATGCCTTTGCAACGGGCAGATTTACAATCGCATTGTTAATTTAGGGCAAGATCGGTGTATTTCCACATGCACACACCTAAAAGAATCTAAATGGATAGGCAGGAAGAACGACTGTGCCATATGCAAATCCAAAGCCATTGATTCTGAATATCTGTATTGCTATTTATCTCCGATTCTTAACCTCAGAGACATGATAGGTAACCCTTAAGATGTAATGTGTAATTTGTTCAGTCCTCTTGATAGCCACTGTATTCTTTATTTCATGATTTTTCAATGTCTTTATCAGCTGGAATTCTGAATCTAAAGAGAGGCATTTTTTTCTTAAAAGGAAGGAAATCTTAATAGAACTTAACAGGCAGATAAAGGAAAGGGGAGGTATAGATAAAAAAGACGGAAAATAAGAATGCTGAGTGTGTGGCTTTTGCAGGATTCTTTAAACACTGCCCATGAGGACACCATGTACGCCTAACTTTATCATAATTCATTTCCTTCTTTGCTTGCTTCCTTCCTTCCTTTTGTGCTAATGCTGATATGAGTCATGAATTAGGCCAAGAAAATCGGGGATGGGGGGCGGGATCTAAAATATCCATTTACATAAGATTTCAACAAGGTTGAGCTCAGACTTCCAGTAGCTAGTTTTTCCTCAGACTGTGTCTATATTCACGGGGTAATGGAAGTGGACCTGAAATAATAAGAGCAGAATGTATAACATGTATTTTATTTATCTGAAATACTATTGTGGTGGAGAGGGCTGAGAATCAATGTACTATGCAAGATATACCATTCTATTTTGAAAAACAGTAACATAATTTTAGTATCTATTTTTACATGTAGAAGGAATATAATGATCAAACTCATATAATTTTGACTCCCCCCCATTCTTCCTTCCTAAACCTTTTTGCCAGACTAGATATATGCCTTTGGCTGTTGACTTGATGAAATGAACCAGATAATTGCCAAATTTTTACTTTATTATGTGCCCATGTAGACAGTCTAATTGGACCATATAATGAAATGTTTAAATATATCCATACATTTTGCACAAAATGAAACCCCAACCCAATGCTTCTCCCAGAACTTGGCCACTAGGGTATTTAAGGATGCACAACTGAAGCTGATGCAGAAGTTCTTTCCCAGGTGTTCAGTCTGACCTGGGGCAGCTCAATCAAAGTTTGTAAGGTTTCCAACATTTCTAGTGGGGATTTTCAGAAAAGGAGGCATATGGATTATTCTGGCAAGGGAATATACAGCCAGAAACCCGTGTGCAATGACTCCAGAACTTGAAATCTCCCTGAGAGCAAGTCAAATAGTAATATTTTTATTTGTAACAATAATATTAATAAATAATGAAAGGATCGGTATTAGTGCTTCTCAAGGAAATGAATCAACAATCCATAATGCAGTGGGAATACAGGAAGAGGGGCTACATGCTGAGGGCCACGGCAAAGACACAGAAATGTTAAAAAAAAACCAAAAGGGGGCTAAAGCTTCCTGTATGACACCTATACGACATTAACATGAGGGAGCAAGACAAGTGAAGGTTCAGGGCAACTCCTCTTCAAGGTTATTGTCCACATCCCAAATCAATCAGCTTTCATTCCATACCTTTATGCCAAGACATTCAAGCCATGTCTAAGCCATGAGGAAAACAAATGAGCAAACTCATTTTTATTTTAGAGCTGTTAATTTCCCAAACCAACAGTTACGCATGAAGAGCTTATCATGTATTCAACAGGGTCCTGGGCACTGTGGGCAAGACAGGAATTCAGGGCTTTGGATGCAGGTTTAAAATTAAATAGTTTTTGTGAGAGTACTCAAGGCATTTGAATTATAATACTATTTTGTAAAAATAAAGGTATCCAACTTACATATCCATTCATTTTTTTTTGATATAGGAAACACACACACACACACACTACCACAAATGGATAACAAACCTGAGGGTTAAAATATGTATAATATTAAATTATTAGCAACAACAATGAACCTGTGTACAATTTGTGGATTAAATGCTATGTTGTGGTAGGTAGTGTAGTTATTCTAAGAAAGGGGAGCTCATTGATGGTTGAAAGGGATTGTAGGCGATGAAGATTGAATCAAGCCTAGAAGATCGTATTAGCCAGAGGGAACTGCAGACAGCGTCCTTCCAAAGTTCAAACAGATACACAGGAATCAGTGGTATTAGAAAGATTACCAGATAGACCTGAAGTGGAGAGGAACTGTGCTGAGTATGAAAGGTGAGAGCAATGGGAAATAAAACTGCGTGATGAAGGCAGAATTACAGAAATTAAAGAGACACCGAGAATGTTCCTAATTCTTTCATTCTGTATTTCATAATATTGCAGTGTAATGACCTGATTCTTGAGTTTTTAAATGGTTGTCACTCATTGACTCTGCCTCCCCTCCTCACATATTTCAACCCTTACCTCCCTCCTCTCTGGGAATCACATAGATCAATTGATACAGGAAAACGAGGCGAGTCCCTGAGACACGCCCCATCAAGTGAGGGTCCCTGGCTTTGTGCACAGAAGAATTCAGGAGCAAGCCATAGTAGGGTGAAGGTAGATTTATTCAGAGAGATACACACTCCATAGACAGAGCATAGGCCATCTCAGAAGGCCAGAGAGGCCATGAGGTGTTGCTGGGGGTGTGGGTTAAACTCAGTTAAAATAAAAGTAGATACGTGCCCCATAAGCAGAGTATGGATCTTCTCAAAAGGCAAGAAAAATCCCAGGAGATACACATCCCAGAGAAAGAATGCTGGCCTTCTTACTCAGAAGGGCGACTGGCGGCCTAAGAGCGTGGGGTCAGCTGGGAAAATTTAGACTGGCCCCGAGGTGTGGGGGCTGTGCATTTTCATGGGCTCAGTAACTTCATATGCTAACAAGTGGGAGGGTTATTCCAATTACTTTGGGGAAGGGGCTGGGATTCCCAGGAAGTGGACCATCACCCACTTTTTGAACTTTTATGATCAGCCTTGAAATTGTCCTGGCACCTGTGGGAGGCTCATTTAGCAGCCATTGTATTTCCATGGGCGTCTGTTGAAGCACAAGTTCTACTGGGAGGTGGATCTTGTGCCATCTTGGTGCTCATCGCTGTGTCGTTCTTTTAGAGGTTATGCCCTGCCCCTTTTTCTCCTGTGTCACTATGAAGGACCCTGTGGGTGCTCTGCTGTGGTGACATGATGTGTGTTACACAGAGAACACCCTGTTACTTTCTTCTGTTTCACTCAGAGCAGGCCATGGCAGTTTTTGGTGGAAGGTAGTGTTGCATGGAGGAAAGGGTGGTCCCCTTGGTGATTAGGAAGAGGAAGAGCTGGAAAATGAATGAGATGTGTGCTTGGGGACAAGTTACTGTTCAAATTGAGAAAGAAAACCTATCATCAGTTCCAGAGAGTATAAATAAAGCTTAAAATGGAGTCAAAGTTAAAAACTGGGAAGCAAGACTGATGCCAAGGACACACAGGTGAAAGAAACAGAAAAGCAAAAGGAAGGCATCCAAGACTTGAACCACTGTTTAGGTTAAAACTTAGATATTTATCTTCATTAGGATCTAGCTGTGTGTTTAAGAGAAGGATGGAATCATTTCAAGCTTTTCCTGAGAATTAGATTCTATGACATATGGTGCATATACATAATTCCCAGAGAGTATTTCCATAGTATTTTCATTGTCTTGAATTTTTCTACTTGGAACACATTATTCTTTATCTTTCTTAACTTCCATAATCAACAGTGTATATTTCATTTACTGGACTCTCTCTTCTCATGCTTCTTAAATTCTGATATTCCAGAAGGCTGAAATGGAGGGATTGCAAAGAAAGAAGCCACCTGATTCATACCTGTGCTTAAAATTAAAAATAGCGTTCTTTATCTTCTGTGTTCTCATCTCTCAAATGCACGGTTCTCATCTGCAATGTATCACACTCTATTTGCAAGCAAGTGTTGCATTGTATATCTGCCTTCTTATATTAAATAACTGATAAAGCACATTATTTATATTAGCTGAGATACTAGCTAAGGTTTGTGAGGAAGAAAAGAAAGGAAAAGAAGATACAGATACACTGTCTGGAACAAGTTTATTTCTCTATCGTGTAGTAATCAAGTTACATTCTAGAGCTCCAGGGCTGGCACTGGTGATTCAGTCCTTCACAAGAGTTTTCTGCATGTGGAATTTCTCATGTCCTCACCATTTTGGAACAGCTGGTAGGAACAAACAACCATGAAAGCACACAGCCAGTTTTTTGTTTGTTTATTTGTTTGTTTGTGTTTTAAAGAGCAATGCTTGGCACTGACACACATTAGTTCTCCCAATCGCTTTGGCCAGAACTTGGTCACATGACTATACTTGACAGCAAAGGATGCTGGGGGATGCAGTTTTTAGTTGGATAGCCATGTGCCTGGCTAAAGTGCCAATACTTATAGTAGAGTTAAATAGAAAATGGATATTAGGCTACAAGTAGCCATCTTCCATGCATTCTTTTTTTTAATATGTTATCTTTTTGTTTCGAGGATGTAGGTAATTAGTTTTATTTATTTATTTATTTACTTACTTACTTAATGGAGGTGCTGGGGATTGAACCCAGGACCTCATGCATACTAAGGATGCACTCTATCAATTGAGCTATACCCTCCCTCCCATACATTCTTTTTGTGCTGGAAATAGCTGAGCCAGGATTTTACCAAGGTCATTAACATCCCTCAATGCTAGATACAAAAATGTTCAATTTATCAAAGAGAAAATTCTTTTTTTCCCCTCTCTTTGGTCTTTTTTTTTTCCCCATTGTGGGAAGCTTTTATTTTTGAAATCTTTTACATTATACATCTTTAAAATTTTTTATATAATTTTTAAAGGTTACTTTCCATTTATGGTTATTGTAAAATATTGGCTATATTCCCCATGTTAAATTATAAATTCTTGAATTATCACCTCTCTCAGCAGAAGTCAGACGTTTCTGCCAGGACTGAGTTACTTTAAGACCAGCACTTTATAATGCTTTACCCTTTCCAGTTGGAACAATACGTCATCAAAATACAGCTCTCAATTATCCACTGTTTTTATTCTTCTTATTAGAATGAAAATACTTATTAGAAATTTCCTTCTTAAAAAAATCCTGTGCATCATTTTCATTAAAAATCCCACCCATTTATTCTAAACTTATATTTTCACTAAAATTTAATAGCATCTACTTTTACTTTAAAAATCCCTCAATGCTATTTTACATGTATGCTTCTCTCCATGTTTAAGAGTCAACCTGAAATAACCTGCACACAATTTCCTAAAGCACTATTTTAACTGAGGATTTGATATAACAGCAAATAAATAAGCTATCTTTAACTGGCATTTGTTACTTACTGAAACTTGTTTTATAATTATTAAAAAAATACTTCAATATTTTTCTTAATCCAAATGTCTAATATATGGAATTTTTTAGCATATTTTTAAACACAGTTTGGTAATTGAGCAGAATACAATAAAAACTTTTATAAAATCCCACCATATGCACTAGGTCTTATGGGGGAATTAAAACAAATTAAAAGTACCATGTAATACACTTGTCTTTATGAAATGTGTTCTTTAGTTAGAAAAACAGAATCCACTCTCATTGAGCTATTAAGTTGAAAGCGTAGGATGAGATTAAGGGGCAAATGTTATGTTACAATGATGCTTTTAGATATTTCATAGCAGAGGAACGCCGAAAAAGCAAACTCTGTTGTCATCTTCTTCTATAGTTTGCCGTGTACTCAGTAAGTTATACACTGAATGTTTGCTGAATGCATCAGCGCTTTCTGTCCTGAACTGGACATTAAAATGGTTGGTCCTAGGTTGAATGGAGAGAAAAGAAAGAAAAATGATTCGATTCAGGATGGAGGGTATAAAAAGAGGAGAAAGCCAACATTAAATGAATGACTAGAATGACTACGTTAGGGCAAAACAAGCTGATTTAAAAAATTGGGTTTTTTAAAAATATTTATTATGTAGTTAGATTCTACTATTTTGCTCAGGTGTTCAGGGCTGCTAACTTTTCGGCAAAGTGGTTCTTTGTCTGGATTTAGAGGTGGAGACAGGGTGAAGGCGTCCCTTACTAAAACGCACACTAGCTCATCCTTAGATACGTGTGGTCACTTGTGCATCCTGAAACAGCCTCATGGTAGAAAGTTTCCCTACATCTATCGAAAGAAAGTTCTGAATTCTGGGGTAAAAGAGTTTGATCTGCTTGGCCTCTGAATGCCGTGTCAGTAGAACACATTAACTTTTCACAGTGCACTCAATTGCCCTGTCCTTCACAACTGCATCACTATGCTGAAAAATATGATTTTCATAGAAATGTTCAATTTTGCAGCTTAGAGACCTTGTGAAGGGAAAAAAATATATATCATTTTTTTTGCACTTAAACTGTTCCTCAAATTGCTCACTTTAGAAAGTTAAAAATTGACCCTTAATATAATGACACTGTACCGATAGGTGTTGGGATATTTTTAACCCTTTCATCTTTAGTTAGTTAGTTCTGCTCTACTTTGATTGCCCAGGTCAAACATCCAAAACAGAATGAAATAAAGCCCTTTAAACCTAAGCTTTTTCATCCTTTCTGAAACAATTCCAAGTACCTAGATATTAAGAAATCTCAGATCTTTCTTTCCTCCCTTCCTCCCTTCCCCCTTTCCTTCCTTCCTTCTCTTTCTTTTCTTTCTGTCTTCTCTTTCTTTCTTTCTTTCTTCCTTTCTTCCTTTCTTTCTTTCTTTCTTTCTTTCTTTCTTTCTTTCTTCCTTTCTTCCTTTCTTCCTTTCTTCCTTTCTTTCTTTCTTTCTTTCTTTCTTTCTTTCTTTCTTTCTTTCTTTTCTTCCTATCGTTCGTTCATTCTTTCTTTCTTTCTTTCTTTCTTTCTTTCTTTCTTTCTTTCTTTCTTTCTTTCTTTTCTTTCTTTTCTTCCTTTCTTTCTTTCTTTCTCTCTCCCTCTCTCTCTCTCTCTCTCTCTCTATTTGGCTACTTGAAGATGAGGAAAATTTTAGCAATGAATTCTGTATATTACAACTACACAGGACCATGGACATTTTTCTGTGAGAGGCTGCTTTTTGCTCACTATCCTTCATCAATGCCAACCCCACCTCCCCCCATGTCACCAATGAGCTCTGACTGCATTTTTGTTCTCAGTCTGCTGGTTTACAAGCCCTCTAGAAAGGTGCCTCCCTTCCTGTGGTTTGAAGACTAAGATAAAGCAGTAGGGTGTTAGTCATACATATTCAAAAGTAAAGTTGCAAGTCTTCACATCAGAAGATAAGGCTGTATATTTATCTCTCTCTCTCTCTCTCTCTCTTTCCCCAAATCATTGAGTGGTTTCTGAAGTTCTCTTTGACAACTTATCTATTATGGTTCTCCTATTGAATATTCTAGCATTGTGCCTATTTAATCTTCTGATGTAAACAAAAATTTAGTTTTATACATCTCCTTCACTATCTGACAACAATTTGGGACTGAATGTCACTTTATCTTTGAAAAGCAACTATTAAAAGTACTGAAAATTTCCCTGATAAGCAAAATGCCTGTAACACAATGGGCACTTTCCTTTTCTTATCTCTCTGACTCTTTCTCTCTATCATGATCAGTGTAGCAAATATTTATGTAATAGTCAGTATAAATAAACAAATTCTGAGGCACTTTGGGGAGGAACAAAAAAAAAGCTTTTGTCTTTCCATATCTGCCTTATTAATATTATGTATTATTCAAATTATTCCATGGTGACAAAATCTTTTTATCCTTCTCTTCATTGTCCCTGTCTCCACTGCCATCAATGAGCATTTAGTCAACATTGACCATTCACAGCATATTATTTTTCACAAGTAAGGAGGGGAAAAAAATATTAGACGTAGTCCCTACATTTAAGTGGTTCACATTTTAAGAGGAGAGAAAAACAGCTGAGTATATAATTTAGGAACAACAAACATACAAACAAATAAAAAAATAATCAACAACTTAGTTGAGGTTCCCAAACTTCTGATCACGAGAATTCCCTGGTGTGATTTTTTATTTTCTCAAAACAGTTTCCTGAGCCTTTCTGAGCTGGAGGTTAATTTTCATCTATGATGAGGCCCAAGGAGGTACTGAATCTAATTTTGTGGGGAAAGAATCCAATAAACTGTGTTTTCATGAGGATCCCAGGTTTGATCATGCTACGTTCAATAACTCTAATCTCACTTTCACAGATGAGGGGAAATAAACAATAGTCCAAGCTGATTAAATCAGTGTTTTCCAATGCTAGTTCTACATCCAGGTGCTTTTTCCAAAAACCCTTACTTTTCTCTACTGAGAAAACATTCTGCTGGGAGGTGGCCTGAGAATTTCACTTTTGAAAAGCTGTTCAAAAGATCGTTCTTTGCATAATCAAGTTAGGCAACCCCACTCTAACATTTGCCCACATTAACCACACATTAACCACAGGATGAGCTCATGTAGTCAGGTGGGGTGTTAGCGATTGGAGCCCATGGAGGGACGTGGGCATTGGAATCATCACTCAGCTTCGTAATCTTTGCTAATCATGCTAGTCCTGGTGCTCTTCCCCCAGGCCCAGGTGGGAACTGGATTTCTGTGCCGTCTGTTGTTGGGTTGGGCTGAATGACAAGTGAATTATGTAAGGGAGGGGGGAAAGGTGCCAGTGAAATGTCAAGGCATTTCTCCAGCCCATTTGTGTGCCTGAGGGGTGAGATTTGGAGTAGATTGACCCCTTTATTTCACCCAGCATGTTAATAAACCTTTGGATATAAAAAAAAAAAGTAGGCATAGCAAAATGTCTTTGGAAGGAGAGAGCTAAAGGGTTCTACATGATGAAGGATGAAGGTCTGATTGGGGAAGAAGCAGCCATGAGCCAAAGAAGGTGGACTCCATGAACCTGAGGACTACGGACATGAGATGAGAGAGGAATTCAGTTGGGGATGGAGGGAGGGAGTGGAAAAGAAACATCTAGGAAATAAAAAATAAATTTTATGAAAAGCTGAGCTACAGAGAGATAAGATTGCTAACCCAGTTATCAGAATAAAGGACATTTAAGAAGCGGATGGTCAGTATTGAGTTTTAGCAATTTGTACAGCTGCCATAACCTTTATTAGAGGTGTATTAATTTTTTTTGTCTGTGTCACTGTGTGTGTGCTTGCATTTAATAGGTATGTGCTGAAGATCTGAGCCTAAGGGAATGAGCTTTAAGAACCTGAAAAATATTTATAGGGATTTCTAACATAAAAAATAGTATTTGCAAAATTGAAGGAAGTAAAATTTGTCTTTGATGCCTACTCATGCCCCCTGTAAATTGTTCCTTTTTGCTTATACACCTACCTCTTTCCTTTCCTACCGTTATCAGCACAAACATCTATAAGATATTCTATTTTGTTTTATATTGTTTGTTTTCCTTGATTTCCTATTGATTTCAACTCATCTTTTTATGACTGTCAATGGTGTTTTATGTTACTCCTCCAAGGGCATTTTCATACTGGGAAATTCATCAACTAACAAATGTTTACAGCACGTGAGCCTTTACGGTTGACATCATAGGGACTGTGGCAGGCAGGGCAGATTGATATTTTGGCCCAGGAAAATACAAGACAAGGTTATCTAATGAAATTACTGTAGTGAACAAACTATTTTAAGGACCAACACTTGAATACTTGGAAGGGGAAGAGAATGCTTTAGGCATCTTGTAGAGTTTATCCCGTGTAAAGTTCTCAGCAACCTGTGAACCTAAGTGCTAGCCATTTAATTACCAACTCATGTATGACCAACAATAAATCAACAACAAACTGAGGGAGGAGTAAGAACTTTGTCTACACAACATGCTCTTAGAGGGTAGGTGGTGAAATGCAGACCCAACCCACGACAGTACAACTCCGATGATGTCATTTTTCATTCCACTTCAACTCATGGAAATCTTTAGTCTGCTTTACACCAGAAGGTAGATCTAGGAACCTGGGTGGAATTTAAAAAGATGAAGACTTTATGATTTTTTTTTAAAACATAAGACTATCTAATAGTAGAATAAGTTGTCTCAGAAACAGTTTTTTCTGCCACACTGAAAGGGTTTCAGGGAAAGACAGATGAAAATCAGCCTGGGATGCTGCAGAATGGTCTCCTTCTCTTGAGGGACGTCAGATATGATGCCTGATAAAATCCCTTCTAACTCCCCAATTCTAATGCCTCCCCAGTGCCTCTATGGTCCTAATTGCTTTGGATTGTGGTGCGCCATATAAATGAAATGAGTTTATGCGCAGTGATCAGCCAACAAATGTTTATTACACTTCTGCAATGTGCAAGGTGCCAGGATTCTCATCTCATACCATGAAGATAGCTGCTTTTCCTGCCCACTCCCTCATCTTTGAGAAAGTGAATCAGACTGAGTGACAGGAAGGAAGTAACTCCCCACAAAAAGCTCTCAGAAAAAGGTCCAGCAAAAAAACAAAAAAGTCAAACATTAACGTCTCACCATTTGCTGAAGTCTGGCTCTTCCATGAGCATCTTCTTAAGTTCTGTGTTGACCACTCCCCCTCCCTTGGGTGTCAGAATGTGGAGGAAGAATCCTGCTGATTGACTCCTGAAACACATTACCAGAAGCTCTCTATTTTAACAGTTAAGGCCATGGAAGCAATTTGTACTTTACTTAGAAGTTTATTGCATTTTGATAATTGCTTTTCCCCTTGAACTGTAGAGTTTTAAAATATAATTTTTGACTGAATATAAAAAGGAGGAAAAAAATCCATATAACTTTAAGAGCATTTTCAAAGCTTTTAAAGTCTTCATGAAACCAAAGCAGCTCAAAGTTACCTTGTTGGGTTGTTTCAACTTAATGTCATAATTTTTTCTTTTAACCCTTTAACATACAAGGCAACCAGAGGAAAAGAAGTGACAGAGATCTTCTCTCCTTATAGAAGATTCCATCCAGGAACTTTTTCTGAAGAGCAGAGTGAATGGAATAGAACGTCAAATAGCTTGACAATGAACTTAGCAGGGCTCTGTCTGTACACACACAAATAAACAATGAGTTTGAAGTGCCTGAACTCATACATCTCAGGAGTTAGTCAAACAGTGTCAATGAATAAACTCGGTAGGTACACTTTCCTATGGATGGGGCCATTCTCCAAGTGTGAACTTGAATATAGCCTGTGAGTCAATACTTTATAGTGGCTTATAAACATTATGAAAGTAATTTATACAGACCAGCCTCCAGTGGATTACAAGACACTGTCACAAATCTCCCCATTTAGACCATCTGCACCTGGAAATATTTGCTTTGTATAGATCCAGACACATACTGAGGGTGATGGTAGTTTAAAACACTATATGCCATTCTATAATGTTTCTTAGGATTGGTTTTGCATTTTTCCACTTCCCTCCAGCTGGCATTTTTATTAGACTTCAATTTAATTAAGTTAGTAGTTGTTTGATTCCAAAACTGCAGCTCTTCACAAGTTGGTCAGAATCTACCTAAAAAAAAAACAAAACAGAAATCACCCACTTGTCTAAAATAATTTATATTCAGTCAACTATGTCCAAAATATCTGATTATCATAAGAGTCTTTTATAGTATAATTAACATTTCTATTTTCTGGAAGAGATTACCAAGTTCACACAAAGGTTTAATGATTTGCCAAGACCCCACAGGTAGACAGCAATAAAACCAGAGTAGAAACCAGGATCATCGTTAGTTCAAGATTTCAATTTGAAGTACTCACCCTGACACCATTGAGGCAAATTAGCTTCCACCAGTTGACCCGTCTTCATTTCCATCAATAATCATGTAAAATTGTGAATGATAGATGAAGGTGAACACACAGTGGGGTAGGAGATACTTTTCCACAAATCACTTATACTCCAGTAAAATTGAAAAATTTCAAGGAGGGAAAGTTCACAGAGGGCTCTCATTTTGGAGTTGTGTGCTTCCTTTTCTAGTGCAACCCATCTCCAGTTTATTATCCCATCTATACAATAAATTCATGGATGATGGGTCTGTAATGGGTGATAAAGGGAAATTAGATTAATAACAATAACTCATTTATCTCATGCTCTGCACTTTTCAAAGTGTTTTCAATTATAAGTGGTATTTGATGAAACGTCCTAGTGAGGATGACGAGGCAGAGATTCGTGGTGTTTGGCATTGAGACTCATTCAACAACACTATTATTTTGTAAAATTGAAAGCCTTGTGAATAACATCGACCCTATTATGCACACACGTGTCTTGAAAGAGCGATGATAATATCCAATTCAGAACAACAACAGATGAATTCTTCAACTGAATCATGGCACCTGTACACATATGCAGGGTGCACCATCTTCAATTCAAAGATGAGGAGACAAAGACAGAAACGCAGACATGGTTTCTCAGGCAATGAGTGTCAGAGTCAGCGAAGGATTGTTTTGAGGCTTTGACGCTGAGATAAAAAGGGACACTTTGCATTGTGTCCTCTACTGTCTCTGTCAGAGGCAAAATCCCTTCTACGTGGTCTCTTCATTGTGGCATTTCCTGTCATTTTCAGTGAGCAGCCACATCCTAGTGGTGTAAGTGTGAGCTTTCTTTTTTCCACGGGTTTTCTGGAAGCTTTTTCCCTCTTTGCATCCCAAGGGTGTTCAGTATTGTATGGGGAAGCGCTTTGAACTCCTAGGAAGATAAGTGCGATTTAATTGCAAAGCGTTATTAGTCCTATGCCTGTTGTCCTGTGCACCAGCACAATTCTGCAGTTACTGCATCTCCGTATTACTGCTGTTGGCATCCTTCACTTTTTCTTTTTTTCAACTGGCTCAGTGGCAGAACTGGATGTCTCAGGGGACTGGTTATTGGAAATTGGCTTCAGACTCTCTTCCTTCCAGGTCTTAATATCCAGCTGTTGCCCTATTACTCCATGTTGAAAGGTACTTTCGTAGCATCATTACTGTCCTCACAGGTTTGTCCCCATCCTACAACATTCTGCATCAGGTCTACTTGATGGGAAAAAAATCAATTTGCAGAGAGATGCAGTTCTTATCCAGACAATGATTTTAACATTTCTACCCACAAAAAAAAAAAGATTTTTTTTACTAATTATATCTTATTTTTCTTCATTTTATAAAGAGATATTTTCAGTTAAAATGTTGCAATCTATACTTGCTAAGACAATCTCATGCGATGTTTTCTTTTAGATTCCTACTTCCCTCTACTAAATCTGTCCAAAACTCACTCCAAATGCATAATTTTCTATTGAGACACAGATATTAATTTTTGTTTTCTTATCTCTAGGCAAAAAAGGCAGTACTACGTAGAACATTTCAGGTTTTCTTTCTGGTTTTGATCATCTGACACTCAGTTCCTTGCCATGCTCCAAAGTTCATTGCTTCCACTATCTACCTTTCATCCTGCCTTGCTGGTAGTTAAGCCATGAACTGTCAAATTCCCCATTTGCCACCCACCACACCCTGGCATTGGCTATTTAGATATTTGAAAGGATAGAGCTTGTATTTTGGGGTGAGGTAAGTAGAACTTTCATGCAGAAAGGAAACACTGACAGAGTTGCCAAAGAGGTAAGTAACTATTTCAGCTCCCAAAACAAAGCTACACTTGAGAACCACCTTTTATTTTTGATATTTTTTTTTCTGTCTGTAAAAATAAGAGCAAAAATTAGAAATAAAATAAATTCTGGCAAATGGAAACATGGTATGTGGGGACAAAATATACTGTGCAATTTAAAAGAGTTATGGTATGTGATTTTCTTATCAAAATTGAATATGAAAGTTCTGTTCATTGGTTATTGGTGTTCATTTAATATAGTTCAATTCAATTTGGTTCAATGCATCACATGTTCAATGGCAGTCATCAAGTGTATATTTCACAGTTCTTTCTACACGTGTTTCCATCAAGGACCTTAAAATATTACTAAGTAAATAGAGCCTACATATGTGAAAAAATAGTAAGGCAAAATATATGGGTTAATAGATTCTGTAGCTCAAAGCACTCTGGCAAAGCGTCTAACATTATACAATTCAAATCAGTGTTATTATCATGACTTAATAAATTATGCAGCAAAAGCAAGCTATACTTCAGGGAATCAGAAAGGAGACACCAAAGGGATTTAGATGAAGGTAGAAAGGCTTGAAGGAAAAGAAAAAAAAAGTGTTTTGATTTCAACTCTAAATGCTATGCCAGACTTGGATGATTACATGTAAGAAGTTGATCTTTGTCTCAGGCTGGATTCCTCCAAAAGTGAACCCTAAGACAAGGCTTCCAGGGCACAGATTTTATATGGGAGGTGCAGAGTGGGAGACAATGCAGGGAAGACAAAGTGGTTAGCCTAGGAGGTGACTGGAGCTGGTCACCTAGGAGATGACAAGAAACTCAGGGAAGCATGCTTCGAAATGATCCCATCCCGAAGGCAAGGGAGCCGTGTTATTTACAGAGCAACTGCGCAGAGCCATTGGTTGAAGACTGCTGGTGAAGATGTTAACTCCTGGGCAGTGCTGGCCAGACACAGCGGCTTCCAGAGTTCCAGGAGAAGCCCTTGGACGCAGAGACCTCTTACACAAAACATAAAAACCAATCAGAATAGAAAATGAAGATGAATTTGTCTCAAGAAAATGAAAATTTTCTATTTGATTAAGGACACCATGGATAATGATGGAACAAAAACAGGATAACTTACCCAAAGTCGTGAGTAGTTTATGACAACACCTGCTCAAATATATGACTCTTATCAACTCTGATGTGAGAAGCCAGGAAGACTACAATCACTTTTATGGATGGAACTGGTCAAGAATGCCCTATGTAGTCTTAAAATCATGTTTAGTAGCACGATCTTTGACCTCAAACAGGTTGGTGTTTGGCATATAGTGTTAGCTAGTGTTAGCTCATATGTTTTGTTTCTTTTTTTAAATTTCCCTTGTCTCCCATCATTTTCTTTCTCTACATCTCCCTCCTTCCTTCTCTCCTTCCTCCAACCTGCAAGTCATTGTGCCAGGACGTGGTCATAAAATGGAGATTTACTTCCACCAGGAATTTAAGTCTATAATTTGGGGCAGACACTTACTAGTAATACTGCTAATAATAAATAGGTAAGAGTAACAATAAATATTTGATAAGATCTACCTTGGCAAAAATTATACTCAATAGATGTAGCAAATAGGAATTTCACAGATTAAAAAAAAACAGTAGGAATAACATCTTAAGCCCATCATTCTTCTGATGACAGAAAACCTCATCTTGCTTATTCAAAGCAAACCCAGTCATTTCTGTTCAATAGCAAAGTCTTTGAGATAAAATCTATCGATTACGGAGTTTTCTCCTTTCTTGTTTTCATTTCCCTCCCACCTGGGATGAGAAAATTTCCCAAATACGAGGTTAGATGGGAACCATCACTGGAGCATAACCATTTCCAAGTTGGCTTCTTCTGAAATGTAGGAGTGACAACAGTAACAATGAAGGCGTTAGAATTTATAATATGACCTGACGTTCACTGAGCATCTATTATGTTTCAGTCGCTATTATGACTAGCGTTATTATGTGTATTCATTATTTCATCTTCACTTCAGTGCACTGAAGTGCATTCTGTCATTCCACGTTTTACTGATGATCACCGCAGGTCATCCGCCTCTACCCTGATTGCTTCCACGTGGAATGTCTGTCTCTCAGCTTCCCAGGCACCAAGTCCACGCACGTCTTTCTCTCTGTCCTTTCCACCCGAGCTCTAAGGACTTCCCAGGTCCACTGGCCTGCTCTCAGACACGTCGGTGTCCCCTGAGAGCACAGGGAATTTTAGATGTCATCCCACACCACGCTGACCTATGTGAGGCTGTCGAGGCAACGCTTGGCCATCGTGCTGTGTAACTGAGTGCATCCCTGAGGGCACCATGCCAGCATCGGGATGTGTAACTTTCCTTAGTGTTCATTTCTCTCTCTTTCTTTTTTTTTTAATAGAAAAAGGAGCATAAAATGTCCTTATCTTCACTGTGATGACTCTAACATTGGAAATCTATACAAATGAGACATGTTAGTAACTAGGTGCTGGACATCCCTCAGTAGGAAAACCCGCCTTCTCCACTGGACCCTGACATGAGTGGCTGACCTGGGGGAGCACACGTGCTGTAGGTCCCTAGACCAAGACCCTTCCTCTTTTAGTTCTAAAAGTACAAAACTGGAACGTCCACAGGAGGGCTCTGTCCTGTCTTTTCTCAAAGTAAGTCTACTTCCTGAAGGAGAACCAGAAGGCAGAGAGCCCGGTCACCAATGAATGATTTTGAATTGGCAATACAGGGCAGAAAACATAATTCACGGGATTAAAATTTCAGTGGAAATGTGAATTGGGAATGGGTTTTTAGAAAGGAGAGTCTGTCAGTTACACTAAGAAGCTAATAGGCTGATTGCCATCCACTGGGACAAAAGAGAAGGGAAGTAGAATGAATCACCATTTTCCACGGTAACAATGACAGTCGGAAGACCGTTATGAGTCTGCCAATGATAATAATTTCCATTTCGATAGGCTCCTCTTCCAGGACATCTAAAGTATTTTACAAGTGATTTTTGCCATCCATCCTCATGTCTCAAAGAGGAGAGACACAAATATTCACATCCTCATTTCCTAGGCAGCAAATGTGTCTGAAGGTTTCTGAATACACTGCATTTTTTTTTCCCAAAGACATTTTTAATAAGGTATGTGGGGGAAACTCAAGCATTCAGTCATGTCTAAGAAGAAAAAGAAAGGAAGACAGAAGTATAAATATTTGGATACAAAATCCCCTCCAAGTTCTTATTATCTCCTTATAACCCAGCTTTTGAAAAAGAGAACATTAGAGGATAAAATAATATTTTCGGTATATATTACATTGTGGTTTTTGATTCATATCAATTTTAGTCCTTTTAACCTTCAGCCTTTATGTACTCTGATTCATATGTTGTTCTTTCCTTCCTCATATCACAGTGCTTTTCTATCTTCTCTTTTCTCTGTGCCAACATGTGGGATGGGATGAGCATAAATTAGATGTTCTGTAAAGTTATATTTACTTGGTGAGTGACGTAACTTCAGGTGTGGAATGAAGGTCTGTAAAATCATTCAGCACAAATTTCTTCTGTATGGCACATGGAACTATATTCAATACCTTGTAATAACCTTTAATGAAAAAGAATAAGAAAAGGAATATATATATATATATATATATATATATATATATATATGTATATATATATATATACACATGACTGGGGCATTGTGCTGTACACCAGAAATTGACACATTGTGACTGACTCTACTTCAATTAAAAAAAATTTTTAAAAATCGTTCAGCACAAGAAAGGAACTGAAGAATATACCTATTAAGAAGAGAGAGATATCCTGTGAATGGCGAGTTTTTCCCCAATTCTTCTGCTTTCTTCTTATTTAGAATATAATTGCACAATTGTCTTGTCTTTCTTCCAGTTTTCCACTCATTAAAAAGGGAGGATTTCTGGTAATTTTTTAAGGCAGGCAAAATAATAGCTACCCAAAGATGTCCACATCCTAATGTTTAAATGCCCTGAAGATGCTGTTTGTGGAAAACAGAAATTAATGTTGCAGATGAAATTTGGGTCACTAATCTGCTGATCTTAAAATAGGGAGAATGTTCTGGATTATTTGGCTGGGCTCCATATCATGAAAAAGATTCTTTAA
Organism: Vicugna pacos; assembly: GCF_048564905.1. NCBI lineage: Eukaryota > Metazoa > Chordata > Mammalia > Artiodactyla > Camelidae > Vicugna > Vicugna pacos. The sequence continues at coordinate 4,507,292 of NC_133010.1, read as the reverse complement.
ATATAGAAGAGGGGTAATATAATGTAAAAAAGATTCAACTGGTCATTGTTGGCTTCAGTGTTCTAGGAATGAAGGAGTGCGGGCAGCCTCTGAGTGCTGGAAAAAGCAAAAAAGTGATTTCTCCCTAGACCTTCCAGAAAGTATGTGGCCCAGCTGAAACCTTCATTTTGGCCCTATGAGACCCATTTCAGACTTCTGGTCTCCAGAACTGCAGGATGATAAAGTTGTTTTGTTTTAAGCCACTGAGTTTGTGGCAACATGTTACAGCCGCCGTCTGGAAATGACACAGTACGCGATCCACGTTCAGTAAATCACTGAATGACGGATGAACCAACCGGAATAAGTTGAGTCCTCTCACTCACTCACATTCCAAAATCTGAAAAGGAGCTGGGAGAACCAGAGTTCGTGGACTAGTTTCAAAAGATAAATTCAAAGTTGTAAAGGGAAATCCCAGTGCCTGTAGACATCCCTGGGATCCCAGTTTCCTGCCTTCGCTCACATCTGTGAGGAAGCGCAGGGCAGTGGAGAAGGAACACGTAGCTGCGCATGAGATGTCCCAGAGGATTTTCCGGCAGGACTCCAGTTCTGAAATGATAGTTATGCCGACACAGCGCTTACTCTGTGCTTGCTGTGTGTGTTGTTCTAAGCAATTTACGTCTATCAGCTTGCTTGGTTGTCACAATTCTATGAGGATGCTGCTTTCATTATCTCCATTTCATGAATGGGTAGTGTAAATAGACACAGAGAGGTCAAGTAGCTTGTTCAAGGTCACACAGTGAGGGAGGAGCAGAGTCAGAATTCAAACTCTTAAATGTATATATTAAACAATATACTTCACCTAAACATAACTCTCCCACTTCTCAGTGCCACTTTTAATAGATAGCCCTTGATCTGAGCATTCATTAATATGTTTTATGGGCCCAGGTGAAGGTTGAGGCTAAAGGTATTCGAGAGTAAGGAAACAGCGTAAGAATGAGGGTCAAGTAAAGGTCTGAGTAGTGCTTTGCTCTGGCCTCAGGCACCTGAAAATTGTAGTGAAAAATGAAACTAGGGTACGTGGGGTTGGGTTTCCAAAGTTTTTCAATTCTAGCATAAGAGTTTAAATTCTATCCAGCCATCAGTAGAAATATTAGCTGTTAAATCGTTATAATTGGTTTGTTTTGTTTATTTATTTATTTTGGTTTTGGTTTGGTTTGGTTTGCTATGCTTTTTTTTTTTTTTTTTTTTTTTTTTTTTTTTACAGAAATGAAGTGATCAGAGTTTTCATGTCGGGCCGGGTAATGTATCTTGGCTCATGTCAAAGGTGATGACAGTGGACAGCGAGGGATCGTGTTCAGTGGCGAGACCACTGTAGCCTCACAACTGAAGAGCAGTGGCGATCTGAAGAAAGGGACGTGATCCCTGGCATGGGACAGAGAGGTTCAGATGCCAGACAACTCGGGAGGTGAAACTGACTTGCAAGTCCCTTGAAGGGTGAGAGAAACAAGGCTGGGTGGCTTGGAGCATTTGAGACTGGATGACAAGGAAACGGACGAACTTGAGCAGAGGGAAAGTTCCGAGAAATAGACCAGTTTGTATTTGAGAACAGATGGTAATGAATTTGGTTTGGGGAAAGAGCTGTGACACTGAAGGAATTCTATACATCTGAAGTATTTAGCCCCATGAACAATAAGTGCTTGGTTTGTGATTGGCTTTTAGATATTTTGCAGACTCCTTCAATAAAGCCCTCACTCTGAAGCTGCTAGTCTAAATTTCATTGACTGTAACGATATTTATATCAAAAACTCCAGGGTCTCACTTTGATCCTTAGATGCTCCATCAGTTCTTCCTAAATCCTTCAGGTTTAGTTTGATGACTGCTTCACCCACAGAGGTGAGAACCTCCTGATACACAGAGACATTTTGGAAACTAGTAACATCTCTATTGTGCAACCAGATGTAACCACATACCATGCACCGGGGCTAGAATTCTCCGCCACCCTTAGAAATCCTTAGGATTCCAGAAAAATCCATGTATCAAATGTGTGACAGACCATACTTTTTACCTGCCTTGCTACAGACACATCAGCACCAAGAGGCTGTTGGAATATTGCTTTTCTACTACCTTGATTTAAGCCACAGGATTCAGTGTTTTTCTCTGGGGAGGCAGATGCTTCAAACATAGAAATAGGGTCTACGTTCTCCAGCCCAGCCTCTGCATGGCCCTGATGCAACTTCCTTCTTCCTTGCTTATTTCAAACTCCTAAGCCATGAGTGTCTGTAATGTTGCCTGGCAATCTTCCTCCAATTGGCGGCCCCATTTCTATGTCGTTTAAAAATTCATCATACTTGAAAGTTATAATGGATGTGTAAATTCTCATTTTTGTTAGAATCCATCATAATGCCTCACAATCCATTGCGACAATTACATTCAATCAATATAGGAAAGCTCTCACAAAGTTTATTACAATAATGTTAAATACAGCTTCTCCATTGGTCTTTAACCAAAGTAATTTTTTATGTGGGAGTATAATTTCATGAAGCTTGTCAAATGCCAATGTTCTCTTTGAGATCAAGGAAACTTCCGAATGAGTGTTTGGTTATTTGAATCTTTCTTGATCCCACCTGCTCCACCTCCCATTGAATCATTTTCCCCCTCTTTTCTTCCTCCACTAAGCCTTCTATATATTTTTATTCTTGTGTCTATAAGATCTTAGATTTTTATTTTTACATGTCTTTAATCCCCCCGCTGAACGATAAGATCTCGGAGGGCGGTGTGGTTTGGTCTATGAATGTCAGAGTCAGAAAAAACTGGTTCTGTATCCAGGTTCCATGAGATCTCTGCAAGATGTGACCCCCATCTGTCTCATCTTCACTTTCCTCATCTGAAATATAGAACTGATCACAGCATTTTATTTCTTACGTACCGCAAACTGGTGTTATGAAAATCAAATGAGAACGCTTTGTAAATCAAAGGTGCCTAGTGTTATAGATCTGATTTTCTCCTGCCAGCCTATTTCCCTTCTCCAGGCTGGACTTCTTGGGCCATCTCACCCCGTTGTTGTTCAGCATGAACAAGATAAGTGTTCCTGTTATGCAATAAAAGAGTAACAAAAACACAGATTTGCATTTTCAGGCACACACACACAACATACACAGAAAACAACTCCTGCCTGCAATGTCCTCCTAGAACAGAGAGGACAGTGCTATAAATAGCTTCCATGTGCAAGAACAGTGATGCACACCACTGCCAGGCCCCTCCCGAAGTCCCCTGGGAAATTAGACCTTATCAGTGTCAAGCATCAACTCACAGTCACCACCACCAACGGCCGATGTTGCTAGAGTGACACGCTCCGCTGCTGAGGCCAAACTCCATCACAGAGAAATGAAGAAGGACAATTATCCTGAGATTTAAGTCTGTGGAGACAGCCACCTTAGCTCATTCAGGACCAAAATTTCCCATCATTAGAGCTCCCGAGCGACTGTCCCCAATTACAGCCTTGCTGCTCTATATAGTTTACGTTAATTTTTAAGGAGTAAACTGGGTCTGAACTTGGAGTCTAAAGATGGAGAAGGGCCACCACCAAATTACTCTTGGAGAGTCTTGACAGCTTCAGGCAACTCGAGAAGCTGGGAGCTGTCATCCCCCTGTGCCCCCAAAATGGCACATGTATCTCATGAAGATGTCCTAGCAGGTAGCATTTGAAAATACATAAATAAGTCTCACTGTAGGACACTGTCAGGTAGCAAGTGTCAAGTGGCTTCAGCAACAAAAGACATCGGCCTCTTGGGGATGTGTTCACCCTGCATCCTGCTCCCGTCTGCAAGGAGGAGGGGATGAACTGGATGATGAAAGCTGAGGCTGTCACTACCTGTGGGAAAGTGATGGGTAAACATCAAACTTCAATTCAGATGAACATCTAAACATCCAAATACAAATTTCACCGCTGGGATCGGTTGATTGAGAGGGGTCCAAAGAAGAGGAAATAACAGGAACACAGTCACCACATATGCATCTCACTGGGCACCATGACTCTCAGGGTAGTGAATTTTGATAATGGGCAAAGAGAAAAAAATAAATAGGTGCTGAGTTCTACACATGATAGGCCTTCAATAAATGTTAACAAGAGGAAAGATGCTTCTAAACAGTCCCTTACGAATTCTGGCCAAAGGTTAGTGGTTCCACTGGCAAATAATAATACCAGTGAGATGAGTATGCTTAGAAACAAAGGAAGGGCATTCAAATTTAAGCTAAATGTATATGCCAACATCATGTTTAATATTCAGGGTAAATCAGAATAGACTGTGAAGGCACTGCCATGGGAGCAAGACTTCTTTCTTATCAATAAGGCAAGCATTCTACCCAGAGTCATGTTCACTCCATTTCTTGAAATCTTTTTCTTGTATTCAGCGATCTGGTTGATTCACATTCAAATTTTACAAATTAAAATTTTGGAGGAAAATGGTCACAAGTAAATTGGATTTAAATTTTCATACCAGTCTAATTGATGAAATCATTTAGAGATTTTTCTTTTTCACTCTTAAATTGTGACTTCAAAATAGTTTCTTGCCTCTATTCAATGCCAGATTGGCTGCCAGAGGCAGCAAATTACACCATCACAGCTACAGAAATAAACATGTTTGGAGTGTTTTTCTATTTCAGGCCCGATGTCCCACATTTTAAACAAATTACATCATCCTTACATTGACTGTATAAAATTGGTGTTATTATTTCCATTTTAGAGGTAAGTGAACTGAGGCTTAGAGTGTTTAAGTCATATAACCAAGCTTATACATCTAGTAATGGATAGGGCAAGAATTTGAACTCCAGGAGTCTAGGACCAGAGTCTCCACATTGGAGACATTTATTATGTCACCTTCCTCTTATTTAGCATATGTGATCGAACCTGGTCGGATTTCAAGCCAAGTTCTTACATTCCAACAGGACACACACTAACTGGCCATGCAGTATTATAATGGACATCATACCTCCCTTCAGATCAGAGATAACCCGCCAAAACTGTTGATCAAACTGGCTCAAAAGCAAACAATTTATCAGAGACAACCTGGAGAACTTTAGTTATGAAAACTACTGTGGTAAAAATTACAAGCTATGTCACTGCATTTTTTTTTCATTTTCTTAATTTGGAATGGGAGAACAAAATGCTTTTCACTGAAGAGTTATAGCCATACAAAGAAAGGGTATTCCTTGACCACGTCAGTTAAGGACACATTTATGCTATGCATTTCTTGATTTTCCCAAGGCAGGTCTAATTGTTTACAGTGTGTCTGTTTGCCCCTATTTTTGTCAGACTGTGCATCCCTAAGTTTTATTTGGAAAATAGAATCACTCTATTTTTTTAACTTTCACACATTTATTTTATTTTTTTAACATTTTTATTGATTTATAATCATTTTACAATGTTGTGTCAACTTCCAGTGTAGAGCACAATTTTTCAGTTATACATGAACATACATATATTCATTGTCACATTTTTTTTCACTGTGAGCTACCACAAGATCTTGTATATATTGCCCTGTGCGATACAGTATAATCTTGTTTATCTATTCTGCAATTTTGAAATCTCAGTCTATTTTAAGAGTACTGCTATTCCTTATTTAAAAAGTTAAATATGGCTGTGTTTATACATATAGATATTGAACTATATATATATGTATATATATATATATATATATATACACATATGCATATTGAAGACAGACATGGCTTCACTTTAAACTGCACACAGTCAATTTTAGTGTTCTACTGATTTCTGTCATAAAACTAAGCATGCATTTTTGAGAAAGCAAACAAAACACAACTTAACCCTAACAGATAATATAATTATACATAATGCAGCAAATCCTTTAAAAGCATACATACAAGATTGAAAAAAATTCAATGTTATAACAAAATGCTAATGATATTAGAAATATGTTTTATATTATAAATGTAAATTAGTTGATATTCTTTTTTTTTTAATGTTTGGGGGAATATACTGAACATTCACAGGGAAAAGGGGATGACAGCCTGAGAGAAAACACACTTGAGTGTAAGTTTCTTCTGCTCTCAAAGCTCTTTGGTCCCAACCTTCCCCAAGAAGGTGACATATGACTGAGCTTCCTCCAGTCCTCTGGCCGCACTTCATGGAAGTTGCTGCCTGTAAAAGATGAAATAGATTGATCTGAGCTAATAGGAAGAGGGTCTCTCTCTCCTCTCCCTCTCCCTCCCTCCATACACAGGCATATTGACGTATCCACGTACCGTAAAGGTTAAAAAAAATTCAAATGAACACTTCTTTGTTCTGCTATAAAAACTGTGTGTGTTCACAGTATATAATCTGAAAATACAGAAAACAATGGGAAAAAAGCATCAAACATACCCCAACTTGTACCACTTCTCCATCTCTCTATATACTTGCATAGAAATACTTACATTTTTACATAATGATCATTTTTCCATACATATGTTTTAAAATATTCTTAAATGTTTTATTAATTTTTTTTAAGTTTTTGTTTTGGAGGTAATTAGGTTTATTTGTTTAAATATTTATTTGTTTATTTATCTTAATGGAGGGACTGGGGATTGAACCCAGGACCTTGTGCATGCTAAGCACACGCTCTACCACTGAGCTGTATCCTCCTCCCTGTTTTTAAATATTTTTCTTTTGTATTTAATAGAATTTTGAATGTCTAAGATGGAATAAAGAGATTGATTGCTTGATTTTTTTGTAGGAGGTGTGACTGGTTCCAGGCAAAGAGTTAAGGACACATGGAGGAAATCTCAGTAAAACATGCCACCGTTTCGTGGAAGAGATGCTGTCAAGGACAGAACAGTTAAGAAAGAGAGTTAGGAGCGCTGAACCTCACGGGCTAGGAGACCATTTGCTGAAAGAAACAAAGCTTTTCTGTGTCCCAACGAGCTGTAACTAAAGTTAAAGAATGTCCAAATTCTCAGGAAAAAAAAAAAGTGAGATAAAAACAAAAAACCCTACCCAACTATATATATTTGTATATTAATAGAATTGTAATGCAATAATGAAGTTAGTGAAATTTCACTTAGGAGTCTCCTCTATTGTGTGATTAGATTTATATACGTAAGTCAGTATCTCCTTGATGATATAACTATGTCAACTCAAACGTCTTATTCCCATTTTGTAAGAAAATGCTGGATTTATTAATACATCTTTTTATGCTCCTTTCAGTTCCCAAACAAAAATCAGCATGTTACTTGCGGCAATAGTTGGTTGCCCAAGAATTTCAAAATAAGGCAGGTAAAATTGGCCTCCAAGTCCTAAACTATGGAATAAATACAGAATACACAATCAGAAACTATGCACAGACATATAAAAGAAAGAGCTAGTATGACAGAATCATAGGCTGACTGAAGACTAATTTATACTGGAAAAAAAAAAGGAATAAGAAATGGTTAGCAATAGGACTGTAGGTAAAGGAGGGGGGAGTTAGAAATATTCATTTAAATTCACCCCTGGGGTGGAGGTACCCTCCTTCAGTGGTGTGACCTACTCTTCCTCATGTCAGGAGTATTCACATTTTCTGTTCCCCTGTTCACTAATTAAATTTCTGATTATAATTTGACTTCCCATGCAGTACTGATGTAATCAGAGATGGAGGTGCTCAGAGAACATATTCACACAGCCTGTGTGGCAATTATTTCACTGTCAATTATGATATTGACAGATTAGAGGGCTCGAACATGCACGCTTGTACCTGTTCAACCCTGGGACACTGTGTGGGCAAGGCTTCTTCCTTTCAGTGCGAAGGGCCGTATCTTACACAATGCTGACTGCATTCGCTACAGGTATCTTGTCTACAAATACATATGTGAGTCATGACAACTCCTGGCCACTCAAGAACTGGCATCTCTCTGGCAAAACCACATCCTTCCCACATCCCTCCGTCTGCAAGTCCACACAGACAGGCTTCAATGCTACTGGGTTCAGTGACTGGGGTGATAAAAGTGGATGCAGCTAAGCCTGGAATCTCAAAGGGCACAAGTTACGTGTAAGAAATTAACTAAAGTGTAAGAAAATAAACAATCCAAGATAACATAACATGCAACAACGCTGAGAGTATTAATGGTCAATTATATCGCACCAGAGGTGAATAAAGAACATGAAAAGAAATTCTTCTGTTTGAGAGCGAGGGAAGGAAATGTGTAATGTACCCACATGTCTGCAATTTAGGGCAAAAACTAATGATCATTTTGGGCAGAAAGGACACATGTGATGACAGTGTCCTTAGGCAAAATGTTCCATGATAGCCTTGATTTTCAAAGACCTTTTTGAACCTTCTAATTAGATGATGCTTCATTATGTCGAACATGCCTTTTTCTATAATTTAATTGAGTAGAGTATGTGGATCCTAATTCATTAATAGTATTCCTCTGGCAATTTCATATCCTATTATTATTCAAAATGCAATTTTTAAACCAGCAAAATTCTTAGATAATTTACCAACATCCATTTCTCTAGAAAACCTATTTCCACGTAAAGATCTTTGTCATCCTCTATACCATAAGGCTCTGCTAACCTCAAGTGTTATCATTTAACAAGTATTTATTTAACATCTGCTATGTGTATAGGCAGGGTCACCCTGATTTACAATTCCTGGGCCACCGTCAGCATCTCAGAACAGCAACTTAGCGTAAAAGCTTCAAGACCACATGTGGCAGCCAAGACCTATGCTCTGCAGAAAGCTCTGGGTGGACGAGGATCTGTGAGGGCTGATGCCTGCCCGAGACATCTCAAAGTAGCTCTCAAACTTCCACAATGGGTTATTTTATTGGATTGAATGTTTGTGTCCTTCCAAAGTTCATAAGTTGAAATCCTGATTCCCTGATGTGATGGCCTTGGAAGCTGGAACCTTTGAGAGGTAATTAGATCATGGTGGTTCCGATATACCCAGACCTGTCTGATGAACCAGAGGGTGCTATAGGAAACTGGATTGGAGTAAAGGACAACACAGATTCTGTATACAAGTATGCGTGAGGGGAAAACTGGCTGAGACTTAGTGGCAGCTGCAAGCCCAGGAAACACTGGGGCAGGGGGACAGTCCTAGGAATCCTTACAGGAGGCAGTGACAGGTGGCAATATTTTTGGAAGGAGAGGCTAAGCTGTCACTTTTGAGCAACTGGGATTGCATATCAAGGATGATGCTTTTACTGGGAATAAATGTTTATCAGGTATGCTTTGGCAACATGGAGATTGAGTATTTGACTAGGATACACCCCCATCTCTTAACTCTGGCTTTGGTATCAGCAGGAAAAGAATGACATAGTCTTAGGATGGGACTGACCCGGCCGAAAGGCTACACATAGTCTCTGAGGCCTGGAGTACCACTGAGTCACATGTTTTCACCAAGCTCGGGCCTGTTAATTCTCAGGTGTGTCTCTCTGCATCTTCTATCTCCTCTTATCCAGAGTGGAGACTTCAGCAAACTTGACTTCCCAGACCCTCCTGGCAACCGAATTCCAGCTGGGTTTGGCCCATGGGGGGCAAATGTGCAAGGTGGGAAGACAGAGGACAGACCACCGTGTGCATTTCTCTCCCCATTTCTTTGCCTTGACTAGCACCTGTGGAACTGGCCGCAGCATCTCTTGCATCTGTCTCCCTCCCCCTGGGTGGGCTCTGATGTTTCAGTAATGATACTTTTTCCCTTCCTGGCTCCAGCCTGTGGGCAGTAGCTTTTTTTTCCTGATGTAACTGATCTCTGGGTTGCTTTACCATTTCCACTTGGCTTCTCAGATTCACTCTTACTTGCATAATAAATTCCCTGAATTCAATTCTCTCTTTTGCAAGTACCCAGGGATTTCTGTTCCCTTGGTTAGATTTTACCTTGATGCTCCTTGAGACTGAACTTTTTTGCTAGAAGCAAGCAGGGTCTCAGTACCCTAAGACTAGAGGTGCTACTACATACTCGACAACTTGAATGGCAGGTGACATCTGGGCCACCCTGGTTGAAGCACTGTTTAATTCAGAGCAAGGAAGATTTATAATTCCCGTAAGTAGAATGATATCGCTTTTTTAATATGCTGAGAACTTGGGCATATTACCAGACCAGGACCCTCCACGTTATTATTTTTGTAGTTTTTGTTTTGCTTGTTTTGTTTGTAGCTCCCAGTGTTGCTGGGTTTTGAGGTTTTGAATAGTGATGGCAATCTTGAGAGATTTGGAAAACTTACAAAAATTCCATTTCAGGATCCCCGGTTTTTGCTTATGATGGTGATTAAAACAACATATGTCTTAGCTGACTGGTCCTCTTTTTCATGAAAATGTGGAATTTGATATAATCTGCAATAAGATTATAAAATAATAACACGTTCTTAGAGACTAAGAGCTACTGTATGTACAAAACTGCAAGGTGTCCTGTTATGGTGGAGGCACCTCTGATGGTAAACAGACTTAACGCTTTTCTCTAAAACTTACATAGATTTAATTGAAACCATTATTAGGACAGAAACTGACATGTTCTGTATATTCTGAGACTACCCATCTCAGTGTAACTGGAAACCGAAATTTGTTTGTCTGTTTTCTCATTTCCTTGAGTGTTTTTAAAACATCAAAAACATTTTTCAAGAGCTACAACATTGGTAATTGCCTTTATACTGGAGAGCTATGTCGTGAAGAGTTCAATTTTAGGATATTTCTACAACTTTAGAGACATCAAGTATGCGGCTTCAAAGAGATCACAGTTAAAAATGAAACTTCCCAGGGAGGCTACCTTATTGATGGACAAAGCCCACACGTGTTTGAGGCTCAGTTCAGTGAAGGATCCACATGTTGGAATAACCTCTAACTTGTCTGAATATGTTGCAACTGTAAATTGAACCTGAAAATATCCTTGGGATATTCTTTATTTTGAAATTTATCTACTGCTAACTAGGCTCTCTTCTTCCAAATCTAAAGAGTAGAAAAACATGACTCTTCATTCTCCTCCCACACCCACTAGGTTCTGAGGAGGTCATGTTGCACAATTTAGAGCAGGAATTACTGAGTGTGAAGTTCAGGAATGTCGTCCGTGGTGTTATACCTAGTGGATAAGTGGTCAGAGAAGCACAGAGTCTAAACACAAAATAAGACGCAAATATACACTCACTAATTACATCCTATATTCTAAGGGATGGAAGGAAGAGGAGGGTGGAGCAGGTGATAGGGATTTAGTTAGAAAAAAAGATCTACAAGTAACTTGTTTTTCCTGTGATGTGCTTTCCATTATACTTTGTAGTAAATTGTAAGCAAATATGTCTAGAAGGGAAATAAATCTAAAATAGCTCTTCGATTTTCATCCATTTCTTAAAAAATATGAAATTATTTTTTAATACAATGAAGAGGATGAGGAAATTCAAGCAGTTTGTTCAATAAATCATAAAGAAGGAAGAGATTATGGATTTTGCTCTAAGGTGTTCTGATCCTGTTTGTAAAAAAAAAATCAGTTTTGAATCTTTAAGGTCTATTAGATCTCTGACAAAGCATTGGGAAGTGAAGATGCTTGTCTTAGAGAAGGACGGGTTTTATACATTTTTATATGAAGCAAGATTTCAGCTGGGGATTAAAACAACAACAGGTACAACTCTGAAATCTAGACTTTGAAATTCAGAAAACTGAAGCAATTCTATTTAAAAAGTAGGAAAGTGTCTAAAACTTGTTGGGAGCAAAAGCAAGTGGTTGGCAAATGGAATGGCAATCTAGGGTGTATTCTTTTAAAATAAACACAGATTAGGAAAAGAAAATCAAAAGAAGACACAATGCTTTATATTTTAACCTTTAGTGTATCAAAATGGTAGCAGGGGAACAAGAAATAAACATATTTAATCCCAGCCTTGACTAAGTACTTGTCTCAAAAATCACATGACATGATGTCTATTTAACTTTTAGGGCAGAAAAGGAATGCAGAAAATCTGTATTTTTCTATCTAGATAATATTTAGGAATGTTTCCAATAAGAAATAAAGCATGCCGCTATGTGGAATACATCTCTGGGGAAAGAAAAAAATTATAACAAATGAATTTTATAAGGAAAAGGCTGGAGTATCTAGTAAACGTTTTTTGGTACAAGCTTTAAAAATTACCTAGAAGTGGGTGATGTTATCATTGGCTTTTTGAGGAAAAGATTGGAAGACCTAGTAGACAATTTGCTACAAGCCGTGTTCATCACTTACAACTGGACTGGGCTGTGGATCAATTTGATTTCAAGAGAATGAAGCATGTGGAAGAGAACACCGTGTCCTTTAAAAATCACAGCCCTTAACAATTTGTCCGTCTGCTTCTTGCAGAATCTGGGCTCCCTTCACATTATTTAGTGAAAATTCTAGCTCAGTCATGCTTCATGTGTCCTGCAACTTCCTTTTTTTTCTCTCAGGAAAAGTATCCGGTCAACATTACGAGACCCAATGCAAGTCATCTAAGGTGGAGTATGTCTGTTTGCTAAGCAAGATCACCAGCGTCATTGCCAGCCTGCCTGGGGCTTTCTGTAAGGGACTGAGATTCACCCCCCCGGAAGGAGGAGCTGTGTTCACAGGACTACCCCCAGGTAAGAGGCAGGGGCTGGATTTCAACTCCCATGTGTCTCTCAGCTGAGCATCCTTGTGCAAAACATAATTGAAAAACCAATTATGGGATGCAGAGAGGCACAGTAAGACCCAGGGGAGGAACATGGTAAGTGAATCCATCAGGGCAGGAACCGGGTAATTGTGGGGAGATTAATGAATAATTCACAAAGGCATGGATAGGGCTAATGGACACTGCGAAGGAACGGCAAAGCACTCAGAAGCTAAGCTCAAAGAAACAGGGGCAGGAAGCTTTATCAGAACCCAGAGAGAGTGGTGGCAGTAGCTGTCACCGTAGTCACAGCTGACTCCTCAGATAAGTCCAATCCTACAGAAGCTGTGAGCTTGCAGAAGAATGCAGCCAGTGACAACTCATGCTCTGCCGGAAGGGAACAGGTAGATAAACACCCAGTCCCCTCCCTCTAGTCTACCTTCTGCCTTCCTCCCGTTGATGAAACCCAAACAAAAGCCAAAAGGTAAAAATCAGTGAGTACTTTGAACTGAGACATCCCACAGGAAATCTGATCTGGTTGAGCAATGATTCAGATTTGGGTGCCCTGTATTGGGAGTACGACATCATGTCTCTTCTCTAACCACCTTGATCCCCTATTGTTAGAGAGAAGAGGCTGAAAACAGTTAATTATGTTAATGGTGGACTCTGAGACTCCGCTACTAAAACAGTGTCCTAAACAGAAGGCAACGTTTGCTATAGAGTTGGTCATGGGGTTCTCCTCCTATTCATCCTTTCATGAAATCAGGGATGGCATCCTGAAGATATGTGATCTGGGAAACAGCTAGAGACCCAACACTTTGCAGAGAAATGCATGTTTTCTCAGCAATCACTATCAGCGTTGTCAGCATAAAGGTATTTTCCCAAGGGTTTGGGAGACATCGGCCACTGACATCTGAGAAATAATGCAAAATATATGCATCTGATGGACTGACTGTTGAGCACAAGTCAGACCCTTCGTGAAGTCCCTTGTTACTCACTAAATTCTTGCTATGGTGGAGAGGGTAGTCAGATTTTTTTTTAAATTGGGGCACAATTGTAACAAAACGTTACTGAGCAATCACAGATGGTCTAAGTCTAGGAGATACTGAGTTACAGTTGTCTGGTGGTAGCTACCGTTTCATCTAAAAATGATGAAAGACTGCATTTCAAGACATGATTCTTAAAAGGAGCTAATTTCCTTATTACTAACTCTGCCATCTCTGGGGTCAAGTAAGCAGGGACAACTGTTCTTTATCACAGCTTAGGGATCGCGTTGGAGGAATGAGGAGAAGGTGAACTTTCTCACAATGTACTAGGTAAGCAGTTTGGGGGAAATTAAAGTTGTTCTGACCAATGGCATGGGGAAAAAAATAACAACAATAAAATTGAATATTATCGGACTTCAACTTCAACTGCCCATTACCACTAACATGAGAAGGAAAGGATAATTTTTACTACGTGGTTCTCCTGTTAAGGACTGGGGATTTTACTCTTAGTATTTAATTTCTACCCAAGTCTCTAAATAACTTTTCAGTATTGCCCTTTACAAAAGAGAAACCTGGACTATATTGAATTCAAGCTGTTGAATTAATAAGTGTATTAAGCACCAGGATTTGAACCCAAGATTCTCTGACTTCCGTTTTGTTCTTTCTCCAACTTCCATCCCTGTAGCCTGCATGTTGCTCTTTAAAAACTGTCCTTTATTTCTATATTTAATCTGAAAATTTTTGGTAGGGAGTCCAGAGGAATTCTGAATGAATCATACTGGATTTTAAACGCTTTAAGATGTTTTTGTATCTAAAATTGCCTTTAGGGTTGACCCTGCTCATTAGAATTTATTAAAAATTAACAAATAAGTGGATGTTTGAAATAATCCATCTCAGTACTGAAGTCTAGGACTTCTCACTCCTGGAAAAATAATTTATTGTTCTGATTTCACTAGAAGTTTTCTCTTGAGATGTGAATGTTATTCTATTTCTCCATCCACCCATCCTCCCCTCATTTTTTGAGCATCTACTATGTGTCTGATACTGTCTTTGGAATTCAAAGAATGCAATGATATTCTCTGGTTTTCAGTTAGGCCCTTCAAAATATTCTGAATCTGTCCCTTGCTTTATATACTGAAAGAAAGTGAACAGGTGAGCCTTCATAAGGCTGCAGTTTCACTGGACGGAGGATTACAAATGCCAGTGAAAAATTGAAAACCAAAAACTACACAAATGATATTACTTCTTGAGACACGAAGTTTGCACTAATCCTGATAATTAGCATTATTTTCCATAATATGAAAACTTAGAATGGCAACAACACGGTAAGATGTATTTTTCCTCCATGTCACACTCTGATGTGGGTGGGACAGCTCTTCTCCACCTGTGTGTGGCTCTGCCATCCAGAGCATGTGTCTTCCTAGATTACCATGGCAGAAGAAGGGAGAGATTAAGGTCTCCCACCTCTTCGTAACTGTCTTGGTCAGAAGTGCTATGAATCAATTTCTCTCCCTTCATTGGCCAGAAGTAGTCACGTGGCCTCTACTAAAGGCAAAGCAGCTTGGGAAATAGAGGGAAGCAAATGGAATGTTTGAAAGTACAGAGAGATCGCTAAGGATGTGTTCATAACTAAATTTGGGGGAATAGTGGTTGAAGGCATGCTAAGAAATCTATCTTTTCAGGGAAAAAAAGCACTTATATCTTAGATTTTAATTATTTCATGGAGTCAATCTTTTCATTGGATACATGGATACTTGGAGGCAATTTTTTTTTTCATTGGATATTGGATAGGAGTGGAGAAAAAGGCACAGGGGAGGTGCAAAAGAAAAGTTTTCTATACAGAAGTTTTCTGACATAGACTCTGTTTGAAATTTCTGATCATTAGTACAGGTCTAGCCCAACTGCCCCATGGGTCATTTCTGAAATATAAGATTCTAGCTGTAATTTAATTTCAATAGCTAATTTCAAGACTGTATGTTAGATTTTGCTTTAACAGGGAGGGAGGTGTCCCACTTAAGGAGTAAATCATAAAAGCCATTCAACTCTCCTCAAACATAGTGATGGAAACACGAAAGTGAACGTGGTTTACTACTTCTGTGGAAGTCAGGGCAAAGCCAGCACCATATAATTCTGCACAACATGATTTTCTCCACCAATTGAGTGGGCATATGGCTTTCCATTCCAATTTCAGCCGTCATGTCAAATCTTGAGATCTAATTGTGGCTCACACGCCCTCTGTCGAAATGGTTGACTTGGGCAAGCTACCAACAGCAGAAGCATCAGACAGGTGTTCCTGAATTATCTGCTGGTTTCCATTTGGTAATTCCTGCAGACCCTTTGGCAAGGCTGCCTGCTGATAAACTCAGACCTGTTCATTGTCAGGGATTCATGGATTAAGGAACGAATGCCTTAAAGTGAATGGTTTCACGCGCAGCTAACACCCAAGGACTTCTATTTACCTATGAGCCTGTGTGGGGCACCATTTGATTATGAAACATATGTTGAAACAGCAGGGTTGGAATGAAATACAAACAAAAATGTACCACTTAGCTTGGACATATTGATAAATAAGAGCAAACTCTGTTCTCATATGATATTCAGGTTACAAATGGACCAATTAAAATTCTGAGGGGTGTCTTTGGGAGTCAAAATGGCCCAGAGTTATACTGATAGGAGGCAAATTAGCATGAAAGTGTGTGACATGGAGCAGACTCAAGAGCTATTTTTTTTTTTTGGTGGAATCAAATCTCCACGTCTGCTCAGCACGAGTGTCCAGACTTGGGTCAAGATAACTTGGGTAAAAACGATTTCTGTCAGTTTGTAAATAACTTCCAATAAAATATTTAGGGATTCTATAGGAAGAAGGATGTTCAGCCTGCTCTCAGGCTATTAGACTAAATTGTTTCACGGGTGAAGGTTTGTCAGTGTAAGCGGGATCCATGACAGACTGAAACCCTGTGCTCTTACTCAAAAGGTGGAATTGTTCTTCCTAATAGATGGGCTCCAATACCGTGACTCTCAATCTTGTCTGCTCTGTGCTTTCATCTGGGGAGCTTTATAAAGTTCTGATGCCTGAGACCCACCACGCATTCTGGGTTTAATAGGTCTGGGGTGTGGGATAAGCACCAGGATTTTAAAAGAATCCTCAGATGATCCTCATATACAATTGTAGTTAATATACCATTGTGAACCACAGTTCAAACACTTACTCTGGGCAGCACCCTCTTTGAGTTAATAAATGATATTTTAAAAAAATATGTTACTAAGGATAAAAGTTCTGGATCTATGCATTATTTAGTGTGCTTATAAAATATCATTGCCTCATGGTCTTAATGGAGTCCCAGAGAAGAGGAGCAAGAAAAAGAACAAAGTACATAGTAAAGAAAAACCTCACCATCTAGACCTGCTCTGATCAATTTCATGTCTGAGACTTGGCCATTCTCACAAGAAAGTTCCCCACACATTTTCTAAGAAATGTCATGCTTTGTACCTCAGAAAGGACACAGGGCAAAACATAAGCCAGGTTACATTTATTTCCTTAAGTCTCAGTTTCCTCATCTTAGAAATAGTGTCAATGAATAAGAATATCATGAGAGTGCCTTCTAGGTTCACAGTTCAGTGACTCAGAGGTTAACTTTGGCTATTTTTTGATTTGGAGTCCCTCGTTCTTTCTTTTAAACAAAGTACACCTCTTTGCAAAAAAAATTATCCATATCGTCCTCTAATTTGAGGTCCTATTTGGGCCCAGGGCATCATGTCTTTCAAATATGTTCTGGACTAGAGCATAACTTGTATGGGAGGTACCATCTAGGCCTTTACACTGAGAAGAACACACCCGGAAGTAAGCACCTGTCACCAGAGATGATGCTTCTGAATGGCCTCTGACTCCCTAACAGGAAAAACAAATCCAACTCCATATGTGATCTGTCCCTTTGGTTCTAACCCTGGGCTCTGTCTCCTGGGCTGAGTCCTGCTGGTTCTGCACCTTTTGTAAAAGAATGTTGTCTACAGCCTAAAATATACAGGAGAGCCCGTTCTCAAGGCTCTGACCTTTAAGGGTACAACACTTTCCCATTCATATAAAGATAGAACGTTGCAGAACAGAGAACATTTGTCCTGTTGGAATATCATGATAGGAATATCATGGTGTGACTTACCTGGACAGCTGCAAGAACAAAAGATTTTGACACCAAGACATTTGCAACAACCAAACACACCCACTTCCCTTCTTAAAATAAAAGGAGACTGAAATCTGACTTGGAAAGATGGTTCTCTCGGACACTAGTCTGCCACCTTTTCAGTCTGCTGGCTTTTGAAATAGAGTTGTTATTCCTTGCCTCAACACCTCATCTCCCGATTTATGGGTCTATTGTGTGGCAAGCGGAATGATTCTGGACTCAGTAACGAAAGTATTTATAGATAGAGCATTGTTAAGTGGAGGATTTTATACCACCCAAAGGGTACTGTATCTTTACCCCAGCTATTGCTGATATACCCAAGAAGTCTAGTGCTTCCAAGTGGACATGGAGTGCCCTAAATGGATTTGCCAAATTTAAGTATTCTCTTCTTCAAAACCTAGTCTATCTTATACTGAACTCTCCTTTTCTGAGCTCATGCAGTTCAAATAATCAAGTAAATGGAAAACAGGTATACACAGTATCTTAGAGTTAATTTGTCTCATTTCCTAGAATTTGGTCATAAGTAAATGTTACGGCTGAGGTCCCAGACTTAGCTGATTGCTTACCAGAGATTTTAACTCATCCAGGTTCTTTCCACAATCTACCTATATAAACTATTTTTCATCAGTTGAGTATCAGCCCAGTCTCTGAAAGGTACTTGGTGTCTTTTTCAGTGGTTAACATTTTGCATATGTGATATTACTCGTCCTGGGTGACTCTTTTAGACAAAAACTGTCTTCTTTGGCATCTTTCTCAGCCTGAGACAAACGCAGTGCAAACCTCAGGAAGCATGTAAATAACACAGTTGGTCAATCTAATTCAATCAATCAAATATTCATTCCATAAAGAAAATCCAAGGCTATTTTGGGCCAAAGGCTGCTTGTTTTGATCTCTGACACCTTCTGAACCCCCAGTTGTTCAGTGTCAGTTGCTTTAGAGCTTACTGGAGAATGAATCACAGAGGTAAAGTGGAGGGAAAGCAATATTCAGCCCATGTGTTTTGAGAATTGAGAGGGTGTTGGGTTGGTGGGCAAGTTCTAATTTGGATTTTAATAATGGCATTCTCAAATGATTAGCTGAACACACAGGAGGAAGTTTAAGAGGAGGTGGAGAAAGTACAGCAATTTCTGAACAGCAGTGTAACAGGCAGCTAAATGGGACTCAATTTCCTTCATCCAGAGGTAAGACACCCAAGAGAATTAGGCTAAAATGTTGCCTTTTTTTGGCTAGTAAAGGATGGCTGCCTAACCTTAACGGACGGCAGCGTGCCTGCTTTATGTCTGATTTCACCAACATTCAGATCAACAGAATAATTTGTATTTACTTCCTTCACATCTTTGGTGGGATATTTTTGCAGGAGTAAAACCGCAGTTTCCTGTTTCCATGCACAATTAGTGATGTTTGCCCTTAATAGTCAAATAGCATTTGACCATTATATTAATTCAATTAGCTCTAAATGGGTGCAGAGAAGCCAATGAATAACTTGCAAGATATTGACTACTGGAGTAGAATGTTTGCTGAAAGAAAATTGTACAAATTAGGATGTTTGGGGAAGGAAGAGGGGAAAAGGAAAAAAAAAATCTCATAGTCTATTCATTTCTTCATGATTGCATTGCCGGTCAATGTGGCTGGTGTCCAGTTTCTTGTCCCATCCCAGGAAGAATTTAGAGATGTGATGCAGAGGTTAAGAAAGCAAAGTGGGGATTCATTAAGGGGGAGAGCAGGCAGGCTCAGGTGAGCAGCTGCCCTGAGTTTCTTGGGCAAGTTGGTTACATAGGGTGTAAAATGAATGGGTAGAATATTCATTGGGGAGGGAAGACTTTGGGGTCATAATCCCTGAATTTCATCCCAGGTCCACCTTCCTGAAGGGAGGAGGGATTTTTGTTCTTATGTAGTCTGTATCGGACGTGCCATGCCATCAGTGCATGATGGGTACTTCTGATCTACAAGGCTAATTTTATTGAAATGAGGGCATAATAAGCAAAAGGTTACATTTGGACACTAAAAATTCCTGCCTCTTCTCACCTTTCTTTGTCAGTCTCCAGGCCACTCATCACCCCAAAAGCTGTCACCACTTACCAGCTCAGAGGTCCTTGCATATCTTTCTCTGCCCAGGGACCCCTGGTGCTTATGTGATGTCTGGCTTCCTGCATTTGGCCTGTGCCCCTCCTTTCTGTCCAATTCCTGCCATTTGGCTTGTGTGCCCCCCTTTCTCTGCTCATATCTAGCTACCTGCCTGCTCTAACAATTGCATGTTGGAAACACTTGGAGTATTTGTAGGTGTGGATGAGAGTGTAGAGTATAAGAATATGCATTTGTCAGGAAAGATGATAACCTTCCCCTCTAGTCCTGAAAGGACTGAAAACAATACTGCCTTACAAGCCTATCTTTCCATCTGGAATGGATTTCTCAATTGTCCTTTTAGAGAATCAGACTTTTTGAATGATAATTAGCTAGTTTACTTCACTGAGGAGCAAATATCTCTGTGATCACTCAGGCTGACAGAGTGAAAAAGAGCAGGAGAGCTAATCCGTATTCTAATGGCTGCAGATGGCAACACCATCACACATCTCATCTGTTCCTAGGTGGAAATTTTCTTATTAATACCCAAACTTATGTCCATTTCAGATTGGGGTGGCTTTTTATGTCGCCATTTATTTCCCACTGAGGGTGGTAATTAGAAAGTCTCCAGAGTAGATCATAGTTAATTTAAGTTTTTTCTTCCCTCCAGAGCTTTATAATTATAAAGTTACTACATTTACGGCTACATACACTATCTCATGTTTTATCCATTTCCAAAATAACACTCCTGCTTGCTTTTTTTTTTTTTTTTTTTTTTTTTGAGGCCAGAGATAGGGCACAATGCTTAGAATGAGATTTACCAAGGTAACAGGATTGGTGAGTTACAGTTAAAAAACTGAAACAAAACAAAAGCAAAAACAGTCTTCAGAGAGTGTGATCAATTGGGTGATTTTGGCAAGCAGTCATAAGGTCAACTGCTTAGCCACGATGACACTACTAAGTTGCCAAATTCTTCTTTAGGCTTAAGAACAAATTGTTTAGGCTGCCTACTCCCGATGGCCACCTTCGTGCTGAGGAACCTACCAAAAATGTGGGTAATTGAAGCCTAGCTCATTGCCTCATAAAAAAATAAACCTACCTGAGCCTCATTACTGACACATTTGCTACTGGTTTTGATCTTCTGAAATGATGATACGCTTATTGGATTTAATGCGTTACATGCACGTGTTGAGTTCTGTGGTCCTGGTTTTTAAGGCTCTACTAATGAAGTGGTAGAAAAATATTAAGGAAACGTGTCCTTTGAAAAGATATATAAGAAAGAGAAAAGCCACATTGACTCTGGAAATTCTTCTGTACTTTTCTAAGTCTAATATCCCCATGAATATTTTCTTATTTTGTTTTTAAACACTCTCTTTGCTTAATTAATTCATAAAAAATGTAATACAAACTTAAAGGGGTAAAAGTGAGTTCAAATATGGTGGATTTTACCCAACAATCAATACTTCTTTCAGTCAATAAAATTCTGAGCATTTGAGTGGGTCACTAATCAGAAGGTCAGTGTAGAGTGACTGTGTCCTCTGGTGCTCCTCTTTATTACAAAATATTCTACTAAGCTCTTCTCTTTATTTTCATCAGCACATTAAAAAAGAAAGTCTCCTTGGTCCTTTTTTAGAAAGGAAGAAGCCCATCCTATTTTCTTCCATAAACCTAAGGCCAAACACCTTTGAAAAAAATGCAAATGGTACCGTGTTTTCAGATCTGAATCGAAAGCATTAAATTCATTTTCATCGATTACATTATAAGATACTGTTTACATGTGGAGAAGAAAATCCAGGGCCTTTGATAAAGCTGTTTGTTTTCCATTTTCAGAGAGAGATTTCAGGACCATGAATTGCACTCTGAAAAGCATCCGAAGTGGGCTGGTAGATCAGTCATAAAGCATCCTCGTGGAATCGATTGAACATCCCCATGTACTTAAGGGATCTTTCATTTTGGCTCAAGCACAGCAAGCAGAGATTCACTTTCTTGGATGGTACCAGCCACTCAACTTGACCAAATTAACTAATTTTATGAATTTCTCTTCTGCTGGACTTTAAAAAAAGGAGAAAGAAATATCATAACAATTAAACTTTTTCCCCTTCTTTTTTGTCAACATATGTCTGGGTAGTTTCTTAAAAAAAAAAAACAGAGATGAATCAAACAAAAGTGATTAAACTAAAGTGAGATAATTATTTTCACATAAATTTACAAACAATGTCAAAGGCATTCATTGAGGAAGTTGTTGTGTTATAAGGCAGTCTGTAGAATACAAAATATACTAATTGTCTGTCCTGGGAGACTTTACATTTTAAATGTCACCAAAAATTTAATCCAATTATATAAAGTAATCTATTGAGATGCATGAAAAAGGTTTGTTTTCTGTTAACCAAAATGCCTTAGCCTGTAATTGGGAAGAACAAATCTGACTCCACATTAGATTTGTCCCTTTAGCTCTAACCCTGTGCTCTGTTTCCTGTGCTGAGTCATGCTGACTCTGCACCTTTTGTAAAAGGATGTTGCGTATGCCTGAAATATACAAGATGGCCTGCTCTCAAGGTCTGACAGTTAAGATTATAACACCTTCCTGTTCATACAAAGATAAAAAGTTGCAAAATAGAAAATAACATTTGTCTCGTTGGAGGTTTACAGGGACACCATGAACTGACCTACATGGACAGCTGCAAGAACAAAGGATTCTGACACCAAGAATTTTGCAATAACCAATCCCACCCTCTCCTTTTTAGTATATATGGAGCCTGAATTCTGACTTGAGGAAGATGGTTCTCCAGGACAGTAGTCTGCTATCTTCTCTATCTGCTGGCTTTCTAAATAAAGTCGTTATTCCTTGCCCCAACACCTCATCTCCCAATTTATTGGCCTGTCATGCAGTGAGCAGAATGAGTTTGAACTTGGTAACAAGAAAACTATCTTTTTATTCCTCGCCAAATTTTTCTATGGTCTAATATTTGCATATTGTGACTATTTTTGCATTTTTATCTAAATAATAGTACATTTTAGGTAAATAGCAAACTTTTGAGATGAAGATTTTGTTTTTAACCTGTTTTACTGGAGAAATATTATAAGATTAGTTTGAAGTTAAATGATTATATTGTGGTAGTTCAATTTTTTTTTTCCCTCAACACTAAATTTCTCAGTAATCTGGCATTGTTTTGTCAAATAATTGGGCAAATAACACTCAAAAATAGTAGCTCCTCTGCTTCTTAGGACAATAGCCATAAGACTTTAAAATAATTATACATATTCTCAAGTCCTTCTAGATTTAGCTTTTCTGGACTCTTCATATAAATGGACACATAGAATATATATTGTTTTTGCATTCAGCTTTTTCACTTAGCATCACATATTTGAGATTAATCTATATTGTAACATGTACTAGTAGTTTGTTCCTTTTTATTTCTGAATAAAATCCCATTTTATGGGTATATGACATTTTGTTTATTTGTTCATCAGCTGATGGACATTTGAGTTGTTTCCACATTTTTGGCTACTGTGAATGCTCATGTACAAGTTTTTGTGTGGACATAACATTTTTATTTTTCTTGGCAGATTCCTAGAATAAATATGGCAGAGTTGTATGATAAAATGTTGCTTGACATTTAAAAAAATTTTTTAATTAAAAAGAAATTTAAAAATTCCAAATTTTTTTCCAATGTAACTGTACCATTTTACATTCCCACCAGCAATATATGTGTGTTCCAGTTTCTCTCCATCCTCCCCAATACTTGTTATTATCTGCATTGTAGTCATTCCATTCTAGTGGATGTAAAGTGATGCCTTATTGTGGTTTAAATTTTAATTTCCCTAATGAGTAATGATGTTGAATGTCTTTTAATGTTTTTGTTAATTATTCTCTTTGTCCTTTAAGAAAATGTCTATTCAAACTTTCTGCCATTAAAAAAATAGGTGTTCATTTTATTACTGTGGTCCAATTGTTTCTTATCTTTCTAAATATTGGCTATAATTCCTTTGCCAGATATATGATTTACAAATATCTTTTATCTCAATGTGTGGTGTGCCTTGTCTTTTCATTCTCTTTGTGGTGACTTTTGAAATGCAAAGTGCTTAATTTTGAGATTGTCCAATTTGCTGTATTTTTCCTTTATGAATCCTACTTTTGCTTCCATGCCTAAGAAATCTTTACCTCCCCGAGGTATAAAGATTTTCTCCTATGACTTCTAAAAGTTTCATAACTTTAGCTAGATATTGAATCTATTTAGGTGTGTAATCTATTTTGAGTTAATATTTGTACATAGCGTGATGTAAGGATTTAAGCTTACCTTTTTATGTGTGGATATCTGTCTCAGTACAATAAGTTGAAAAGATTATACTTTGCTCATGAAATTACTGTGACACTTCCATCAGAAATATCAATTGGCCGTAAATATGAGTTAGTTTTAGACTCTCAGTTCTGTTGTATTGATCTTTCTGTCTTAAGCCAGTAACATACTGTCTTAGTTATTGTAGCTATACAGTATATTCTAAAGTTGGAAAAAAATTAGTCCTCCAGATTTGTTCTTCAAAATTGCTTTGACATTTTGGGTTCTTTCTATTTTCATATAAGTTTAGATCAGGTGACCAACTTCTGCAAAGAAGCCTGCTGAGATTTTGATGGGGATTGCACTGAAACTAGTCATCAGTTTGGGAAGAACTGCCATCTTCAGGCTATTGACAATTCCAATTCTTGAACATAGAATGCCATTCCATTGATATAAAACCTCTTTAATTTCTCTTAGCAATGTTTGTAGTTTTCAGTGTATAAGATTTGCCTTTTTTATTTCTTAAATTTAATCCCAAGCATTTACTTTTTTGTTGCTATTTTGAATGAATTTATTTTCCAATTTCAGTTTTGAATTTTTCTTCGCTAGCATGTAGAAATACAATTGATGTTTAATATTAACCTTGTGTTCTGCACTTTTTACTAAATTCATTTATTCTTTCTTTTTTCGAGGAGGAAGGAGTCCCTAGGATTTTCTCAGTACAAGGTTATATCATCCATGAAGAAAGACAGTTTTACTTCTTGTTTTCTGATTTTGTTGCATTTTGTTGCCTGATTGTACTGGCTGGAGTGTCTAATACAATATTAAATAGAAGTAGTGAGAACTGAAATCCTGGCTGAATTTAGGGGGAAATATTCAATATTTAACCATTAAGTGTAATTTTAGCTGCATGGTTTTTGTAAATGACTTTTTGTCATGTTGAAGAAATTTCCTTCTATTCCTAGTTTGTTGAGAATTTTTTATTATTAATGAGTGTTGAATCTTGTCAAATGATTTTCCCACATCGAGATTATCATGCGGCTCTTAACCTTTGTTTTATTTCAATGTCACGAATTTTGGGTGGGTATGGAAGAATTCTCAGGTTAATTAAAACATCAAACCTTCCCTATTTTCACAAAGATTCAATGGTTTTATTGAATAAATTCTTCTCAAGTCACTGTTTGCCCTTTGTCAGTGTCCAGAGTCCAAAAATTGCTGTTTTCACAATTTTTCCTAGTTTTATTATACCTTTTTAGAGAAAGGATTTGCTGTGTTTAACATACAGCCATGTCAGAAGTCACCCCCTACCACCACTTAGCTATTATTCTTGATCCAATTATTCATGTTAGACTTAAAATTTTTTTCTTCTGTAGAATAGGATGACTAACCCTCCATTGGGTTGTTGGGAAGGTTAGATGTGTAATATGTTGGCAAGTGTGCCCTGTACCACATTGTACATAGCATAGTCAATAAATATTAATTGCACTTGAAGGTTAGGTGTATGTTAAGAGAAGAGGGTCACTAAGAGGTGACTGAAAAGTGTTTTGGGGACTTCAGTATAACTCAGGGAGCTCTTTCATCTCCCCAGTTGAACTAAAAGAGTAAAAACTCAAGTCAATATTTGCTTATGCTTCTTTCTTCTCTGTTCTCTTGGACAGATACTTTCATATCCTTTTATTTTACATTTCCTTATTAAATCAGGGCTATCTTGTGACAATCTGCCTTTCTTCTCCAGACTCTTTGAACATTTTAATTTCAGCTGCCTCTTCATTAATAAGTGTAGGACTGATCTTGTACACAATTGACCCTTGCAAAATAGGGGTTTAAATTGTGCAAGTTTACTTATATGCAAATTTTTTTCAATTGTCAATACTACCGTACTACAGGATCTGTGGTTGGTTGAATCCACGGATTCAGAACTGAGGATAAGGAAGACGTGTGCAAAAGAAGACCTGACTCTAAGTGATACATGGATTTTCAACATCATGGAGGTTGGTGCCCCTAACACCTGCATTGTTCAATGGTCAACTGTAAATCTTAGTTACTGAGGTCTTTTGAAAAGGCCCGTAGCAATACCTGAGGTACCAACTTACCATGATAGCAAAGTGTTATTCCTTATGAATAGATTTTGTGTATCACAAATAATCTAACATCAGTCAGCAGGCAATAAAGACCCTGGTAAGTCCAGATAAAATCAAATTTGCTGTCTTCAAGTTTATTTTTGCCTCCTTTCTCTTAAGAATTTGGTTTCTTGATGTAGAATATGTTTTGTTATGGTGTGTGTGTTGGAATAATGGTGAACATGCAGTGAATTAAATGGTGGGGAAAGAACTAAACCTTTATACAAAAATTTTGTATGAATTGAACTAGGATTCAACCCTATCTAGCAAGATACCATAACTAACCATTGTGGGATCAACACAATGTTCTGGACTTCTCTAAAATAGGCTGTTCTCTGTCTTCTTGCCTTAAATTACTCTTTAGTCCAATTCAGTGCCCATAGAAATGGCTTCTAGTGGGGAAGATGTTACCCTGGTAGTGATACTACATTTATTTCATATAGATATAGATATTGGTAGCTATAATTTAAAAATATCCCAGCAGAAAAAAAAGGTAAACAAATACATAAAATGTAGGAAGGAAATATAATAAAAATGACAATCTGAGTTGGCTATTTTTTTATCATGCATATATATCTTGATCTATTCTTTATTCCATTCTCTCTCTCTCTCCTCTTTTCATAACTGTTCTCATTTTATTGTCTCTTATTTCTCATATCACCTTTTCTCATCATGTTTCTGTGCCACTACCCTACTTTTCCCTGGCACTCATGTCTCTCTTCATTTCTTCTCCACAATGTGCCTCACTCACACTTTGCTTCTCTTTGTCTTTTCTGTGCCATTTCTGTACCACGTCCAAGCGTACTGGGAGCAGTTTACACTCCTCAAATAACCCACTTGAAGAAGCGGCTAATGTTATCCTTCTAATAAAGAATTTCAATCATAGTTGTCATAAATATCTCAAAGATGATTCTCTCTGCATTTTCATTAGAGCCAGGGCTTTGTTTGGTGTTTTGGTTTTAAACAAACACTTGTCCCAGCAGTGCAGCTCACCAATATAGAGCAGAATTACAATGTACTTCCAGCAAAATTCAGTTTATTGTCAATTTTGTAGTGTTTCTTATGGTGGCAATTATTCTCTGTAAGCCTGCAAGCAAGCAGCAGAAAACTGAAATCATCAAAGAGTTTTTATCTGCAGCAATTCCAGAAATGGCAGGTAGCTGATAGTTTAAACTTTAGTTCTCTGCAGTGGAATAGTGCAAATAGAAGAATGCCATCTGCCTGCTCCTGGAGGCTTGCTGAAAAATATACTCAAGTTAATAAAGGTTTTGGGGGTGATATTCAACGACTTTGCACTGGGGGCTCTGGCATATCTATGACCCTGTGCTGCTGCCCTGGACACTCATGAGATAAATTTCACATTAGAATGACAATTTTTTTAATGTATGAATTAGATACTTGGATGTTTCCTTCAATTTTCTAATTACTTAGAGTGAGGTCTTGGTCTTCTAATGTGCGTTCCTTGATTTAACCTGAAAAATAGGGTGACAGCGGAGTTACACGAACAGGAGCAAATATTAAAGTGAGCAACCAGCTTTGAGTTTATTTTTCAGAGAATTCACAGGAGATTAGATCAAAGAATGATTGTAAAATACCATCCAGCTACCACTTTCTGCAAATGTTCTAAAAGAAAAAAATTTTTTTCCTTATTTCTTTGATCATTAATGCAACCAGTATTTGTTGCTCTTACTTGCCATGCTGTGGAAATACGGTGGTAAGAAAAGTCCTGAGTTCAAAACAGTGACCGGGATGGAAATGCTCTCTTGTAGCTTATATTCCAGCATAGAAAAGTATTAATAACACAATTTCTTAAGTAAAATTTTAATAAGTATACAAAGGAGTCGAGTACATGGAGAGTGCTATGAAGAGATAAAATAGGGTAACATGTTCTGAATATTTGTGTTTCCCCCAAAATTCATCTGTTAGGTTCCAAATGCCCGATATGATGGGCCTTTGGTAAATGATCAGGTCATAAGGAGGGAGCCCTCAGAGATGGGGTTAGTGCCATTATAAAAAAGGGCCTGAGACCAACCTCGCTACTTTCATCAAGTGAGGACATGGTGAGAAGTCAGCAGGCTGCCAGCTTTCACAAGAGATGCTGGCACACTCATCTCTGACTATAGTCTTCAGAACCATGGGAAAAACATTTCCATTATTTACAAGCTACCCAGTCTGTGGTAATTTGTTTTAACATCTCAAATAGGCTCAAACCCAAGGGAACCTACTCTAGAAACTTCCTTAAGGGATTTGATGAACCATAAAAGATGATTTGGAATTCACTCAGGAAATGAGGAGGAAGTGTAGAAAGATCAGTCCAGGCTGAGTGGACAGAGTCCTAAAATAGTGAAAAACAGAGAATATTCAAAGACCAGAAAGAAAGCCCATGTAGTCAGAATGCAGAGTAAGGAAGGAGTTTGCTCAAGATGAGTTTGGTGAGGGAAGCACAGTTAGATTATGCAGAGATTTGTAGTTTGGGTCAAATAGTTTGATTTGTAGTTTAAGAACAAAGGAAATCTTTTTGAGGTTTTCAAACAAAAGAGTAACATGGTTTTGATCTTTTGAAATAACTCAGTCTGCAATGTAGAGAGTCAATATTTGAGGCCAAGAATAGATATTAGGAGGCTGATGCTAACTCAACCCAGAGTGGCAACAGAGCTGAGAAGTTATGGGTATTTTTAAGTGTTCTAAGTGGCAAAGTGACACATACTGGAATGAATGGAATGAGGAGTGGAAGATGCCAAGACTGAGCCCCACGTCTTTGATACGTGTAAGTGGAGGTGACCAGGTTCAGAATTAGCAGAGATGTTAAGCAAACATCTGGCAATACATGAATTTTAAACTATGAAGCAGTCCAGACTGATGCAAGATATTGGCGGTGATCAGCGCACATGTGGCCACTGGGGCCATGGCTGAAATCACCTAAGGAGACAGTATGGAGTGAGGTGTGAAGCTTTAGATTCTAGTCTGCAAAAACTCCAATATTTCAAGTTTGGTTAGAGGATGATGAACAGCAAAGGGTACCCTGGCAGAGATGTAGAGGAAGAAACAGGCTAATCTGATTGCTAGGAAGGCAAGAAACCAAATATTTCTTATCAGTCATAGGCTGCCAAGATGTTGAAACATCTGCTTGATTCTAATCAGCCTCTTTTCATTTGCTTGTCCCTCGAAATAATGGGAACAAAGAAAGTGCTCACTTTCCCTCTTGACTATATATATTTTTTTTATCTTGTAGGTTAAAAATAATCAGAGTACTATCTGGTTATAAGGAAAGTCCCTTCTTTATACAAAGGGAACCTGCTAAGTTTAAGCACAGTGTTCAGGTCAAGGTAAGGTAAACTGTATTCTTATGATACGTTAATATTAGTGAAATGTGTGTCATATAATCAGACACTGACTGTGCTTGTATCAGTACTGTGTTCTCTTAGAGGGATGTGTTAATCTGAAATGCTTACTTTTGATATGTAATTTTGATTTCAATGAGGTTTACCTAATATACATTACCTAGTGAGGATTCTTTAGGTTAAATTTTTATTTTGATAATAAAAATAATTTTATTTTTATATGGATAAAATAATTTATTATAATAATTAAATTATAGCTATTTTTGTATTACAGTAATAATAATATAGTCTTGTCCATATTCACAATGACAAAAAGAAAAATATATATACATTCATATATTATATATAAGAGCATGTTATGTGAAATATATCTCAATATTTTAAACCTCTACATAGGAATTAAATGTTTATATATATTTATATATATTTTATACTTAGATATATAATGCATTAAGATTTTTTAAATTTTATTTTATTTTTAATTTAATAAGAGATGCAAAATTTACATAACAAAATTCACCACTTTAAAGTGTACACTTAAATGCATAAAGATATTTTGACTAATAAATGTCAAATCTTTCATTCAAGATTTGATGAAATCCTTATAAAAAGGTAACTAACAGAAATGTTTGTGTCTTGATCTTAACGTCTTTTGTTGCCCCTGATTCTGGTCCTCTTCACTCTCCTTTGGGGAGAACTCTACCAGTCTAAATGGTTTTATGAGATGCTTATACAGATTCTCAATTCTCTCTTTGTGTATGTTCAAAATTCATACTTTGGTTTTCCCTTATTTTTTCTCATAAGCACTGCTGTAGCTGTACCAATGTAAGAGAGATCTAACCACTCCTATAATTCGAAGGCATTAATTCTCTATAAATATATGACATTAGTTATCATTGGATTTTGAAATGAGTCATTCAGTGGTGAAAAGTGAAAGCTCTAAATATTGTTTTATAGCAATAATATATTTATTGATAGGAAGAGGGAAAAGAAATCTCTGTGCACAAGACTTCCTGTATCACTGCATCAAACTTACAATTTACTACAACTATTGGGGATGTTCACTCTACGACTTTCTCTTAGCCATTACATGCAAACTGTACATATTTACCAGTGCTTGAGTTTATATTCCCTACTTTGGACTTCATCGACATTCACAAAACTTAAGCAATGGTTATTTTTAATGCAACTATAACAGAAGCTCTCATTCTACTAATTATTGTATTTCAGAGTATAGGGAACGTCACAAAATAGTTGAGTTTTGACCTTAGCAATTTCTTTCCTATGACAATCTTGGCTGATTTTTTTGACAGGGAGTTTATAGGCTCCTTTCCATGAAGCCTCCAGAAGTAGATTCAGCTGTGGTCATAGATTTATCCTTGACGTTCAGGATCCTTTAAGACATCGAAGCAGAGCTCAGCCCATTTTGATTGGGCTCCTCCTAAAGGATTTCTGATCAGTCGCTGAAGAATCCTGCTTTATGCGGCACATTCCACTGTGTAGGATGATTTAAAAGAAAGTTACTATGATGTGGCTTCTTGTATGGAAATGACAAATGGCATTTTATATTCAATTCTTTAAAATTTTATGGTGTTCAGTTTCAAATATTTTAAAAGCAATTTGGCTATAAATGAAATAGTCACTTTTGATAGTTTCTAGCTTTTTTCACTGATCATTTTAAATCTATCTTTTCAGGCTCTGTCTTTTCTGACTTCCTTTAATAATATTTTTTTTCCTCCCTGTGACTACAAGTATCTCTATTCTTACTCTGTTACCTCATTACAGCACTTTATACTTTAGAAAAATGTTTATAATAACTGTTGCTTTTGATTGCCAGTCACTAAAACCTTGTGAAACACTTGAGGCATCTCCCACTGAACTCAATTAGCAGATAAGGAAACCAAGACACACAGAAAGAGTCAAAGTTCTGAAGGCGTCTCTGGGCTGTGTTATCAGATCCTGGAGCTTTAATTTTCTGGATCTGCAACCTCTGATCAGTGTATGATTCCTGTCTCTGGGAATCACAAATCTTGCTCCCAGGACTGATTCCTAAGATCATTTAAGCATCTGCTAAGTGCTTAACACTAACCTGGGAAAGGTGGACAGAGAGACCAGGCATCTGAACAAGTATATAAACTAAGTAAGAATCATAAGATTTCTTCTATAAAAAAAATCTAGAATGAACTTCAGTGAGCATAACTACAAAGAATGTTCTCTCCAAGGCTTCTTGGAAGTGGTGATTCTTATTTAGGTTTACTGGGAGTAAGGAACATGGATGTGGAAAGGATGGTAATGAAGTACACATCGCATGGAAAATGACAGCATGCAGACTCAGATTTATGAAGAAAACTTTTCTCCCATTTCCTTGTTCATCTCAGTGGCTCTGTGTGCATTACTGAATGCCTCCTCCAGGTCTACGGAAACAGAGAGAAAGGTCTGTGTAAACATAAAGGAAGAATGCATATAAAATGTACATGTAGTAGAAAGTGTACACACTTTTTTCAGCATGTCTATACTTCACAGCTACGAAAACCCAGCCCTAGATTTTTTGCTACGTTCTAGCTAAATTGGTATTTGAGACTTGATGGACTCATAACACAAAAGTAATGTGTTTTTATAATGGCAGGATTGATTGGATTTCCTCCCAACCTTGAACGGTTCTCTTTCTCATTTACTAACAATCTGGGAAAGTGTTGGGACCAAATGTGCTACCCACCTAATACTAACAGGACAGTAAAATCACATTTATAATACTGTTGTTTTCCATCCCCGCTGCTGGCAGCCCAAGAGAAGAGAGAGATCCAGTCCAAACTCATTTTCTCGACATTATGCCTTTGTAATGTCTCTAGACATAATAAGTGACAATGGCTTGCAAACCATTCCTCTCCTCAAAATAAGGAGGGATCCACCACAGTGAGAGTGAGGAGAGAAATCACTCAACTATTTAGCCACAAAGTTGCTCATAAAGAAAAGCTATGGAATTTGATTTGTAAATCTACAGAGAAAACCTTGATCCAGTTACAATAATTTGAATTAAAATTCCTCTCTGCTCTTCAATTGTTTCCTCTCTTTTCAACTTCTTCTTTTTTCTCCTCTTTCTCTTCCCTTCCGTTTTTCTTGTCTATTAACATAGCTTTCATGATGGGGTAGGCATTGTACTAGATTCAAGAGATGTATTCCAAATCGTCGCTGCCCTTCGAAAACCTAATTACTGGGATTAAGATGGAGCCACAAGGATGAAGGAAAGATTTGCAGAATTGAAGAATGGAAAGCAAAAAAGCTTAATTGCTATAACCAGTAGCAACAGGGGTGCATCAAAGGAAGAGTGTGCGGGAGAGTTGTCATAACGGTTTATGGACAAGACAGTAACTTAGCGCCAACTCCAATTTATCAGTAATTACATAAGGAAGAGCACAGAAGAGATAATGATCTGCTGTATCAAGGTCGTTTTAGGTTGTGTTGGATGGCTTTTTCAGATGGGAGGTATTTTAATAGGCTAAATAGTATTTGTTTTTCTTAAACTATTTATATCTCTTTTGATATTTTCCCCAACTTTTTATTTTGAAAAATTTAAATTTACAGAGAAGTGGGAAGAATATATTGAGCTTCTATCCCCTTCACTTAGATTACCTGTTGTCAATATTCTGCATCATGTGTTTTTTCTTTCTTTCTTTCTCTCAACACACACACACACACACACACACACACACACACACAATTTCTTTTTGCAGACATCATAACATTTTAACCCTAAATATTCTATCATGACTATTCTACATAACAAAAATACAATTATCACATACAAGAAATTTCATGTTACTACAAACAGTATCTAATATAAAGTGTGTAAGTGAATTTCCCAATAATGCCAAATATATTTTTTAGTACAGAATTATCTTTTTACTTTTTTTTATTTTATTTATTTTATTTTATTTTATTTTATTTTATTTTATTTTATTTTATTTTATTGAGTTATAGCAAGATATCTTTTAAAACTGATTTTTACAATCCAGGATTCATCCAAGGTTCACACATTACATTTGTTTGTCACAAAGCAGCTTTCTTTTGGTCTAGAAATATGCCATGACATATTTTTCACTCCTTAAATTAAATGTTTTATTTAATTTTTTTCTGAGTCCTGACCGATTGTCTCACAGTGTATCCCACATTCCAGATTTGCTGCATTGTATTCTCTTGATTACATTCAGGTCAATCATCTCAGTCAAGAGCACTATATATGTGACAACATATAATGAGTTCTTTCTATTGTTGTCCTTTAGGAAGCACATCATATCAGGTTGTCCAATTTTTGGTCATGCTAAATGTCACCTTTGGCTTAAAGTAGTGTCTGCTATAAAGCAGCAGTTTTAAGGTGTGCATCATGATGATGTACATATGGATACAGACGGTCCAACTTATGGTGGATTGGTTTACAATTTTTCAACTTTAGGCTGGTGTGAAAGTGGCACACATTCAGTAGAAACTATACTTTGAATTTGAATTTTGATCTTAGGTTAATGATATGTGATATGAGACTCTCTGATGATGCTAAGCAGGGCAGTGAACCACAGTTCCCAGACAGCCGCCCAATCAGGAAGGCATATGGCAGGCACTATCATTCTGTACCCATACAAACACTGACTTTTCTTTATTCTGAATTTCCTAGTTTCCTTCCTTGATCATTGCCTTTTTCTTTCTGAAAAACAGCTTCTAGCAAATCTTTTAGAGCAGATTTACCAGTGACAGACTGTCTCATTGTACTTACATCTGAGAATGCCTTTTAACTCTTACTTTGCCTGATGGTAACTTTGCTGGTCACAGAATTCTTGACAGTTGTTTTTGTTTTCTTTCTGCACTTACAAAACGCTGTGCCAGTTCCTTCTGACCATCATTTCTCATGAGCAACCCACTGTTACTTAATTACTCTTAACCTATACGTAATAATGTAATGTGTTTCTCTCTGCCTGCATTCAAGATTCTTTTTAGAACATTTTTATTTGTTTTCTTCAGTTTCATAAACTGAAGTATAATAGTCATGGGCTTATTTACATCTATCCTGATTGAGATATACTCAGCTTCTTGAATCTGTGAATTTATGCCTTTCATCAAATTTAGGCAACTTCAGCATAATTTTTCAAACCTTACTCTTTCTCTTTTACTCTCGGATTCCTACAACACAAGAATTAGACCTTCTGTCACTGTCCTACAGGCTCTTCAACTCTGTTCATTTTGTAAAAACACATTTCCCTCTTTTGTTCAGATTGGGTAATTTTTATTGATCTATGTTTAGTGTTACTGTCATATCAATTATGCAACTGAGCATGTCAAATGAATTTTAAAACAAATTGTTACTGTATTTTTTTAGTTTCAAAATATAACTTGGCTCTTATTTTGATCTTCTATTTCTCATATTTATCTCTTTACCTTCTATTTCTTTGCTGAAACTCTTGTATTACTTCTAGAGTGTCCACACTTGCCTGTTGGAGTATTTCAAAGATACTTGTTCTAAAGTCCTTGTCAGATAATTTCAGCATCTGTCTTATCTTGGCATTTCTGTCTGTTGAATATCTTCCCACATTCTAGTTGATATTTACCTGGTTCTTGATGTGATGAGCAACTTTAAATTTTTTTCCTAGATGTTTTGACTCATGTTATGACAATTTAGTCTACATTGACATCTATTTTAGTATGTTGTCTATGCTTTTAGTTTCAGAATGCACATCCTTGCCCACTGTGAGCTGTGGATTGGGTGTTAATGTAGTCTTCCAAGTTTTTTCAGTGTTACTCTGCTCTGCTCTGCTTGTATGCTGCACAGAGAGTAATCTGGATGTCTGGCCATAGCCCACTTTGTAATTCAGTTCTCAAAGCATTCATGGTATTGATTACAGTCAGTTTCACACATAGATTACTCCTGAACTTGCCTAGGACTTAATGCACAGATGTTAAGAATCACTTTCTCCAGATCCTTCCTATTTATCATTTACTTTCATTCTTTAGAACGTGGGGAGAGGACACCCTCTCTATTGATCTCTTAATAAGAGGTGGTGAGGGTATGCCACAGGGCTCCACAACACAATCTCTGCATTGTTTGGGAGGGAGAAGGACAGTGCCATATCTTGTCATTACTTTACAAACATCTTTGTATATATTAGTCAACTATTGTCTGACTTCCTATGGTGTCTTTTGAGAAGTCAGCTGTCAGTATAATCAACATTCCTCTGCAGGTGAACTATGTTTTCTCTCTGGTTGATTCAAGGCTTTTTTATTGTCTTTTTAGACCACCAGGTTCCCTATGATTTTTAAAATCTATTTTACGTGAAATTCATTTGTTTTCTTGAGTTTGAATACAGTGTGTCATTTACTGACTACGAAGAATCCTTGTGCATCTTCTCTTTGAAACTAGCCTCTTCACCTTTCTCTCTACTCTCTTCTTCTATAATTTCTATTAGATATATTTCATTCTTTCTCACTTTGTCCTTGATTTCTGTTCTCTTTCATGTGTTCCCTTTTGTTGATTCATTGTATTGTATTTTGTGGTATACTGGAACTGGCTTACAGCAGTTTTTAAGAGCCAATTGTTAAATACTCAGAAACGTTTTGAGCCAGTTTTTAAACCATCATTGGCTGAGAGCGACTAAGATGAAAATATTAAAAATTGGCCAATGTTGCAAATTAAGGGTTATTTTTGAAAGTGCGGTATTACCAGCGCATCCCTGATTGCATTTTAGATGATTTTTTTGGATATATCATCCAACTTCCCAATTATCTCCTCAGCTCTGTCTAATCTTATATTTAATAATCCATTTATTTTCTAATTACAATGTTAAAATTCAACTAGAAGATTAAACTGATTCTGTGTCAAATCCACCTTACCATTTTTAATAAACCCACTTTATTTTTAAATGTTTTATTGACGTAAAATCAACACGCAACACTTTATTAGCTCTGCGTGTAACACAGTGATTTGACATTTGTATACAGTGCAAAATGATCACCACAACAAGTCTGGTTACCGTCTGTCACCATATAGAGTTATCTTTTTTTTTCTCTTTTGATAGGAAATTTTAAGTTTTAATTCCTCAGCAACTTTTAAATTTGCAATTTAGTGTTACTGGCTACAGTCACCATATTGTACGTTACATTCCCATGACTTATTTATTGTACAACTGAAAGTGTGTAACACTTAACCCTTCCGTCTATTTTGCCCATCTTCAGCTACCCTCCCCTCTGGCAACCACCAATCTGTTCTCTGTATCTATGAGTGCTGTTGTGCTTTCTTTCTCTGAGAGATCTCAGTTAGCACTTAGTTTCAATCTTATTAGAAGCTAGACCCTCAGACAGCAGCTCTTAAAGTATGCAAATATATACCTATCTACAGTCCTTTGGGACTGTAATCATAAAACCTGCTGGCCTCCAGACCAGGGAATCCAGGGGCATCCCCTTGGTGACAGTTGGAAAAAATTAGAACTTCAGTTGAGTATGAATTCCTCTCTAGGAGCTACCAGCAAGCTGTAGTGAGGCCAGGGGAAAGTGTGGAGATGGCATCCCCCAGCCTGCATCCCCTAACAGCACATCCTTAGTCTCTAGAGGCCTGGTAAATCCAAAGCATGCCCCTCAGGCAGAAGCTCCAAGATGAGTAATTAGCCTTTTGCACAGGGAGACTGGGCTGTGTGTTAGTCTACTATCTGTGTGCTGCCCCGTGGGTGCTAACCTGCCAAGAACTGACCTTTCCATTGTTTCAGAACCTTAGGGCCCAGAACCATGATCTCCCTGGTCACCAAAGCCAGGTTCACAAGGGGCATTGTCTGTGTGGGCTGCACATTTCTGCCCAGCTTTGGTGGGGCCACGGACTGGTGAGGAGATGGGGCACACCCACTGGCACTGACTCTAGGGAGAGAGCAACGCTGGTGCTCACCAGTGCCTCCATCCCTGGCCCCTGGAGAGAGCGCCTGCAGGCTCCTGTTCCTCTGGCAGATGCTGTAAGATTTGCAGATGTGTCTCTTTCACATTGATCTTGGCATCAAACTGTTGCCTGTGCTCTGAGTCTTGCGGTGAGTGAGTCTCCATGCAAGTTCTTTAAGAGTGGAATCTCCATTCACTACAGCCTTATGGTTCTGGACAAAAACCCCACTGGTTTTCAAACTTAGACTCTTAGGAACTCATCTCTTTGGAGCAGGTCCCAAGGGTTGGGGTGTCCGATGTGGAACAGAGAACTCTTGCTTCTCAGAGAGTCTTAGAATTTGTGACATCCCTTCTAATTTTGGGATGCCATGCTGACTCTGGGGTGTTTGATGATACCATGTCTCTGCCTTCCCTACCCATTTTGCTGTGGTTCTTTTATCCTTTGTTGAGCAGCAACTGTTCAGCTAGTTTTCAGTCCTTTATCAGAAAGAAGCAATTCATATGTAGCTGTATATTCATCATGTTAGTGGGAGGAGATGAGTTCGGGTTTTTCCTATACCACCATCTTGAACTACCTCCTCCCATATTACCATTTTTGACAATCTCTTGCTCTTTAACCATTTTTTATTCTCTCATATTACATGTACATAGACATTACATATTTATTTGATAAATTTTAGTGGCTTTCATCTTGGTTTGCAATTCCAATTTTTCAGATTTTTGAATATATGTGATTTTTCACTTACTCCCCGTATCTTGTTAAAACTCGTTTATAAGCCATAAAAGAATTGCAAATGACCCACTGTGAGTTCACCAGCACTTGTCCTGTTCTCTCTCCAGTGGTAACCATTCTCTATTTCAGTTGTGGACAAAGAATATCTGTCACCTGCCATACCAGTAAACAAAGGATGTTGCAGCCATCAAGCCTGCAGCCACTGCAGCCACCCATGATGATGCTCCCTGAGGGGATTCAGGATGGAGAAAAACAGGATACTGGCCTTAGACGGTTAAGGTGCATGTCAGAGAAATACTTTCATTAATCCCAGACTCATGCATCTTCCTGTACTTATCAAATTCATGAACTTGAGATATCTGTTTTTTCTTTAGTTAGCAGTAGCCTTTTGATGTTTGATTATCTTTTTTTTTTTAACCCAAAACTCCTATATATCCTGGCCCTTCTCTTATCAAGCTATCTGAGAGGCTGTCTCCTGGGCATAAGTCCTCAGTAAGTCCACAAAATAAGACATAATTCTCAACTTTTAGGTTGTGCATTTTTTTCCAGTCAACATAGCCTCAAATAATTTATTTAATTTTCAGCAGATTCAGGAATACAGTTAAACACATAGCTTTAAAAACATTTTCTCAAATTTTGGGAATCTATTTGAGCACGTTTTATTCTATATCTCTTTCACCACACTGTTAACAATTGCTCATTTAAATGGGATGTATAAATTGTTTAGATCAACATTATGTAGTTGATAGCTATTACTACTAGCATTGTTTTTTTAAAAGATTTCATCGGATAAAATGATAATAAAATTTACCAATCCATGGTAAAGTGGTGTGATGGATGCAATTAGTGACTAACAAAATTCCAAGTCTCCTTGTCCAGATGTGTCTTTCCTTGGCTTTCGTAATGGCTATATGAGTGGCTGTGGTCAACAACTACGAGCATAAGTGACACATGTCATTTCTGGATAAACATATGTCAGAGGCAGCGTGTGAAAACATAGCGTTATCTATGTTTTCTTCCCTTAACCTAGAAACATGTGCTAACGTGAAGACTGCACAAGATTGAAGCAATCTACAGTGGGATCCCATCAAGAAAGACATCTTTGTCCCTCAGTGAATACAGGCAGAGTAAGAAATAAACCTATAAAATTGAAAACCGCTGAAAAAGATAGAGAAATAGAGATAGAGATAAAGACAGAGATATGTGGAGAGATACAGATACAGAGATAGCTGCATAAATAGCTTAGCCTGACAGACACAAGCGCAGTTTGCCATGCTCTATGCTCACGGTATGTTAGTTTCCAGCTCCTTAATATTTACTACGTGATTCTGCTGCTTCACATGATCTACTTATTCCTCTCTAATTAAATATCCTTGGATCCTAGGGTCTTTAGAACACTTTTTTTCCCTTTTATTTATCTGAAAAATAAAAATGACTTTTCCTACTGTATCATTTATAAGTTCTTGGGAATATTGAAGAAGTATTAAGATCCTCTTATTTCATCAACTCACCCAGCCCAATTTGGTATCTGCAGGCTGTTTTCCATAATTATTGATAAAATAAAAAAATGCCTTGAACAAATAAATGTTGTGTCTTCTTTACACCATCTCTAGGAATAAATTCAACCAGTGAAACACTGGAAGGATTAATGTATATATATATTTTTTTCTATCTCATAGACTATTACAAAAATATGTTGAGCAACAATGGTAAAGTATTTGTGAAATGCGCAATACAGGAAAAATTTATTTAGATTAAAATGATCTTTTAAAATAATAATAATAATAATAATAATAATAATAATAATAATGATGATGATGATAATAATAATTATAATAAAACAGGCTGTGCTCATTTTTTTGGCCGTTCATTCTCTCACTTCAAAATAACACTGACTGGTTTCAGTCCATGCCCCAAAGCTATAGCACACGTTTTATAACAGATGTTTTATTGTCTGGCACTTTGCAGAACTCATCCATCCAAAATACTATAATATGCCCCCAACCCCAGCCACTACTGAAAATAAAACAGCGAGAATTGTAAACCAACACAGAAACAAACCGCAAAAGTCATTTAGGAGCTTAGGAACTCTTTTGTTCTTAAGTTTCTCCACATGGTGTTCTTTCTCTTTCTTAATTAAACTTTGGTCTTAAAAATTGTGTGCCATGAGGTTTCGTCCTTCTGCTTTTCCTTTGCACCAGTGCATCCTGCTCATCAGAAATCATGACTGTGGATAATATGACTCGCACAGTATCATTACTTTGACCTCTGCAAAGTGCTTGATTAAGGTTCATCCAAAAACTTTCCTAGAATTCTTAACGCAAGTGCAGAAGGTGGACAACAGAGAGGAAAATGCATTCTGCATTATATTATACATTTTTGTAAAGATTAATTCTGACTTCCTACCTACCTGCCTGATAGTGTTAATCCATGGTTTTGAAGTACAAATGCTTCAAGTGTCTAGACAACCAAAGTAGCCAGTCAATGGTAAAGGGAATGGTGGTTAAGAATATCGTTAACAGCACAACATTATAAGTCAACTATACTTCAATTTTTTTAAAAAAGGTTATCTACAAAAAAAAATGCAGTAACAGTAGAGAGGATAACAAATAGAAAAATCTCAAATAAAACACACCCAAATGAAACTCCTTTGCTACAAGAAAACTCAGTGTTTGGTCTGCCAGTTGGCCTTCTCTGTTTAACTAATGCGTAGTTTTAACTGGATAATGCTTATATCTGATTTACAGGAAGCTTCAAATGGGGAAGAATTGTTTTCAGTGAAACCTTTTGGTTTGTATATTTCAATAACGTAATGAAAAGCCCTGAAATGTACCAAACACTTAATCCCAAGGCCCCTCTGTCTTTGCATCTATTCATTCATGTCTGTTGCTTTATCCACACTTCAAGTCTAATGGACTCACAAACAGTAGCTTTCTATTTCCTTTTCCCCACCTCTGTCACTACCTCTTCTAAACATTAGCATCTTTTTTTTTAAATGTTGCAAAGGGAAAGAGTCCCCAAGCTTCTGTGATCTCCTCCTACCTCCCACAGGCATTATTATCATCTAGAAACAACCAGAAGATGTTCTAGGCACACCCATTGATTGCACATTTCTCTTTAATAAAGCAAATCAAGTATGTTATTATTTTGGAGAATGTTAGAAGAGACCAAACTGTTTTTTTTTAAATAATGACTAAATATTTTCTTCTGGATGTTTGCCTCACCTTTCAAAGCAAGTGATTAGAAAGGGAGAGAGAAGAAAACACAGCAGCCACTCTTTGGTTTTGTCATGAAGTCATGAGGATGTAATGGTTTTATGCTCAAACTCTGAGATTCAGTCTTTATTCTAAAATTGTGAATATTATATTCTAGGAGTAAAATGTCTTTCAAGAAGTGTTCAAGCAATGACTGTTGACCTGAAGATTGTTCTCATAAATTAGAAATCCTTAGAGTATTTGAAGTGGTCCCTGTCTAAATGTGTGGTCTGTGATGGCCCTATACCTCCCCATGAGAACCTCTGGTGTAATGTGTCATCTCTAATCAGTAACAATATCTCCAGGGTTAACCTACATTAGGAACCCTGATAACTCTTTGTTTGCACCTACATTATTAAATAAAACCTACTTACTTCATCGTATCAGATAATTGAAATAGTGCCTCCTTGCTTTGGGATATAGGAGAATTCCTAGCTATGGTGGATGGCAGAAGTCCTCTGGAGAGTGAGTTCCTTGCAAATACCTGGGAGGCAAATGAGCAGGCTGGAGCTGAGGTGTGGAGGGGGCGGCTGCTTATAAAGTACATAATATCCTTTCAAGAGGACATTAAGCCCTGGAAGATCCAGGGGTTCTCACACGGTACATAATGAGGGATCATCCACAAAGCTCTCCTGGAAAAGACCTGGAGGATGAAATAGATCATATAATTCTTTCTTTGGGGCTTTTTGTGAATCTGGAAATTTCCCAAAATGGTCTGACTGCATAAGATCATACAATTTCTCCAATGTGTATTTGATTTCATGGACAAGTAAAGATTTGAGAAGTATCCACAGGAAATATGAGACTGTAAGAAATCCCTCATTAATCATATTCACTTAATGTTAAGCTTCAGGTGGAATAATGAGGTCCTGAAAGCTAGAGTCGTCCTCTTGTCTCCTGCCTTAGTCCCACCCAGTTCTCCAAACTGGGTCTATTGACATCCTCCATATTAGAATGAAATCAGGTTAGAATGTAGAGCATGATACTCGGGTCAAGGCAGCCACTGGGCTCCTTGTGCCCCAAAGACTATGACTCACAACCTGGCCTGGGCTTCATTGCACCGGAATTGCACCCTAACCCCATGAAGCCACAGAAGCCAGTGTTCCTATGTTTCCTTTTTCTCAATTCACTAATACTTTTACAGGATCTAGTTCTAAACGATAAGGTGATTTGCTAGAGGGAGACCCCAGATTCCACCTTATTTATCTTCATTCATTGACAATGCGGCCACAATAATGTTGCTTTTGCAAAAGCCATGCTGTGGTTTTTGCCCCAGAAGAGGCCAGGAAAGCTTTGCTTGTTTTGGGAGGTGTGGACACAAAGCAAAGCAATTGGGATGAGGAGCTATTGGGAGCTGCATGAATGAGACAGAGACAGTGAAAGAATTGTTGTGTTTATTATGTTTGCTCATTATGGGGTGCTTACTTGCATGGAGTACAAGGTTAAATTGGGATCTAGATAGAGCCTGGGTTGAGGGCAACACTGGTGAATGTACAGTCAATCCTGACCATTCATGGATTCTCTATCTGTGGATTCTGTATTTGTGAATTTACCTATTCATGAAAATTTGTTTGCAACCCGCCAATCAGTACTTGCTGCACGCTTGTGATCATTTGTGGGCACGCACGGGGCAGTACAAAATGTGGGTCACTCAGTCCGCACATTCCCAGGTTGGGGGGAACAGGACGAGGCTTTGCTTCCTTGTTTCAGCTGTCACGCTTTAAATGAGGGTGCTTTTCACCATGTATTTAGTGCCACTTTTTAAAAAATTGTTTTGCATCTTTTGTTGGTGAGTTCTCAGTTTAAAATGGCCCCCAAATGTGGCACTGAAGAGCTGTCTAGAGGTCCTAAGTGTAAGAAGTATGGGTGAACCTGCCTTACAGAGAAAATGCACATGTCAGGTAAGCTTTATTCAGGCATGAGTTACAGTGCAGGTGGCTGTGAGTTCAACGTTAATGAATGGACAATATTTATTAAATAAGTGTCTTCACACACACACACAAGCTTACGTATTGATTGATGTAGTGGCTGGGAACCTAACCACGTGTGGTTCAGTATTTGCTAATTCAGTGTTCCCGATAACTTCACGGGATGTCAGTACCAAAATGCTTCACTCAGCCCCAGTGATGGTGACCTGTATCCAGTCACACCTCTCTACTTCATGAAAAATGACTTTGGGTTCTGCACAGATAAAAATTTGCAGCAGGTGCTTGACATATGCACTTCCGTGGTGGACAACTCTTTGCCCCGCCGGCTCTGGAGATGTACTTAATACTGCAGGGGTGAGGCCAAACTCAAAATTCTAGATATTTCTATTATTGTTTTTGTTTTGTTTTGTCCTTTAAGGCAGAGTCAAGGAACTCTCAAGATCAAGTTCTTGTTGTTTCTAAGTATACCTTAAGCTAGCTAGGAAGATAACCACCATAGAAACAGATGTCCTTGTGCGATCACTCAACGCCTCCCCCCTCCTTATTTTTTCCTGGAAATTATAGGGTTTCATGTGAAAAGAACCAAAATTTCCCCATAATTTTTGCTGACATCAAAGTCGGTTTCCTTTTAAGAGTGAGAGAAATTCGGAGTTTGTATTGAACTCGATAAAGTCAGGTCTGCAAATCCATCTCCATCAGCACCATTCCTTCTAGAGGCGCTGGCTGGCCGGGATTCTGACACAAAGCCTTGTAATAAAGCCACAAAATATCCACTTGGAATCTGGGAGTCACTAATTCATTGTTATAACATGGGTACTCATGAAATTATGTAAAAAAACTCATTTTACGGTTGTCAGGGGAAATAACTACACAGATAAATAGACGTGAAAGCATCATAGCCACAGCACAGAAAGCCAATTCAAAATTGGGCCCCATCCCCAGTCTCCTAATTGGCCTTATTAGAGTGACAGAGGAGTGAAAAATTCGTTAGCAATAGTTTTAGCTTTGGCCGACTGTTCTGTAAGATGGGGTCGGATATGATTATTGCTTAAAGATTGCGCTGTTGTTTGCTACAGTATAAAACAT
This sequence comes from Vicugna pacos, assembly GCF_048564905.1. Classification (NCBI taxonomy): domain Eukaryota; kingdom Metazoa; phylum Chordata; class Mammalia; order Artiodactyla; family Camelidae; genus Vicugna; species Vicugna pacos. The sequence goes on along the minus strand of NC_133010.1, from coordinate 4,462,889 downwards.
TTTTGCATTGATTCCTATGTGAATTTGAAGTACTTAGGCAAAAATTAGGCAAGAATTTCTGTTATTTAATTCCCATCACTATTTCTAGTACTTATTTTATATAAGAAAGACTTCGCATTAATCAAGCAAGTTTCATGTTTCAGAATATGTTTAAATGTAAGTTTTCCCATGGTCAGGGCTTCTTATGTGCTACCATATTCTCAAATAAATGGAAATAAGATAAAACGCTTTGTTCATAATTTCTCCTAATGAAAAAAGACAGTAGCAACACCTCTGGGTTCTCAGCGTCTGAAAAGTGTGTGGGTGCACGTAAGTAATTACTTCAAACCCTTAGGATACAAATTATTCATTAACAATGATGTGTTTTAATAAACATCTTCATGTGTCCGTGAGATTGTGCACATATATATGAAAAAAAAACTGAAATGTAATGTTGATGTTAGAACAAAGAGAAACCGTTATGTATATTGGTGTCCATTTATTCACACACCCAGAAACACGATTAAATAGTGTAGATTCTAATGTAATCCTATAAACCAGGGTATCATCAATGAATAAGCTTCATAATTATTGTCTTTAAAACAGAATGATATGTCCCCTCTTTTCCTGGAATCCCCAAACCTAGAAAGTATGTTCTGCAAGCACGTTCATGAGGCAAACCGACCGATACAAGATTCACTGGCCTAGGGAGATGGTGATGGCAATTCAAAATCTGGCAGAACATTTATGATTCCTTTGCCTGCTTGGGGCTGTAACCTGATTCACCATGAAAGAGGCCTGAGTTGAGGGCTGCTGGCGGGATGAAGAATCGTGTTTCCCCTAGAGAGGTGTGGGAGGTACTCCTAATTCAAGAAAACCTGCCAGATGATTACGGAATGACTTTAGGTTGATAACTGTATGCATGCTAACGTGTATGCCTCTCTGCTTATCCTGACCAAGTCTCATTTGGAAAATGAGGGGGAAAAAAAATGTAGTGCACATCATTAATGTATTCAAGTATTTAATTTTAGACTGAACTCCCAGCATGCACTAAGCAGTGTATCTAATATACAATCTGCCTTGTTTTCTCAGCAGACACTTGAGGTGAATGAGTTGGGGGTGAGTGTGGGGGCGGGATGGGGGACTATGGAACCACAGCTCTGCTCAGGACAGCTCGTCTGAGGACAATAGACCCAGCCAGCACTTTTATTTATTTATTTATTTTAATTACTTTCCTCTTCCTCCCATTAAACGCCTCCTCCTTTGTTCTTAATTTGAAAGCATCCCCATCCCCATTTAATTACAGGGCTTTTGATTGACAGGAGCAGAGGACAGGAAGCAAAAAGAAAGCTGTCTCCTTCATGTCCTGTCTGACACGATATAATGAATGTCTGATGGCTAGTTTAGTTTTTTTCCTTGACAACTTAAATATTTGAAGATGAAATGTGGAATGTAAGAGCATAATGCCAGAGACCAGAGAGAGAGATTAAAAAAAAAAAAAAAGAAGGAGATGAAGAAGAAGAAGAAGAAAGTTAATTGGACCAGAAACCAGATACAATACTCATTTGTGCATTTGCCTAATAGTTTAATAACTGCCAATTTGGGGCAGGGATTCTGTGTAATTGTAATAAGAATTTCATCTCGAGCTCTTCCCAGGCAAAGAGGAGTCAGCAAATAGACTGTGTCCACCGGATGCTCTGGCCCTGTGTTTTATTGTGTTTACTTTATAATCCCATCATCCCCACGCCACCAGCATGCTTGAGGGGCAGTGAAGGCAGTGGCGCTGCTCCCTCTCGGCCCCCTGTCTTTCAGAGCAACCCTAAGGTACTTAAGAATGACAGTATAAAGAATATGTGTGCAGATGAGCCAGTAGATTCGGGGAATTGGCTGCTTATAGACAGGGATCCTTTTGGTAGACTTAATTCCTTTAGCAAGGGTGATGTTCCATCTGTGGGGATTCCTGTCATGTATAAGGAAGTTAGTCATGCTCTCTGTGGAGTTGAGTTTCTTGAATTTTAATGAAACCTGTGTCAATCTGTCTCCTCTATACCCTCGTGTTAAAATCAGTGGTCAGCCACTCCACAGTCTCAACAGTAAATCACAGCAGATAAACCAACCAGGACAGCTCTGAAGAATTTAAGGTTGAGTTTCTCCCCCCAGTTCCTGTGCCCCTCTCTTTGCAACTGGGACACTCAAGGAATACATAATAAACTGGTGGCATTTCTGTCTTAAAGGGAGAGCCTTGTGTTCAAACTAGGCATCTAGATGTTGTGTTTTGTTTTTTTTTTTTAAATGTCCTTCTTCATTGGGAAGTTTTTCTTCTCTGTTGTATGTATTCCTTTCAATAGATCTGTCATGGATTCGGGGCTTTTGTATAGGTTCTGTGTCGTTGAGCTATTTCTTTCTTTTTTTTTTTTTTTTGTACAAAATGCCCTGAGAGAAATGCTGATTCGAACCAAAGAAAATGAACTGTTAGGCAGAAATTAAGAGAAAATGATGTGTGTGCCACCTGAATATAAATTAACTGTGAATGATGTAACGGAGGGAAGCGATATTTACGATTAGCTGTGTGCATCACTCTGAGAGCACGGGGCGGGGAGGACATAGCTCACCCAGACTGGATTGGCTCCCAATGGGTTAGAACAGCATTACAGCCCTTGGTGGAACTTCCTAATTCTTCTGCAGTGTGTCGCTATCATCTCAAAGTCAAGGTCACTGGAGCATCACTGTCACTGTCACTTGCTCTGCGTGTGTAAGCCAAAACTGTTTCTATGGGGAGGCCTGACAGAGCAAGTTGGAACCAAAAGTTCTTTTTGGCAGAGCTGTCCTGGCACAGAAATGGAACTCTAACTGGTTCCTTAATGGTAAAAGCTACAGGCTCCATTTCTCTTCTTGTTGGGGCTACTGGTTGGAATCACTGGCTGGCTGTTTTCACAGATCATTTGTCTCTGTGCGGTGTCCTGTTTCTCTTTGTTTTGTTCTAGCTCTTGTTGGTGAGGGTACATACTATTACAGCAGGCTGCTTTTGTTTTTTTTTTTATATTTTGGATCAAAATTGATACCTTCCACTAAAGTGAAAGCATATTTTCTTCTCAACTACTTATTTGGCCTAATTGCAGTATATGTCACTGTAATGTGCTAACCCACATTAAATCTTCACTTAAAATATTGTCTATCTTTGAGATTAACAGATACACAGTATCTGTTAGACAAACAAGAAGAATCTGCGATAGCACAGGGAACTACATCTAATTTCTTCTAATAACATATAATGGAGGGGGGAGAACATAGCTCAGTGGTGGAGCACATGCTTAGCATGTATGAGGTCATGGGTTCAATCCCCAGTACCTCTGTTAGGAATAATTAAATATCTAATTACCTCTCCCCCAACCCCACACAAAATATATATATAATGGAAAAGAATCTGAAAAAAATATATATGTATGTAGATGTATAACTGAATTGCTTTGTTGTACACCTGAAGCTAACATTGTAAATCAACTACACTTCAGTAAAAAATGAAATTTCAAAACTAAAATATCACATGTCTTATTTTCAAATTAACACATGGGTGGATGTTGTTTTCTTTACCATTTTTCATGGCGTCACCCACTTACTATTATTTGACATTTAAATGTGCCACAAATTCAATTGTGCAAACATCTTAATATATAGAAAAGGAGCAGTATTGAAAGAAACATTATATTTTTTTAAGAAGTAAAAAGAGACATCTCTTCGGTGTTTTTTGGTTTATTTTTGTTTTGTTTTGTTTTATTTTGTTTTAAGCATCTTGCATTTAGCTCTTAGCATTTGCTGCTTGATCGTGTCTTACACATTTTTAATTTACTCAGTGGAGGGCATATATTAGATACACAGCAAAGGAATCTGATTAATGATTAGATAGTATATTAGCTATTACATAAAAATCTAATCTGCTATTTGCTTGCAAACTTGGTTTTATGGAAATCCTCTACTTCCCACCTTGGAAGCAGCAGTCTACACAATCTATATATTTACTTGTCATTTGTTTACTAGTTAATTCAGCTATTTATTTCAATAAATATTTAGTGAGCCTACATTGTATGCCAATAAGAGCTCTAAGCTGTGCCAGGATGGAGAACAAGACAGGCCTTTCTCTCTCTAAGAGTCACCATCTAGGAAATACTATCTATAAATGATCCAAGTGGATTAATATCCTTAACGTAGACTTCAGTAACCCATCCACATTTTACCCAGCTCTCCCCTTCAGCACTATTGCACTCATGAATCCAGATGCCAGAGCTGTTAGCATCTGATTATTCAAATTGAGATTCTCTCCAGAAGTTTTCCTCCATCAAAGCGAGTGTCCTTCAATTTTACATTCCTTCTGTGGGACACGCTTCATCCATTGAATAGTGAACATAAAGTTCAAAGGCCTGGACTTCTTTCCCTAAGGTGGGTCCCTTATGAAAAGCCAACCATCAACAGAGCTCCAACGGGATTGGCTGAGGTCTTTGTTGCAACAGCATCACAGTTCAATTTCTCCTTCTGCCTCATCTGACTTCCCTCACTCCCGTAAAATAGAAGTCCTCGAACAGTATTCCCCAACAAAGTTTGTGGATGCAAATTGCCACCTCAAACTGTTTCTTGGGGAACCCAACCTAAGTTAAGGCATTGACAGCTACCAATGCTAAGGCACAGTAGACGAATTCCTAAGCTAACCGGATCGTGGATCAGGAGTATGAAGTATAAATAGACATATGCAAAAGTCTGAAGTTGGGTCCTCCATCAATTACTATGAATCCTAAAATGAATAGAATGCAATCAGAAGAAATGCACTTCACTTTTCTCCTTAAGAAGTTTCTCTTTAAGTATCCACACTAAACAATTAGCAGGAATTCTAAGCTGATTACAAAGAATAGTCTCCCCTGTTAGTCTCTATTGATTGTTTGAATATCTCTTTTTCCATTGTAATTTCAAATATCCTGAAAGTCACAAGACATCTATTACATATGTCAAGCAATTAACCTTTGAATTTATAGTCTATTTTAATATTGTGCTTTTATTGTATATACAAGTGCTTGTCTTGTCTTCCAATTTATATTTTTTGAAAATTCTATGAGGACAGGTGCAGAATTTTCAGCTCCTGTAGCCTCCACACTGCCCAGCATTGCCAGCATTTGCTGGAATGTAGATTACATAGCAATGTCTCAACACTTCAGACTTGTTAAAGGAGAGACACTGAATCAATGCATTCCTCTTTAGAAGCTTTGAAAATTATTTGGAAAATCAAAAACAGCCTATTAAAACTCAGACACTATCTCTTCCCTCTGTTCTTGCCTATATTTGGCTGTATAGACTTTCAGAATGCGGTTTTGCAATTATAAGTTATAAAACTGAGTTATAAAATTGTCTCTTAATAACTATCTAGAAATATTAAAATAAACAACAGAAAATAAAAAATGAATCAAAGCCACTGAAGAGCATGGTGCCTAATTTATTACTATAATGTAGGAGAAATTAAAATTGCATATAAAGCAAAAATAATCTAACTATATTAGTCCCTTCATAAAACATGACTATGCCATCTACTTGAAGTTAATTATATTCTCTAAAGTAATATTTCTCGTGGGTTTTTTTTTTAACTGCAGCTTCTAGTTTTTCAAAATGTGGATTTCTGTGCTTTGCCATTGCCACAAAGACTGTCTTCTTGTTCCTGTTTTGACTCTTGCTGTGGTATTTCTCTCTTTTATCTTTTTATTTTTTTGGCTAGTAATGTGAAGAGGCTGGACTTCCGCAATTTCTGAGACTCTCGAATACTCCTCATCTCCAGGAAGGGCATTCGTTTCATTCAAGAAACCCCTTTCTGGAGTTGGCTAGAGTATCACTTGATCAGTTTGAAGCAGTCAGATAACACCAAGATGCCTTTCTCTCTCTCTTATATATAATGAATGGGGTGATTTCATTTTCATTTTATTTTGGAAATCTCAGTCAAAATTAATCAGGCATGTTTCACTAAACCCAAGTTGTTAAGCCTCACGAGTGACAAATGCACTCCCTCTCCTCAAAAGGATGAGTTGGGGTAAGGCATGAAGCACGTTCATTTCTTTTCACGGATGCACCCAGGGTGCGGGAATTCCAATTATGGTATTTGTACCCACAGCTTTATTTTTTAAGATCAAATTTTAGTGCTCCATGATTACTTATTTATTATTCACAAAGTATATGTTCCATCGATTTTATACGTTAATGGTCTTGGCAACAAAGACATCACATCCAAACTGCTTTCTCTGTTATTATTGACATCTGTGAGAGACTACTTTAAAATGTTTTCGGTTTTAACATTTTCAAAAAATTGTAGCGTCAAGCCAAAAAAAAATGCAAATTTTATTGTACTTAAAAATATAAGAAAAATATCATTTTTACTCCATTGATTAGAATATTTAAATATGAAATATTAGAAAGCATAGGGATATATTATAACCAACCCCCCCCCCCCACCCCAAACCTGGTGATGTATATCAAAATGCATTGGGGGCATTTTATTAAAGCAATTTATAAAGTTAACCATATATACTAATTCTTTTCTCTCTCTCTCTGCTCTATACATTATACATTAGTTCTCTATTCTAAATAATAGCTTTATAATTTTTCCAAAGATTGAGATAAAATCTTCATTTCTGTGGTTTTAGTTCAAATTAGGAAGCATCTCTAGTTCCTCAGTGTGGACAAGTGAGCTCAATTTTCTATATTGTTTGCATCCTCAATCTGCCAGAGCACTCAGCCCAGAGGAGGCGCTGTGTAAATCCCAGTTATTAATCATTAATAATGCAAATATTAAATGGTATTAGGATATCATAAACAACTACAATACAGATTATTTCTTTCTCAACTTTCTCTTGTTTTCCTCCAGCCTTCCTACTCTTCTCTTCTTAGTTCCAATTTTCAGTTCAATCTCTAGAGCAAGAAATATAAACCAAAATGTCATGGCAGATCCATGATGTCAATTGATTATTTTTTGTTTGCTTGTTTTTCCATATTTTTTAATTGAAATGGGTCAGTATATAGTATACAGTATAGTCAGTTACAATGTATCAATTTCTGGTTACAGCATAATGTCTCAGTCATATATATATATATATACACACACACAAATTCATTTTCATATTCTTTTTCATTAAAAGTTGCTACAAGATATTGAATATAGTTCCCTGTTCTATACAGAAGAGATTTGTTTTTTATCTATTTTTATATATAGTGGTTAATATTTACAAATCTCAAACTCCCCAATTGCTCCCTTCCCATCCCCTTCCCCCAATAACCATGTTCACTATGCCTATTGTGTGAAATCAGAATTATAATAAATATCAGTGAAAAGTCCCAGCTCAATCCAAAACAAGCAGTGAATGAGCCACAGTAATTGCTGGTTTGGTAGAATATAGAAATGAGAAGATTTCTGATTCCAAGGATTTATCACATCAACAGGAGATACACATTTATCCTTCTAACTCTAGTATGTGCTAAAATTTGGATACTTTGTATCTAAGCTTTGTAGGCTATTGACTAATAAAGAGGCACTTACATTTTATTTTAGAATAACCATCTCTTTGGAATTTACATAGGACAGAAGATTGCTTATGTAAAATAGCTTACCTATCTGTCATATGCTATATGATGTAAAGTGAAGGTCTCCTGCCTTAATTATTATTCATATCTAATGAACACTGTGAGGCCCACCATTCACTAAGTACTTCTTCCAGATGTGAAATTCAAGTGAGACCTTGAAGATATAAATTTACTTTCTTGCACTAAAAAAAAAAAAAAATTCAAGTCAGCCAACCCATAGTAAACAAATAAAGAATTAGTTTTGAGGGTCCTCTCTCCTTCAGTACATCTCAAAAGGAAGATAGAAAGTAATGTGCCATCTGACATGTCTATCTTCTAATACTTCTGTTCAAAGCAGGTGTCTCTCCAGTTCGTGGACGTCCCTATCTCAAGTCTCTGTCCAATCACACAGAGTCTCACACCCAAAGTTCAGATTTTGGCGTCAACATAATGGATACAAGATTTAGCTTTCACTCCCAGAGTTTATGTTAGAGGTGAAAATCAGTTGCTCTAATTTGGGAGTAATTTCTTTTCACATTTATTCTGTTTTTTAAAAGTTCTCTTCATGTCTCAGCACAAGAAATATCATGCTTAAAGTATCAAGGTAGACACTGAACTCAATTTTCTATTTTGTCTAGATCTCCTTGGGGAGCTACAGAAGGCCTACGGAAGACCCTCTGTGGATCCTAGTTAGATGTAGTTGTATTAATAATCACCCAGGAGTTAAGTTATCTGAAATAAAAATGGGAAGGTGAAAGGCAGAGAGTAAAGTATTTCATGAAGAGTAGGGGTCACGAAATCCAACCACCGAGGTCAGCACGGCTGAAATTTAACTCTCAATACCAGCGTTACCTTATTTTTCTTTCTGTTAAAGAAGTCAGTGACCTGGTTTTCTCTTTCTTAAGACCTCCCTAAATTGTTGATTATCTTGATTTCAATTCCAAAAAAAAAAAAGGAAACTCACAAGCTAAAATTCCTCCTCGGCCATCAGAGAAAGTTAAAAACAAGCCAAATAAAACTACCAAAAACAAAACAAAACCATAAAGTGCCAAAGAGCAATGTTTATAAGTTTTCAAATGGAAGCTGAAAAACACCAAAAAAGTTTGGATTTAGCTCAAATGTACCATCAACCTTAGGCAGCTCCCTCCCACCCCTACCCCTTTTTAATGGTCCATTTGTCTCGTTCCCCCTGGAAGATCTATAGGGAAAATTACCAGGGCAGAATGTAGATCCAATTGCACATCCTTCTACCAGAGAAACAGTTCCTGTTCTCATCATTGGGATCAATAATTTGCTAGCACAGTATTAGCAAGAGCAACAACTCCACCGGGTTAAAGGAGTTTTACACTGACTAATGACGGTCTAGAAAAGGGAAAAGCTGAGCGAGTAAATCCTGGCAGCCTTTTACTATTGAGAGAGCACATGCCAGTGAATCAATAGTGGTTCTGGTCAGAGCTGTAAAGATGCTTTATTGTCCTGCCTGAGTACATTGGTAGAGATGCTCTCTTAATATCTGTACACTGGAGCCACCGGGGTCCAGGCCTGCCCTATTAACAAAAGCATTTCCTCCTCAGAAGAGCAGAAGTTGCTTCTGGGGACCCAGAACATCGCTGCATCATGTCTATAAAAACTCCAAGAAAGAGAAAAGGGCTTAGATGGGAAGAATGAGAAGGGAAGCCCCAGAGAGAGTGTGGAAAGGGACCCAGAGCCAAAGGATTGCATTTTATCTCAACAGCCTTAAAAAACAAAACACAGACATCTTCCTGAGTTTAATCTGTACTTTAGGGGCAGAAATTATGAAAATCAGTGTGTTTCTTAGTTGTCCTGTAGGACGAATAAGTCATCTCTTGATAAGAAAACTAAATTTTGTGACAGTGACTTGATTTACCCAAAGTCATCAAATACTGAAGAGCTGAGGCGGGGGTAGACTCCCCGGTGGTGCTCACCAGGCTGGAGTGGTCCTCCCACTGCCTGCAGCGATAATCTACAACGTATGTCCCATTGGATAGTCTTACAAGTTTTCTCTTGCCAAATATGGTAGTTAAAGAGGGAATCTGTTCATTACATGTCTGACTCTCTGCTTTTTAGGCACAAAGGGAAATTGTACTTTCTGTACCCATTGTGGTTGGACAGCCCATGGGACAAGTTCTGCTAATGAATTGTGAGCAGACGCCCTTCTTGTCCTGAAGCGGTTACTTGATGTGAAAAATCAGCTGAGAGAAAGGAGACAGAAGGAGTGTCTCTCCCATGGAAAACTGAAAGACTCACAGTGACCCACAGTTCATTAAAGGAAGGCCAGGCACATACCTGGGAATGCAGGGGAAAAAAATCTTTAAAAATGTCTAGGAAAACAAAAAAGCTGTGGGTGTGGCCATTGTTGCATGAAGTTTACTGCAGTTAAATAGATGGGAAAACAGCCAAGTTTCTCAGAAGATTGTACGTCTGCAGGAACCACCAGCCTGAATTGAAAACCTCCCCCATTGTCTAAGATTTAAAGCAACTCTTGGGCTGTCAACCTCCCAGTAAGGTAGCATTTCACAGGCTCACGTCAGATGCTGTGTGTGAATAAAGGAAAAGGAAGGGCCTGCCTAAGTGGAGCTGAGAGCCGTGGAGGATGGTGACCTCAATGCTCTTCCCATGAATCTGACTCATGGTCTAATCAGCAAACGTTTCCCACTCACAGAGCAGGGCCCTCAATATATCTGCCAAGATGACTTGATAATTGCTGCAGTTGTGTGAATTTGTGGATTGTTTCTGTGATTACCTTATCCCTCTTTCATTAAGGGTTGTGAGATAGTAGAAGCAATTAACTAGTCTTTCCAACACATAAATTTCCTAATCAAGAAGGGCTTCAGGTGGACCTGATTAAAGATTCTCACGTGTAACACCCTGATGTGCTATTAATGTCACATTCTATAACATCATGAAATGAGACCTTTTGGGTTGTCTCCCTTGGGGAAAGAATACGTATATTTTGTCTGAGGAGAGAGTGTGATCTGAATATTTTGTGAACAGAAGGGCAAACTTTGATTATTATTAATACTGTTTATCAAGTATTTCCAGCTCTCTGCTACTTGATCATATGTTTAAATTATGCTTCCTGGATCCTTTGAAGTTGGGTGAGGCCACGTTCTCAGCCAACGAGCTTTGAGCAGCTGTGAAGTCTGTGACTTCTGAGCGAGGGCATTTGATTGACAGTTCCGGAACCTCCAGAACTCTCTTTCCCTTGGCTGTCTCAGAAGTGGTGGTTGCATAATAGATGGGAAGCGAGAGTGCAGAGTTGTAGAGTAGAACCTAGTCATACCATAACTGACCTGTTGTTAAGAAAGAAAAAAACGTGTTGGTAAAAGCCTTTACAATGTGAGGATTTCAGTTTCTTCAGTATATTCTAAACTATTCTTATCTGCAGGGAATCTTGGTCATCATCTCTTGCGTATCTAATATATGTAAACCTGTGCTATGCTTAAAGTAGGTGGTTGTCATAAAAAGAATAACAAATGTTTAAATGAACACATAGTAGGAAAATATTTAAAAGGGATTATTATTTTACCCACTTTTCCTCTAAGATTTTTCTCATTTTTATGCCCTGAGACTGAAAATCTGAATAACTATACAGACTTGTACAAACCCTGACATTCTGTAGTTGAAAGTACTTGTCCCTATATTTCTATAATAATTGCTCACAATGTCCAAAAGGTTTTATGATGACCTCTTCAAATGACTCTGGAAGTAGACATTTTCAACCAGCAACCAAAATGGTTCCTATTATATGCACTGGGTTGTAAAGAGCACTGTTAACCGGAAATACTCCCACACAGCTCATCACATCCTTTAAAATGGTATCCTGAAAAATGATCTCTTCAGTTTCTTTTCTAATTTTAGGCCCAAGCTTATAAAACAGCATCCAGACATTGACCACTTGATATGCCTTAGAGAGCTGGGAATTCAATTCTTTCCTCAGCTTGGGGATTGGGTTTACAGGGTCTTCATTTTATGTACATATTCAGAGTTTATTTCATGGCTAAAGAACTGTGCTTGGGGATCTACCACCAGCTTTGAGTCCTATGAGCTGGCACTTCCTGGAAAGAGGAGCTACGGTTATAAAGGTAGCGAGCCTTCATATTGATAGCCAGATAAGATTTATGCAAAGTCCTTCTCCAATTTGTTCTTCTAATGTGCCTAAATTATGCCATTGCCTGAGAAAAGTGGTTATTTGGAGCAGTATTTTCCAAAGTAATCTACTTTTATCACAGCACACCACCTGCACATTTCAGAAACATTTTGGGAAATTTCAACTATATTCAATAGTACATGGTTTTTCAGAGTCCAGCCAAATGAAATAAGTGTCTGGCAAAAACAGCTCTGCTCTCAAATGAATCTCATTGGCAGCGTTCAACACTCAAGTTAATTATTACTGGAGAAAACTTCATGGAAGACTGTTTTATCAATCTTATGTTCATCATCTGTGGAGATAACTTACTGTAAGTGGAGCTGCAAAGTGCTACAAACCGTTCCTGAAATCTATCTAAACAGGCAGGAAATGGTTGTTATCACTGTGCCAACAAATGGAACAGAACGGGTTTCCCAACCAAAGATACGTCCAGCCTCACAGAACAAAAGAAGATCAGAGGTGGAGAGAGTTTCAAGTAATATCTCATCATTTTGTAGCAGAGGAAACTGAGATCCAGGCAGGCCAAGCACTGAATTTCATTGAGATAATTACTAGAAGAGCCAATATTGGTGCCAAAAGATGCTGGCTCCCTAATGTGTCACTCATCAGAAAGTGCAAATCACTGACATTCACATGTCTAAAAAAGTCCATCAAAATCATACCATGCTACAACTTGGCTCATCAGGTCTCCCTGCAATATGTGAAATGTAAAGATAAATAAATCCAAAGTTATATATTTGTGCATATCAGCTAATCATAGCTAATTGAATGACTTTGCTCAATGGTTTTTGAGATGAGTCCTTAAGCTGCAAGTTTCCTCTAAGAGACCTCATCAATAGGATGGCTGTATAATTTACTGTTCACTTTTAAGAGTGAAATAGGTCACTATCTATAAATTCTCCAGGTCCACAAGCATCTGGGCAAATCGGTTTAGACAGACACCTTCCTCACTGTCTTCCAGAGTAAAGGAGGCGGACTCTGAGCAAAGAGGGAACAGCAGGAGGTAATGTGTCTCCTTACTCTGACTCAAAAAGTGGAGATGTGCTTTTCCAGCTTCTGGAACTGCAATGCATAATTTCATAAAAAAAAAAAGGTTTCTGTAATCATAACAAAAAGAATTGAAAATCACTGCTTTGAATGAAGCACAGTCATTTGGGTATCCAACACAGTTATAAGATTAACAAACACCCATCCATGGGTTTTCCATAAATCAAGTCTTCCTTGAATGACAGAATGATCAGAAAATTAGTGATTTCCTGGTATGAGTCCACTGGCCTCAGAACTTGTACTTTTCCTACTCCAGGGTGGATACTGCCTCAGACCTATACATTTAGTCTTACCTGGGATGGAAAGTAAGGGCTCAAGACAGAGAGAGAAGGTCAGTCTCCTCCTTTCATCTTTCTTAGTCACATTTAAACCAACACCAGCAAAAATATCATCAAAGTAAAAGAAGGATAAAAATGGAGTAAGATAAACAAGTTTCCAATCTTTAACCATGTACACAATTCAACTAAAAATGCCAAAAAGAGCAGGTTATGTTTTGTAACCAGGATGACTTCCTCCGAAGTCTTACTTTCTTTGTGAACTCAGGAGTAGCCTCCATTTTCCTGAAGGAATTGAAGAGGAGAGGAAGAAATATTAAATCTTACTTCCCAATCTCCCAGGTGAAGGTCAAGATCGTAGTGTAATGTGCTGAAGGACGGGGGATGACACTACGTTATTTTTGTATTCTACTAAACATCAGTGCTTTTGGGGGAGAATGAGTGTGTTCTCTAAACTTCTATTAGCATGCCCTTCCATCCTTGAAACACTATTTCCTTGCTTCAGTGTCTCTTTGATAACTACATGTTCAGAATTCTTTGGAACAATTTTTAGCTTTGTACATTCGACCCAATATATTCTCTAGTTCCATGTATCAGTGATGAGGCACACGAGATTAAGTGGTTATCATATCTTTTTTCCCCTTTTTCTACTCATACTAATTCTGGTCCCTGGAGGTCATCAGAATGTGTCAAAGTGAAGTGATTTATAAAACAAGCCAATGTATTTTAATAATGTAAACAGCCTGAAAATACTGCTTAAAGACTCCAAAATCTAACTCACTCAATACACTTTGTTTTTTAACATCTAGGACATTTCCTCAACAATTTATTCTGCCTCAAACATCCATTCGAAAATATAAACAAATATATTGAACTTCCCTGTGCCTAGAACTAAAAACTCCAAAATCTAACTCACTCAATACACTTTGTTTTTTAACATTTAGAACATTTCCTTGACTATTTATTCTGCCTTAAACATCCATTCGAAAATATAAGCAAATATATTGAACTTCCCTGTGCCTAAAACTGCCCACTTACTGAGGTACAAAAGAAAAAGGTGTGATGCCTAATTTCTAGAAGTTAACAGTTCCATAATGGAGACAGAAGAAAATCAGTAATGATGCTTTGTGATATCCAATTAATTCAATTAATTCAATAATCAATTCCAATAATCCCATACAAAATGTAAGCTACAAATAACAGTTATCTCAAATGCGTTCTGAAGGCTTTATCCCTGAGAATGCAAAGCAAAGCTGAACTTCAAAGTTTAACAGAGTTCAGTTGCAGGATAGCAGCTTAATTCTCATTGTCTCCTTCCTTCAAAGCAGAATACAAACTTCGCTATTTTCAGCATTATCCCTGGATAAATAAACCATAGTTTCCAGTCTTCCTTACTTCTGATGATGGGGATGAAGATCGTGTGACATAAATGTCACCCAAGAGATGTCAATGGAAAATCTGTTGGATATTTTTTGTCTTTCCCACTCTAACTTCTATTTATTTTTTTATGGCTTCTTTCTTATTCTTGCCTGAAATGTCTACATGACCCTCGAGGTGAAACAGCTCGTCTACAATTAGGAGAAGACTACTCAGATAAAAGCTGTGTGCTTTAACAGGCAGAGAAGGAACGAGAAATAGCGGCTTTCTTGATGATCGATTCAAGCAACTGTACCAGCCTTAACCTGCCCGCTTCCCAGGTTGTAGTTGAACAAGTCAAATAAAACTTCTCTTCGGGTAAGTCACAGTAATTGTGTTTCTGTCCCAGGTAGCCAAACATGGTATCTTACTGCTAACAAGGGAGTTAGAGTATTCCAAGTGAGAATAGGAATGAGCTTTGGTGTGTGAAATATAAAGAAAGGAAGTGACCAGAATGAAACCAAACATTCTTGTAAGGGTCATGTCTGCGGAATAGAAAAATATGACATTAATTTTGCTCAAAGAAAGCACCGCTGCTGGAACTTTCCTGGTATTGCCACTCTTCACTGTCACATGTATGCTTGGGCCATATCTGTGTCTACGACTTACTTCAGCTATAATAACCTACCCCCCGTAAAATTCCAAAGGAGAAAAAAATGCACATCAAATAATGATTATTCTTTTCCTTTTCTTGATTTTAACGTGTTTATCATGAAGGTTGAAATCTCCTTCCCCCCTCATTTGTGTGTGTGTGTGTGTGTGTGTGTTTATTTCTGGACTCTCTATTCTGTTCCATTGTCCTGTTATTTTATGCCCATCATCATACTGTTTTAATTACTATAACTTTGTAATATAGTTTGAAATAGGGACACAGAATGCCTTTAGCTTTGTTATTTTTTCTCCAGATTGCTTTGGTTATTCAGGTCTTTTGTGGTTCCATACAAATTTTCATATTATTTGTTCTATTTCTATGAAAAGTGTCACTGGAATTTTGATAGGGATTTTATTGAATCTGTAGATTGCATTGGGTAGTATGGGCATTTTAATAATATTAAATCTTCCAATCCATAAGTGCAGAATATCCTTATATTTATTTGCAACTTCTTCAATTTTTTTCACTTGTGTCTTATATTTTTAAATATATAGGTTTCCCACCTCCTTAGATTTATTCCTAGACATTTTATTCTTTTTGATGCAATTGTAAATTTGATTGTTTTCTTAATTTCTTTTTCTTATAGCTCATTATTAGTGTATAGCAGTCCAATAGACTTTTGTATTGATTTTATATCCTGTAACTTCACTGAATTTGTTCTTTAGTCTTAACAGCTTCTGAGGGAGTCGTTCGGATTTCTATACGTAATATTGTCATCTGAAAATAGTGACAGTTTTACTTCTTTCTTTCCAATTTGGATGCTTTCTATTTATGTTCTCTGTCTCATTGCTCTGGCTAGGACTCTCAATACAATGTTGAATAAAAGTGGTGAGTAGGCATCCTTGTCTTGTTCCTGATTTTAGAGGAAAAGCTCCCAGCTTTTCGCCATTGAGCATAATGTTAGCTGCAGGCTTGCCATATATGTCTTTTATTATATTGAGGTATGTTCAAACTATACCCACTTTTGAGATTTGTTCACCATAAATGGATGTGGAAATTTGTCAGATGCTTTCTCTGCATCTGTTGGGATGATCATATAATTTTTATCCTTTGTTTTGTTATGATGGTACCTCACATTGACTGACTTGTAGATATTGAACCATTCTTGCATTTCTACGATAAATCCCACTTGATCGTTGTGTATGATCCTTGTAATGCATTGTTGAATTTGACTTGCTAATATTTTGTTCATGAAAAATACTAGCCTGTACTATTCTTTTCTTGTGTGCTCGTCTCGTTTTGGTATCAGGGTAATGCTGGCTTTATAGAATGTGTTTGGAAGAGATCCCTCCTCTTCTATCTTTTGGACAAGTTGGAGAGGAATTGATATTGATTTTTCTCTGAATGGTTGGTAGAATTTACCAGCAAAGTAGTCTCTTCATTCTCTTCCTATAATTTTTAAAGTAATGCAAAATACATTTGTCTATTTGCAAACAAACAAACAAGAGAGAAACACACAGAATAAAACTAAAAATCCTTCTCACACCTTTACCATTGGACCCTGGCCCTGAAGCATGTCTCTTCTCCACAAAGGCAAGTGGTACTGAAAATGACTTACATGCATTTCTGGATCTTATTATTATATATGCATAGTAACATACTTCACATAGATAGATACCATGGCAAAACCATTTTTGTTATTATGGTTTTTTTGTATGTTTACCTACTTAACATTAATAGGATCAATTTACATATACATTATCTTTACTTTTTTAACTTAACTTACCTTAGGTATCTCCATTTTAGTATGCATATCTTCCTCTCTCTTTTTAGTGACTGAATCATATTTCATAGTCTATTAGCCCAGACAATCCTGGTTATGCTACATTAACAAACAATCATAGTGACTTAAAAGAGCAAAGCTGTATTTCATAACCATGACACATTTCCATCTCCACTAAGTGAGAGATCTCTCTATGATGCCCTTGCTCTGAGACTGAGGCTGATAAGGGGAAACCCATCTGGATGTTTCATGTCACTATGACATAGGAAGGGAACATGGCTGATTATATATTGTTTCTTGAAGTCTTCCACTCAGAAGTAACAGATGACTATCACTCATATTTACTGAGTCAAAGCAGGCCACGTGGCCATACCTAACTTCAAGGGAGCACAGAAACACAATTCGACCATGGGTCCGGAGGAAGGTAACTGGATCTGGTAACTGGACTCAAACTGAAAAGATTTATTCACTCTTTGATACCTTTGCTCCAACTGATATAGCACAGTGGAGTTTACATCTCCAGAAACTATCTTCAGTTTAGAGCCAGGCTCAATAACCCCTGAAAACTCTGAGTTTCTCTTTCTTCAGTTCAGAGTTATCCTGGTCAATGGTCATAGGTCCCTTAAAGGAAAGCTAAGAAATATTTTTTTTTTATTTGTGGTGGTATTATCTCAAAGAGACTATCTATCTCCTCGTTTAAAAGTTTCTGGACCAGTGAATAAACTCAGGATTTGACACTGGATAGGAACCTATAGGTCTATTGTGGAAGTACGACTCTATTCATAACCCAGGGATGCTCAAGCATATAAAGTATACATTCAAAGGGCTGACCATCTATTTTGGTCCTAGAAATACCATATCAAGTAGTCTCATCAAAAGATCTCTGCATTTTATCCATTTTGAGTTCCATTCCAGCCCTCCTTTTCATTTCAGTAGCTAACCTCACCTTGTCTCTGGAACTGTGCTGCTGCCATTGGACTCTGAATGTCAGAGTTTAGGAATCAGGACGTTTGTTTCAGTGGTGACATCTCTTTCTGACGATTTTGACTTTCAGAGGTCAGCCTGTGCAGAAGTACCTAGAGATGCTTGTGTCCTCCTCACCAACATTGTTTTTGATGTTGTAGGAAAAGGTACATACTCTGGTTCTTTCTAAGTTTATGTTTAGGGGGTAATTAAGCAAGGCACATGTAATGGAGCCAATCCAACATTCCTCTCCCTGAGCATTTAAGTTCCTTTTACCATAGTATGACAGGGAAGTTCAGGCATCTCAGCAGTACTTAACTTAGAGATTATGGGTCTGGTATTTAGAAAACCAACTGAGCAAACTGTCTGAAAATGTCACATTACTTAGGCTAAGTTATTGAATCCAGAATCTCTGCTCTGTGCACCCATACTGATATGTTAAACCCGATCCACCTTGAAGATTCATCATCCTTGGTCTTGCACATTTAGGGTCAGTCCCCATACGTGTTTGGCAAGATTCTGGCAATGTAAATACATCTTCCTATTCTTTCCACGTGGATGGTGCTTCTTCCTGGGTCAGGCTTACATTGCTCTTTTCTAACCTAGAAAAATCGATGGTTCTGGTTGCATTTGAATACAGAGAATTAGAGGTTTACTTAAACATTGAAAGAGCTGGGGGGTAGGACATTGGGGAAGTTGGTGCAAAGGATTTCCGTTTTTAGCACCACCAAGGGGGTTATGAGAGTTTGGTGGGAATCCATAGGCGTGTCTACCAGGTTCTGCTAGGAAATGAGTCAAGTTAGCAGCATGCTAGCATAATATCTGATCGGTCTTGATAAGAGTCAACCCATCATGGCAAGACATCAGCTCTGAATAATAAATGTCTTCAGGAAAGAGGGAAGTAACCATCTCAGACAGGGAAGAAGGAGCTGTTTTGCTGGCAAAATACACAACTCCATAAACTTTGGGGTTGCTGAGTACTCATTCAGTGGGGTCACTCCAAATGTTTCCTCCAGTTCTCAGGATTCTGCACTTTCTTTATCACTGCTGTACTTTTGACTTGAGATATGGTAGCATATCATCATATGTCAGCATATGTCACACTTAGCCATCAGTAGACCAAACATTGAGTGTGAGATTCAGAAACATTAACCTTGAAGTTTTAAGGAACAGTACAACCTTTCAGATCAAAGAAAGAATCTCTCCACCTTTCTGTCCAAGTCTTGGCCTGGTCATTTAAAGCCCCACATTTGTCATACTCATTCTGCAAACTTCCCAGTGCAGTCGGCTCCACAGTCCTTGTGTTCATATGCAGTCATATTTCCATTAAATTGTTCTATTAGTATTATTATTGTTCAGTAGCAGCGTGGTGCTCAATGTCCTGCTTCAACAGACACCTGATTCCAAACACCTATAAGCATTAATGGAAACTGATTCATTGTTGTCTTCAATGGACCACCAGGGTCACATCTTACACAGATGAAGAGACGTCACTAATTTTAAATCTAGTCTGATCAGAGCATCTATTCTGAGTTTCATCACTGAGATACTATTTCTGGGAAAATAGTTTCCCATACAACATACTGCGTCAGTCAGAAGCCATTCAATGCTTGCAACTATTATTATTTTGATGAAGATAATTAGAGTTTTGTACAACCTTTAGATGAGTTGGGGGATTTAATATGAAGGAAGTTGTTACCAATAATATATATTTGCATCAAAACAATAACCTTGGAAGGCTTACCAAGAAGCCATAGGTACACATAAAAACTTAAAGAAATTTCTGTTTAGTTACAAGTACGGGCCAGGTTTTGACTATGTGACATTCATTAGATATTACTAATTTTCACTTCACAAATTATTTTCCAATCTAGATTCTCCCAATAACTATATGAGATTTCATTTTCCTACAATTTTACGAAAAACATATTAATCTTTTTAATATGTGCCAATGTCATGGGAGTAAAGTAAATTAAAAAAAGAACACTTTCCAACCACTGGAACAAATTGCTCTTTTCTAACCTAGAAAAATCTATGCTGCTGGTTGCATTTTTCTATCTATTTTGATACTTTTAGAATTCTTCCTATCAGCCTTTGCTGTGGCTAACTTTCTCTTGGGTTTAGGATCTAATCTCAGACAGCATCTGAGAAAGCAGAGAGAAAATGCAGAGAGACATATGCATTTTCGTGTTTGATGATTGATTTGGTGCCAACTCCATGAGCTGAACATCGTCCACCATCACCATTGCCAGTTACATACATAAAATATCATGCAGGCATGAAAGGACCTGCCAGGCACAGTGTTGAAAACCCTAGAGATATTGATTTTATAGTTTTTCCAGTGATTCTACATCATGCTCCTTTACTTTCTGGCAATCTTTATAACTTTTACACTGACATAAATTGCCATAAAATAAGCATCCAGTACACCCCTCCCCTTCCTCCTCTAGAAATGGTTAAGGACGCTCCATTATTCTATTAACATGCTTGACCATTAATTCAGCTGCTCTCCCTGGGAGTGACGAGGTGACTTTAAACTTGGAGGGCAATTTGTACTGCCCAGCAGATTTATTATTATCCTCTCTAGTGGAAAGCACATGAATTCATCTAAACATTTATTTTCCTTAGTGTGCTGCTATTTTTCTTTTTATGTTTTTTAAAATAGATTTAGTGGCGGAATATTAGCAGCTGAGGACACTGGAATTGTTGCCTATGTGGCAAGGCAAGCATTTCAGCTCTCTGAATGTGGCCTCAGACCCCGAGATACTCCCTTGGCTGCAGTGAGGGAAAGTCATCTGGAAAATGGGGAGGGCAGTAGGGTGTTCCCTAACTGGTCGGAAATTAGCCAGTCTTTAGATGACCACAAGGGCTCCCGGCCATGAAGACAATTACGCAGGTGAGACCACTGTTAGCCTAAAACACTGCTGTATTAGATTTCTGTTCCTTCTATAACAAATGACCTCAAACTTCATGCCTTGGAACAGCACCCCTTTATAACCTGACAACTGCGTAAGTGAGAGTTCCTGCGTAGGTCTTATTGGGTTAAAATCAAAGTGTCAACAGAGTTGTGATTCATTCTTGAAACTCAAAGGGAGAATCCAATTCCTTGCCTTTCATTCTGGAGTCATTTGCATTATTTGGCTTGTGGCCTCCTTCCTCCATTTTCAAAGTCACTGGTGGCGGCTTGAGTCTTTTCACATCACATTTCTCTGACTGTCTTTTCTGCCTCTTTTTCTGGGGATGAGATGGGACCCCTGCATTTAATCCAGGATAATCTCCCCACATCAAGGTCAGCAAACTTACTGTAATGACAACCCTAATTCTCTCTCATGTAAGACATGATATACACAGGTTCTGAGAATTAAAATGTGGACATCTTTGGGGGCCATTTTTCTGGCTACCATATCTATAAAATGATATTGGTCTTTAACTGATTGTGAATAAGAATATACAACTGGATCCTTTACAGTGACAGTGATACACATGAGTCACCCTAGAGTTCACAAAACTAAAGGAAATAAAACATGTTGAATTAGGATTTTTTTTCACAGTAAGAAATGGGCAAAATGGTCAATTTATTTTATTCAAAAGTGCCAAAAAAATTCAGTGGGGGCAAGAATAAGTCTTTTCAGCACATGGTACTGGAACAACCGGACAGCCACGTGCAAGTTAAACCTTCCCTTAGATCACAAACATACACACATACATTCAAAACAGACCACAGACCTAAGTGTAAGAACTAAAACTATAAAGGAATTATGAGAAAACAAAGGGGTAAATCTTCATGAATTAAGTAACTTCTTTTTGCATGCAATACCAAAGGACAAGTGACAACAGAAGAAAGTAGATAAATTGCATTATACCAAAATTACAATCTTTGTGCTACAAGCAGTACCATTAATAAATTGAAAAGACAACTCGCAGAGTTGGAGAATGCATTTGCAAAATATATTTGATAGGGGACTTCTATCAAGAATACATTAAAAAAAAACTCTTACAACTCAATAATAAAAAGATTTAAAATCCCATTTAAAAATGGGCTAAGGGTCTATATACAGATATCTTTCCAAAGAAGATATAAAAATGCCCAATAAAAACATGAAAAGACAATCAACATCATTAGTCATTAGGAGAATGCAAATTAAAACCACAATGGGATACAACTTCACACTAATTAAGGTGACAAGAATTTTTTAAGATGGACAATAACAAATGTTGGGGAGAATGCAGAAATAATGGATCCCTCATGTACTGCTGATGGAACTGAAAAACAGTGCATTTCAGAGGAGAGTTGGGCAGTTCCTCAAAGCATTAAACACAGGATTACTGTATGATCGAGAAATTCCACTCCTACTTACACAGCTGAAACAAGTGAAAGTTCGTCTGCCCAAAAACCTGTACACAGGTGCTGATAGCAGCTTTGCTCATAATAGCCCCAAATCAGAAACAACCTAAAAAAGTGTCCATGAAATGACAAATGGAAAGATAAACTGTGATATACCCATACCACGAAATTTTATTTGCCAGTAAAATGAAATGACTGATCTTGGAAGCATTATGCTAAGTGGAAGAGGTCAATCGCAAAGTCAGTGTACGATGCTGTCTGTGTGAAGTGTACGACTGTGATCACTGTGAAAAGTCCAGGACAGGCAAAGGAGGCAGGTAATTGGTTGTTAGAATAGAGAGAGTAGGGATGGGAGGAGTGGAAAGTGACTTTTAATGAGTAGAGTTTCTTCTTCGGGTGATGACAATGTTTTGGGACTAGATGATGTTGATGGTCGTACAACTCTGTGAGGGTGCTGAAAACTATGGAGCCATACATCTTACATGGGTGATGTGTATGGTATGTGAATTATATTTCCATAAAACTGTTAAAAAAAATAGGATGGTGCAGCTAATATGTCATTGTAGCGGGTAGATCTCTGAGAAACCATCATGGCTTCACTTTGATGACCAGTTAAAAGTGATTCCTGACAGTCAGCTCATGAGCAGGAATTCGTTTAGAATATATTAGCAGCCATCTACTAGTGCGAATGCTTGTTGCAAAAAATTACTCCACTTTCACACGTGTTTGATGATCATTAGAAGAATCTCCTTTTTTCTAAAAACTTTTTTATTGAGTAATAGTCATTTTACAATGTTGTGTCTAATTCCAGTGTAGAGCACAACTTTTCAGTTATACATGAACATACATACATTCATTGTCACATTCTCTTTCGCTGTGAGCCACCACAAGATCCTGTATATATTTCCCTGTGCTACACAGTACAATCTTGTTTATTTGTTCTACATTTTGAAACCCCAGTCCCTTCCCACCTCCCGTCCCCCTGGCAACCACAAGTTTGTATTCTATGTCTGTGAGTCTGTTTTTGTTTTGTATTTATTTATTAATTTATTTTTTAGATTCTGCGTATGAGTGATCTCATATGGTATTTTTCTTTCTCTTTCTGGTTTACTTTACTTAGAATGACATTCTCCAGGAACATCCATGTTGTTGGTTTTTATGCCTGAATAGCATTCCACTGTATAAATATAGCAAATCTTCTTTATCCAGTCATCTGTTGATGGACATTTAGGCTGTTTCCTTGTCTTGGCTATAGTAAACAGTGCTGCTATGAACATTGGGATGCAGGTGTCATTTTGAAGTAGGGTTCCTTCCGGATACATGCCCAGGAGCAGGATTCCTGGGTCCTATGGTAAGTCTGTTCCTAGTCTTTTGAGGCATCTCCATACTGTTTTCCACAGTGGCGGCACCAAAGGAAGAATCCCCTTTTAACGTCAATTTGATACTTCAAACTGCCTGTGGTTGTCCATGAACAAGAGAACCGATCACTTAAAAACTGACATGCGAGTGTTCTCACATTTAAAATGGGCATAGTGCCATCTTTTAATGGTTGTTGTAGGTTGAGAGATGCTGCAAAGTAAGTGCATTGCACAGTGCTTGGCTCTTGTGATTGCTCAGTAAGTCAGAAGTCATCACAAAGCAGAGATTAGGTCCTGAGCTTGCTGCTGGCTGAAAACCCTCACATCATCTGCTTTCTGAATGTACCTCAAACTCAGTGTATTCTGACCTCACCTCCTTTTCCCTAAGGCCACTTCTCAGCTATCTCAAGTCCCTCCTCCTTCCCGCCACTCCCATCCCCACCCCACCCCCAACTCAGCCACAGCTCAACCACTGAGTTACAGTGTTCTGCTTCCTAAGTGGCTCTTAATTCTCTGGTTTAAGACTCGTCATTTACCTACATAACTGATGTACCTTTCTGATTGATCTTCATGTTTTAATCTCACTTACATACCACATTTCAAGCTTTGGTGAACTGATCCATCTAAAACGCAAAACTGCAAATATTTTTCTCCTGTAAATATTCTGCAGTAATTTCTCAGGCAGGAGTTGTTGTTGTTGTTTTTTTTTAATAATTTGATTTAACTCTTTGAGTAAGCAATATATGTTAACTGTTCAAACATTAAAAAATATTAATTAAGTATATAAGGAAATTTCATGTCTCCCACTAGTTGTCCACCTACTCAGTCATTGTCCATTCTCACAAACAGAAAAATGTATTATTCGTTTGTTGCTTCTAGAGAATATTTATACAAATACAAAAGTAATGCTATATATATACAAATATATATATATATGTATATAATATATATATATATATATATATCAATAAATGTCATTCTAAGTGAAAGAAGCCAGAAAGAGAAAGAAAAGTACCATATGATATCACTTATATGTAGAATCTAAAAAAAAGGCAAACAAACTTACTTGCAAAACAGAAACAGACTGTCAGACACAGAGAACAAACTTGTGGTTACTGGAGGGGGAGGTGGATGGAGATAAACTGAGACTTAGAGATTTGCAGGTACTAACTCATGTATATAGATAGATAAACAACAAGTTCATGCTGTATTGTTCAAGGAACAATAATCGGTATCTTTTATAACTTACAGTGAAAAAGACTACGAAAATGAATATATGTATGTTCATGTATGACTGAGACATTGTGCTGTACACCAGAAACTGACACAACATTGTTAACTGACTATACTTCAATAAAAATATATACACAAAAATAAGTATTTATATATGTCTATTATAAATGTATGTGCATATGTATAAATATAGTTTATTTGTCTTTACACAAAAGATAGCACATGTTACACACTGGTTAGCACTTTCTTATTTTCAGTTAGTCTATCTTTGATATGTTTCCTCATTAGAACCTTCTTCATTTTTCTTGTTTTAGTAACTGCATGCTATTTCATTGTAAGGATAATCCATAGATTATTTCATCAGTCCGCTATTGATGGTCATTCAGATTTTTTAATTTCTCACCCCAAGGTACAGAGATAAATGTTGGGGGAAATGGAATCTTCCTGAAGTGTTGAAAAATCTATGCTCATGGCTGTATCTATTCTATGGAGGGTAATTCTATAGTTTCCATGACATTCTCAACAGTGTCTCTCAAGTGAAAAAAAGGTGTAAAAGCCTTTGACTCTCATGGCAATTATTATAATTAACTGGGAAGCTTTGTTCTAAAATGGTTGAGGTATAATTTATGAACAATAAAATAAGCAAATAGGTAAGCAGTTCAATGACTCTTCATGAACCCATGTTATCAACACCGAAATCAAAATATGGAATAATTCCATCAATCAGAGAAGCCCTTTAATAATAATCATTTAAAAATAAATCCTCCCATGTCCTACCCTTGGAAATCCAAATTCAATAGAAGTTAAGTCTGGGATTGTAGAGAGAGATATTTGAAATCAGAAGTTGAGTTGGAAAAATTATTTACAGCAAAACATGCATGTGAAAATGAGAAACTGAATTGGTATCCGTGGGATTTAAAAAATAATAATAATAAATGAATAAGAAGAAAACTGTCAGGACTTTGTAAATTGAGAAGAAGCAGAAGGGAGGACAGAAGGTCATAAGAAACCACAGAATGCATTTCCTGATGCAAAAGTTTCTTAAGGACTTAAAGACTCTTAAAGACTTAAGGACTTAAGGACTTAAAACACAAACAATAGTTTTTGTTTGTATTTTGAGAATCCAACACGGTACCTGGCATTTGCCAAAACAGTAAGTTCCAAAATGTTTGAGATTGACAGAACAAATGGTCGAAAGTCAGTGTGCACGTTTCATGTTTGTTCTCATGCTTTGGTTATCACTTAAACCATGTCTGGTAGTCAGATCCAAAATGATAGCACTGCGTTGACCAGGGAGAAGAATAAAATCTCCAGAGTTCCATGAGTGGTTTCAAAAAGAGAGAGCAAAGGACTTCAAATGATTTACCGACAGTTTTGACCTCAAACTGACCTTGACAGGGAAAAGTATTCCTCTGGAGACTTCAAACTGGACAGTCAGGCAGTTGATATCAACTCAATGGAGGCAGAAAACAAAGGCGTCACATGCTTGAGCAAAATCCATAGACCATTTAATTAAAACAAACTTGGGGGGGATCACCCCCGGTACAACCAGATACTTCCTCTTAGATAAATGAAATTGTGTTACTGAGGGAATCGTTCAGTTAGGGCCAAAGCACTTGTCTGGGATCTGGCCCTCCTGTTATTAATATGTAGGAATAAGGCAACCCGTGGCATTACCTCAGACAGAAAGATTTCTCGGGGCAATGCCCTCTGAAAATGAGCGTGTGGCATGGGGACATGGGGCTTCGGAGAAGACATCAGCAGAAGAAAGCTCACCAGCGATTTAGAACATATGGGAATTTTGAGGCACAGGAAAAATTGAGACCAGATCCTGGTTTTGGTCTCATCTCTGCCTTTACCTAGTTACGTTATCTTAAGTGAATCATTCAAATACGAACCTCCGTTTTCTTTTCTGCAAAAGATGTTTGTGGCTGAAGATAATTTTTGAGATGCCTTTGTATCTTAGAATTCCATGAAGTCAGCTAGAAAATCAGTTCACCTCTCATCCATGTGGCAACATTGATTATTGTATTTGTGTATGACTCTGAATAAAGGACTAAACTTATCATAAAAAAATGAATCAACCACAAGAAAAAAACACCAAAAACCGTCTTTCTGGAAGAGGAAAATTATTTATAAAACAAACATTAAAAAAAGAAATACACAACATAAAATCTATACAGATTAAAAAAAATGGGGAAGAAATTATGTTCTGATCAATTCTCTTCCCAAACATTCACATAACCTAGTGAAGGATTGTTACCTAATGAAAAGTTCTAAGCTTTAAAAAATAAATAAATAAATATTCTCCTTGTGTATATTTGTTTATTCTAGTTTACATGGTAGCTGTTCTCATTACGTACTCACTCAAAAATTGGCAGTTCTGTATTGTGCAAGTTGAAAAGAATTTGTAAAATATAATGCTATGATGCTAGATATTAATTTTCTTTTTTCTTTTTTCTACTAGTGAGACAGGAGGGAAGAGGGCAGAGCACAACCACTGAAGGAATGACACAGCAACTGAGGACAGGACAAACTGGATAGAACCAAGATGGCCGAAGACTCCACTTCCAGTAGACCTTGTCATTGCCCCTTGCACACACAGGGGCAATGACAGTTCCTAGACTGACCATAAAAGGTCAAAAAGTGGGCAGGGCCCAATTTCTGGAAATTCCCTCCTGTTCCCCAAAGTACTTGGAATAATGCTTCCACTTCTTGGCATATGAAATTACCCAGCCCATAAAAACTAACAACCCCTTACCTTGTGGTTGCCTCTCTCTTGCCTTCTGAGACAGCCTGCACTCTGTCTATGGAGCGCGTATCTCCTTTTACTTTAAACTAAACAGCCACACACCTCCTGGTCTCTCTCCTCTCACCTTTTGAGATGGCCTACATTCTGCCTATGGAATGTGTATCTCCCTCAATAAACTTGTTTTCACTTTACTACACCCCACTCTTGAATTCTTTCCTGCACGAGGGAAGAACCTTTTCTAGGGCAATGCTAGTGACTAAAACAACTAAAAATAATAATTACCCTTTGAGTGTAAGAAGTACTACAACGTTAGCCCATATAATGGACCCACATGTTTGGCATCAGGGGGTGAAAAATAGGGGGCAAGTGCTCAACAAAGAGAATGTCAGATAAAGAGAAATCACGAACCTATTTGAGAAAGGATGTTGTGTGAGTTGAATTGTCTTCTAGGTCTTAAGAGATGTTAACTCTTGGTAAAGAAAAAAAAAACTCATTGTTCATCTAATTCTTCACTCATTTTCCAGTGAATCAGACCACAAACATGGACTAAATATCTATTTTGTGGAAACGATGATCACGTTCATCACTGTTTCCCAGCTGTTCCACCTTGCACAGAGGAAAGGATAAATGCCCTCTTGGTATAAACCAAAGCTCATCTTACATCACCACTTCCCGCTCAGTGGTGATGTATATGAAAGAAAGTTGAGCTGGAGTTCATAGAGGGTGGGGATAAAAACATTCTAGGCAGAGAGAATCACATAGGAAATGGTATTTAATATTCATGGGGCACAGAGTGGCTGGCAGATGGACTGAGGGTTAAAACAGTAGGCTGGGGAGGTATGTTGGGGCAGGATATGACAGTGCACACCCTGGCTGCACTAAAACCCATATCCAGGGTTTCATCCTTCTCTGCCAATACCCAGCCTGTCTCCATGATATGTGAGCAAAGCTGAGCATGACAGCTCGCGTGTAAGGGTGTTCGGTACCAATGATGCTTGCTTTCTCATTCAGACCTTCCTCTTCCAAGTCCCTCCAGCATCACTGCCTGATTTCTGCATTTATCACAGCACTGGAACTGGGAAGCCAGGCACGTCTTTAGGCCTAGTTAGTTTCAGCAGTTGACAGGAATTGAAATGCTAATAATCTATTTTTTTCCCCCCTGAATTCTTATAAAGATACAAATGAGTCACACAGCTGCAAATCATCTGATGGCAGAAAGAATCTCTGACAGCTTCATTTGAAGTTGCAAAGTTCTTGCTTTATGGCTTGTGTAATGTTTGGTAAAAGATAGGCTGTTTAAATTAGAGAAACCTCATGGTCCCGTGGTGAGTGACAAGTTTCCCCCCCAAAAAAAAAATTCAAAGAGAGAAGAAAATACACAATTTTGCAAGCTTGTGGAAAGCAAAATAATCTTTCCTTTTCTGTGTCCCATGTTTTGTTTAACTCTTGGTGGAGTGTGCAGTACAGTATAGAACAAATATTTTTTTCGACTTGGTCCATTTGTTCAGGGCTTCATCCAGCTCTACTCACAACTGGCTTCTGTATATGTAAAACAAACCACGGCCAAGATTGGACAAATATTCATATAGCTGGAGAAAATAGAATGTAAGCCAGGATAATCCCCAAATTTACACTGAGAGATGGAGAAATTGGAATGGAGAGTCCACAGTGATTTCTTACTGATGGCTTAAGGTCTGTTGGGTAAGGCACACATGGGATGTGAGGCTCATAGTCAGGATGATTTCATCCCTATGTTTCATAAACTCATTTCCCCTCCTTTTTTTTTCTTATTCATCTAGGTTAGAGCTCTTAAGTCTACCCCGAAGATGAGTGGGTCCATGGGCAAGTCGACAGTGGACTTTGAGTCTCAGTTTTTTCATCTGGCAAGTCGGAAGCCTGCTCCCTAGTTCTGAGACAGTTAGACATGTGACTATGACTTGGTGGTAGGCAAAATCTGTTATTTCACAGATGAGGAAATTGAAATTTAATGAGGGCATGTGACATGGACTTAGAGCAATGGTTCTCAACTAGGGACATTTTTACCCCTACCCTCTGCCCCAGGGAATACCTGGCAATGTCAAGAGACATTTTGCTTGTCACAACTAGGTGGCAGGAAGAGAGGCTGGCTGTGGATAGAAGCCAAATATGCTATCAAACATACTGCCATGCCCAACAAAGCATCACCCAGCCCAAAGTATCAACAGCCCTGAGATGGAGCCTTGTCCTAAAGTCACAGAATCCACAGAATCTAGGTGTAGAAACCAAGTCTATTCAATTCCAGAGTCTGAACCCAAGCATTGTACTAGTTTGCTTATCAATAATAGAACTTTGATCACTATCCCCCCAGGGACCTCCAACAAAGTGAAACGTACCATGACAGACCGATGTGGAGAGATACCAGTTGTCTGACTTGTACCTGAGCACATATTTCGGTGCATCTTGGCAAAGAGCAGAGAACTTCATCTATTTCCAATGGCAGTTTTGTAATTAGGAATTTGTCTAGACTTTTGATTATAAAAATGTATTTTTATGTGTACTGGGTAAACCATGCTACCTTTAAAGGTTGCTTTCAAATGATTACATATTATTTCCCTTCTGTCTATGCCCATCTCTTCTCTTTTATCTTGATTGATACATGTCAACCTGTGTTTTCTAATGGAGTTTCCCAGGAATCTGTAGATGAATTCCAAAAGTCTGGGTTCCAGACCCTCCGTTATGTAAATGGACTCTCCAATAAGCAGAAGTGTCAGAGAGAAGTGTCTGGGTTCTATTTGTAAGTCAGGGTTTGTAATTGTTGAAAAAGTTAATGGAATTCTCCGGCCGTTGTTAAAAGTGAATCCTGAAAAGCATGAGGTGGATTTAGTGAGCATCCCGGCTCTGTCCTCACAATGCAATATGCTTGCTACCCCAGCCCTGACAGCTGTGTGCCAACCTTTTCTAACGCGTCTCGCTTACCAAAGAGGATATGGTCAGTTTTCCCTATAATTGCTTTCAAACGTGTGTCTCTGACAAGCGCTTTCATTTAACGTGTTCTAAAAATCGCCCCTTTAAGGGTTCTTCTTAGTGCGCTGACCGGAGTATGTACAGTGATTAGATTAAACGTGCTGCTTTAGGTGAGTTCTAACAAAACACACTGCATTTTCCCCCCCAATTATAATAGAGCTGAATAATCTTTAATATAGGTTTTTATTAAAGTAACTCATATCTCTCTCCAGGTCAATATGGTATAGTACCTTCTCATTAAGGTGATATTATGGGTTTTTATTGCATGCTACAAGACTCATTATTCTGCATTTATCTGCATTGAATTTCCCATTTATTAGCCCAGGTATTCCAGTGAGCTAATTCTTTTCCTACCTGAGGATTGTTTTTCAGGGATGACCTTTCCTCCCAATTTAGCATCATCTGCAAACCGGAACATTGTAGTGTATTGTGCTTGGAATCAGTTATTGAAGACCCTTAATAACAGGATATTCAATGTCACTTTTGGACGAAGGTAACTCTTAAGCCATAAGTAGCTTAGCTGTGATTATATTCTTTATCTCCTATTTCATTATATAGAGGGCTTGACTGAAATAAAAGCAAGAAAAATATCTTGATTAAAACAAAACTTCATTTTAAGGACAAGTTTCTCCGGCTTGATTTCTTTGTAATGCAATGTCCTCCAAGATGCATTTGCAGAATACTTCTCTCTTCTTGGCAGCTAACTCTTCCCTTTACAACCCTGGGTCACCAAGATAGACATCCCTTAGACCCAGAAAATTGGTGCAATTCATTCCAAGCTTTTACTTCAGGAGCCCCTGAACTGGTGACTGTGAGTCAGAGACTCCAGGCGGGAGGTGGGGTGAGGAAGGAAACAGAGCCCAGATACTCATCTGCAAGGATTTCACAGGTTAAAACAGGGAGATGGGCCTGTGTGCAAACACCACGTAGGGAGAAATCACCCATTTGTGAAGTCTTTTCACCTTCAGGTCTGCATTTAAGATCATCTGATTTTGCCTGACTAAAACAGTGGAGACAGCAAAACGCTTTCAAAATGAACCCTTCATGCTCTGAAAGCAGTCTTTGGACCACACAGTCTTGACTGAGAAGGCCAGGATATATGAGATCTTGGAACGTTACACAATTTTAGAATTTAAAAAAAAAAAAGATACGAAACATGAAGTGTATAAACGCATTGTCCATGTAAACAGTATGGTTGTTATGTTTAGTTTATCCCAAAGCGTGCAGATAATGCGAGCACCCTACTTTGTTAGAGGGCTGAATTAGTTATCTGTTGCTCTTGGAACAAATTACCAGAAATTTAAGGGCTTAAAATAATGCAATTTTATTATCACACTATTCTGCAGGTCTCACCAGGCTAAAGTCAAGGTGATGGAAAGTGCTGTGTCCCTTCTGGGAGGCTCTAAGGGCAAATCCATTTCCTGCTCATTCCAATTGTTAGCAGAATTCAGGTCCTTGCAATTTTAGGACAGACGTTCCATGTCCTTGTTAGATGCCAGCTTGGGGACATGTCCAGCTTCCAGAGACCCTATTCCCTGCTTTGCATCCCCCTTTTCGATTTTCAAAGCCAACAATGATGTGTCAAGGCCCTCCCATGCTTGCTTGTAATCTCTCCTGTCTCTTTCTTCATCACATCTCCCTGAATTCATCAGAGAAAAATTCTCTGCTTTACAGAGCTCATGTGACTAAACTGAACCCACTGGATCCTCCGGAAAAATTTCATCTCAAGATCCATAAACTTAATTATATCTGCAATGTCCCTTTTGCCATGTAATGCAATGTATGTGTGGGTTTCAGGCCTTAGGACACAGACATCTTTGGACCCATAATTTAGCTTACCACAGGATCTTCGTGTATTTGATTAGGACTGGGCTTACCATTTTAAAGAGTTTTAATCTTATCATCATCTCATGAGTTAGTCTTGGCTGGTTAGTCCATTTTGGTAACCATGTTTTACCTTGGTATGCTGAGTTTCTGATTACAGCCATAAATAGCCATTATGGGTGTCCACTGTGCACACTCCAAATGTCCGTTGCTGTGTGAGTAACATGATCCTTGTATATACAGGGTAATGTATCTTAAGAATTTACTAATTTGTATACATGCATTGATTTCCTACCACATCACAGACACTGTTATTAGCATCACTGCCGACTCATCTACTTTGAGTCACCTTGATCAGGTCAGTCCAAACTTACTGATATATTTTATATGTGAAATTTGTGCCTTTTACCCTGCACAGCTCTGGGACAGAGAGATAGAGGCCTAATTCCAATGCTTGGTGTAAATGTTACGGACTGAGGGGATGAGGCTGGGAGCGAAAAATTCGAATATTCCCAGAAACAGCACTTCAGGAAAACTCTTGATAAGAGTAACCCCTGTCCCTCATCACTCTGCCAAGCCGAGTCCTCAGAGTTTGCAGTGATTACAGTAATGCAGTATTTCTCCAGCCTCGGTGTCGCTGAGTGTCAGATCATCCCACAGTCATTTGCAAGGTTCTGTGACATCCTGGGCATGATGGTGACTGTCTATGGGATTTTTCTTCTTGTCTGGATGTTCGGGGTATAGGCTATGTGGTACGTAGAATAATGTCCCCACAAAATGTCTACATCCAAAGCCCCCAACACCCAT
Source organism: Vicugna pacos (assembly GCF_048564905.1). Taxonomy (NCBI): domain Eukaryota; kingdom Metazoa; phylum Chordata; class Mammalia; order Artiodactyla; family Camelidae; genus Vicugna; species Vicugna pacos. The sequence goes on along the minus strand of NC_133010.1, from coordinate 4,429,757 downwards.
GAGTATATTACATGAAGAAAGGAAATTAAGGTTGCAGATGGAATTAAGCTTACTAATCAGTTGGCCTTGAGATTGAGAGTTTATCCTGGATTATCTAGGTGGGCCCAATGTTACCACAAGGTTCTAATAAGTGAAACAGGTGTGTCAGTGTCACAGTGGTGAGGTGTGAGAAAAATTCAAGTAGCCATCGCTAGGTGGGCTACCCACCTAACTGTGAAAAGTGATATGAATCTATTTTAATCAATCATAAAGCATGTTCAGAATATTCAACCTTGAGCATAATTCTATCCTAAATTGTCTGAGATATGCATAACTGTCATTTAGAATCTTAAAAATTATTTAACCAAACAAGTGAAAAAGAAATTAAAATGTTAGGAAAGGCAGTCTGAGGCATACAGCCTTTCAACCTCTGCTCGGTCACATATACGGGTCTTGAGCTCCCCGTATATTCTGGAAATTATGCCCTTGTCAGTTGCATCATCTGCGAATATTTTCTCCCATTCCATAGGTTGTCTTTCATTTTGCTTATACTTTGCTTTGTTTTGCAAAAGCTTGTAAGTTTAATTAGGTCCCATTTGTTTAGTTTTGCTTTTATTTCTATTGCCTGGGTAGACTTAATTTCTAGAACATAAAAACAACTCACACAACTTAATAACAAAACAGTAAACAACCCAATCCATCATAAATGGGCAGAAGACCTAAACAAGCAGTTCTCCAATGGAGACATACAAATGGCCAATAAGCATATAAAAAAAAACCCTTAATATCACTAATTATCAGAGAAATGCAAGTCAAAACTACAAAGGAGTATCACCTCACACCAGTCAGAACGGCCATCATTAAAAAGTCCATAAATGATAAATGCTGGAGAGGCTGTGGAGAAAGGGGAACCCCCCTTCACTGCTGGTGGGAATGAAGTTTGGTGAAGCTATTATGGAAAACAGTATGGAGCGTCCTCAAAAAACTGTAAATAGATTCACCATATGATCCAACAATCTCATTCCTGGATATATATCTGGATGAAGCTCTAATTTGAAAAGATACATGCACCCCAGTGTTCATAGCAGCACTGTTTGCAATAGCCAAGACATGGAAGTGACCTAAATGTCCACTGATAGATGACTGGATACAGAAGTTGTGAGATACATCGATAAATAGATAGATAGATAGATAGATAGATAGATAGATAGATAGATAGATGATAGATAGATAATGGAATACTATTCAGCCATAAAAAGAATAAAATAATGCCATTTGCAGCAACATAGATAGATCTGGAGATTGGCATACCAAGTAAAGTAAGCCAGAAAGAGAAAGAAAAATACCATATGTCATATGTCACTTATATGTGGAATCTAAAAAACTGACATAAATTAACTTATTTACAAAAAGGGAACAGACTCACAGACATAGAAAACAAACTTATGGTTACCAGGGAGGAAAGGATAAATTGGGATTTTGAGATTTGCAGATACTAATTACTATATATAAAGTAGATAAAGGGTAAGTTTATCCTGTACAGCACAGGGAACTATATTCAATATCTTGTAGTAACCTCTAGTGAAAGGGAATATGAAAAGGAGTATCAGTATGTATATGTATGACTGAGACATTCTGCTGCACACCAGAAATTGACACAACATTGTAAACTGATTAGACTTCAATTAAAAAAAAAAAACAAGAATGGACCTTGGGCCTGATATAGTTTATTACCAAGAGACAGAGCATCCTAACAACCTTGTGTGGGAATGTCTTTCCCTGTTTCTGACTCAGCATGGACTCTCTCCTAAAGCACGTGTGTCATTGACCCCTAGGCAAGCCCCCAGCTTTCTGTATTTCAGATCCCAAGGGAGAGAGGTCATGCATCTTCTACTGGAGGAAGAAGTGGGATGTATGCAGCCAGATCTCTTTGATCGGAAGAGGAGTGGCGACACTGGCCATGGGGGACCCACATCATAAGGGGCTGGATCTTGCATACCCTTTCTCCCCACTTGCTGTAAGTAAACTCTACCCCACTTGAGCCTAATGTGCGTGTTGTCTATTCTCAACAACCTTCCCTGGGTGGCACTTCCCTTAATGTTGGCCGCACAGCCTGGCTACCCAGTGAACAGTGAAATGGAAAGGTTAATTAACAATATGAGATAAAGGTGCATTTACTGTTACATTATTTTTTGTGCCTCAGTTTCCTCATTTATAAAGTTAGGAGGGTCAGATTCTATGCTCTCTGGAACTCCATGGAGCTGTTTATCAAGAGTCTATGGTTCTAGGATGAGGCAGGCTTGCTAAAATAAAGCTCTTATTCCTCTATTCCTACACATAATAATTCACTGCATAGTTTCATATTATTTCATCATAATAGTCCCAAACTTGGATATTAGATTATTGTGTTCATTTCAGTGATCAGTTTAATATAAGTTAAAATATGCCAAGTCCTAAAAGCCCTTCTTAAATCATCTAGACAGAGATAAATGCTCATAGCTGAGGCAAACCACATATTTTTCCCCTCTGTGTTGTTTGCACTTAGGTGGTACATACAGCCAAGGAGATGGGCTGTGGATTCTGAGGTCAGGCTGTCTATACTTGAAGCCTTTTCTCCATAACTCATCAGCAAAGATTTAATCTAATGAACAAAATACACCTCAGTTGCAGAATTAGAGTAAAGACTAAATATAGAGGAAGTAAAATATTTAGAACAGTTCTTGGCACATCACAAGTCTGTAGTCAGTGTTTGCGTCTATGAATTTGCAGTCTTTAGGGTGAGCACATTTTTCAGTGACCCATTCAGTATTCTGTCATTCTTATTTTTACTGTATACAGAAATCTTCTAGGTGGATTGAATAATATTAAAGTAGCCACTTAATACGTGGACCACAGGTCCATCTTCACCTTGCTGACCATGTTAAATTGTTGGGGATACTATACGTACTGAAAACTGAAACCAAGCTCCTTAGCTCCTGACTCTGTGCTTACTTCTTCTCAACAGCGAGGAGCTCACGTATCTGTTGGCTTCTCAACTCCACATTTTTCAACGGCACACAAAGCATACTTCCATAATAATAAATTATATCTACTATGGTAACTCACAGTTGGCCTGAGTTCTCTGTTGAGAAGTCTTGCCACGTTCTTCACTTTCTCTGAGCATCCATGTCTGAAGAGCAAGGATATTTTTCTTCTCTTGGGACACTGGTTATGGAAGTGGGGCTACTGGTGGCTCCTTGTTTCATGCCTGCAAAGCAGTTGAATGGAAATAGAAAGAAATGCCTTCAGTTTCACTTAATCCTTCCAGCAACCCTACAATTAGCATACAATGTCCCCTATGTTATAGGTGAGAAGACCTGGACCCAAGCAAGATGAAATAATGTATTAAGGTCGCTTGGCTGGAAGGCGGAAGAGCTTTGATTGTGATTTTTCTCCTTTTCTTCAAAGCCAAGGGTCTTCACAGACACTCAGCCTCTGTGGTACGGCATTGATGTTATGGAGTTGGATATGGGGGACAAATGTTAGGTTCAATTCTGCATGTCAGGACACCATGTAGAATTTTGTGCTCATATATGTGGTATTTTTGTCAAATCACATCATACTTAACTAAATAATCATATTTATTCTGAGGCTCAGTTTCCTTTCTTATAAAATGAGGGTACTTTTCTATTATAGTAACAATGTCTAAGTGTCATATAAAATCATGTGAAAACTTGTGTATGTTTTTTAAGACTCTACCTTATATAGTTATTTAGCACCCTAAGATTTATAAAGATCATTGTGCCTTCTTAACTTCTTTATTAAATATGTATCCATTCCTCTAATTCAGGAGCAGACCGGGGACAAGTGTTTTTTTAAAGGGTCTATGGCTCCCTAAAAAATTGATGACTAAAACATCTCTCAAGTTATAGCCTGAATGTTTTGACCAGAAAAACAATGGCTGCTCTTTGAGTTAGACTTTAAGTGCTACAGTGACGTCTGCAATGGAGGATTGATGAATTTCTTCTGTCTAAGAAGCATGTGCCTTAAATCTCTGGCTATCTTTAAGCAAGAACCTCATGCAGTTCATCCCAGGAATGGAAGGGCCCCATGCCACCGTCTTGATGCCAGCATGAGGGGAGGGGCCGTCCCACTTGGCACCTGCTAAGACCTGCTCCCAAGGCATCCATCCTTCCACAGCACACAAACTGAAGCCCAGTTTCTTTGGGGATATGCAGTCTGTTGAAATGACTTCCCCACCACACCTCATCATTGTCAACATGATCAGAGAGCCGAGAACATGTCATGCTCAACTCTGCTCTTGGAGGAGGAGCAGATGTATGAAATCATACATCTTCCTTCTCTTCTGAGTCTAAGGAGGATGGGCGATGGTACCAAGACCCCTCGTGTCTGTTCTCATTGTGATGCTGTGTTGCTGTGGGAAGCGCACCCATTTTGGAGATTTAGAACTTGCTTCCTTATCCTCCGCTGAAACCACATTGTTAGACTTTACAAAGATTAATACAGGGCCGTGAGGGTCAGCTGGCTTCAGTCTCTTTGTGTCATAGACAAATGACAGCCCTAAGACCTGAGGTGCTGAAAAAAAGGCATAAATCTGCTGTGCTGGACGTAAAAACAACCACTTGTTTCCTACTGGTGCTGAGAATGGTGAGTCATCTCTGTTTCCTGATTTTATGCGGGGTACTCTTTGTGCTTCCTTCCACTTTTAACTTAAAAAAATATTTATCTATGATAGTCACTCTCTTTTTAGAGATTTGTCAAATTTCTGAATTTGGACAAGTTGGGGCCGATCCTTCTTCCATGCTTTTAAAAAACATTTTTGATAATGTCCATTCCTCTCCCCATCAAAGCTATATCCATCTTAAATGATGTCCCAGAAAAAGAAGAAAAAAAAAAAAGGGCACAATCCAATGTTATTTGGCATTGCAAAGGTGAGGTAAATTTTAAGGCAAAAAGACTGTCTACAATTTCCTCGACTTTGTGATATTTACCTATAATATGTCATCCTGACACTTATAACCAGATGAACTGTGGTAAAACAAATAAATAAAAACGAAATACAACAATGCAGAATAACTTTAGTTACCTGAATCTAACATTAAAGATTGAAAGTAAGATTTAAAGGTATGGAAAAAAAAAGAAATAAGGACAAGAGAAAGAAGTGAATAAAACCGTGTGCAGATGGTTCTCCTTTAAAAGCAGAACATGAGTAAAATCTCTTTCTAGGCTCTTAAATAATTTAAATTCTATCAAACACATATTTCCCCCGTAACAGGTTCACACAGTTTTTGCAACACTGTAAGTCGTTACTTTCTTTGGCTTTTGTTTTTCTTCACTCCCTAAGGATGTTCTCCAACGATTATTTCTTTCTATCTTTATTTTGCTCCTTTCTATTTTTTTCCAGCCCCCCTCCTGTTCCCTGAGGAAGTGTGCAGCCATAATGCTGAAGTGCCACTAAATGCAATAAGGCAAAAATCATTGCAGCTTGATGGCACCAGAGTGCCAGCGCTCTGGATAAAGAATTATCCCACTAACACAGCATGAACCAGCCAAAAGGATAAAGAAGAAAACAATCCACAGACTCGTGGCGTATTTATTTTTTATGATCCTAAAAACCTTTATTTAGAAAAGATAAAATGGGAGTCATCCGATGAATACATTTGAAGGCAGGGATCACACAGGCGATTTGGACCAGTTTTGTGTGCTGATTCTCGGCATTGGGTTTTCTGAGCTGGGAGGGAAATATATACATTGTCCAGCTATTTAAACCTGAGGTTAAAAAAAAAAAGAATAAAATAATGCCGTTTGCAGCAGCATGGCTGGACCTGGAGATCGTCACTTTAAGTGAAGTGAGCTAGAAAGAGAAAGAAAAATACCATGTGATGTCACTTATATGTGGAATCCACAGAAAAGACAAATGAACTTATTTACAAAACAGAAACAGACTCACAGACATAGAAAACAAACTTCTGGTTACAGTCGTGGGGGAAGGGGCTGGGAAGGGATAAATTGGGAGTTCGAGATTTGCAGATACCAACTACTATATATAAGATAGATAAACAAAAAGTTTCTACTGTACAGCACGGGGAATTGTATTCAATATCTTGTAGCAATTTATAATGAAAAAGATTATGGAAACAAATACGTGTATGTATATGTGTGACTGAACTATTATGCTGTACACCAGAAATTGACACAGCATCGTAAACTGACTCTACTTCAATAAAAAAAGTCTCCTCTGATTTGTCCCTTGTCATAAAAAATCTATGCTTTAGAACTGAGGTTTTTCAAATTAGAAATTTTAAAAAAGTTAAATGAGCTCTGGGTTTAAGATATAAAGGAGAAAAACATGTTTTCTCTTGAAGTCTCCATAACCTACGTTATTGCAAATATTAAATTAAACATATTGTATCTGTTACATACATTTATAAAAACCCAAGCCTTTTCATATTGAGTTTACCCATTAGCTAGGACCTTTCCTTGTTACAGACTCATATTACTCTTACCTTCCCCCAAAGCACATCATGCTGATTCAGTCTCTCTTTCTCTCTCTCTTTCCCTCCCTCCCCACCTCTGTGCTCAAATTCAGATGTGTGATTTCATCACCATGGACGTAGGCAGTGACTGCTATGACATGAATAAATATACTAGGGGAATCCAGATGGATTTGACTTGGACATGATTACGATTTTTCTTACTTTCGTTATAAAGTACAGTTATCCTATATTCAAATCCAAATCTTGCTTCTTCAGGTCTTTGGTGGCCATCTAATCTTTTGAAATTGTTACATGTTTCTGTATAGAGATTAAGATTTCTTGATTTATTCTGAGGTCATCTCCATTCTGTTTAATATGTTTCTCGACTTTGTTTGGATAACCAGTGAGGAGAATGATGACCATTGTTGCAGGGAAGCTGAGGGCAGCATCGGTGATTCAGACATTTTTGCAGCAAGATTTCAAATTGCAAACCCAATTCCAGTACTGAGTGCTTCATTTCACAACCAATTGCTAAGAATTCTGCACAAATAAAAGGCCCTTTTTGATTATTTTTACTCGTGAATGTTTTGTTTAGCTACTAATAGGATTTTAATGACGATATTACCAACTATGATGAGCCACAAGCCTGCAAAGCAGCTCTGTTAGGGGTTTCACTTTTTTTTTGTCTTACCGCAATGCTATCTGGATTGCTTTTTGTCCCCATATTTCTAGTACTGTTTTTTTCTTTTGTTGCTTTAAAATCCCAGTTAAGGTGGTGCTGTTTGCAAGCCGGAATTGCTGAAGAAACATTCATAATGTAAAGAATATTTTCTTAAGGGATTTTTAAAATTCAGTGTTCCATAGTCCTAGAATTCTGAAGATAAGGAGATGCCTTCCAGGGTCTTTGGTCTGTGTGTTATTTTTCCACAAAGATGTTGCAAGTTAATGGGAGGAAAAGACTAGAAACCACATTGTTACTTACCGTGCTTGTCTTTTGACACTCATTTTCTAAGCCACAAATTCCCAAGCAATACTTGTGTGGACGATTTCCCATCAACAGTTTTATGACTTATCAGTAGCATGGCGATGACATTATCATCATGGCTTCATTTGTTCCTTTTAATGGATGTTGTTGTCCTGGTCTTTGCCCCATGGGGGAGACCCCATCCTGAGATCTGAGATTATTTTTTTAATAGACTTTATTCTTTTAGAGCAGTTTCAGGTTCACAGCAGAATTGAGCAGAAAATACAGAGAATTCACATATAGCCCTTCCTACCCACATGTATATACACCTCTACCCTCAACATCCCTCATCAGTGGGGCATATTTGGTACAATCGATGAACCAACATGGACACATTATTATCAACCAAAGTCCATTAGGGCTCACTCTTGGTGTTGCACATTCTATGGGTTTTGACAAATGCATAATGACATGTAGCCACCACTACAGTATCATACAGAGTAATTTCATTGCCCTAAAAATCCCTTCTTCTCCATCTATTCATTTCTCCCTCCTGAGATCTGAGATTGAGTCAGGAGGAAAGGAACATTTTAGAACAGAATTTTGTGACATACATCTGTGTGTGTGTGTGTGTACATTCAGATATATTTAAATTGACATGCCAACAAAGGTACTTACTAGCTATATGACATGGAATAAATAGTTTTTACTTTACTGAATTTAATTTTCTTCCTTTCATTTCTATATCAGTCAGGCTTACCAGTATAACAAATACCCACCAAATTCAGTCATTATAAACAAACTAACAAAAAAGCAAACAAAAGACAAGCTTATTGTTCACTTATGTTACTTTCTGATGTGTGTTTCTGCTCAAATGACTGTGTTGGGGGGCACCCTCCTCCAGGAATCTATTCCAGGACTGAAACTCCAAATTCCCACAAGAGACTTGGGCTCCATCACAGGATTCTCCGTATCTGGGAAGAAATGAATGTGAAAAGAGAACGTCGAGTATTGCAAAGAAGGTATTTTAGAGGCCAGTGCTGAAAGTGTAAATCAGATCCACCCACATTTCTTTGACTAGACTTCAGTCCAGTGGCAGGGTTGGCCCTGCCCAGTATAAGGACAGCCAGAACACTGGTCCAGTTGTATGACCAGGGGGTGGTGTATACAGGATTTGAAGAACACGTAGCCTTATCTCTGTCAAATAAGAAGATGCCATAGCACCCATCTCTCAGATCTGTTGTGGGTGTAAGAAGAGGCAACACATATAAAATAATGTCTGATATGTGATGAACAGCTGATCATCATGGGGAAAAGCAAATAAACAAAATTAAAATATATAGAGGTAAAGCAATGACTCCAAATAGAGATGAGGAGGCAGATTACTATGGGAATTTAGAGGCATGGATGCCATTATTTGCTGTAAGGGTCAACTTGACCCCCTTAATCTTGGACACCTCAAGCTCTCTCTCCAGTGATTCACTCTCCATGTCCCATGTTCTCCTTTGCGGATCTCATCACTTTCCATAGCTTCTGTTAGCACATATATACCAGTTTTATAGAATCAGCCCCCTCTTCTTTGATTTCTCTCCATGAGCATATTTAAACCCTCAGTGGAACTCTTCACATTTTATAAAGCACAAACTGAACTCATCACTCCTGCTTTGCCCACACTCAAGTTCACGCTCATTTCTACACCTCCCTCTCCCATGGTCATGTTTGCCCTTCTGTGTCCTTCACACCCTGTCATCTCGCTCCCTCTTAACCTTATATAAGCAACCACTACGACTTGACCAGCTTATTTCCTAAATCTTGCTCCATTCCTTTCTTTCCATTCCACTGACACTAGGTGAGGCTCAACCATCGCTAACCCAGATTACTTACTCTATGAGTTCTCCATCCTTGGCCTTGCCCCATCACACCATTCTCTTCAGAACAGCTTTTATTTTTATTACTATTTGCTTGGGGAGAAATACGTCTCTAAGCACTGACTCCACTGTTGCAAAACTTTCAATGACTTCCATTTTTATTAAGACAGCATAGGTGCCTCGACATAGCTTAGAATACCTTAAACCACATCCACTCTGCCCCTCTAGCTTTTTCTCTTGCCCTTCTTCCTCTCTACAGCAGCCACACTAAACGCCTGTCCATTCTGCTTATGAGTAACAGACCCTCCCTTCTCTAGAACTTAGGTCATGTGATCCCATCTACTGATATAGTGTTTCATCTCATCCACTTGTGGTATGATTATTTATAATAGGAAATATATATTTGGTTTTTGTCCCCAGTTCCTGGCTCACAGGTCTTGGAATTTCCTGAGGAATAAAATCAATGTGAGCATCTTTTTTCATAATGTTTGTGTCTTGGCCTCAGTTCCTAAAGTTGCTTCAGAACCATAAAGGTGAATTTGGAGTCTTGGTATTCATAAGGAGCCCCTTTCTACCACATTAGTTTATGGGTTGATAGGTTTATGTCATTGAAGTGACTTGGAAAATACCCAAGGATGGGACCTGGTTGCCTGAAGAACCACGTGATTAGAGGTTTGGAGCTTTCAGTCCCACCCCAGACCTCCTCGGAGGGAAGATTGTGCTCAATCATCAACGACCAATGATTTAATCAATTGTGCCTATGTGATAAAACCTCCATCAGAACCCCAAAAGACAAGGTTCAGAGAGCTTCTGGGCTGGTGAACATGTGGAGATTTGGGGAAAGCAGTAGCCTCAGACAGCATGGGGTCTCCATGCCACTTCCCCAATACCTTGTCCTGTGCATCTCTTCCATTGGGCTCCTTGCGAGTTATACTTTTTTATAATAAACCAGTAATCTAGTGAATAAACTGATTCTCAGAGTTCTATGAGCGGCTGTAGGAAATCAAGTAAAAGCAAGGAGGTATGGTTGGGAACTTCAATCTATCGCTGGTCGGTCAGTCAGTAGCATAGGTAAAAAACTGGGTTTGTGATTGTCATGTGAGCGGAGGGCAGCCTTGTAGGACTGAGCCCTTAACCTGTGAAATTTGATGCTATCTCTGGGTCGATAGTTCCAAAACTGAGTTGAATTGCAGCTGGGTTCAAAGAATTACTTCTTGGTGTGGGGGGAATCCCAGCCCCCTCACACACTGAAGCCGGATGCTCAGAAACCTTACCACCCATCCCCTCAAGTAATGAAAGAAGAAATCCAGCTGTTGCCAACTCATTCTCTAGAACTCTCTTATATGTCTTCTCTTCCAGGGAATATTGTGATCCAATGTCAGTCCCACATTCTTGGTTAGGTATCTAAGTGCTCCATCTTTACCCTTAGGTAATGATTCATTTATTTTTGTTTCTCTGCTTTTCAAACTATATGGTTGTCTACCCCAGCTTGATGGTAAGATCCAGGAGAATAGGACTGGGGATGGTATTTTTCATCCTTCTGTCCTCAGAAGCTAGTCTGGTAGAATAAGACTTCAGGCATATTTTCAATAATCATGGATGGCTTCAAGAATTCTTTGTCATTTGAACTGAGCCTTGAAAGAAAGAGGATTATGAAAACTAAAGCAAAGGGTTAGAGAATGACATTCTCTCACGAGAGAAAGGCACTGGCATAGTCCTGGAGGCAGACACGTGCAGATTGAGTTGTGGACAATAAAACTCAGTGTGGCTGTAACAGAGCCCAAACTTGTTCTGCTCACTGCACAACAGGCCAATAAATTGGGAGATGAGGTGTTGGGGCAAGGAATAGCAACTTTATTCGGAAAGCTGGCAGACTGAGAAGATGGCAGACTAATGTCCTGGAGAACCGTCTTCCCCAAGCCAGAATTCAGGCTCCTTTTATACTAAGATGGGGAGGGGGGATGTTGGTTGTTGCAAACTTCTTGATGTCAGAATCCTTTGTTCTTGTAGCTTTCCACATAGGTCAGGTCATGGTGCCCCTCCGTGTAAAGCTACAACAAGACAAGTGTTATTTTCTATCCTACAACTTTTTATCTTTCTATGAATGGGAAAATGTTAAACTCTTAAAGGTCAGAGCTTTGAGAATGGGCTACTTTGTTTATTTCAGGCATAGGCGACACCCTTTTACAAAAGGTGTAGAGCCAGCATGACTAAGCACAGGAAACAGAGCACAGGGTTAGAGCTAAAGGGACAGATCTGATAGGGAGTCAGATGTATTCTTCCCTGTTGCATGACCATCTGTGGACCCTGATTAAGATCCTAAGGGAGGAAGTAACAATTGCTTTGTTACTGTCACAACTGTGTTCTCTTGTACAGGAAAGAGGTTTACTCTACGAGTTATTCCTTTAGACAAAAAACCAGTATCCATACTTCTAGAGAAACAGCTTTGGGCTCGGCTTCTACTGGTTGGATGTGCCAGAGGAGGTGGCCCAGGAGCAGTTGGATTCCACTAGGAATCCCTTAGCCGGTACCCTTCCTTCCCCTTAACCCACATGCGTGGGTTCTTCTTACTCTCCAGTCGCACCAGCCTCTCTGTGCACAATCTTGAGCTCTGACGGAAAGAGCAAGAGCCTGACAGCTGTGGCTTCACGGCTCAACTTTCTCCAGCAGCTGAGCATGATCAGCTCCGCAGCAGCATATGGCGGTCTCTTCTCCAGATATTCCATTGTGGTAGCAGCTGGGAACTTATCAGTTTGGGGAAATTAGTATTGAAAGGTGGGGCATGGTCAACACATCTCAGGGGACAGATGTGTTCTTTGTTTTCCCCTCCTCTTTTCTTCAATGCATTTTACATGTTTTATTATTATAGAGAAAATTGTCTTTTGTTTGCAAACCACTAATGTTACTGACTCCTTAAAAAAGATGCCTATTGACCTATAACCCATCCTTTTCTTCAGAAGTACTACAATACGAGTGTGCACTTGTATGATACATGCATAGTAGCTTGACTGCATCATAAATTCTCCTGATTTCACAGGAGCAAGAGGAGTATCAGAACAGGGGTAATAAACTGTCTTTGGGCTAGCCTTAATTACTAAGGCAGTGTCCTGGTTACAGGAGTGAGCAAGTACAGGGGTCCATCTGTGATGAAGACACCAGGGGACATTTTTTATTAAGAAACCTGAGAATGTCTTTCATAGCATAAACAACAGAATTACAGTGCCTTCTGTGTTATAAACCACCATTGCTCTCCAAATTCCTACTATTTTCTCTTAAGAATTCATCATTCATATGTTTATTAATTATTCTTGACATTATTCACATTTCAGATTATTTCAGATAATGCAGTTTTATTTTATTCTGTGGAATTTCCAGAATTGAGTGAACAATCTATATTCTTTCCCCTTCCTAGATGTTTTGATATGGATTCTATGCTCTTTAGGAATTAATGTAACCCTTGTGGGTTATTCCACTCATTCCATGCATTCTCATGCACAAGTCATATGTTGGCCATTTGACTGAGTTACCCTGGCATAACTGTAGAACTAGAAGATGTGATAATGTTACCGAGCCCAAGCTTGTAATGTACATCACATAGACCAATAGATCAAGAGACGAGTTGCTGGGGCAAGGAATAGCAACTTTATTTAGAAAGTGAGCAGCATGAAAAGATGGTGGACTAGTGTCCCATAGAACCATCTTGCCTGGGTTTGGATGTTAGTTTCTTTTCTAGGACAAAGCGGATGAGGTAAGGAGGTAAAGTAAATAAGGTGATAAATTGTTGCAAATATTTCCTGGTTCCAGCCAGACTCCAGTGGGGATGTGTACATTTCCTGCAGCCATTTATAGGTGGGCCTGGTCAAGATGTTTCCTGTGTGCTAAACAAAGTTATTTCAGCTTAAGCTTAGGCATCGGAGGCAGGGTTCCAGGAGACGGGCCATTTTGTGTACTTTAAGCTATAGGCAACATCCCTTTAGTGATTAACTTGTAGCAAAAGCAATAGACTTCAAAGGATAATGTAAAAGAAACAGATCCAATATGGAGTCAGATTTGTTCTTCCCTGTTGCAAGAAGATCATGACCATTTTCCTCTAACTGTCCAGGAGAGAGGGGGACAAAACTGTTGAAAGCTTGACAGACCTCTGTCATCATTTAGGAATTGAGACATGCTTTCATTTAAAAGTAAATAAAATTGTATTTGGGTATCCATAGTGTGATAACCACCATTTTAAATCTATATGAAAAGAGAAATGATGAGGACTTTTTGATCATTCTGACATAATTCAAATCATAATGACACCTTAATGAAGTGCAAACATAACATCCTATGCCCGTTTCCAACTTCACCGGCATCCCTGAACAGCACACACGTGATGGGGCGATATACGCTAGTTCTGCAATTATGCAGTTATGCAATTATAGTTATGCAATTATACACGCTAGTTACCAATTATGAGGTAAACAACAGGGGTCAAATGCATGTTTCAAAATTCTAAGACACCATACTTTTTTGCAAGAGTGATAAATATGAGGACTACTCTGGTAGTAGTTCCATCTTAAACCCCAGGAGTGCAGTGTTTCTTGAATTTTCTTACATTAGGAGCCTTTTTGAGTATTTGATGGAAGTTGAAGCCCCTCCATCTGTCCAGAGAAGTTCAAGCAAAGGTTTTGGGAAAAAAAAAAAACGCAAAAGGAGGTTAATTTATAGCCTCCCTGGCTACACACCACACACCTTAGGAGTTTCTATTGAGACAGACACAATGCAAAGGGCACCCCCTGGAGGTGTGCAGCAAAAGAGCAGTTCATGGTTATCCAAGTCCCACCTTTCGACATTCTAGGAATCCTCAGTAAAAATTCCTGAGGGAAGTCTTTCTGCCTTGGTCACAATTCCCTGGGTCAGGACAGATCCAGGGAAGAGGTGTTACCATTTCCTTTCCCAGAGCATCTTGCTTCCTCTGTAGCAACCTTTTCTTCTTACCAGAAACCCTTCCCGAGCATCCCTGCTTACTCCTGTTCCCCCATTCCTTCAGCATCAGAATGTGCAAGTTCTGATCATTTTGTGTTGCTGAGAATTTAGGACCTGTCTCAGACATCTTAAACATTTTTTCTTTGTTGCTCTAATGTATAAAACCAGTCTCCGTTATCCGAGCAGGCAGGCAAAGTGGAGACCAGGGCTATCAGCGTGGTTGTTAGGTTTTGCATCATACCCCTTATCTTCGTACATTCTGGATGTTCTGACAGAGCACCACGGACAAGGTGGCTTATAAGCAACAGAAATGTATTCCACATAGGTCTTCAGGCTGGGAAGTCCAAGATCAAGGCACAGGCACCTTTGATATCCTGTGAGGACTTGATTCCTGGTTGACAGACAGCCATTTTATTGCAATGTCTTCCCGTGGTGGAAGGGGATTTAGGGAATTCTGTTTTTTATAAAACAACTCATCCTATTCATAAGGGCTCCACTCCCATGAGCTAATCACCTTCCAAAGCCCTCACCTCCAAGTAGCATCACATTGAGGATTAAGTTGCAATTTACACATTTTTTTTGAAGGGGAACAGCCATTCAGCACACCCCAGAGGCACCACACGCACTGAAGGCAATGTGAGCAAAGACCCTGGGGTTGGAGGACAGCATGGATGACAACCCTAGTGGTATGGCAATCCTGGTGGACATATTCTCAGGGCCTCTAGCAGGGGTATCCTTAAGGATACCTCTATCTCGGGAAACACTGGAAAATTCTTAGAAGCCCCTCTATGGGGCTTATGTGCCAGATGATTCCACAACCGTCTCACATGACAGGCATTCCCCAACTCACACATGGCTTTTGGCCTTCAAAGTTATACAAGTCAATGTTCTGAAAATGGAGCACAATTTTTTTGCAAAGAAATGTTTATGCTAAAAGAGGCTGTTTGATTCCCTGCTCCGTTGGCTTGCCCTGTTCTCTGCACACGGCAGGGCCTGCTTTACCCATGGTGGAGCTGTGATGGGTGTGCGAGGCTTCTGTGGTCTGGTCTGGGGAGGTTCCGGTCACCTTGAGTCATGGGAAAACCGGTGGTGAAGGAGCAGTGGGGAGTGGGCGGAGACAGCCTGGGCTGGGACGGAGGCACGAGGAGTCACAGGCCTGAAGATTCCTGCTCTGTTGTAAGCTCAGCTATCCGAGGTCACCTCCGTGAGGCTCTGAGGAGAGCCAAGTGTCTGTTTCCGTCTCTACCAGTGCCTTGCTGGTGACTTCGAACCCAATCTCTTGGTCACTCAAGTCTTGCTAGGTCCCCTGTTCAGGAGATTTAATAAATTTTTCTAGTAACACATCTCATTTCCATCCTGGTTCCATGAAGGACTTGTAAGGGTAGATTCAATGCATGCTGCCATTGCAGGGAGTCACAACGCCATACTCATGCCTGTGTCCCTCAGGGTGGCTGAGCACAGACTCACAAAGCACACACTCAGTGTGATGTCCTGTGTCCCCCACTGAGGGACATGCTTTCCCTGGCATTTCCCTGCTCTCTTCCCTAAAGGCTTTGTCCAAAAGGTTAATTATTTAGCAAGAGTGTATAGAAAAGAACACTGGGCTTGGAGGTTCAATCTTGTTTTTCCCTCTCTCTCTCTTCATTTCTGTCCTCCCCAAAAACTAGCTAGAAAGCAAGGAAGCTGCAGTCCTTACCTATTACCTGGGCTGTAAAATGAGAGGCATTTAGAAGACATCAAACCTTAAGCACCCAAGAAAGGCCAATCTCCTTAAATAACCCAGTTTCTCCAACCAAAAGGAGAAAGGGGAATTCAGACTAAAAGGGATCCAAGTAAAGTTAAGCACTGTGATTCTGTAACTCAGAATAATGGCTCTTTTTAGGGGGAGAGAGGAAGCTGTGATTGGCAAGAATAATTTTCATGGACAGACTTCAAGAGTGGCTGGGAAAATGTTTTGTTTTGTTTTGTTTTGTTTTTGACTTAGATGAAAGTTACAAGGGATTTTTGCACTTTCCCTGTGTTTTATTTTGTAAAAAAAGTTTTTAAAATAAAAAGTAATCTTGAGAAAAAGTGTCTAAAGAGTTTGAAGGATGATTAGAAGAATAGAACGTCACAAAAATTAAGGGAAGAAATGTCAAGAAAGAGAACTATTTCAGTGTGAAATGCTGCAGACAAATCCAATGTGTCCCTTCTATGTTGCAATGAAGCAATCCTGGGTGACACTAGCAATGGGAGTTGCATTGAAGATGATACAGGAAAAACAGGGCACAGGAGGAAGGCTGTATTCCAGGTCTTGGCTGAGTCTCTGGGATGTGCCCTGCCCAGTGTGGGTCCTTGGCTTCATGCAGGAAAGAATTCAAGAGAGAGCCACAGTAGAGTGAAGGTAGATTTATTTAATGGGATACACACTCCATAAATATAGTGCAGGCCATTCAAAGGGCAAGAGGAAGGTTGAGAGAATGAGAAAGGAGAGAGAGAACAAGAGAGGAGAGGGAGAGGGTGAGAAGGCAAGAGAGAAGGAGAGAGGAAAGGGAAGAAGTAGGGATGGAGAGAGAGAGAGAGTGTGTGCCCTGGGTTTCAGAGGGCTGTGCATTTTTATGGGCTCAGTAACTTCATATGCTAACAAGAGAGAGGATTGTTCCAGCCACTTCGGGGAAGGGGCTGGGATTCCCAGGAACTGGGCCATCACCCACTTTTTGACTTTTATGGTCAGCATTGAAACGGTCCTGGCACCTGTGGGAGGGCCATTTAGCAGCCATTGTATTTCCATGGGGGTCTGTTGAAGCTCAAGGTCTACTGGGAGGTGGATCTTGCGCCATCTTGGTGCTCATGGCTGTGTCATTCTTTTAAAGGTGTGCCCTGCCCCCTTCCCTCCTGTCACAGAGCAGTTGGGGCTTTAGCCAGATATGAAAGTGTGGACTCAGACATTACAGAAATTTCTCGCAAGGATTTTGTCTCTGAGGAAGAGGATGGAGATTGTGTTTTCTGTTAACTAATCCAATCAACCTCTCAGTTCCTTTTGTTAAGTTCTACTCTGTTTCGATCCAATGATTTGGCAATTCATGGTCATTTCCTCAAGTAACTATTAAATCTCTTCTGTATACCTCCATCCAGCTCATCCTCTAAAATAAGATTCAGATATCACCTTTTCTGAGAAGCAGTCTGTGAACAAGTCAAGGGAACACACCTACCTGGCCCTATGAAAACTGAGTCAGATTGGATTGAAAAGGTTAGTAATTTAATCTAGGACATGGAGTGCATTCTTCCTCTTTTACACTTTGTTTTCCTTCTGTTGGCTAATATGCTTCAGTCACATGCTTTTCGGACACCAAAGTCATGTAGAAATAGACCGTGCAAATCCTACGTGTTCACAGGAAGAGACAGGCTTGAGGGGAGTAAGTGTCAGGCAATGTGCGGAATAAACTTCTCCAGAAAACAAAGTGTTTAAGATATCAGTTTAAGGTATCAGTTTGATCTTCACAATTGATGGATCTACAGTAACTTGCCGTCTGCTTCTCTATTCTCAGGCTGCAGTCATAAAACATACTTTATATTTGAATACCTGAAATTTCAAAATGTACCTGGATGTTGGGCATTATTATCACTCCAATCTAATATTTCTAAAGTGTATGCCTACTCTGGACATCTTTCTTG
Organism: Vicugna pacos; assembly: GCF_048564905.1. Taxonomy (NCBI): domain Eukaryota; kingdom Metazoa; phylum Chordata; class Mammalia; order Artiodactyla; family Camelidae; genus Vicugna; species Vicugna pacos. The sequence goes on along the minus strand of NC_133010.1, from coordinate 4,411,851 downwards.
AGCTCCAAACTGGCATTTTCAGTGATCAAGTGGATGTTGGCACCTGGAAATACTAAAGGAACCATCAATTTCATTCATTTTCTATGCCCCTCCCTGCCTTTACCCCTGACAAAGTTATCTGATATTTAACATAACAGTTAGTGGAATTAACAGACACCCAGTAACACAGGCCAGATCTTTTCAAATTGTCAATTGTTTCCTCTCACTTATCTCTACATCTACGTATTTCCTACTTCTTGCTTCCTAAATAAATAGCCCCTCCATCTAGCTGCTCCTTCCCTCCCAACTACTACGATCCTAATGGGAATCTCTGTCTTTCCCTGGACCAATGGGATAGCTTCTCAGTTAGCTTTCCTGACCACAGTTTCTACTTACACCCAACTGGATTGTCTGTCTAGAGTGCAGATTAAATTATGCACCGTACCCACCGCTCACTCCTGCCTAGAGAACAGAATCGAAACTGAGTATTAGGCACCTCAAGACTTGGTTCCTGTCACTTTCCAGTGTGTCCTTCTCATTCCTCATTCCCTAATTCTCCCACACTCTTTATCACAAAGATTATATTCCAGTAATAGCTAAGCACTATTCATTCTCCAAGTACATCATACTGTTTCAAGACTCTGAGCTATTTTTTGTGCCCTATAGACCACTTGGGAGGCAGAGACCTGAGGGGGCCCACAGGGCATGAACCACGGGACTGGAACAGAGCTTGGCAGGCTCCAAGAAGCAGGTGCCAACCTATGGCCCCCTCACCCTCACCACTCAGCCGACGCCACCCCAGGAACGGGGTCCAGGCTACAAAGCTCTGTTCCTGTCACATAGCCCAGGACCTAGGCTTTCCTTCCTGCCTCCCACCTGGCCAGGGCCCACGTGGCCTATGAGGATGCCCGGCTCCTTCCTGGAGGGGACCTGAGTGACAAGGAAAGTGATGGGGAAATGGCAAATGATGCAGAAACTGATTCTGTTCGGTTTTGGTTTGCAGGCTCTGATTTGTTTTTCATCACAGCAGATTTGCTTAAATATATGAAAATGTGTTTCTAATTCTCCGATCACACACCAAATGCTGGAGCAGGGCGGGGCGGGGAGAGTGGGGCGGTGTGTCAGAGCAGAGAGAGTGCAGGATGGGAGCCAGGCCAGGCTGGGTCCTGGCAAAGTCCCCTCGCTGCTGGGCAGAGCCCCATAGCCTCAGTTTCCCCAGCTATGCAGCGATGGGGCTCGGCTAGTTTAACCAGTTCATCCAGAGTCCTGCAGGACTGTAGATACGTTCTTGGATTTTGGGGCAATCTCTGCTGGAATTTGGCCTTGATCACAAACAGATGAAATGGGGGCTCCAGTGCAGATACAGGGGTTCCGAGTGTGTATACACCTGTGTATATCCGAGTGTGTATCCACTAGGCTTTTCCCTGCCAAGTTCAAACCCCTTTATTAAGGTATTTTATCAAAGGAAAATACAAACAAAGAAAAACAAAGCTGAGTGCTAAAAATGTAATGGCCCATCACATCATTTCCCTCTGATTTCTGCTTCTAAATTCTTTAAAAAATTTTTTTAATTGAGATATCATTGACATATAACATTGTATGCATTTCAGGGGTACAACATAATGATTTGATATAGGTACATACTGTGAGATGATCACCACAATAAGTTAACATCCATCACCACACACAGTTACACTTTTTTTTTCTTGTGATAAGAAAAAACTGAGGTGATATTCACCTAACAAGAAATCAACCATCATATTCTTCCATTGGGATAAAATAGATATAACATAAAATTTGCCTTTTAAACCATTTTTAAGTGTAAAGTTCACTGGCATTTTAGCTTATTCACCATGTTGTACAACCATCACCTCTGTTGGGTTCCAAGATGTTTTCATCACCCAGAAGGAAACCCCATCTCCATTAGCAGCACCCCCCACCTCTCCCTCCCCCCAGCCCCTGGAAACCACTCGTCTGCTTTCTGTCTCTTGGATTTGCCTGTTTCTTGACAGTTCATATAAATGCAATCATACAAGATATGACTTTTTGTGTCTGACTTTTTCAGTCAGCAACATGTTTTCGAGTTTCATACATATTGTGGCAGACCCCAGAGCTTTGTTCCTTTTTATGACTGGCTGATACTCCACTGTGTGATCTACCACATTTTGTTCATCTGTTCATTAGTGGATCGGCATTCAGGTTGTTTCCACTTTTTGGTTATTATGAATAACAGTGTTATGAACAGTTATATACAAGTTCTTGTGTGGACATACATTTTCATCTCTCTTTGGCTTTCTACCGAGGAGTGGAATTGCTGGGTCATCTGGTAATTTTATATTTAAGTTTTTGAGAAACTGCCAAACTGTGCTCCAGAGCAGCTGCACCATTTTACATTCCTACCAGCACTGTACCAGGGTGCACATCCTTGCCAACACTTGTTATTTTCGGTTTTTGTTTTTTATCACGATGGCTAACCTGGTTGGTGTGAGGGGGTATCGCATTATGATTTTGATTCACCTTTCTCTAATGGCTGGATATGATGTACTTATTGGCCATTTGTAGTTCTTCTTTGGAGAAATACATAGTCAAGTCTTTCTCTCATTTTTTCAGTGGGTTGTTTGTCTTTTTGTTGTTGAGTTGTCCATGTTCTTTATATATTCTGGATACTAAATGCTTATCAGATATATGATTTGCAAATATTTCCCCCATTCTACAGATAGCCTTTCACTGTCTTGATTGTGTCCTTTGAGGCACAAAGTTTTATTTTAGCGAAGTTGAATGGATCTGTTTTTTCTTTTCATTACTTGTGCTTTTGGTGTCATGCCAAAGAAACCACTACTAAATTCAAGGTGGCGAATGTTTACCTCTATGTTTTCTTCTAAGACTTCTAGTTTTATCTCTTATATTTAGATCTTTGATCCATTTTGAGTTAATTTTTGCATTTGGCGTAAGACAAACATCCAGCTTCATTCCTGTCCGTGGGGACAGTCCGTGGCCCCAGCACTATTAGCTGAAGAGGCTGTTCTTTCCCCATTAAAAGTTCCCGGCCTCCTTGATGGAAAGCAGTTGCTGTAGGTGTATGGGCTTATTCCTGGACTCTCAGGTCTGTTCCGTGGAGGCACCGAGCACTCTATGTGCAGTATTTCATCCAGGCCTCCCAAATACCCTGCATGGTGGGAACTACCTTTATCTTATTGTCCCCATTTTACAGATGAGAAAACCGAGACTCTAATACTGAGTGGCAAAGTCCAGGCTCAAACTCAGACCTAAGTCATTCAACCACTCTGCCACGTGAGGCCAGAGGAGGGAGGAAGCCCAGGTGTTCACCCCCTCCCTCCCTGCTCTCCCACCTTCACCCTTTCCTCCCTCTTTTCTCCTTTTTTCTTGACGTATCTTTTAGGCTGGGATGTTGACTGTGATTCCCAACGGAGGGTATTTGGGGAGGGGATGTAGGAACCTCTGACCTCTCTGGTCTTCGAATATCTCCTCTCCAGCTTCAGCCTCACTCCTCCCCTCCCCTGCTCATCAGGCACCAGATTCTGTGTCTCCCTCTTCGCTCTACAGGCTGTACTTACATGCACTAGGTGATAAATAAGTGCTGATGAGAATTATCCCTCATCTCAAGCAGACAATGCAGTTTGGAAGAGGTCTTAGAGACTGTCCAAACCAGACGTCCTATGATGACACTACAGTGGAACTGAGTGCTCAGGGGAAAGAGGCTGCCTGGATGTGGCTGCTGCCACCCTCTGCCCCCACCCCGGAAGTCCTGGGGCTCCTGTGAACACAGTATGAAACCACCGGCCCTTTTCCTGAATGGGGAAACTGAGGCCCAACAGGATGGAGTGACTTCTCTGGGCCCCAGGTAGGGAGTAGAAGACCCAGGAGTTTCAACCATAAGCCAGGGCCTCTCCCAGAAGAGTAGACTGGAGTGCTGGGGACATGAGGCCTTCCACACCAAGTCTCCGTCCATCCACTCACGTCCTGGATTGACGTCACACGGTGGCATTTGGTGGGGGCTGTGGGATGCCTGTCTGTAAGCCTCCCGTGGCCAGTGGGAGCCGGAGCTGTGCCTTCAGGGCAGGTGTGGCCATAAGGGTAAAGTCCGCTGTCTGGCCTGCTCAGGTGAGCTCTCACACCGGTGTGTAGTTCCTCAGCGCTTCCTCTCACAGGCCCTGGAGATTCTAAGCCTCCTGCCCCGACCTGCCTGGGGGCGTGGTTCTTGCTATGGCAACGCTGCCAAAGGTGACTAGGAAGGTGACGTTCGTGGCAGGTGGGCGACGACAGGGGCGAGGCAGGATGGTGCATGGAATGTTCGGAGTCATTGCCAGATCAGCATCAGTGATCACCCTCCGCCATTAGGCATGGGGTGTGTGTGGTCCAACCCTGCCCCTCAGCAGGGAGCTTCAGGAAGCGAGAGCCGGGGATACACTCTTGCGCACATTGCCGTGACCTGGTATTTCTTCCACCTGCCCCATCTCATGGGCCTCAGCTGTGGCTCCCTGAGGCCTCCCTGGGTGCTGTGCCCCCTGCAGAGCACTTCCTGTGCATAGCTTTTCTTCTCTCTACCACCCTTAGCCGGGTATATTGCAAACGAGGAGAGGGAGGCTCAGAGAGGTGGAGAGACTTACCCAAGTTTGCACAGCAGCGACAAAGCCAGGATCTATCTCCAGGGCTTTGATAGCTGTCCCATCCTGCCTTGCTCTGGAACACAAAAACCTGTCCTTGGGGACCCAGGATCTCAAGATGCAGCCACAGAGGGGTCACTTTGCCTCTCAGGGTCTCATCAGTAGAAAGGAATTGAACAAACCCATGTTCATGGATTTGGTGAGATCCCTCCAGATGGAAAGCCGGGGCTTCCTGGAGCTGCCTCTCCTATCTCCTGGGCTCGTCCTCAACGACCTGGCATCCTTCTTCCCAGCACAGTTTGTCCTGGGAGCTTTGAGACCCCCTCCACCCCTCATTCCAGCTCCCTCCTGCTGCCCAAGTCATTTGTCCAGTTGATTCCAAGTGTTGACCGGGGAAATAAAAGGAAATGAAACACGACCAGGGCATTTCCCCTTGGCCGTAGCAGAAGTCTGTTGCTGGGCAAAAGGTGAAAAGGAGGCGAATGAGAGACGAAGCCTGCAGGTGACCCTCAGAGCCCCCATCAGTCACGACAGCGCCCCCATCTGCCCCAGCCCACAGAAAGCAGGCGGTGCCCATTTGGGGGACTGCACGTTCTTGAACTGTCCCCTCTGCCTGGGGAATCAGGGGACAGCAAAGGCAGGTAACAGCAGAAGGAGATGCCAGCTGGCCAAAGGGCGTGCCATCTCTGTCCCTGTCCCCAACCCAGGCACTATCCAAAACCTCTTGCCAGTAGCTCTGGGGCTGGCATTGTGCTGGCTATGGCTTCTGGGGACCAGGCTGCACACTGGGTTGGCTGCCAGGGGCTGGGTGACCTCGGGTCTGTCTGTCCCCCTTTGGGATGTAAGTTTCCTGCCTTCACAGGAGGGAGTCCATGTATTTATCCTCCAAACCCCACTGCATTCCTAGATTTTACCTCTAGCTTTTGGGACCTTTAAACTTAGAGAGAAGGAGAGACATGAAGAGAGCAAAGCCACCCCACCCCTGCAGGCACTGGAGGACCCAGAGGGGACGAACGGAGGCAGGACCCCCACCAGACCTCAGCTGCAAAGCCCCAGGGCAGGGCCTCCTACCTTGGAGGGGTCGCAGCCCCTTTGAGAATCTGTGGTGCTCTTTCTAGAACAATGTGTACGCGCACACATGCGCACACACACACAGAGTTGCAAATACTCACGGGGCTTCCCAAACCTTCCTGAGTCCACCTGCGGGCCCCCATGGTCCCTCTGCAGGCCCTTAAACTCAGGAAAATCAACGTTTGTCTTCTTGTAGCTGACTGGTCCTGTTGTCTGAGGATTTTCTCGAGTCTACATCCTCCACCACCTCCTCAGACCAGCAACAGCTTACATTTATTGAGTGCCTACTGTATACCAAGCCCTTGGCCGGAAGTAGTTCACTGAACCCTCCTGGAACACTTACAGCAGATCCTGTATTTATACCTATTTTGAATATGAGGAACCTGAGGTTCAGAGAGGTTAAGGCATTTGCCCAAAGTCACACAGCTTCTAAGTAGAGGAGCCTGGCACCTCCACCCCTAGCTGCTTGGAGCCAGTGCCTAGCTCCTAAGCAGGCTGCTTGGCCGACCCGAGGCACTCTAAGTATCCGTCTCCTCTGGTAGACTGAGGGGTGGTTGTGTCCGCGGGCATGTGCGTGCGTGCACGGCCACGTGGCCGGCTGTGCTGGGTGAGTGCACCGTCGCCGTCTGCCTCTCCTCCCCGGCACACCCCATCGGCCTGAGGAAGGAGGGCTGGGGAGGAGTAACAGGAGCATTTGCCCACCCCCTCTGCCCTTTGAGACAAGACGGAGTCTGCTGATCCACTTATTTGATAATTCACTTATTTCATATCTGTTTGGCAGCGTGCGAGCTCCCACGCACCAGCTCTGGGGAAGGCGAGATGGCTTTGCCTGGAGGGAGCTGATCTGTTTTGCTGGGGAAGGAGTTGGGGGAAAAAATACACCCAAGAATGGACAATAATGGGCCTAAAAATAGAAGGTGGAGGGGAGCAGCGGGCAGGCGGAGAGGGGGCAAGGCGTCTGCCTTCCACTGGGCCTGTCTGCCTGCACCCGGCGGCCCTCCCCAGCCGGGTGCCCCAAGGGGCTGGCGGCCTCTCAGTCTGGTGGGGAGGCACGGGAAAGGGGAGGGGAAGGCAAGGAGGGCCGCAGAGCCAGGTGCCACCCCCAGATGGGGAATTGTCCCATTGCAGGTCCTCCCAGACATGGCCCCAGAAGTTGACTGCATGTGGGGGTCCCCTGGGAAGCCACAGCCGCCCGCGCCTGGCAAGGGACCTACCCCCGAAGGTCTGGTGTGGCTGGTCTGGGTGCTCCCGGGTGAGCCTAACATGAGAACCGCTGTCTCCACAGCAGGAAAGGGGGCTCAGAGTTTGTGGCTCTCTCCTCCATTAGCCCCACGTCTCCTAACCCTTGGGACAGCCTCCCTGAAGGCCCCCAACCCATATGCACAGCTGGGACTCCAGAGGCCAGGGAGCTGAGCAGGCTCTTGGCTCTGCCCGGGGCCCCCATGCCACCTGAGTGGTCCTCAGCCCAGCTGCACAGTGGAATCACCTGGGATCTCTGAACATCCCCCCTCCCCCTGCCTGGGCTGGGGCCCCACTAGCTACCTCACAGTCTCTGGATTGGACCTGGGCCAAAGATTTGTTCAAGCTCTGCTGGTGGTCCTCGGGTGCACAGATTTGAGAGCCACATTTCAGTCTTTCCCAGGGCAGCACGGAGTCCCCTCCAGCTATAAGCATCTTGTCTTTTCATCTTAAGCATCTTTTCAATTCGGGACTTTGCTCTCAGAATCTTCCCTCACATCTGAGCTGCAGGCACCCCACCCTTGCTTTGGCTTCCTGGGACCTGAAGGGCTCTGGCTTCTGCCTTGCTCTTTGTTTCCAGACTCTTAACCTCTCTTTCTGGAAGGAGGCTGCCTGGCCAGAGCTGGGGCTCTCCCTGCAGCTGCTAACTGTCAGGGCTGCCGGCTGGCTCCAGGCCTCCCCTTCGGCCTTATCTCCTATTTCCCACCAGGCTTCCGGCCCAGCCAAGCTCATCGACCCCTTTCTCCCTACAGCTCTTGCATGTCTGGCTGCCCTTCGCTTGGTCCCTCTACACAGGGCTCCTACCCCCAGCCCGGTTGGATCTCCCCGCATCTGTCCATAACCAGCCCTACCCTGATCCTTCTGGGCCTGTCTTTCTGAAAATCCCCCTCCCCCAGGAAGCCTTCCTGACCTTCCCAGCCAGTTCCCCTCTGGGTCTGTCTCTGTGTCATCCTCTGGTGGTCACAGCAGAGTGGTCCACGCTCCCAGAAGGGGTCAGAGTGCCCTTGAGTCTGTGCCTGGCCTCCGGGGGCTCTCAGTCCCCTCACCTGGAAAGCGGGGATGGTGGTACTAGCTGGGTCGACACCATAGCACAGGGGCCCTTCTTTGGATCAACTATGAGAGGCTTTCAATCTGGAGCAAAATCTCTGGTCTTCGGGCCCAGAACCATTTTCATTCCCCTTCCCCTCCCTAGGGATTCTGATGGGCAGCCAGGCTTGATTGCTGCTTCTTCAGGGCCATTTTGCACCCAGAGGACATTAGACATAGTTGTGGAATAAGTGAATATATATAGCAGCAAAACCTATCATCTCAGACTTGCCACCCTCACCCCTACCAAGGGCTTCATCCACAGAGCGATGCACCTGTCCAGGTCCGGGAGGTGCTTGGGGAAGCAGCAGGCCCAGGCACTTCCTTCTCTTTCCTTCATCCCGACGCTTCTTAACTCCTCAGATGCCAGCAAGAAACCCTAGAAAGTCTTGGCTTGTGGCTGTTGGGACAGATAGACGCCACCCGTTTGGGTGCTATGTCCACTCCTGACACCCCCTTCTGGCACAGGGAACCTGGAGAGGGAACCCTCTGAGGAGGGGGAGTCACTCTGCCAACCTTAATTAAGTACCTTGCAGTGTGACAGGCCCTGGCCCTGTCTTCACAGAGCACGCAGTGGGGGCGGGGACCACACAGTCATTAACCAAAAAAGGCGCTAAGGAAAACCAATCCAGTGCCCATCCCAGAGTGGGGTGGGGGTGGGGGGTGAGTGGCCAGGGTGTTCTCCCAGGAAGGCAGGTCTTTCAGACACCTGCAAAGGCGGGGCGAGGAAGAGCTCTAGACAGAGGCATCCAGTCTGGAAAGCCCAGGTGGGATGAGGGGGTAGGGACAAGAAAGGAAGGCGAGACCAGAGGGTCCAAAACCAGTGGGAGGGGGGAGGGTAGAGCTCAGTGGTAGAGCTCATGCTCAGCATGCATGAGGTCCAGGGTTCAGTCCCCAGTGCCTCTATCTTAAAAAAAAAAAACCCAAACAGGTGGGAAATTGGCCTCAATAGGATCATAAAATGATTTGCAAGAATTTTGTACATGTTTTGTACATTTCATGGCACCAAAGTTGATTTCTTCGTCCCTAAACCAAGGAGCGACTCTCTGAGACGAGGCAGGGCGGAGCAGCGGACTCTCCGCAGGGGACACCTCCGCAGGGGACGCATGCTGGGCCTTCCGACACCAGTTCTGCCCTTTTCTCAGCAAAGTGCCGTCGAACGCACTTTCTAGCCTATCGGTGCATCAGTTTCTCCACTTGGCAAGGAAGACTAGGCTCATCACGAACAGGGAAAATGAAATTTCACACGAAAATTTCTGATCTCAATGTCTGGTGCTAAGAAAACTATTCGGCGTGGAGGTTGGAAAAAAGAAAAATGGAAGCAAGGCAGGAAGAGGCGGGAGATGGGTGGGCAAAGCGGGCAGAGCCAGGACCAGCTTGGCTTTGGGCTTCATCCAGAGCAGGGGAGCTGAAGACACACCGGTGTCTTCTAGGGAATGTCTGGTGGCAGGTGGAAGCAGAGCAGGGGACGGACAAGGCAAAGGTTAGGGGCGGGGACTGCCGGGGTCAAGTTTCAACCTCAACCCTCTTAGACCCTCACCTTTCAGCCCATGGTCCCCACAAGTCCTGGGCCTCTCAGGACCCGCTGAGGCCTCATCTTTCTGCGCATCATCAAGAAAGCCAAGGGCAGCTCTCAGAGAGGAGGGGAGGGACCCAGCCCAGGCCCTGGGGATCTGAGGGTGGCAGCTGCCCTGAGCCCTCTAGCCAGGCCCCTCGGAGGGGGCAGCTGACAGCCCTGCCCTCCACCCCACCCTCCCCAGCATTGAATCCTCCAAGCTGCTTTTTTTCCTCCGTGATAAAATATTCATGCCAGCAGCGCAGGCCCGCTTTGGGAAGGCTGCATGTGTCTGGCTTCTGCTTTGCACAAGCTTTTAGAGAGCAGGCCGCTTTTCCTACACTCTAAGCATTTTCTAAGTCCTGAATCAATAAGGCACTTTACCGGCTTCTCTGGCTACAGCTTTTCTTCCTCTCCGCACCCTTCCCACCTCCCTGTCCCGGTTTCTCTATCTCCTTTTCTTTCTCTGGTCCTTCCCCTTCCACCTCTCCTATTTACTTTTTTTAAAAAAGTGTTAAATAAAAGTGTTGAGCTGTTTGGGTGGCGAGCCTCGAATGGGGAGGGGGGTGGACAGGCAGGGAGAGTGGAGCCGGGCAGCTGCCAGGCAGGCAGCGGCTTGGGCAAACAGGTGGATTCTGTGCATGCAGGGAGGAGGCGGGAGGATCAGCCGAGCCGTCCCGCTGGCCCTGGTGGGGAAGCCTGTGCGCTCCCGCCGCGGGCAGAGCGGGCAGGCGAGGCCTTTTGCTAATCCAGCCTCTCATGCTCCTTTCTCAATCAATTAGAAAATGTTTACAGCAGAACCAGCAAAAACAGGACAAACACATAAAAGAAAGGAGCCCTGGAGTCAAGGAAATACTCGGAGTGTGAGTCAAAAACATCGTCCAACTTTTGAAGGAGCGAGCATAGTCCAGCACGGCCTATCTGCACTTGGTAGTGATGAGTTCCCTGTCGTGGGGGGTGTGCAAGTGGAGAGGAGCCATCTCTTGCCTGAGACACATGCCCTTGTGGATCTGGTCAGTTGTGTGGTACCAGGCAAGGGGTTGGGATGTAGCAGGTGCCCATGCCAGGGTTGGGTGGGGGCCAGGGATCAGCCCAGGCACTCTGCAGCTGGGATAGAATTTTCCACCCCAAACATTCCTAGAAATCTGGCCGTGGGAAGAATCCACATATGCCCAGGACAAAGCGAAATATATCTTTTTTTTTTTTAAAGGAATGCAATTTTCAGTTCCTGGAGAGATTAACCCTTGTCTAGCCGGAGCCTTGGCAAGACCCCACTTCCTCCAGCTGTTCGGCTGATGGACAGCCGTCTGGGTCTGCAGTGTGCCAAGCGGTGTTCAGCCCCGCGGCCCTGCCCTGCTCCGGGACGGCCCATCTGCCAGCGCAGCCCGATGCCCGGGGTCGCTGGAGAGGCTTGCTGGCTGGGTCTGTTAGGGAAACCTCGTTGGGACGAGGACAAGGAACAGCGTCCAGGCTGGCTGCTGCCCACTCGCCTCGGTAACCACACAGTACCCCCTGGGTGCTGCCAGGCAGGCCGCTTACCCTCTCTGAGCCGTGCCAGAGCAGGGGGATCAGTGAGGCGAGTTAGGAAGGTCACACTGAGCAAGCAGGTGTATCAGCAGATACCATCCTTAGGCCCAGCTGGTGAGGACTCTCACCAAGTTGGAGAATGTTTATCAAATGCCACTATGTGCAAACCACTGCTGGGGGTGGGGAGACAAGGGTAGGCCAGAGTCCAGGCTCAGTCACGGAAGCTTCTGGAAGGAGGTAAATTGTGGGCAGAGTTGAAACGAAAGGGGACCTGAGGCAGAGTGGAAGGCTGCTCCAGGCAGGTGCAGAACTGAGGTACGTTTCCTTTCGTTATGGCCAGGCCGGGACAGGCTCAGGAGGTGGTCTGGGACTCTGGGTCTGAGGTGGACTTTGGACCATAAGATGCTCGCTGTGGCTGGCTCAGGGCCAGGGTCTGGGATGGGAGTTGGGGACATCGTCATGGCTTCTCGAGACTCATTGCCAGGTTGGATGAGTCCCAGGAGCCTTCTCCTGCATGAGTGACGGCCGGGCTGGGAAGAAATAGCTCCAATGAGAATCAAAAATTGAAAAAGCAAGAGAAGGCTCCCTGGCCGGCTGCAGCTCCTGCCCTGAAATAACACACGGGTCAGTTTCCGCTGATTCATGAGCGGAGAGGGGTGACCTTGCTGCTGTCCAGGGCTTTTGCTCAAAAAGAAAAAGGGAAGGGAGAGAAGCCTGGGGGAGGAGGGAGAGTTAGAGGCAGAACAGGGATCAGTGAAACCACAGAGAGAGGAAGCAGGGTGGGGGGCGTGAAGAGAGGAGCTGAGGGAGGGAGCAGAGAGAGACCTCAGGGCAGCTAGAATTAGAATCAGCTCCCAACAGAATCTCCGTTTCCGATTTGTTAATAATTTATCCCCGCTGCAACTTTTCTTACCAATAAATAGGAAATAATTTGTTAAGGAGAGTTCCCGCAGTACCCCGGCTTTCTTCCCTAGAACAGGGGGAGGTGGGGCTGTGCCTCCGCATCCTTCCTTTCTCCCAACTCGGGTGGAGCTGAGGAACTTGCACTTGGGGAGGTCAGAGTCAGAGCTCCGTCTTCTCCTGAGGGGAAACCAAGGCACCAAGAGGGCAGAACGCCACCCAAGGTGGCACATGGGGTTGGGGCAGTCTCCGGGACCCTGACTCTGTGACCCCATGTGGGATTGACACACCCACCCAGCCCCAGAGACTTTCCCCTTAAGTTCCAGAAGCATCATCCAAGGTGGAGGCTGGGGCTGACTCCACTGCAGGCCGCCTCCCCACGGCTGCTCTTGCCCAGTCCTGCTCTGGAAGAGGGAGCCGTGCTGCCTCCCTTCCCTTCAGTGCCCCTCGGGATCCCCGCTGCCCCCCAGCCCCCTGTGCCCAGGGCTCTCCTTGGCAGCCTCCCACCTCCAGCCTCCCACCGGCAGATGCCCCAGCTCCAGCTGAGGTTGACGGGGCTGACTTCAGCTGGCAACTCGGCAGACGGGTTCCAAAAAATCTGTCAGCTGCTAAACTGTTCCCTGCGTCCGCCCACACACCTCGGTGGCACCCGAGCTTGAGTCTCGGGGGAGTGGCACAGGGCTGGGGTGGCAGCGGCCTTTCCCTCGGGGTGAAGGACAGTTTCTCAGTGTGTCTCAGAGCCCGACCCCTTGGCTTGTTGTCCCACATTGACCGTGAGGCGCCGCTCTGTCTCCCTCCTTTGCAGAATGTAAGTAACAGGACCCCACCCTCCAGGATAACACACATGCTGTGTTTGGCACGGCCGTGGACCTTGCTCTTTGCCCGGCCTCAGGGCTGCTGAAGGTCGTGATGCCGTCCCTACACCCATGCCCACGAGCCCAGGCTACGCCAGGTGCTTGCCATATGGCACCAAGTGTAATTCTCAGGACAGCCCATGAGGTCAGCGTTCTCAGCTTCACTGGACTTGCATTCGCTGGACAGAGCTTTCCCAAGGTCTGGGCTGCAGAGGGGAAGGAAGCGGGGGTGATCACGGCCCTTGTGGTGCTTCCCCTCCAGCTGGGAAGCTGAGGCTCCTGGCAGTGGAGTGACTCCGCTCACATGGCTAGTGAGCAGCTGAGCCACTGACCCCGCTCTCCCAGATGCAGGGTGCAAAACCCTTCCCTCCACACTGTGGCAGCAACTTCGCAGAGACCCACACCGGCTTTGGCAGTGCCAAGCCATAGCATGATTTTTGTCCCAACACAGGTTTGAATTGCAAGGCCAGTCGGCATGAAGTTTATTCCTCCTCCTAAGACATGGTTACAGTTCCGGGGACTGCCCCTGCATGGATTCCTTGGTTGGGGGCTGGGAGTTCGGAAGAGCCGGACGTCCCCGTGTAGGTTACCTCTGTCCCTGCGGACAGCGGGCTTTCCCACCCGATGGCATTTTTTGCCGACAGCTTGTCTGCATTGTTTACAGCCTGGCCTGTGACTCCAGCTGCACCCTTTGTACAAAAAAATAACATGAAAGTAAAAGCATTCAAGAGACAGTGGCAAGATCTCTTAAATGAGAAAAGCCTGGTAGGAAATGTTCCTCTATAGAACAGCTCATAGTTCACTCCTGCTCAGTGCCCGTGGAGGACATGTCTTCTCATCCCGTCCTCCGCTGGTGCGGCCAGGCTGGCTGCCTTCCCCTCACCCTCCAGCTACGTTGCCCCGCCTTACAAGTGACTTGCCTGTGTCTGTAGAGATAGGAGAGCTGCAGATGGGATGGGCTTGGATTCCCCAAGATTTCCCTGCTTGGATCCCTCAGGATCCAGAGGAAGTGATGTGGGCCCGGCAAGTACTTGGTTTCTCATTCATGAGATGGAGATGCTCACAGCACCCACCTCCTGGCATTGCTGGGAGGGTGCAGCTGGGATGGATGCAGAGCACCCAGCCCACCTGGGCCCCTGGTTGGCACCCGATGGATGTCATGATCATCATGCTGTTTCAAGCCAGCAGTCCCCAAGGCGGTCTGTGTCATGTGAGAAGTTCCTGGCTTTACCAGTAAGGAGCCGGCTGCCCTCAGCCTTACTTCTTCCCATGGGAGGTGGCTGGGAAAGCCCCTGGGCTAGTGTACATGAAGCTGCTGTTTAATAATAATTGCTACCGTTTGGGGACTTTTTTTAGGCATTTCATACAGATTATCTCACATGATATTGGATGAGAAAATAGACTCCAGAAGGCAAAGCAATTTCCTCAAGGTCACACAGCCTCAAGGGACTGCACTGAGATTGACCCCAAGGCTCCCAGACCCCAAAAGCAGTTTCCTTAACTGCTCGACTCTGGAACAGGGGCTCCTCATTGGGGAGATGGGGACTCCCTGAGTACCCTGAATGGAAAACGTGGTGTGTCACATTTTTTCAGAGCAAGTTGCAAGGGTTTTCATCAGAGGTGTGATTTTTTATGTATGTGCGCATGATATTCATGAAATGTCTAAGGAAGCAGTTAGCGTTTTCGATCATATCAAAGGCTGGCTCTGGTGCCATCCTGAAAAGTTCTGGGTGTGTCCCAAACACCCCTGGCTTTTTCTCCTTGGTCTTTGGCCACTTTATCCTGATGGCTTGTTTCATTATTAGTTAATCTGATCTCATGGAGATGAGTGGAGATGTGCAGACCAAGGAGGCTGGCAGGCGCTGGTCCCGCAGCCAGGCCCCCCCACGCACACAGTGATCAGTCGTCAGAGGCAGCAGCGCTCAGGGTGAGGGTGAATGGGCTTCAAGTCCCAGGCTCGCTCCTCAGAATCCTCCCTATCGAAAAACAGAAGGAGAGGGACAGTGTGAGCCAGTGATGCTTGGGAAGGGCAGTGGGCTCCGAGTGGAAGGTACCTTCAACAGAGGCGCTCTGTCCCCTAAATGGTTAAATGGAATTCTGAGCTCTTGGGGTGGGAGGGCAGTGGAAGAAAGAAGAGAAGGAGAGAGGGAGTTGCGTTGGCGCCGGCCTGGGATTTGCTCATCATACTCACTGTTGATTAAGCCCACTCCGCAGCAGGCGCAGGCCGGTAAATACGCAGGCTGATTCATTGGTTTCTGACCATCTGCTTCCCGGGCCGGGGGCGGGGGGCCAGCGGGCCCGCGGGTTAGGGCAGCTTGGCGCCGGCAGCCAGGCTGGAGCCCCCACCCCTCGGCTGAGCTGGCCGCATCAGTTTCCTGATGACACAGGCCGGGCGGGCGCAGCTGGGCCCGTGAGGACTCCGAGGTCCCAAGGTGGGGACCACAGGAGCCGGGGTCGGGCGAGGAAGGGAAGGCAGGGGGATGCGGTGTGGCTGATTTACAGCAGCTGGAGGTTGACAGGCGTAATATCAACATTCAATACAAGATCTGTTCATATTAATCTAACTATCATTCTATTATAACGTATGAATAGGATGACAGTAATAACTATAACTTAGTGGGTGGCTGCTGAGGTTTCACGCTACTGTCCTAGAGAAGCACGGTCACAACCCTGTGTCGGATGACAAGGGAACTGGTTTCAAAGATGAGGCAGGCCAGGAGGGCTTCCTGGAGGAAGCACATGGGCTAGGCTCTAAAAGCCTGGAGGAGGGAGACTGGCTGCAGGAGCGCAGGTTCAGAGCTGAAAAAGGATGAGACAGCCAGAGAAAAGGCACAGCTTCAGGGTTGGGTGGGTAGCTTTCCAGGGCGGCAGGGAAGGGTGATGCCACCCGGTGCCGGTGTGCAAAGTGGGCTCGTATAGGAGGGCCCTAGAGAGAGCTTCTGAGCATTCCTCCCACCCTAACCTGTCCTTTGCTTCCCTAGGGTGTGAGGCAATTGTGAGTTTGCTAGGACCTGGGTGGCTTAAACAGCAGAAATTTATTGTCTCGGGTTCTAGAGGCTGGAAGTCAAAGGTCAAGGTTTGTTTGACCCTTAAAGACTCAGGCAGGTTGGTTTCTTCTGAGGTGCTCTCCTTGACTTGCAGATGGCTCCCTCTTGCTGCTGCTTCTTGTGACCCCTGCCCCAGGTATCTCTCTATGTGTCAGAATTTTTCCTTCTTGTCAGGACATGGGATTAGGACCCACCCTAAGGGCCTCAGGTGAATTCAATCCCCTTTTAAAGGCCCTACCTCCAAATTCAGTCACATTCTGAGGTCCTGGGGGTTAAGGCTTCAACATATGAATTTGGAGGGGGGACAGTCTCGTGCATAATGAGATGCCAGGGCCAGTAGGAGGAGGGGGAGCTGTGGGAAGAGGGTGATTGCTGGGCTAGGGGAGGGGAGGATGCCCACCTGGGTGCAAATGGTGTCCTCCAGTCCCCAGTGCCCAGGTGTGAGCTCTGGGTCATCTGCCTACCAGGCTCTACCCCGCATGACACAACCAGAGCCATTCTGCTGTGGGCCGGCCAAGGGCCTGGGGAGGGGCTGTCCCCCACAGGCAGAGCTGCCTCCTCCAGCCCTGGCGGCCTGCTGCCCTCTCCTCACCAGCCCTTGCAGGCCATTGAGCCATGCCCGTGGGGCCTTCGGCCCCTCCCATTCGGAGTGACATCACAGGATCACTCAAACTGGAGCTTGAGGAAGCTCGAACTGCCATGAGCTGAGCCAGGCCCCCTCCCTGTCTTGCTGTGTTTTGGGACACCCCTGAGGTTGTCCAGGACAGAACAGGCTCATCTCCAAATCCCTCCCACTCTCAAGGAGGCCTGGGCCCGTCCTGCCCCACCCTGGGCCTCAGTTTCCCCATCTGCTCAGGGTCCGACTCCATGCTGTACCCCTTCCACCCCGGCAATCGGCATCAGGGCTGGCCGGGTGGGGCGGATATTGGCACCATGGGGATCCAGGACAGAGCTATTTTGGTGGAACCTACTTCAGTAAACCCCAGAGCCAGCCTGCCCACCGACCCAGGATGTGGTCCTCCACTAGTGGACATCAAAGGTGATGGCCTGAGGCCGCTGCAGTGGTGCTGGCGAGGGCAGTGGGAGGCACTGGGTCAGCCCCTCGGGAGACCAGGCACCCACTCCCCCTGGGAGCCCAAAGCCTCATTTCGCAGTGGAAGGCTTTAACTCGGATCCAAGCTGCTTTGTTTCTGAGCAAACCAGAGACCTGAAATATTCATCAAAGGGGGCTGCAATTGGTCCGGGGCGCGTGTGGTTTGTAGTGACAGTTTTTCCTTTTAATGAATAGACTTGATTTTTCAGAGCAGTTTTAGGTTTACAGAAAATTGAGCAGACAGTGCGGGGAGCTCCTAATACCCGTTTCCCCGCACAGTCCCCGCTGTGAACGTCTTGCATTTTTGTGGGGCGTTGGTTACAGCTGATGAACCAGCAGAGATCTGGGGTTGTTAACACACGTCCACGGTTGACAGGAGGGTTCACTCTTGGTGTTGTACATTCTATGGGTTTTGACAGATGTATAATATCATGTCTCCACCATGACAGTGTCATACGAGATGGCTTCACTGCCCTAAAAATCCCCTGGGCTCCACCTATTCATCCTTCCAACCCTGGGGAACTACCATGTTAGTGACACTTCCAGGCCTCTGGGTGAGTTCACACAGAGGACCAGACACAGGGAATGGATGTGAACTGCTGTGGAGAGGAGACACAGCTGGTGCCCACTGGGCCTGGGAGGCGGCTGCCAGCTTTCGGAGATGCTGGGGGGGGCGGAGGGGAGGAGAGGACACCCGTGGGGGCCCCGTGTTCCCCTGCCAGGCACGTGCGAAGGACCTGGAAACGACTTGCCACTAGATACACCCCCCTTGAGAGGGACCCAGAAGCACTCAGCATGCCCAGGCTGTGCATGTGGCAGACACGTGTCCTGGGGGGACAGAGACAGGCATGATGGCCACGCGCTGCATCAGACTAGCTGGGGCACAGCTCCCAGCTCTTTGTAGTGGGGCCTTGGCCCTGGGCCACCACCTTCCTGAGCCTGGGTTTCTTCATCCAGAGCACAGAGCTAACGCTGTGTTTGGAGGTGAGACACTAAATGGGAGAGAAACAGGATAGCAAGGGCTGCAAGTGAGATCATCCTGGGCACCAGGCGGCGAGTCGACACACACTGGCCGTGACTTTGACTCCTGCTGCTGCCACTCCTGTTGCTACTAATTGTATTGTTGGAAGGGTTAGGAAGGTGTCTCAATGTAGAGATGTTTAAAGAGTCAAGAATGTGAGTAGGAACCTGGAGGCAGACCCAGAGTGGAAGGGCATGTCGAGGAGAGGGAATGGCATCTGCAAAGGCTCAGAGGCACAGACCACTGGGGCTTGGAGGCCAGGAGGCCAGGAACGGTGGCTCCAGTTATGGTGGGAGGAGGTTGGGGTCAATGTAGTAAAGAGGTAGGACTTAATCCTCAAGGCAATGGGGAGCCACAGGGGACCTTGGAGTACGTGGCTATCAGCCACTCTTCTTATTGTCTGTGCTTAGAGAAGGAACAAGTGTCTGTTTTCTTGGGAAGCCTTTATGTGCTTGCAGAAGGAGAGGCTTCCCAGTGCCCAGACGTCAGAGCAAAGGCTTTGGGATCCCGGGCAGGCGCCTGGGCACCCGTGGCTGGGTTGAGGTTCCCAGGGCCACTGGAGCAGCCACCGCCCACCCCCGTCCTCTCCCCTCTGCAGGAGAACCCCTACCTGTGCAGCAACGAGTGTGACGCCTCCAACCCGGACCTGGCCCACCCGCCCCTGCTCATGTTTGACAAGGAGGACGAGGGACTGGCCACCTACTGGCAGAGCGTCATGTGGAGCCGCTACCCCAACCCGCTGGAAGCCAACATCACCCTGTCGTGGAACAAGAGCGTGGAGCTAACGGATGACGTGGTGGTGACCTTCGAGTACGGCCGGCAGACCGTCATGGTCCTGGAGAAGTCGCTGGACAACGGGCGCACGTGGCAGCCCTACCAGTTCTTCGCGGAGGACTGCATGGAGGCGTTCGGCATGCCCGCGCGCCGGGCCCGCGACCTGTCGGCGTCCGGCGCGCACCGGGTGCTGTGCACCGAGGAGTACTCCCGCTGGGCCGGCTCCAAGAAGGAGAAGCACGTGCGCTTCGAGGTGCGGGACCGCTTTGCCATCTTCGCGGGCCCCGACCTGCGCAACATGGACAACCTGTACACGCGGCTGGAGAGAGCCAAGGGCCTCAAGGAGTTCTTCACCCTCACCGACCTGCGCATGCGGCTGCTGCGCCCGGCGCTGGGGGGCACCTACGTGCAGCGCGAGAACCTCTACAAGTACTTCTACGCCATCTCCAACATCGAGCTCATAGGCAGGTAAGGCCTGGGTGCTCCCTGGTACCCAGGATGCTACCTGGTTCCGGGGATCTTCTCTGATTCCTGGGACATTGTCTTATTCCCAGGATGTTACTTGGTTCCTGGGATGTTACCTGGTACCCAGAATGGTACCTGGTTTGGGGGATGTTATCTGATACCTGGAGTGTTACCTGGTACCCAAGATGGTACCTGTTTCCTGGCATGTGACCTGATACCTGAGACATTACCTGGTACCTGGGATGTTACCTAGTGTTACATCAAAGGGGCTGCCTTTTCCATGGAGGGAGGTGAATGATGTTTGATAAATGTCCTCTGTAGGACCCAGTCCACCTCTGGCCACAGAACTGGGAGGTCTGGGGCGGGCAGGGTGGAGCTGAGCAGGGCTGAGCAGTGTGGGTGGGGCTTGGGCTAAAGCCTGGCGTTCAGGATGTGTGCTGTCACTGTCCACTGACTCAGTGAATGCACACTTGTATCTGGGGGCCCCCAAGACTGTCTTCAGGCTCCATGACTTGTCAGAGGACTCACAGAACCTAGCACGGCATTTACATACACACTTGCAGTTTGTTACAATCAAAGGGGACAGATTAAAATCAGCAACAGAGAAAGGTGCAGAGGCCAGGCTCTGGGAGGCACCAGTCAAAGCTGCCGGCCCTCGAGTCACCCATCCGGTCGTCTTCTCCCAGTGCAGTCGTGCAGAGAGCACTTGATTCTCCCAGCAATGATGTGTGACAACACATGAGGAGGAGTGCCAGCCAGAGGAGCTCGCCCAAGCCCAGTACCCAGGGATTTTACTGGGACTTGATCACGTAGGCGTGGCTGACTTCTGGTGTGGCCGACCTTGGTCCCCACGTCCTTAACCCAGAGGTGGAGCTGATACCACGTGGCCCAAGGCCACCACCATAAATCACATCATTGGGGTAAACTATCTGGAGTGGCCCAAGGCCCCAGGTAAACAAAGACACTCTTGCTGGCCAAGACATTCCAAGGCTCAGGGTTACCTCCCAGGAGCTAGTCAAGGGCCAGACTTTGCTTTGGAAAATGCAAACCTGCCAAGTTATTCCTTTACTCCCAGCTTGAGAGAAGAATATGTTTTGCGAACACTCTGGGGGACACAAAAGACCGTCACAGGAGATCAAACAGCCTTTGACTACCAGGAACTGTTTAGACTGTGGATGATAAGATGGTTCCACGCTGTCCCAGATCATTTGTTCATTGGACAGATGATGTGCTGGTCAACAGGGACAGGGCCTTTGTCCCAAGCTGTGTGGATGACATTCTGGTCTGCACTCAGGAGCGAGGCCAGGGGAGGCCCCATCCCTGGTAACCAAGGGGTCGGTCACGAGGGGCAGCAGCACGTCTAAGTCTGGTTCCTGGACCGGCAGGATCAGCGTCTCTTGGATACTTGCTCGAAATGCAGATTCTCAGGCCCCATCCCAGACTTGCTGTACCATAAACAGCAAGGGTAGGGGGTAGGGCCCAGCAACCCGGGGTTTAACAAGCCTCTGCAGGATTCTGGTGCACAGTCACGTTTCAGAACCGCCAGGGGGACGGCTGGGAGGAGGCAGTCTGGAGCCGCATGGCCTGGGTCGAACTCCTAGTTCTGCCGTCCGCTGGCTGTGAGCCTCCAGACAAGGACCTCTCTGTGCCTCTGGCTCCCCATCCCTTGAACAGGAATGGTAATGACCATGCTTGTCTCCTCAGATTGTGACGAAGCCCTCAGAGCTTCTACCTGCCTGGTGCGCAACTCCTGCTAAAAAGGTCTTTGTTGAATAAAAGTAGTAGTGGTCAAAAGAATGGCGTCAGAGAGCTGGGCCAGGTGGAGGAAGGACTGAGTTGAGACTCAAGGCTGTCGGGGCATAATCAGGGCCAGGAGCACAGCTTAGGCCAGTTTGGGCTGGGGCTGCCCCAGAACTCGGCTGGGACAGCGTACCCTGGGCATCTTTCCACAGCAGACTCGGAAGACGGCCCGAGTATGTAGCTGCTGACGAGTGCAGGAGAGCGTTTACTGCATCGTGTGTATAGTGCAGTCCCACTTTTGCAAAATATATAATATGCCCACATGCATAATTTCTGTATCTTGAACTGACATTGGAAAGCAGCCCGTGCAGGCCGGGCAGAGCGCCATGGAGAGGAGGGAGGTTCTGAAAGCTTGTGCACTAACCCCTCACTGTGTGGCGCCTGCGGAGTGGGCCAAGCAGGGGCGTGGGCCTTTGGCTGTCAGCAGATGTTTGCACTTTGACTTTGACTTTGTACATGGATTCCAGGTGGGCCAAGGCAAAGGCAAGCAGTCCAGGAAGGGGGGCCAGGTTCAAGGCTGGCAGTGGGAGCCAGGCAGGGGCACGTGCAGGGCCTGTGGTTCTGATACCCATGATCTCTGACCCTCCCTCACTCGGGGCAGGCTGTTTTAAACCAGGAATGTTCTGGAAACTGCCCGATACATGGTGGCTGTTGCAGAAGCTGGGAGACAAGTGTCGAGTTCCTGCTCCCATCTCTCAGATCTGTGCCCAGGATTTGGGCTGTTGGTCATTGCGGTGACCTCCGCTTGCACTAGGGATGCAATGGCCTGGTTGGTTTAGGACCCTCCCTCCCGCAGACCCTCCAGATTAGCAGTTTGGAGGTGGGAACCAGATGCCCAGCCCTTTTGGGGGCTGTGGCCCCTTTTCTAACCTCCTTGGATGGAGTCCCTCACCTTTAGGAGTCCGGTCAAGGGCCCGCCTTCCACTTCATCACGGGGGTCCTGATGCCTGGGTGGGCTGCAGGGTCAGGGATGGTGCCCGCCAGGGCCTGCACCTTAAACCTCAGGCAGGGGTGGAGGTAATTTTTCTCATAGGAGGGACTGAGACACAGAAGTAGGGTGAGTCGTACTCGGGATGGGCCAGAGGGGCAGGAAGGAGGCTCAGTTTTTCAGCTTCATTCAAATTAGGAGGGCGGTGCGGTTCTGGTGCTGGGTGACCCAGGGCAGGGTGAGCGGGGTTCCAGCCCACCTGTCTGTGCCCCACTCTGGGCCTGTTTCCTGTAACCTGAGGACCAGGGCTGCCTGGAGCCCTCGCCTCCCTGGCAAGGTGGCAGGGCGGCCCCTGCCCGGCAGCTCCCGCTGGCACCCAGCCTCTGTGGGCGGCGGGGATGAGCCGTAGTTCTGGCGAAAGTGCGCAATCAATTCACGGCTGAAGTAAGTACTCTGCAGGCGGCTGGTTGGCTTGGGTTATTGATTTATTAGGTCTGGTTAGACAGTTCAGCAGAGGGCCGTGACTTCCCCTGCTTTTCCTTTTCAGATTCCAGGTGGGAAAGCCCAGCTGTGCCAGGGAGCCAGAGAGGCTGGAGAGCCAGGATGGGGTGGCAGAGGTGGCCATGGGCCACCCAGATGAGCCCTTGGTGTTCTTGAGTAGGCGCCTGGGGACCCCGGGGCTCTCAGGTGCTGGAATTTCAGACCAAACCTGTTCTGGTATTTGCTCGGAATTTCAGACCCGAAGTTACACGGCCCCCTTTTCTGTGCCCTGCTAACAATAGTAACTGATATTTATTGAGCATATGCTACAGGCTCATTTCCTGCTGAGCATCAAGCTAAGGACTCACATGCATCTTCTGAGTTAATCAATAGTCATTCGATGGTTATTGAATCCCTCAGGCTGCACAAGTGGAGCACTGAGCAAGCCGGACCTGATGCCCGCCCCGTGGAGCCTTCCCCATGGGGACAGCTCTCCCCTCTGCTTCATGTGTTTCGATAAGGAGACTGAGGTCAAGGGCCATCAGGAGATCACACAGCTAAACTAAACACCAGACGGTCAAGATCCTATCCAAGTGTGTCCAAGCTCAAGTTCACCTCTCTATGGAATCCAAAGGTCTTTGATATTATGGCTGCTACCAGCCCAGGCACAGGAGAGCATTTTAAGACAGCAGCCTCCCCAGCCCACTGCTAAGAGCTCTGGATCCCATAAGTTTGGAGTGAGGTCCAGAAGGCTGTGTCTTTACAAAGTTCCTCAAGGGAGTTGGAGACATGGGAACCCCCAGGTAGAAGTTGGCATCTTTAGACCCACCCGGGTTTGTACACTGGCTCCGCCATTAATTAGCTAGATTTCCTTAACCTGTCCGAGCCTCAATTTTCCCACCTGCAAAATGGAACTATAGTAACAACCTCACCAGCTTGTAATGAGGTTTCAGCAAAATGATGTGTTTGAAGAGCTTACCCTAGTGTCCCATTCCTCTGGCAAGATGTCAAGAGAGGAAAGGGAGAGAGGCGGACCAAATACTGCCAGATCGTCTGACGTTGCAAGGGAGAGCACACAGCAGACAGATACGTGAAATCTCTTGATTTTTGAAATACTGGCACCCATTTCAAAAACTTTTGAAAATCGTGTGCAGGTAAAACAAAACAGACTTGCAGCCCGGGGAAGCTCATGAGCTGATGGTACCCCTCTGCTCGGAGACCGTCCTGTCTTCTCCCAACTGTGATAGCAGAGCTCTGTACTGACAGTTTTCAGCAGGCCCCTGGCAGCACAGGCACCCTGGGATCTGGGTAAGCCACCTTGCCAATCCTGCTGACTCTGGGTCTGGGACAGAGAGAAAGGGAGGTGACCATCTCACCCCCAGGCCCTGCCCAGGGGCAAAGTTCCCCACCCAGAAAACCCGTGGAGGCTCCAAGGAAGCAGTCCAGCTGGGTCTTAGCCAGCCAGAGACAGGAAAGGAAGAGTGAGTTCCCTGTTCCTGGAGGTATTCAAGTCAAGCAAGGTGGTGTTTGTGCGAGATGATGGAGAGAGGTCCCGTGCGTCAAGTGAAGGTCCTATGCACCTGATCCATTCACCACTGATTAAGTGAACAGGAACTATAGATACAGGTTTAAAACGTGGTGAGTGTTAAGTGTCAGGCGTGACATCCTCACGCCATTTTACCCAGGAAGCCCTTGGTGAGGCAGAAGACCCAGGTGGCATCTCTGACCTTGGACTGGGTCAGCCCGCCGGCTTCCCCAGATTCTGCTGCGTTCTGGCTTCTCACCCTGGGCGGCCAACACCCGCCTGGTTTTCTCCTCCCTTGCCCCACCCCCACCCCCTTTCTTGCTTTCTCGTCTTCTTCCATAAACGTCTTGTTCCTATTGATCCCCTGGTAACTGGAGATGGATGGAACTTAGGATGAGAATAGAAACCACAGGAGGGAAGAAGGCTTTGGGCACGTGTGTGTGGTGGGCAGCGGGAGGGGGCGGGAGCAGAGAGAGCAGAGGCCTTCGCACTCACGGTGCTTACGTGCTCAGCCCTCCTTCTGGTCTCTTCCTCCGCTGTTCCACAGGAAACATGAGCGAGAAGGAAGGGTGTGATGTGACTCTGCCCACACTGGCCCTTGTAGCTTTGCCATCCTCACCCGCGGTTGGGGGGTGGGGCTTCCTCCTTCAGTCATATTAATTGTCATTACTGAACAGTTCTCACAGGCCCAGTGGCTTTCTAAGTCCCTTATGTGTGTTTCCACATTAAGTCCTGCCCCATGAGTGTCGTTGCCCCCAGTTTGCAGATGAGGAAACTGAAGCTTGGAGGTTAAAAGATGGATAGATGTTGAATGGATAAAGAAGTTGTGGTATATTTATACAATGGAACAGTACTCAGCCATGAGAAAGGATAAAAGGATAAAATGATGCCATTTGCAGCAACATGGATGGACCTGGAGATCGTCATTCCAAGTGAAATAAGCCAGAAAGAGAAAGAAAAATACCATGTGATATCATTCATAGGTGGAATATTGAAAACAAAGACACAAATGAACTTATTTACAAAATAGATACAGACTCAGACAGAGAGAACAAACTTATGGTTACAGGGTGGGGGAAGGAGGTGGGAAGGGATAAATTGGGAGTTCGAGATTTGCAGATAGTAACTACTACATATAAAAAAGATACAGAACAAGTTTATACTGTGGAGCACAAGGAGCTAAATTCACTATCTTACAGTAACCTATAATGGAAAAGAGTATGGAAAGGAGTATGTGTATGTGCACACACGGCTGCAACATTATGCTGTATAATAGCAATTGACACAACATTGTAAACTGACTGAACTTCAACTTAAAAAAGATTAAACTAAAAAAAAAGAAATTGATGGATGCACCTCATTGGGATGACGATTGTCAAAAAAACAGAAAATAACTGTCAGAAAACAGTAAGCAAGTGCTGGTGAGGATGTGGGGAGGCGGGAACCCTTGAGCAGTATATAGTAGGAATGCAAAATGGTGCGGCTGCTGCAGAAGATAATTTGTCGGTTTCTCAAAAAACTAAGCATAGAATTACCATGTCATCCAGCAGTTCCACTCCTGGGGGGAGACCCAGAGGGATCGGAACTGGGGGCGTGAGTAGATAGGGGTACCCCTATGCTTGTAGCAGCATTATTTACAATAGCCAAATAGCTACAACTCAGATGGACCTTGTGGACTTCACGCCAAGTGAAATAAACTAGACACAGAAGGGCAAATACTGTGTGCGTCACATATGTGAGTCACCTAGAGAAGGCAAATTCAGAGAGACTGAAAGTAGGATAAGGCCACCAGGGGCTGGGGTGGGGCGGGGTGGAGGATTCCTTTAGTGGATATAGTGTTTCTGTTCGGGGTGATGTAAAACTTCTGGGAAAGGATATTGATGGCAGTTGCGCAATAATGCGAATGTACTTAATGCCAATGGACTATACACTTTAAAGTGGCAATATAGTGAGTTTTGGTGTATTTTAACACAGAGAGAGACACAAAAGAAGAATAAGAAATGGGTAGAGGCTTCCATGTCAGACTGTCCAGGTGCAAATCCCGGCTCAGCTGCGACCCTGGGCAAGTTTCTTAGCTTCTCTGTGCCTCCTTTCCCACTTCCATAAAACGCAGGCAGTAGCCAGGGGGTTTAAATGAGATAACCCACGAAGAGCGTTCAGAGCCGTGGCCAGGCCGTGGTGAGCCTGCAGTAAGTGCTGGGCACAGCCTGGAGGTCCTTCTACGGGGAACACGGGCTTTCAGGAGGGTGGACTTCAGGATCCGGGACTCCCAGAAATGCGCGTTAAGTGCTGTGTGGGTGTGCGGTCCGCCCGGCTGTGGGCCTCAGTTTTCATTCCATTTCCAAGGTGGTGCATGATCCCGGAATGTTTGGAGGGATGGTTTTGTGTCTTCCTTTTTATTTTTTCAGTCCAACATATGTGATCCCAGCTCATTAGGGACGAAGATTTTGTTGGGTGCAGTTTACAGCTGCCAAGTTTCCTGCACTCTTGCTCCCACCAAAGATGGGACATGCACAGTTGAAAACTATACTGTTGTCCGCTGAGAAATGGAATCATGTGAATCTCCTAGGAACATGCATGCACCATCCTCTATTCAAGTCCCCCCTTTCAATTCCTCTGGCTCTCTCCCCAGGAGTGGAACTGCTGGATGATGTGGTAACTCTATGCTTAGTTTTTTGAGGAATGAACAAACTATTTTCTGCAGGGGAGTGGGTGGGCAGAGCTGTGCTGAAGATGTGGGGAGGGGTGTCCACTGCCAAGTGTGGCTCAGGCAGCACTTCTGCAGGCTCCTCTGGGAGCCCTGGGCTGCTCACCTACCAGGTGTGGCCCCACCGGGAGGGGGTTCCTGGGTTTGGCTGGGGTGCAGAAGATGTGGGAAGTCCTGCCAGTGAGTTAGGAGCGGAATCACTGACAGCAGTGCCTTCCAACGGTGCTGGGGGAACCAGGACCCCCCTTTCTCTCGCTGAGTGGGAAGGATTTCCTTCTGAGAGTTTCGTCACTATCATAGTAACTCATTCAACAAGTATATTTAATGGGCACTTGTATGTGTCACTTTCCTACGGCTGCTGTAACCAAGTACCACAAACTAGGTGGGCTCAAACATTTATCATCTTGCAGTGCTGGAGGCTTGAAGTCTGAAGTCAAGGTGTGGGCAGGGTCATGCTCTCTCTGGGAACTCGGGGGGAGAATCTGCTCTCCTGGGCGTAGCCAGCGTCTTTGGCATTCTCTAGCTGTGGGTGCATCACCCATCCCTGCTTCTGTCTTCTCGTGTCGTCCTTCCTCTGTGCCTCTGACTCTACAGTTCTCCCTGGATCTCTTCTTCTTAGAAGGACAGCGGTCATACTGGACCAAAGGCTCACTCTAGTCCAGGATCGCCTCCTTTTAATTCATATCTTAATCATATCTGCAAGACCCTGTTTCTCTATCAGGTCACAATCACAGGCACCGCGGGTTAGAACTTCAGTGTATCACTTGGGGGAGGGGACACAGTTCAACCTCTACTGGGTACCTTCTATGTGTCTGACACAGCCAGGTGCTGCAGATCCAAGAGCCCCAGGGGGTTTACAGTCTAGTAGGGAGATAGGAATAAACAAACCAAACCACCACAGGTACCTAAAGGTGCTAGGAAGGTAACAACCGGAGGGGAATTTAGAGAAAGGGGCTGGGAGGACTGACCTGACACCAGGTCCCAGGTGGGGCGGAAGCCCTCCCAGGAGGCAGCTTTGAAGGTGAAAGGGTCAGTGGGAGCAGGTGCAGGCGCATTAATAGCAGGAGATCAGCAGGCACAAAGGCCCTGTGTTCAACCCACGGGTGGTGTCTTCCAAAGGCTTAATGCATTGCGGCTATGTGTGAGTGCCCCGAGAGCAGGCGGGTAGGGGCCAGGTGGTACCAGTCCTGCCGTCTTGAGGGGGAGCTGGTTTTATTCTAAGTTCAGGGAAAGCCATTGCAGGATTTTAGCCAGGGAGGTAACATGATCTGATTTCTGATGCTTGGACACTTGAGTTGGGAGGGCTATCTGGGGGCAGCAGAGAGACCAGGCAAGTGTTTCTAAGACCAGCCACAGCCTGGACCGGGTTCTAGAGGTGGAGGTGGGAGCTGAGGGCCACCTGGAGGTGGCAATGGAGTGGATGGAGTGGCTGGCAGGGAGCAGGAGACATCCAGGGGACTCCCAGGATTCTGGCTTGAGACACTGGGTGCATGGAGGTTGTTCCTAGTCAAAGGGGACAACTCATGAGGGGAAGAAGTTTCTGGAAGAAATTTTTTTTTACATTTTTACATTTTGTATATTATCATATGGTAAGATTGACCTTTGAGGGGAGAGTCCTATGAATTTTAATGTGATTCATGTGACCATCACCACAGTCAAGACGCAGCAAGAACAGCCCATCTCCCCACAGACGCCCCCTTGTGGCTACACCCTCCCCCCGCCCCCAGCCCCCAGCCCCCAGCCCCCGGCCAACACTGAGCTCTCTCTCACTGCAGTTTTGTCTCATTGAAAAAGTCTTACAAATGGAGTCGGGCAGCATGTAAGCGGCTTCCTGTGCTCAGCCCAGTGCCCTTGAGGTGTTCATGTTGTGGCGTCGAGCATGGTCCTTTTTACTGCTGAATAGCATCCCACCCAGGTGCTGGAGGCACCAAGGTTCCGTCCATTTACCTGCTGCTTCCAGTTTGGCGCCACCATGAAAAGAGCTGTTCTGAATAGTCATGTAAGGGTCTTGGGTGAGCATAAAACTTTCACTTCTCTTGAGTAAATACCCTTCTGTGGAATTGCAGGGTCACGTGATAAGTGTGTCTGACTATAAGAAACTGCAGAATGGTGTTCCCCAGCGTCTGTGCCCCGGAGGAAGACGGAATTCTGTTTGGACCTGTTGTTGTGAGGGGCCCTTGCGGACATCCAAGTCTGAAGTGCATGCAAGACTGGGCACCAGGAGTCCTGGGCTTAGAGCTGACCCCCTAGGCCATGGGAAGAAATTGCCAGAGCCTGATAAAGAGGGGGAGGATGAGGGCAGTGCTGGCTGGGGATGGAGCCCTGGGAAGGTGGACAGTGAAGGCAACACAAGGTCAAATGTGACCTCGAGAGAGCAGATCTGGGGGAGCTGGGGACGAAGGCTATCTTGGGTGGATTCCAGGGTGAATACAAAAAAAAAAAATGTTAAAAGAATGATTGAGGGGGAAAAAAAGTGATGATGATAAGGTTTTAAGAAGTTTGACCCTGAAAAGGAGCAGGGCAATGGGACGTGAGTGGGCGGGGAGACTGGGGGAGGCAGGGGGGCACCGCAGCACGCTGGGCTCTGCTGCTGCTGCCGGGGGAGTGGAGAGGAGGGGCAGCACTGCAGAGAGTGGTCCGCGTGGGGCGGACACCCTGAGAGGGTGGAGGAGGCCTCCCACCACGTGTAAGGAGAAGAGGGCAGGTGCAGGCCGGCAGATTTAACTTTTAGGCCACTTCTAAGGACCTCATGTCAGTCCCGGCAAGGAAGGGTAGCCATCCTCGGGGTTCCAGGAGGTCTCTTTGTAACGGATGGAAGCAGCACGTCTTGGCGTCCAAGAGAAGCCTGCCTTTGAATTCAGGCTCTTTCGTTGGTTGGTTTATGGCCCAGGGCAAGTCTCTTCAACTTCCCCGAACCTCAGACTCCCCATCTGTGAAATAGGATCCTACTGTCGTGAGGACTGTCTGACAGCTCGCGGGTCAGCTGAAGACTCAATGCGCAGCAGGTGCTCTGGGAATGGGAGCCCTTGTTATTTGTAAGGAGTCAGTATTGAGTCACCTGAACAGAACCCCGTTTCCACTGGGACATTGCTCACTTGGAGGTCCCTCTCCAGCCAAACTGAACCCCTGGATCTCAGCTCCTGTCTGGCTCTCTGCCCGGCCCCCTTCATTAGTCAGTAGGTGGGCAGGAAAAAGAACCATATCTTAACATCTTAGACAGAGAACGTTACTGCTAACAGCATATCAGGGCATGTACGCCCGCACAGCCCAGTGCCTCGCGGGCCAACCCAGAGGACCAGGCATCCTGTGCCTGCCCCCCGCTTGGCAATTTGCAGGACCTGATCAGCTGTAACTGGGGCTAATGAGGCATGGGCAAGACAGACAGGGCTGGAGAGGGGAAATCAGACTGGGGAAGAGGCAGATCAACTCCAGACTAATTTCCAGGTCTTGTTCTGTTCCTGCCCTTGGCCGGGCGGCCAATCCCTACCCCTCAACCGAGGGAGCCTGGAGTGGGTCATTTTGGAGGCTCGCTGGCGTGCCACCCGTAGCAAGCGCGTTTTAGATTCGCACGTGCTCCCTGATATGTACCTGCTCCGGGCCACACACCCCTACCTGCCCCACCTACACGCACGAACCCATTTCCACAAGCACCAGTCGCATGTACATCACACGCCTTGCACCCGGGCTCATGGAGGATGAGCTGGGGCTTCTGCAGGATCCCAGGCTCAACCGGGGGTCTTGGCTGGGCTGCCCTGGCCTTGGGGAGTCCTGTGCCTCCCCCCTATTTGGAGTTGCCTCTTCCTACTCTCTGGGAAAAAACCCACCTCTGGGTTCCCCCCGACCCCTCCCATCCCACTCTCTCAGCCTGAGCAGGTTCCCATACGGACCCTATCGCCAGCCCTGTGCCCCAGAGAGGGGCACATGCCACATCAGGAGTTGGCCTTGACCCCTTCAGCCTTGCCCCTTCCGTGCAGAGGTTTTTCCCCAAACCCAAACCCAGTCACGTCACTTCCCTGAACAATACCTTTCAGCAGCTTTTGGTTGACCTTAGAATCAGGGCTACATGGTAACTCTGTTCACATGGACCACGGACTCTTCCTCCCACCTTCTCTTAGTCCTCAAAGATCAGCCCCCATCACGGCCCGTGCCCCAGATGCTGGGTGCCTCTGACTTGCCTCTGGGCTGCTCTTTCTGCCTGGAACACAACCTGGCCGTCCCCACCCCTCCTGTCTGGCGAACTCCTCATGCCTCAGGGCTTGGCTGGGAGAACGCCTCTCTGGGGCTCCCGAAGGCTGGATCTGGGGAGCCACCCACTCCATCCCCTTCTCTGGCCTTCGAGGGGCACAGGGGTGCCACTGCATCGTCACAGCTGCAGAGCCACGCATGCACACACGTGCACAGCTTACAGACACTCACCCCGTCACTTTCCCTCTTCCACCATCACACCCAGCCCCCCTCACCTTTGCCTGCCCACCGCCTGGGTGTTGGGACCTCCCACAGGGATCTTGCTTTAGTCAACCAGCCTGATCAGCCTGGGTGGGGTGCCTCCCCGGGCCTGGCCATACCCACCACATCACCCCCAGGCCACCCTCCCTGGAGCCCCTCAGCAACCCCCTCCAGCAGCCTCCAGCCTGTTCCCTGGGAAGCTGCCTCTGGCTTTATAATGGATAATAGGATTTATCAATGGACTGGAGGAGGTGATGTATGTTAAAGCACTTAATATAAAAAGGACTTCTCACAGAAGCCCAAATCTGATTTGGCCAATGAACTCGACTGCTGGCCTGATTGCATTCCAGGAGGCGCACCAGCCGACATTTATCCACATTACCCTGAGAAAGCCAGGTCACGGCAGGCGGCCAAGGCCATGCAGACCTGCGCCCAGCAGCTCTGCCCTCCGTCCCCCTCTTCTCGGGGTCTCGGGCCATGACTCGTAGCCTTGGGACCCAGACAGTTCAAGGTCTCCAGCATCCAGGCACCCTCTCCCCTCTAGTACCCCAGCTCTGCCCCAGTCCCACTAATTAGCTGGAAGTCCAGTGTCTTAGAGGCTCCCCTTCCCACGACCCCCAACTCTGTCCTGTTCATCACCCATCACTCCTTGCTGCAGCCGCCTCTCTAGGCTTTTCTCCTGACCACTGCTTGTTGCTTTGATGGCTTCCAATCTCTCCACACTGCTGTGCCCCAGTCAAGGACACAGTCGCCCCCTGAATCCCCCAAAGAAGGTCTGACACCCCCCGCTGCAGGGTTCTGTCACAACTTCACTCAGGCTTGGGGAGCGCCCATGAGAATTCTCATCTAGGAAGCAAACGCCCCAAAGGACAGCCCTTAGCTAGCACTGACCCTGAGGTCCAGCCGCTGGCCACGGCCACGGCCACCTGCTGGCTGGGAAGGGAAACCCTGAGCGCCGGTCCTGTGAGCCCCCAGCCCCCACCCATGGCCACGTCCTTCCTCCCTGCAGTCCAGGCCCCAACCCCAGATGCATGAGCCCCTCTGTGAGGGGAGCACCCTATGTGAGGTCGGCCTTCTCCTCCCATGTCCGCCCTCACCTGCTAACATTCCCAGTCCAGCGTGGGCTCGGAGTCCACTGCCCTATAAACCCAACGGCCCACTGAAATGTTTTTCCTGAAACAAAAGAACCGTCTTTACCCAAAGATAAATGCTCTCTCCGGCAAGAGAAATGGGAAAACGCTGCCGGCTGCGTTAAAATAGAAGTTTGTTTCTAGCAACTCTGGCCTTTAAGGTGTCGGGAACGTGTATATCCACACCCTGAAGGCTCCGCATGGAATGATGCTCGGACCAGTGGGGAAAAAGCAGGGGAGACACTGGGCAGGGGTGATCAATTCCCAAGACCCCCGGGCCCCTGGGCCTTCCTTGCTGCCCCCAGGCTCACACTGAGGGGCCCCTGAGTGCTCTTAAATCCCTGTGGCTTTGATTGTTGAGCGGGAGCCAGCCTGGCCCTTCCTCCCTGGCTCCGGCACCAGCCCCCAAACTCACTGCCGCCCCATCTTTTCCCAGGAGCGATGACATCACTCTTCCCGGCAGCCAGGAGTTGACCTACATTCTTCCGCCCTCCTGTTTGGGAGGCGCTCCAAACACCCGCTCCTCTCGCCCTGAGGAGGGGAGGGCCCGGTGCACGATTTTCGTGAAGCGCTGGTGCCAGTCCTGGGTCCAGATGGCGCCCCCGCCAGCAGCTCCCAGGCACTGCCCGCCCCTCCCTGCCGGGCAGGGCATGCTCGGGCCTGGCGCAGGCTGGTACCCCTGCCGCCCTGACGACCGCTTCGTGCTTGGGGCTTCACGAGGCTGTCAGGCCCCAGCTGGGCCCGGCGGGTAGACGGGATGGAGAAACACGTCAGTCTCCTCCTGGCAGGAGCAGAATACGTTTTCCCAAGAACTTGGGTTGTCTGGGACGGTCTTCCCCTGGAGGTGAGGCCGGGCCCTGCCTCCAAATGGTTGTGGTCCCCTGGGGCCCGTTAGGGACTCATCAACCCGAGGAAAAGGAACCACTTAGTGACTTAGAGGAGAAGGCAGCTGCGGCCCCCTCTCTGGAGGACAGGCAGCTGGGCCAGCTTCCGGTGGGTGAGTGGCTGCACCCCGCAGCGGGCCTTGCCAGGGGTCAGGGGTCAGGCCAGAGGACCATGACTCACCATGTGTGTGAGCAGGGGTGGCAGCTGCCAGCAAAATGCAGGATGCCCGGCTACATTTGAATTTCAGATAAAGAACAAGTCATTTTCTTAGTATAAGTGTGTCCCCAATATTTCACGGGACATGCAGGCTCACCTCGTTTTACCGCGCTAAATGGACTGAACTTCACAGTTATTTCATTTTTGAAACTTGAAGGTTTGCAGCAAGCCTGCGTCGGGCAGTCTGTCGGCGCTGTTTTCCCAACAGCATTTGCTCGCCTCTGCGCCACATTTTGGTAATTCTCGCCACATTTCAAACTTTTTCATTATTGTTACGTTTGTCACAGGGATGGATGATCTGTGGTCTTTGCTGTTACTACTACAACCCGCTGAAGGCTCAGGTGATGCTTAGCATTTTTTTAACAATAAAGTGTTTTTTAAATCAAGGAACATCCATTGGGTTTTGAGACGTAATGCTGTTGCACACCTAACAGACTACAGGATAGTGTAAACAGAGCTTTCCTATGTGCCGAGAAACCGGAGCGTTCATGTCACTCGCTTTATTACGATGTTGCTTTTTTGGTCTGGAAGTGAGCCTGCGATGTCTTCGAGACGGGCCTGTACTTATACTAAAAAATTATTCATTGCTTACCTGAAATTCAAATGTCAGGCATCCTACATTTTTATTTGTTAATCTGGCAGCCATAGTGACAGGAGGCTCTTCAGGGAAGGGACTCTAAGAGGACAGTGGGCGTGTCCCCCTGGTGGTGGCCCCCAGGGAACTAGAGAACGGGTCATCTGATTGGGGGGCTGTTGGTGCTGAGGGGCTCTGGGGTGGGGTGTTGGCAGGACAGTAAGGATAAGGGGAACCGTCCCTTGAGGCTGAGCAGCTGGGAGCTGCCGGGTCAGGCCAATCTTGGTTCCCAGGAATCCCCACGCTCCCACCTCTGTCACTTGTTGGCCATTAGCAATGGCAACGTCGCTGGCATTGATGGAAGAGTCGCTATGTGCCCGACCGTGTGCTAAGCACTCCCCATGTGGCAGCCTGTCCCATCCTCTAACAGCCCTGTCCCATGGGAACCATCAATTCCCCAGTTTTACAGACCAGGAGACTAAGACCCTGAGGCTGGTCACCTGCCACCACCCTGCTCCAGCCGTGACACTGCCTGGCCTTCGCTGAGCTGGCCCTCCGTGCCAGACGCTCAGCCTTATCTCCTTCCTCCACCTCCGTTCACTCAACAGCTATCGATTGAGGGCCCACTGGGTGTCGGACAGTGTGTTCGGCACTCACGAATAACCAAACAGAAAAGTTAAAAATCTAAGATGTAATTCAGCCCCTCCCATTTGCAAACAAGAGGTCTGAGACCTGAAGAAGTGACTGGCTCAAGGTCACCCAGCAAATCAGGAGTAGAGCGTGTGCTCTGAATCCAGCGCTGACTCAGCATCGCTTTCCCCCTCCCTCCTCCACCCCCACCCTGCTCCCTTTCGGAGCCGCTCCTGCTGCATCCAAAGGGCCGAAGCCCTGGGATTCTGTGATGGGGTGGGGGCGGGGAGGGGGCACAGCCCGATGGGCTAGTGGTGGACTGCTGGCCAGGGGCAGGCCCCCTGGGCTGACTGGCCTTGCACCATCTCTCTGTTCATTATTAAATGATGCTTCCTGATGGATGAGCCAAAAAGTGCTGGGTAGCGGGGTCAGACGGCTCAGGGGATGGTTTTCTGGTGAGGTGGATGGTTCTTGAAGGTCAGATTCAGAAAGCAATTCCTTGGGAAAATTGATCCCATGGATGCAGGAGAGATATCCGGGCTAGAGGTGCAGACAGGAGTCTGGACCACCCTCCTGGGTCTAGTTGCAGCAGCTGGTATTGGGAGGGAAGGTGGGAAAGCGAACTTCTTTCTCCCCGATTTCCTTGGCCAAGGCTGGGCCTCAGAATTGGCAAGCAGGGCTATGGGTGGCGGGCATGCGAGGAGCCCCTGGTGGTCTTCCCCACCGGCCTGCATTATCCAAGTGGAATCGGCATAAGACGAGAGTCCACAGAGACACAGGGTAAGAGCGCAGCGATGAAGTCCAAGTCTGCCTAGCAGCCGACAGTTCTGGGCGGCGGGGAAGGCGGACATGCTGTGTTTGGGGGACTTGTGGGTGGGCTGGGCTTTTCTGAGCCCATGTCTGTCTCAGAGCCAGCATTGGACGCTCTCCAGGCCACCACCCTGCTGCTCGCTTGACACACTTCCTAATGTCAGGCTCACCAGCTGTGTGACCTTGGGCAACTTACTGAACCTCTCTGTGCACATTTCCTTATCTGTAAAATGGAGATAGTAGTTTTCATAAGGTTCTTGTGAAGAACGGATGCATTCATTCAAGGAAAGCTCTTTGCGTCTAGACACTCATAAGTACAAGAAATGAGAAAACCAGCAGGACACTAACGTCTGCCAAGCACTTAAATGCATTAAGAAAGTGCTTCATGGGCTGTGTCTGGGTTGCTCCTGCCATCAACCGGATGAGGTAGGTGCCACTGCCATCCCTATTTTACAGATTAGAAAACTGAGTCCGAGGGAAGTTTAGCGACTCTCCTAAATTCACCCGGTCAGTGGCAGAATATCCCAGGCCAGTGCGCCCAGGGGCCGGGGCTGCCATCTTACAATCAGCAGGAAGGGCAGGAGGAGAAGTGCCAGCCCCCACGGGCTCCCGTTTGCCAGGCTGGGTGGTGTGGCAGGTGCGTTGCTTATGTCCGTGGGCTTATTCCAAGTTCGTGAATGACCAGTGTCACCAGTCCTCACGACAGCCCGTGGCGTAGCCAGGACGGTTGCTCCCCCTTCTCCAGGTGAGAAAACTGGTGCTCAGATTGATGAAGAACTTGTGCGGGGCCCCTCAGCTCTGTGCATGGGGGCGGCGGGGGCGGGGTAGAAGCTCCGTCCACTGATCCGGGGACCCCAGTTCCCACGGCACCGGCCCCCCAGGAGGGCGGACGTTCAGTCTGGGCTCTGGTGTCAGCTGCCCGGATTCAAGTCCTGGGTCTGCCCCCTTCTCAACTAGGGGACCTCAGGCAGCTCAGTGCACCGCCCCAGGCCTGTTTCCCCATCTGCACAACGCAGGTGATGATAGTATGTTGCTCACAGGACCATTGTGAAGGGCTGTGTTCATCCGGGTGGAGCTCTGAGAACGGTGCCTTGTACCGGCTGTGTTCACCAGCCAGACTTTCTTCAAGGCACAACGTGATAGGTTGATGCAGAGAGTAAAACCAACCTCTGAAGGCTTGTACGAGAGATCACAGTAGAACCCTGGCTCCCAGGCTGAGTCATTCAGGTCACCGCTTCACTGTTTCCCAAACATCCCAACTACTGATTCATTTGTTTATTAATAGCTTTACTGAAATGTCATTTACATGCCCAGATATACTCATTTAAAGTGTACAATTCAGTGGCTTTCAGTATCTTCACAGAGTTGGACAGTCATCCCCACTATCAATTTCAGAACATCTTCCTTACCCCAGAATGAACCCCGGACCATCCAGCGGCCACTCCCGTTCTCCCCTCCCCCACCCCCGCCGCCCCCGGCAACCATGAATCTACTTTTTGTCTGTGCTGGACATTTCCTGTAAGTGGATTCATACAATATGTGGCCTTTTGTGTCTGGCTTCTGCACGTAGCATGATGTGTTCAAGGTTCACCCACGCTGCCGCAGGTGTCCCTTCTGTGGCTGAGTAATATTCCAAAGTGCGGACACATCGCATTTAGTTTTCCTGTTGCTGGACGTCTGAGACTTGTTTCTACCTTTCGACTATTATGAATCGTGAGCATTCATGGACACGTTTTTGTGTGGACATGTTTTCATTTCTCTTGGGTAGATACTGAGGAGCAGAATTACTGGGTCATCTCATAAGTCAGTCTCGCCTTTTGAGGAAGGGCCAGCCTGCCTTCCAAAGTAGCTGCGTCATTTCGCACCTCCACCCACAGTGTACACAGGTTCTGTTTCCTCCACGGTCTCACAGTCATGTGCTACTATCTGTGTACGTGTATGTTTAATGGAAGTGTAGTTGATTTACAATGTTGTGTTAGTTTCTGGTGTACAGAATAGTCCTTCAATTGTACGTATGTTCTATTTCATTATAGGTTATTACAAGCTATCAAATGCCATTCCCTGGGCTAATCCTTCTCTGTGTTTTTGATAATAGCCATTCTGAGGGTGTGAGGTAGGAACCCCTTGTGACTTGATTTGCATTTCCCTGCTGGTTCATGATGTGAGCATGTGCTTCTTGGCTATTTGTGTGTCTTTTTGGAAGAAATGCCTATTCACATCCTTTTCCCATTTAAAAAATTGAATTCTTTTCATTATTGAGTTGTAAGAGTTTATTAAATGATACGTCTCTTATTAAAGATAAGATTCACAACATTTTTCTCCCAGTCTGTGACTTAGCTTTGCACTTTTCCGAGGGCATCCTCTGAAACACAAAAGTATTTAATTTTGATAAAGTCCAGTGTATCTGTTTTTTTTATCCTGTGCCTTATAGTTTGGGTGTCATGTGTGAAAAAAACCATTGCTTAATCCAGCATCATGAAGATTCACTCCTGCATCTCCTTCCCAAAGGTACCTGGTTTTGGCTATTTCATAGAGACCTTTGATCCACTTTGAATTGACTTGTTTAGGACATAAGGTAGAATTCCAACTTCAATCTTTTACATCAAGAGATCTCACATTATTTCTTTCTTTTCTTACTTAATAATTTCTTTAAATGAATATTCTTTTAAAATTTGGCCTCACCTAGGCAATAATATTTTTGAGATTCCCAGGTTTGGTGAGTTTGTCACTTGAAGAAAATCCTGTGTAATCAAAAATAAACAGTAACCATCATACTGTTTTATAGCTCCTGCCCACATCTTCCCCGTCATCTTGTCTGCTCCACATTGGGAGAAGGTGCTGATTATCCTGAGTACTGGGAGGAGGGAGAATATAGCAGGGGCTGATGGGAGGCAGGGATTGTGAAAGGCTTCCATGCAGAAGTGATATTTGGCCGTGAACCTAACACTCCCTCTAGGTGTTAGCTTTAGGAGAAGGGGGTGGAGTCTGGCCGTGCTATCCAAGTGGAGGGAACAGCACGTGCAAAGGACCAGAGGAAAGCGGGGTTAGAAGGCCTGCTGGACAGAGCTGGGGAGAGACACAGAGACAAGGAGAGGCATAGAGGAACACAGAAAGAGAGCCAGAAAGGTCGAGCCCTATGCGCGCGCACACACACACACACACACACACACACACACACACACACACGGGCAGCATCACCCAGAGCTCCCTGCAAAAGTCAGGACATCTGAGAAGCACCTCCATTGACTGGGTTCTGTTTCTGTGCCAGCCCCTGTGAGGCTTCCCCCACACTGTGTAGGCTCCTCCTGGCAGCCCTGCCCAGCAGGGAACCTC
Source organism: Vicugna pacos (assembly GCF_048564905.1). Classification (NCBI taxonomy): domain Eukaryota; kingdom Metazoa; phylum Chordata; class Mammalia; order Artiodactyla; family Camelidae; genus Vicugna; species Vicugna pacos. The sequence goes on along the minus strand of NC_133010.1, from coordinate 4,373,151 downwards.
TTCTCTCTTTGAGAAAGCACCGTGCTCATTCCAGGGCTCAACCAGGGAGGGCAGGGAAGCCCAGACACCCCCTGGGAGATGAAGATGGTGGGAGGGGCTGGCCAGCCTGGGGCCTGAGCAGAGCCGGAGTCAGAGAGGGACGTCTGGATTTGGGTCCAGAGTGCGTGACTTCGGACCAGCTTCTCCCTCACCTGTCCCCCCCCTCTCATGGGCCAGTCCAGCTCTCATGTCCCACAACCCTGTACTATCATCATTAACAATAGACGTCTCAGATTCAGCTGCTCTTTTACGGACTTTTAACCAGCCAAGTTCAATGTTGTCACCCGAAGTTGAGATGGCATCTTTTCTTTATGTAGCTGATATCTAAAAATATCCCATCCTCAGGCCAGGGGCATGGAGTACATTCCTGGCTCCACGCAGCTGGGGTGTTCCTCTCCAGCTAGCTAAGTGGGATGTTAAATATGAATTCAGATGAAAAAAGTTAAAACTTTCCAAGGTCAAATACATTCTGCAAATAAATATTTGTTAAAATCAGCCAGTTTCTTTCCTGCAGGACTTGTCAGAGCCTTTAATATGCAGATGCGTACTGCGTGGAGGGGTTGGTCAGGGAGCAGGGTGTGAGGGCACTAGGAAAGCATCATATATGTTGACCAGTAAGGTTCAAGCACAAGACCTTTCTTTGCAATGGATGATCTTTGGGCTCTAGTGTCCCCAGGAAGAAGGGTCCATCCAAAATACCAAAGCTGCCTTCCCGTTGTCCTCTGTTTCTGTCCCAGAGCTGAGCACATAGCAGGCCCACAGTACTTGTGTGGGAGTGGGTCGGAATTCCAGAGAAAGAATGAACAGCCTTTCTCATGCCCTGTTTACTTCTGCTGCAGTAAAACCTTGACACGGTTAGGGTCCAGGTAACATGGGGTTAAAATAACACAGACTTAGCACCGGCTAACCCCCACGGACAGCGCCTTCGCTCTGCATCAGAATTCAAAAGACATCCTTGGACCTGGGAACTGAGAATCACAAACAGTACATGGTGTGTGATGCAGAGCAAATATTTGTTTCCCAAACAGGTCCATGATGCACCTGCTTCTCCTGAGAGGAAGGGCTGTGTGAGCTCAGGAACCAGCCGCCTTCCCCACCTAACCTGGTTTCCGGTTTTCAAATAACATGTGTCACCTGCTTAAAAAAGTAACACCTGCTCACTATTAAAGAACATAGCAAAACATGCAAAGTGACAAAAGAAGGAAACAGAAATCATTTATAATCCTACCCGCCCCTTGCCCCAGGACAGGTGCAGGAATACACTCAGATGCATTGTCTGCTGGTGTTTTGGGTATGGATGCTCATATTTAAACATAATCAGAAGCTGCCTGGGTGGTCTGTTTGGGTTGCTGCAACAGTACCACAGACTTGGGGGGTGGGCCTTAACCTGCAGGCGTTTTTTTATTTTCTCACAATTTTGCTGGCCAGAAGGCCAAGATCAAGGTGCTGGCAGGGTTGGTTTCTAGTGAGATCGCTTTTCCTGTCTTGCAGATGGCCAACGTCCCACTGTCCTCAAATGGGAGAGAGCGAGCTCTGGTGTCTTTTATAAGGGCACCTCCTTTTATAAGGGCACCAACCCTATTGGATCAGGGCCCCACTCTTCTGACCTCCTATAACTTTAGTTACCTCTCTAAGGACTCCAGCTCCAAATACAGTTGCATTGGGGGTTAGGGCTTCAACATATAAACCTGAGGCGGACACGGTTCGGTCCACACCACTATAATACATGCACTTCGGTTTCCTTTTTTTAAAAAAAATTTTCAATCCATAGTCTAGCCCACATTAGCCTCTTGGACTCTGGAGTTGAATACCTCTGAGTTCCAGCCCCGATCACATTTTTGGGATCTCTGTGACTCTGGGCAAGATACTTAACCTCTCTGAGCCTCCTTTTCCTCGTCTGTGAAATGAAGTACTGAAGACAGAACCAGCTCTTGTGGTCAGTCTCTGGCTGAATGAGATGCCCAGCAGCGCACAGCAAGCACTCGCCATGTGTGGTCTTCTCATTTGTGTTAGGAGCACTCCCCAGGGCTCCCAAAAGCCTTGGACAACATAATATTCAATAGCTTTATTTTTAATAGCTTAATATTTAATAGCACTCCAGAGCACGGATGTGCCTAATTTCCGTAACCATCCTGCTAGGTGATTGGAGGGCAGAGAGAAATTACGAGGAAGGCGGCCCTGGCACTTCTGAAGCCAGCAGGCAGTGTGTTAATCTGCAGGGCTGCTAGAAACTTGGCATGGAAGGCTGGCCTCCCAGCCGTGCTCTGGTCAGATGGAGACAAAGAGGGCAGGAGGAGAGCAGAAGAGCCGGAATGAAGGGGCTGGCGGGATGGATATGCAAGGCGGGAAGTCACATCCTGGGCGGATGAGAAGCATCACTCGGCCCAGTGGAAGGTGGGGTGTAAAGAGAACGGGGATGTTACGAGCTAGAGAAGAAATGCTGGTTGAGTGTTTGGGAGACAATCTCTGAGATGCTGGGGGTCAGGGAGGGGAAGGGCTGCACACGCCAGGCACCCCTGTCCTCAGTGGCCCACTGGGCGCAGCTTTCTCCCTGCTGTCCCCACCGTGGCTGTCATCCCCACAGACAGAGCACCCTCCACGGAGCAGCCACAGTGGTATACAAGGTCGGAGCCAGAGCAGGACACCTCCAGCCTTCCAGTGGCTTCCAGACAGAATCCAGACTGTATGTCACCATCCGGCCTCCTCCTCCCCTCTTAGCTCATCTCAGAACTCACAGGTTGAGCTCTTAGCCCGAGGGTCTTCCCTCACGCTCTTGCCTCCTTCCTGAAGGTTCTCCCCACCTTGCCTGAGTCACTTTTTTAAAAAACTTTTTATTTTTAATTTTTAAAATTGAAGTATAGTTGATTTATAATGTTGTGTTAGTTTCTGGTGTACAGCACAGTGATTCATTATACATATACATACATATATTCTTTTTCAGATTCTTTTCCATTATAGGTTATCACAGGATATTGAATATAGTTCCCTGTGCTATCCAGCAGGTCTTTGTTGTTTCTCTGTTTTGTATATAGTGGTGTGTATCTGCAAATCCCAGACTCCCATTTTATCTCTTCCCACCCCCTTCCTCCCTGGTGACCATAAGTTTGTTTTCTGTCTGTGAGTCTGTTTCCATTTTGTAGATAAGTTCATCTGGGTCATTTTTTTTTAGATTCCACATATAAGTGATATCATATGATATTTGTCTTTCTCCTTTTGGTTTATCACGTAGTATAATAACCCCTAGGCCCATCCATGTTGCTGTAAATGGCATTATTTCTTTTTTTATGGCTGAGTAGTATTCCACTGTGTGTGTGTGTGTGTGTGTGTGTGTGTGTGTGTGTGTGTGTGTGTGTCACTACTTCTTTATCCAGTCATCTGTTGATGGGCACGTAGGGTGCTTCCATGTCCTGGCTATTGTAAATAGTGCTGCTGTGAACATTGGGGTGTACGTATTGTTTTTGGAATAGAGTTTCCTCCAGATACACGCCCAGGAGAGGGATTGTTGGATCATAGGGTAAGTCTATTTTTAGATTTTTAAGGAATTTCCACACTACTTTCCATAATGGCTGCACCAAAATACATTCCCACCAGCAGTGTAGGAGGGTTCACTTATCTCCACACCCTCTCCAGCATTTATCGTTTGCGGACTTTTGAATGATGGCCATTCTGACCAGTGTGAGGTGATACCTCATTGCAGTTTTGATTTGCCTTTCTCTGATAATTAGCAACACTGAGCATTTTCTCATGTGCCTATTGGCCATTTGTACGTCTTCACTGGAGAAATGTTTGTTTAGGTCTTCTGCCCATGTTTTGGTTGGGTTGTTTGTTTTTTTGTTACTGAGTTGTATGAGCTGTTTGTATTCTGGAAATTAAGCCCTTGTCAGTTGCCTGAGTAACTCTGGATGCTCCTTCAGGTCTTAGTTGAAAGCCGTTCTTCCTGGCAGCCTCTCCTGCTTTCCCCAGACTAAGCGAAGACCCCCCCCATGACACCTTCTCCTTTGAGTAACAACTGACACTCATTAAAGATTTGCATGATTATTATTTTTAAATTGTCTTGATTAATTTTGGTTCACAGGTAATTGAGCAGACTGTACAGAGAGTTCCAATACCCATTTCCCCACACAGCTCCCCCGTTACTAGCCTCTTGCGTTCATGTGGTACCTTTGTTACAGCTGATGAACGATCATTGATGTGTTATTGCCAACTAGAGTCCACAGTTAACGTTAGGGCTCTGTCTTGGAGCTGGGTTGAGCTGGGTTTTGACAAATGCATAATGTCATGTATCCACCATGACAGTGTCACACAGAATTGTGTCACTGCCCTAAAAATCCCCTGGGCTCCAGCTATCCAGTTCCTGCCCCTCCCCCAGTCACTGATTTTTTAAAATTATCTCCCTGCTGGACTCTATCCTCCATCAGAGCAGGGACGCCTATCTGCTTTGTCGACCATTAGACTTGCTCTTCCCAGCTCAGAGCCTGGCATACAACAGGCACCCTATAAATAAGTTTCTTTGCATATTTTAATAAAAATAAAATTCTACCAAACACGTTATTCTGCAACTTGCTTTTTACAAATATTGACACTATATCTTGGAAATCTTCCCATATCAAAATATAGAGCACACTCTCTCTCTTTAACTTTTCATTATGAATTATTTCCAACATCCACACAAAACTAGGACGTACTCTCATGAACTGCCGTATACCTAACACACAGCTTCAGCCGTTACCTCATAGCTCTTCTTGTTTCGCCTGAATCTCTGCCCATGTTCCCCCTTTCTGTGTTATTCTGCAGCAGATCCCAGACATCAGATCATTTCATCTGTAAGGATGTGTGTGTGTCCCTAAAGATAAGGACTTTTTAAAAAGGAACCACAATACCATCACTGAACTTAACAAACATTCATTTTTTAATATCACCAAATATAGTCAGTGTTCAAATTTCCAGTCGTCTTGTGAATATGTGTTTTGCTCATCTGAGTTTAGAGGCTGTTTGAACCAGGCTCCCAGTGAGGTCCACGCCCTGCCCTTGGTCGTGATGCCTTTGAGATTTCTCTTGATCTTGGTCATCCACCCACCACATCAAGTTTTGCCCCTTTGCAATTCATCCTTTCTAGAAACTATGTCATCACTTCTGGAGTTTCCCACAGTCTGGATTTTGCTGACTGCGTCCCCCCGGTGTTGTTTAGTACATTTCTCTGTCCTCTGTATTTCCTGTGAATTCGTAGCTGGGTCCAGAGTGTTGATCAGATTCAAGTTCAGTGTGTCTTGACAAGGCTGCTTCAGGGTAGAGTGTATCCGCCCATCAGGAAGCTGTTCTCAGGTTGCTTCTCTGTGGATGCTCTGTGCCTAAAGCCGTCTGTTCAGTAGGGGACGCTAAGTGGGGACTAATTCTATCTTTCCTTCTCCAATTATCAGCTAGAATGCTTCTATAAAAAGAAACATCCTCTCATCAACTGTTGGTTACCTGGAGGAACAGTTATATAGGACAGGCAAGGCAAATACTTGATTCTTTCCTTTTATTTACTGGGTTCAGAATAATGAGTTGCCTATAAATATTTGAATGAAGGAATGGATAATGCATGTGTGGATGAATTGACAGGGGCTTGAGTCGGGGCTTCTCTCTGCCCTCAAGGGCATGGGTGCAGGCTGCAGCCGAGAGCGGAGGTGCAGCCTGGGGCCAGGTCCACCTCTACACAACCAGGGGCAGGTCCCCCTCACTCCCTGTCAACCCGCCACGGTTGAGAGCAAAGGTGATCAGAAGCTGCGTTATTAAGAAATGCAGCACCTGGGACAAGGGCACCTCATCTTGGAGAAGACCCACAGCAGTGAGCCAGGGGAAGGCCCGGGGACGGGGGTGTTCCCTTGACGGGTGGGGAATCGGGAACATTTGTCCCGGGGGAGAGTCGTGGCAGGTTGGACCAGTAGCCTCAAGGGTCCCTCCCAGCCCCTCCCAGCCCCTCCTGGGAGCCAGGCCGGCCCGCCCGCGAGCTCGCTGACGCCCCTGCCCCCTCCGTGTTCCCCCAGGTGCAAGTGCAACCTCCACGCCAACCTGTGCTCCGTGCGCGAGGGCAGCCTGCAGTGCGAGTGCGAACACAACACCACGGGCCCCGACTGCGGCAAGTGCAAGAGGAGCTTCCGCACGCGCTCCTGGCGGGCCGGCTCCTACCTGCCGCTGCCCCACGGCTCTCCCAACGCGTGTGCCTACCGCGCCCCTCCCCACCAGGGCCCCGCGAGGTCCCGGTCTCCAGGAGCTGTGGATTCCATCACTCCCATGCACACACGGCATGCACAAACTTGCAAGCATGCCCACGCTGACACACAGGCACTAGCACAGGCACACGCGCGCGCACTCCTTGTGACTCAGCTCCTGAGCGCCAGGCCTTGTGATCAGACCCTCTGGCGTGACTGCATCCTGCCCACCCCGTCCTCAGGAACCGAGGGGAGCGGCTCAGCATCCTCCCTGCCTTCCTTCCTTCCCCTTCTTGACCCCAAGGCAGGAGAGAGGGCCCGCAGGGTGTCAGGAGCAGTGGGGACCCTTCACTCCAGGCTGACCGTGGCGAGCAGCTCCATTCCTCCTAACCAGCCTTACGGGGCATTTACAAGGTGCTGCACAGCAGCGAGTGCTGGGCGGGGGTCCCCACGCCCTCGACCCTCAGGGCGGCTCCTGGAAGTGGGCTTTCCCTTATCCCATTTTACAGAGGGGTCCTCTGAGGCCCTGGCCCCTGCCCTCTGCACTATCCTCTCCTCTCCTGGCTCAGCCTTCCTGTGCCGGAGGCCAGCCTCAGGGGGTGCCCGTACACCCCTGCATCGTGAACACCCTTGGGGGGCCACCCATTATCAGCCCCCAGCATAGTCCACGGGTGTCTCCATGAAACCAAGAATTTCCGGGCGCTGCTGCACTGCCACGGATAAGGGCCCGGGCTGGTACTGGGTGGGGTCTCCCCAGTCCCCCCACCCTAGTGATTTCACTGATGTCTGACATTCGTGCTTTGACAAGGACGCTGCACGTGGCACTGTGTACACAGCTTCTCAGCCCTCACCGTAACCTCTGGAGGGGTATTTTTAGAATTCCCCCACTCTCTGGATGAGCAAACTGAGGCCCAGTGACTGTCAGTGCCCCTCGATTTAGCAGCAAGTTAGGTGCCAGCAACTGGACCCGATTCCAAAGCCAGGCAGGGCGGCAGGCTTCTGCAGCAGGACGGCTCCGCCCGCGCCTTCAGGGCGCACTCCTGGCAGCCCCTCCGTCGGCACCCCTGCCACCGACCAGTGAAAGATTTATGTAACTTCAGGCTGATCAAAGCTGGAAGCCTCACAATGAGGCTGTGACAGACACGTCCTGTCCTATGTGTTCTGGGCAGCGACTCCACAGGCTTTTGAAGGGTGACTTGCCAGGCTCACAGCGTGCGGGTCTTCAAAGACACAGGTTGTGCTCGGGGCGCCAACAGCCCGGCCCCGCCTGGCTCCCTCCCCACGGGGTGCCTGACCCGTCTCTTTGGTGCCAAAACCATTTCTTGAACCCTTTCTTTAGTCGCTGTCACCTCCCTCTGACTGGTAGTCTCGCCTCCTTTCATCCGTCCTGCTGACCTCACCCACCTCCTCCCCGCCTGCTCCCTGCCTTGTCTCTGTGCCCCATCCTCCTCCTGGAAGGATCCTTTGAGGTCCCCCGGCACCCACAACAGAGACCCTTACCTGCAGGTCATGCACTGTGGGGTCCCCAGGCTCAGCTTCCAAGACTCCCTCACTGCCTGCCGCCAGGGTCACCAGGAGAGGTCCACCCACCACATGCACCCCTGCCCACACCCCAGCTTCCACCTGAGGGCTTCCCGGAGCGCAGAGCGGCTCCATCCTCGGTCAGGAACACCTGGGGTGGGGGGTGGAGCTTGGGCGCCGGCTCTTTCCGCCTGAGACTGATCATTCCTGCCCTAGTATCGTAAGTCCCCTGGTCAAACCCGTCCCTGGGGCACAGACACACAGGGACAGAAAAGCCCGGTTGGGATCAGGCCTCGGCCACTCACAGCTGGGTGGCCTTGGACAAACCATTTCTTCTCCTGAGCCCTGTTTTCTCGTCTGTAGAATCAGGACCCTAATAAAACCCCTGTGGGACTGTTGTGAGGCCTGAGTGGCCCGCAGGCAGAACTCTCTCAACACCTGTGAGTTGAGAGATTATCTTCCAATCAGTGGTTCAGCTGTCCCTGAATTTCCCCTGAAGGGAGCAGGCACCGTGGTTTCTCTTTGGTGCCCAGTAAATTAGTCTGCCCCCGTGGTTGAGACCCTCATTTTCTGTGACATCCCATTGCCCTCCAGAGAATGTCTCCCTGCCTCTTTGTCCTGCACTGGAGGACCCAAGAGTCTAAAATCAAACAAGAAGGGTGTGTGCAAAGCCCCCAGTGGAATGTTTGGCCCTTATCAGTACGTCCCCGGTTAGGGTAAGTCACAGCTCTGAGACTCAGTTTCTCCATCTGCAAAATGGGCTAATAGCAATCCCTCTCAGGGTGCCGGTGAGGATGGAGTGGATAATCCAACCCAGTCCTCACATAGTGAGGTGCCCAGGCCCCCTAGTTTCTTGCCCCTGGCCCTGCCTCCCCCTCCTCTGCAGGGAGGTGGCGGCCAGGCCCCTTACTCTGCTGTGACCCTTCTCTTCCTGCAGGTGCCGCTGCGGGCTCCGCCATTGGCAGTAAGTACACAGCTGGGTCACCGCCCTGGGGAAGGTGACTGGGACCCTCAGTGCACGAGCCTCTTTGCACGTCCTGGAAAGAGCTGGAGAGAGAAGAAGGGGCTTTGCTGCCCCCACTGAGCCCAGGGGCCTCCCCACCCCTCCTCTAATCACGCCACATTTGCTTTCCCCCTCCTCACTGCCTCCTGCCTGTCTCCTAATTTCTCCCCTCCAGCCTCTTGGCCAGTGCTGCTTTGGAAAGGTCCCCTTCCGCACCCCCAGGTGAACTCCCCGCTTCTCCCTCTCCTGTCAGGCAAGGGGGGGTGACCTTCCCCAACCAGTGGCAGAATCCCCACCCCCACCTCCCTGGGGCTGACCGTGGGGTTTGGCCTCCCTCCGGGCAGCCTGAAGCTGTCACCTCTGCAGCCGCTCCCCTGCAGTGAGGCTGGGGGAGGTAAGTCCGCATCTTGATGCATCCAGGTCAGCTCAGGTCCCAGAGCAGTCAGACCATCTGAGTCGGGGAGTCCTGAGAACTCAACAGGGAATGTGAGGGAGGGTGGGAGGGTGACGGACAGACTGTCATGAGTCACCATCAAGTACTCACAGCACCGGGCATCGGCTAAGCAGGACACTTGGATTATGTCCTTTCCTCCTTCCAGCTCCCGCCCCCCGGACAGGTAGGTATTGTCACCTGCTCTGAGATGCGGCAGGAGAGGACTTGACAGAGTCAAACCGCCAGCTAGCGGCAGACCCCCCCCACATCTCAGAAAGGCTTCCGGGGGCGCGGCCTCCCTCCTCCAGGGCTCTTTAGGCCCACACTCGCCCCCAGGTGGCTCCCTGCTGGGACACCAGTGGACAGAGAGGGGGCCAGAGGCGGCTGGATCTGGTGGGGACACCTGTCCACTCAGTGGGGTCGTAAGTAAGTTGCTCCTCTGTGTTTCGGTCCCCCACCGACCCCCCACCCTCTCTTACTTTTCTCATCTCTCACCAGGCATCAGCAGGTCCCAGAAAGACCCCGTCCCCCAAGTCCCTGTGGCCACTGTGGCCACGAGGGTGGACCCCACCACTCCTGCCCCCTCCACGTCCACTGCTGGGGCCCCCGTGGCCCCCAGCACCCCACAACCCACAGGTGGGTACCCAGGTACAGCCCCAGCTGCCCTGCCCTTTCCCGCTTCTTGCCCGAGTCCCCGCCTCTCTCTGTGATGTATGATGTGGGAGGCATCAGCCCCGGGGAGGGCAGGGGCTTGGCTTTTAGTGTAGAGAAGGCTAGAGCTGCAGAGCCAGAGCCGCCAGAGCGTGAGGCCAGGAGGCCTCCAGGCCGTCTGGATCCACCTGTCATGGGGCCCCAGCCAGGGGATCCAGGGCTCACTTCAAGGTCCTAAATCCTCTTCCTCCTGCGCTGCCCCAAGGCACTGCTCAGGAGGACCCCAGACAGGTGTGGCCAAAAGGACAGGGTGTGACCTCGGAGGATGGGGCCCTGTGGCTGGAAGGCCACGTAAAAGTTCCCTCAGAGCTGGGGCCTGTCTCCCAGTGATGTTCCTGCCTCCAGGGAGCCAGCCCAGCTCCACCCACACCCAGCTCTGTCCCCATCGCCCCTCAGCAGCCCGCCCCTAGAAATTAGGGGGTGCAGGGTCAGCCAAGAAGGCTGATTCCTCAGATCAGCAAGGCAGAAGGGAACCTCTGAGCTGGGGTCCTCAGATTACAGACTGCTGGGCCTTTCAAGACTGAGTGTGGGGGCAGGGCCAGGCCAGGGGTGTGTTCAAGGCTTGGGGTGTGGGGGTGGCTCTCTGGTGTCACCTCGGGTCACCTTGGGAGTCCCACAAGACCCTGCCTACTGCAGGTGCCAGGAGTCCGAAAGGATTCATCCTTCCCAGAGGGTGCCAGGAGGATGTGGCCAAGGGCAGTTCCTCCTGGTCCCACCAGCCAGGAAGTGGTACCCCAACAGTGACCCCCACCCTGTCCCCACCTGCCTCTGCGTGGGGGGGATGACACTGTGGGGGCTCCTTACTATTTGGGCAGTGCTGTGGCCTTCCTCTCTCTGATGCTCAGGGACCCTGGGAGGGCCGGCATTTCCAAAAGGCAGAGAGCCCTCTGTCAGCTGGGGAGAGGTCCGCCTGCACTCCGGCCTCTCCTGCCTCCCCTGTTAGGGGGTGGGGCGCCCAGCCCTCTCACAGCCAGTGAAAGCCGTGGGAAGTTCCCCTCGCCCAGCTTCTCCCTGGGACCAGGGAGTGGCACATCACACCTCTTCTTTCTGCCTCCCTCCCTTCTCCCTGGGAGGCATTTGCAGGAGGCAGGGGCTAGCCAGGAGATTCAACGATTTCAGGAGAGCCTCCTGACCCATGAATCCTCTTCGGGGTGAAGAACACAAGTCACCCTGGGAATTCCGGGCTCCGGACATAAGTCGGTCCAGCGTCCTGAGACTTGCGCTTTTTTCGCTGAGCCTGTGATGGGCAGACTGGTCCAAAAATAGTCGTGGTGGGTGCTGTGTCTGCCTGCAAATGGTGATCTGTCTGGAAGGCCAGACAGGCGTGCACACATACACACACACACACACACACACATACACATGCCGAGGAACCCAAGTTCCATTTTTGGAGCTGCTTCTGACAGCACAAGGGGTACAAATTGCAAAACTAGAATTAAGGGCAGGGTCAGTCAGAGCCAGGGCGGTGAGCCTGGACGAGGTAAGGTTTGAATCATGAGGGTCTCCAGGACTCAGATGGTGAGAAGGAGGTAGCGCTCCATCCAGGCTGGACTAGCAGATGTTTGGTGAGGTCACGGTCTGCTTTGCATCCTGAGCCCAGCGCTGGGCAGCAGGAATGAATGGACGAAGGCGGCTGCAGTGTGACAGCCAGTGACCTGAGTCACCTTAGGGATCATCACTCCTCTTTAGCAACTGGAGCTTCTGCCTGGACCCCCACTAATCACGGCCCCGACTGCAGCTGGTGGAGAGTGGACATGCCCTGGACTGGGAGCTGGTATCGTATTTCTCGTTCAGCTCCGAGAGATGCGGCTGCTAATTTCCTAGTCCCACAGGCGAGGATATTAAGGCTTAGGGAGAAGCCGCTGGACTTCTATGGTAGGTAAATTATATCTCAATAAAGCTGTTTGAAAAAGAAAGAAGCAGTTGCTCGAGGTAACAGGCTGGACTGGAACTCGGGGCTCACTGACTCCAGTTGCTCCCTGCCCCCTCAGCGGCCCAATGCCACTGCCCCAGGCCTTGGGGGGCTGTGAGGTGGTGCCGCCTGTAAGACCTGATTTGCAGCACTCCCCAGTTCCGAAGGAACAGAAGGGGCCTCCATCTGGTCTTGGCACATTACACGGGCCATGGCGAGAAGGTTCTTCCTGCACACCTGAGCGTGTCCCTGGAAGGCCCAGCCGGAACCTTTCCCACCCCCAGCTCCTGGCCCCCAGAAAGGTCCTGAGTCTCTCCAGGTGCCTCCCAACAGGTGCTCCGGGCTCTTTGACCAGAGTCCAGCTGGACCTGTAAACCCCTGGCCCAGATGTTTCTCCCTCCTGCCAGTGTCAAGTTGTCTGTAGGGCAGGGGCTGCAGGCAGAAAGGCTGCTCAGGACCCCATTCCTCTCCCTAGCCTGGCCGCGGAGGGTGGTGGGAGGGGCTGCAAAGCAGAATGCCTTCAGGGCAGGCTTATTGCAGCGCTAATTAAGCCCTGGCCAATTTGGGTCCTTTGGCCACCTCTCATTGAACATCACATTAATGTCAACTTGATGTCCAGAAGCTCCCGGCTCCCGGCTCCCAGCTGGAAAGTCTCCCGCACTTCTTAGCTGGTAGATTTATTTTTCATTTCCCCGCCAACCGGCATCATGCGTAATCCCTTTAAGAAGTGGGAAAAAATCTGATTTCTCCCCTGTCCTTCTGGGTTTGTCTTTGAAATTCGGTGCAGAGCGAGTCCTTGCCTTACTGGCCCTGCCTGTGTGCCCTGCTGTTCCAGTAAGTCTTGGAGATGGGCACTGGGGCCTTTGGGAGCTGACTCGCGTTGGGATCCCTGGTGAAAAAGGGCCCAAATAGGGGTCAGGGAGGATGCTCCAGTGCCCAGATGAGGGTTGCATGGGAAGCCTTTGAGGACCCTCTGGACACGTTTGATGTCTCAGCCAGATCACACGTCCCCTTTACAGCCATTAGCCAGACACCAGCACCGAGAGGTCTAGACCCAGACACGGGGCTCAGACACTCTGCCCTTCAGTCTGACAAGGGGTTACATGGGGAGGGAGGAAGAGCTCCAAGAATCAGGTGTTCCGCTGAAGATAGGACTGCCCAAAGTGTGCGGATTCTCGGGCATGGGGCCCCCTTCCATCTGGATTCCATGTGCCCTTCACAGGGTACGGTAGTGTAGACGCTGCCTCTCCCGTAGATTTGAACCCAGCTCTGCGTGGCTAGTGTAGACAGAGCTGCTTCTTATAGTGCTGCTGCCTGTGAGGGGCCTGTAGTGGGTGATGCCTCAGTGGGTCCCCAGGACAGCCCCGCCTCAGCCCCTCGGATAACCTGGCTTCTTCTCTTCTTTCCCCCAAGAGAGGGTCAGGCCAGCCACCGCTGCTCCCCTCTGGGAGAGCACCCCCTGGCCCCAGGGGTCGTCCAGTGCAGAAGGTATGGGGGCAAGTTCCTGGTCTTGGAGGTAGCAGGGGCACGCGGTGGGGGCTCGGGGGGAGGGGCCAGAGGGTGCTGAGGGGAGGGGCGTCGGGGCTCTACCCGCCTCCACCCCAACTCTGCGGTTTAGAGAGAGCGGGGGTGACCTCACCACAAACCGCTTCTAATCCAACACCCCCTGGGGGCTCCCAAGCCAAGCGGAGACTCTGCCTTGGTAACAGTAATCCCCTCTCTCCAGCCACCGTGTTCACAGGACACCTGGGCCGCGTGGACCTCAGAGAGGGTCAGAGGGCTCTGCGGTGGGGTGGCTCTGAGTGGATGAAGGGAGAGGGCAGCGTGTTCCAGGAAGCAGGACCAGCTGGGACAAAGGCTTGGCGGCAGCATGGCAGTGAGCAATGGCCTGACAAAGCGGGATGCAAGGAGGGGTCGTGGAAGGCACTGAGACCAAGCCCAGAGCCGCACTCTCCACTCATGGGTGCATGGGCTCGCCTATGGCCATGGGGGACATGCGCAGGAAGCACACAGGGCCTGCCTGAGTCTCCAAGAAGGGAAGCTGTCCCCAGTCCCAGCTCAGAGTTCCCTGGACGTTAGGCCCTAATCCCCAGCTTGGGCAGCAACCCCGCCCACACTTCCAGTTCTCCTCCAGTGCCAGCTGTGGACAGGGAGCAGAGCTTTGAGCGCCCCCTGCTGGCAAGCCGTTCCAGAGCCAGTCCCACAATTGGTGAGGGTCCAGTTCCCAGGCACCTGGAGGCCTCTGAGTCTGAGCATCCTCCCCAGTGACGGTGGCGGAGTCAGAAAGAGTAGGCCAGGGCTGACCCTTCCCAGCTCTGGACCGACTAGGGCACCACAGCCTCCAGGGGGAAGCCAAGGCGATGGTGCTCCCAGGACCTGGCGTGATCCCCCCCAAACACAGGGCTGAGATTCTGGGTAGTGGGAGGCAGGGCAGTCTGTGCTCGTGGCTGGACAGAACCTGTGGGTGGTGGATCTATGGACGGAAAAGGGCTCGCTTTGGCTGGAGCAGGGAGATTGTTTCAGGAAGAAAGGGAGATGCCAGAATCTTGAATGCCAGGTTCAGACTTTGGACTTGATGCTCACAGGAGTTTGGAGAAGACAGGGGAGAACAAGAGCAGAAGGGGGTGCAAAGAGATGTTTCCAACCAGTCAAAGAGTGTTCCAGCTTCAGCAAAGTATTTAGCTTAATACGAGGGGAGTTAGAGAAGTAGTTTGGAGGATTAATCCAGCTGGATATGTAGATGGTCTCTGAGGGGGGACCAAATGCCAGCCTGGTTTTGCATGCTGTGGCATCTCAAATCTGAGCAGGTAACAAAGCTGCCCCAGAGCTTGCCCAGGGCACCCAGGGAGCCTTTGCTGGGCTTTACCTGGGCCCAGACAGCACCCCGCCCTGGGCAGCTGGACCATGGCTGATAAAAGAGCTTGTTTCTCATCACTCCAAGCCGCGGGTACCTCCGCTGCTGCCCCTGCCCTTGCCAAGGTCTCCAAACTCTTCCAGCTCAGGCCCAAATCTCCTCAAGTGATGCCTATTGAAGAATTCCAAGGTAAGAGGAAGGACCCAGGGCGAATCGGCCCTCCTCCAGCACCTCTTTCCTGACTCCCACTGGGGAAAAGACACGATGCAGGACAAGGACCGGTGCCTGGCTCAGAAAACCCTCCCTGAGAGCTGGGTCAAGGTGAAACCGAGCTCTCTCCCCTCCAGGCCTCCCTCCCCAAGGGAGCTGGGAGCAGGTGTGAGTCAGAAGCACAGTGGGCAGGCACAGGGCGGGGAGAGCAACTTCCAGAAATAGCATGTCCTGGCTCCCCTGGGAGGTGTGGCCTGGGGCTTGTCTTGGTTGAAGCAAGATTTGTGGGACAGAGGGGTCACCAACACTACTCCTTGGGACACCTGGAGGGTGCCTCACTTTCTGTCTCTGGAAGGACAAGGTGCAGGGGACGGGTCCAGAAGGCCATGGTGTGGGAATGCCCACCACCTCCTCCTGGGCACATCCCCGAGGCTCATTTCTCCAAGGTCCTCCGTGCCCTTGGCCTTGACACCTTGTCAGTCCCTCCTTCCCCCGTCACAAAGGGGAGGTTGGGTCCTCTAGAGCTAAACACGGTGTTTCACAGAGGGTGGCTGTCATCCTTCCTTGTTCAAGGGGAGCTACATCAGCTTTCTTGTTCAAGGGTGTTGAGCCCCTGAAGAGGGACACCAAGGGATGGCCCCCCTTCTTGTGGCAGGGAAGGTGACCCTTCTCCCCAAATCCCGCCCCTTGATAAAGTCATAGGAGCTAACTCCAACCTCTGGGGGCCTTGCTCAAGTCAGTCCCTGGAGCAGGTGTAGGGCTAGAGGAGACAGCAGTATGGCTGGGAGATGGTTGTCCTCGGCATGGAGCCGTGTACCTCCAGTGAGAGTTAGAAACTGGTCCAAAACTAGCAGGAGATGCTCAGGGCACAAACCTTAAGGCAGTGCTCACTCTCGGGCTCCTACAAGAGCAGGCCCTCTGATGCCAATCAAATTTGCAGAACTGCTCAGGCTAATAAGACAGGGTCCTCCAGGTGGATGCTTTCCTTCCAACCGTCTTCCAAAGCAGCATGGGGAGGAAGCTCCTGGCCCTTTCCATCTTGTCCAGCATTCACGCATGTGTCTCTCCTTCATTGACACTGGGATAACGTGGTGAACACCATGAACCCAGGCACCGCCCTCCCTGAGCTCACAGTCTGGCATCATGACCCATTCTCCCTGCATGAATCACTTCTAATCACCCCAGAATCCTGCGGGCATCCCTTCAAAGGGCACTTTCCCCTGGCACCTGGCCAGGCCTTTAGCAGGTGCTGCCCACGGGCCCTCCCTGGTCCCCTACCCACAGGGCCAGGTGGAAATTAGTGGGCGGCGCCTGCACTGGTTCTTGATCAGGCTCAAAGCTAGCAGGCCCAAGGCAGCTGCCCGAACAGGGTCCCGCCCCCTGCTTGTCCCGGGTGGGTCCTTCCTTTCCCAGTGCCCAAATGTCCGGAGTGCATGGGGGAAGGGGCAGCAGGAAGGCACAGACTCCTTCTGCTCGCTGACCCGGGGTGTTTCCCACGCTCGGCCGGCCCAGACTGCGAGTGCTACGGCCACTCCAACCGCTGCAGCTACATCGGCTTCCTCAACGTGGTGACCTGTGTCAGCTGCAAGCACAACACGCGGGGCCAGCACTGCCAGCACTGCCGTCTGGGCTACTACCGCAACGGCTCCGCCGAGCTGCACGACGAGAACGTGTGCATCGGTGAGCCGCCGACCGGGATGCGGGGGCGCAGCGCGAGAGTGCGTGGGACGGGCACCTGGTGCAAGAGCGGTGTGAGATGGGGCGTGGAGACCCCTGCCTCAAGAGTCCCCTGGGGCGGCTGTGGAAATCCCAATCCCAGGGCCCCCTCCAGCTGGGCATCTCTAAAGACAGAAGCTTCCAGAACCGGCTCTAATGATAACCTCCCCATGCAGTCCTCCCTGCAGACCCTGGAGTTTCAGATCCACTAGTTAGAGTCGAACACTGGTTGTAGGGCTTGCCTTGCTGTGTGCCTTTGGGCAACTCTCTTCCTGGCTCTGTTCCCCTGTTTGCAAAACCTGAAGGTGGAGCAGATCAAAGGCTTTTAATTCCCTTTTTGTGACTGAAGCCTTTCTTTAAATGAAGTTTTTCTCATGCTTGATAAGCAGAGCCCAGCTCATAAAGCTGCCCTCCACCCTCAGTAGGAAAATGGTCTGCTTTCTTCAAACTGTTCCAGGACTGGCTTTTGGGGTAAAGAAAGAAATCTACATGGGTCCTGGGCCCAGGGCAGGGGAGGGACAGACCATCCCAAGAGGACAAACTCATGGCCCACACCAATACCCGCTAGCCTAGAAGGCTGTCTCCAGTAGAGGCCAGTTCTCGGCCTTAAGGTGTCCTGCCCACTTGGGAACCCACTGCCTGTTCCCCAGCGCCCCGGGCAGCTCTGGCTGTGCGCAGGGGGGCTGCCCACGAACCTGCAGCTGTCAGGCTGAATTACGGCAGCAGCCTTCAGATAATTCCATCACCTCTAAAGTGATCCCAACGGAACTGCACTGGCCTGTCACACTGGCCAGCTGCGGGGACAGGGCGGGGACTCTGGATCCGATTAGAGGCACCACTCACCCCCCAGCCCCCTCCTTTCTCCTTGCCTGTCTGCCTCCACCCCCAGGCCCAGCACTGAGCTATGGTGGCCGATTACCCGCCCCCCCCCACACGCGCACAACCACAGCCCCCAGGAGAGCTGCCCGGTGGCCTCCGACGAGGCTCCTCCCACCTGTCAGTCACAGCTCTTTAGAGGTGAGAGGGAGCAGTGCCCCGTCCGGTTACAGACGCGGAGACGGAGGTCCAGGGAGGGGAGGGGGCTGGCGGGGGCCACACAATGCCAGGGCCAGAGAGGGCAAGGGAGTCAGTGGGTGTGACGGAATGAAAGTAGTCTTCCCTCCAGATGTAGACACCCTGGCAGACCCCCACCCGCCGTCCAGCCGGGAGCGCGGAGATCCGGCTGGGAGGGTGGCGGGGTCGGGCAGGGTGGGTCCGAGCGAACGGGGCCTAAGTCGCCCTGATCGCGCACTACACGTGTCCGTCCAGAGTGTAACTGCAACCAGATCGGCTCCTTGCATGACCGGTGCAACGAGACAGGCTTCTGCGAGTGCCGCGAGGGCGCGGCGGGGCCCAAGTGCGACGACTGCCTCCCCACGCACTACTGGCGCCAGGGCTGCTACCGTGAGTGCGCGCCGCCCCCGCAGGCGGGGCCGGCTGCCGTGGGGCCCCGGGGTGGCGGGGACTGACGCCGGCAAAGGCAGGGTCTGCTGGTGGGCGGGGCCAGGTGGGCGGGGCCTGGGGCGACCTGGTGGGGAGTCGGTCCTTGAAGGGGTTGGAGGCAAAAGCGGAGTTGGGGGTTGGCTAGAGTTGACTGAAGGCTCCGGGAAGTCAGAGAGTTTGCGGGGAGGAGGGGAGGCTGTCCAAAGAAATGCTGGGTGGCGGAGACCCAAGGTGAGCCACGGGAGAGGGTGGAAGGGCGCCCCTGGCACATGGAAGAGCACGTGCAAAGCTCTGGAGGCCGGAGAGCTGGTGCAGCCGAAGTACCTCTCCAAGGCCAGTGCCCCGGGGAGGGGAGAGCCAGGGCTCCGACGGGAGGGAGGCGGGGGCCAGGTCTCGCCTGGCCTTTGATACCATCCACGCAGGTACGCTTCTTACCAAGTGGGCCCTGAGCCTCCAGCACCCCCTGGGCCAGGCCGCGACGTCCGAGTCGCAGAAGCTCCAGCGTGGGGGCTGGACCGGGCCGCCCTCCGCGTTAACTGCCCCTCCGCCCCGCAGCCAACGTGTGCGACGACGACCAGCTGCTCTCCCAGAACGGCGGCACCTGCGTGCAGAACCAGCGCTGCGCCTGCCCGCGCGGCTACACCGGCGTGCGCTGCGAGGAGCCCCGCTGCGACCCCGCGGACGACGGCGGCGGCCTGGACTGCGACCGCGCGCCGGGGGCCGCGCCGCGCCCCGCCACCCTGCTCGGCTGCCTGCTGCTGCTGGGGCTGGCCGCCCGCCTGGACTGCTGAGCCCGCCGGAGGACCCGCGGCCGCCGGGTGGCCGAGTCCGCGCGCCCCGCCGCGCCCCGCCTCGCCCCGCGCCCAGGGAGCCGGCGGATGGGGGGGGGCGGGGGGGCCCGGGGTCGGCGTCCGAGGCCAGTCGGCGAGAAGGGTGCGGCCTGAGCTGCTCCCAGGTGCTACTCAGCAGAGTCCTCCCGCCCTCCTCCCGCCCCAAACATCCCAAGTGGCACCTGTCCCCTGCCCGGCACTGCAGCTGGGGCGCTGTGGGGCCCTGGCCCCAGCGCCCTGCGATTTTGGATTTTGGTTTTAGTTGTTCTTTCGTATTACCCATCACCTCTTTTCTTTATTTTTTCTTTTCTCTTTTCTTTTTCTTTTTTTTTTTTTTTTTTTTTGCTGGCGATGAGACAGAGGTGTCACCCCAACACCCCCAGGTCCTGCCTCCTGACACACACACACACACACACACACACACACACACACACACACACACACACACACACACACACACACGACTGTTGCAGACACCCGCTGCGCCTGTCCCTGGCCCTCAATCAGCCAGGGGACCCGGAATTCCAGTTGCCTACAACTCTAGTCGCTGACTTGATTCTCTTTTATATTCTTTCTTTGTTTTCTTTTGCCACCCACCAGACCCCAGGCCTTGGGAGAGGCCTGGTGACCAAGGAGCTCACTGTCTGGGGGAGGGAGTTAGGAAGGAGGGTCTGGAGGACTGGAAACTTCGTTTTGTAGAGAATTATTTTTGTTTGTATTAACCGCCCCTAGAAGGAGGGCCCTGAGCAGGAGGCTGGTCACCACAGTGGGTGGTTGATGGTGTATAATCCGACAGTAAAGAATCTGTTCACTGCTGCCTCCAAGGCCTGTTTCCTTTCTGTTCTTTTATACCCAGCAAGCTTGGGGTTTAAAGAGGAACCCACAAGACAGCCTTAAACTATTTCACCATCAGTGCCATCCCTTCCCCAGGCCCTTCTGGGAATAACAGGCAGGGTGGCCTGCAGAGCTATCTCACTGCTTGGCCAGGCATGGCCCTGCAGTGATGCACACGTCCCCCAAACTTGGGAGGTTGTCCCCCTCCTTTCCCTAAAAATAAATAAATAAATAAGTAAAGTAGACCCTGAATTTTGTCACACCTGAAGGACAAGTTTAGAGTCGGATGACGGTGTGTTGTGTAGCAAAAGATTTTAAAAGGTTTATTTAAATAAAGGGAAGGGACTGTTCCGAGAATGCGAGGCAGGCTGATCCCAGGGAGGGAAAATGGTGGGTTTTGTCTCCTCTTTCTCTTATACCCTTGCTTAGAAGAGGTCTCTTGATTGATTGACAGCTCTTGTCCCTGGAACGCTTAGTCATGTTTGGCCCCTTTGTGCGTGTCCTTACCCGTGGTGTACACAGGACAGCTCACTGGAGTGGGGAGGCTAAACCGCAATGTTAATTATAACACAATGAGCATCGGATCGTGTCCAGTTAAGTCCTTTCTGCTACCAAGCAGTCGTGGCTGTTGAGTTTTAACCAGTTTCTTGCTGGCACTTGACATTTTTTATGAAGCTAAACATGCAGTTACCACATGACCAAACAGTTCTACACTTAACCATTGATTCCAGAGAAATAGACATGTTCAAGAAAAAAAGCCTGGATACAAATATTTATAGAAGCTTTATTCTTATATAACCACACAATGGAAATTACCCAAATGTCTCTTGCTGGGGAAATGATTAAGCAATTGGTTTATCCCTGCCATGAGGTACTACACAGAAATATATATATATTTAAATATGGTTACAAACAACTTGGATGAGACTCAAGGTATTCATGCTGAAATTAAAAAGCTCATTCTAAAGGATTATTCAGCATAGGATTGCATCTTTTGACATTCGTGAAATGACAAATTATAGAGAATGGAGAATGGCTAATAGCAGCTAAGGGTTAAAGAAGAAAGGAGTGAGGAAGGTGAGGAAGGCTATGAAAGGATAACAGAAAAATTCTTGTAGATGGAAATGGTCTGCATTTTGACCATGGTAGTGTTATGTGAGTCTACATACGTGATTAAAATTGCATAGAGCTAAGTACACACACACACACACACACAAACACACACACACACAGGAATGCATGTGAAACTGGTAAAATCTGAACAACTTTGAAGGAATGTATCAATGTCAATTTCTGGGTTTGCTGTTGTACTGTGACAATGGAGGATGTCACCATGGGGGTACTGGGTAAAGGGTATACAAGATTTCTCTGTTATTTGTTACAACTGAAGATTACCCTACACATATCTCAAAATATAAAAGTTTAAATTCAAAAATAAAAAGGAAGCTTTGAAAAAAAATCAAAGGGTCTTGAAAATCTTCAAGGATGGTGTGCCTAAAATGTGGGAACTTTAGGGAGCAAAGTTCCCCAGATGCTCTTGCACTTGGTTTGCATCTTGCAGAAGAGGAGTGTGAGGACCAAAGCCATTAGATCTAAGCTCACATAGATAATTTCGTGACAACACAATCTTGCTGGGAGCCTCAGTTCTTTCCACTTGAAGACAATTGGTCATACTTCTCCAGTGAGCGGTTCTCCCTTCAAGGCTCTTTGATCCCACGGGTATCAGACTATCTGGACTGACCCCACCCATGTTGCTGCAGAATAGATTGGCAACTTCATTTTTGTGTTAATCCACTACATTTTCTAACTTGCAACCTTGTTAAGTTTTCTTCCATTTCCTATTCCCACTCAGGGGGAGGGGGAGGAGCTTCTGGCTGTGAGACAGAGCATGCGCGGCTCCTGATTGTAAGCCCCGCCCCCTTCGTGTTCCCATGTAGACCAGCAACGATGCCCCGCCTTTCCTCTCTTACTGTGAAAACGGGGCCTGGGAGAGCCGCACATGCATCCCAAATGTTACCTATTAGGATTGATTACACCAGCACAACTATTAGGCTTCAAAAAGGCATCAAGTTTTAAGCCTCCTCAACTCTCTCTCCACAATCAAACCTCTCCGAGGAGAGTAGACACAAACCATTTTAATTTGTCCATTCTGGAGTGTGGTGCCAAGAGGGCTGCAAAGATGAAAACAGAGAAAGAGCTGAGCATGCCATTTTTTTTTTAATCCGTCAGCAGAAGAGTCGCCTTGCTTTGGAAAAATAAGGAATAGCGCCATGCTTCTCTCAGCTCATTCACTTCACAAGTGGGAGCCCTCCTCAGATCGAGCTCCTGACTGACGCTTGCTTAGACGTACTTAAGGTTTCCGAGAACCTGTGTTAATTTACGTGTCCTCTTCCTTTGTCTCTGTGGGAACCTCCTTTGGACAAAAGTTCTCCCAACACAGCTCTCTGTAACCCTCGCCGGGCTGTTGCATGCCTTAAAATCTGCTTGTTCATACTTTGTTACTTCTATGCATGTGAATGTCTGGTTTCTTTCTTGGTTGCACATGGAAAACTGTATAAAAGTGAATTGTGCAAAGTCCTTCATAATTGAATAGGACCCATACTCTGATCTGTATATTGAATAAGACCCAGATATAAATATCTGTATATTTAATTTAGTTCCACTGACTAGAACATGTCAGAAGCTGCTGGAAGCATGGGTATGGCTTCTAAATGAATGCTACACTTCTGAGGTCTTGCAATAATTTAGGCAAAAATTTGAAACGAGTCAATCAGCTGCACAAAGACCTTTAAAGAGGATGTGATGCATCACACATAGCGTTTCTCAGTCTTCTTTTTTTTTAACATATTTTTATTGACATACAGTCAGTTTACAACGTGTTAATTTCTGATGCTCAACGCAATGCTTCAGTCATATAGGAACATACATATATTTGCTTTCATATTCTCTTTCACCACAACTTGTTACAAGATATTGAATCTAATTCCCTGTGCTATACAGTATAAACTTGTTGTTTATTTTTTATACATTAGTTAGTATCTGCAAATCTCAAACTCCCAATTAATTAGCTGGAGGACAGAGTTGAAAACAATCAAAAATTAAGGTAAATGATATATGAAGTCTGCATTGTTGAAATATTTATAGAGCTACTGAATGAATAGCAAAAACTATAACTGAAGTTCTTCTAAGGAATATGGTAGAAATTTGAGAGTCTCAACTCTTGTCTTACAGCAGGATTTTTGCTAAGAAACGGGACATTTGACATCAGTATTTGCTATTTTCTTAGTTAATAAGTAAATAAATAATCACTTATTAATCGTTTATTTTTCAACATTATTAAGAATTACCATTGGCAGCTCTCATGTTTATCCCCATGGAGAAAATCCTGACCCTTGAGCAGGCAGTGTCTTGCCCCACAGATGCTCTGCCCCGCCTCGTTTCTCCCTGGTAGAGTGAGGATTTGGTCCTCCTGCGTGCCCAGGCACAGTCACCCTTTGCAACCCTAGGGCGTGTCTCATGGTCGGTTTACATTATGAACAGTACTGAGCATCGCTGCTACTGTTTTGTGTGGTCTTGGACTCTTAATAACCCACGCTGTGGTTGGACCGGCCGTTGTGGTTCTTGTTATGTTTGCAAGATGTACTTCAGCAACAACTATCAGGGAACTTTGAAAAAATAAAGGTTTATTACTTGCAAGGCCGAGAAATCACACAGCGCACCTGGGGCCGCGCAAGGAGGTCACGGGTAGAGAGACAGCGTGTGAGCTTGGGGTTCTGCTTTTATTGGGGTCAAGGGTGGGGGCCTAGGGTTTCACAGGCTCACTTTTTTTTTTCCAAGCCCACTGTTTATCAGTGAATTTAAAACTTAAGAGTGGGGAATTTAAAGCATGGCAAGAGAAAAGCAAGTAGCCCATGTGGTCTGTTATTAAAATTTTCCAACACCCCTGAAACAAAGGGGTCTCAGCTGGGGAACGCTCCTTGTCTAGTCATGTGGTTGGCAATGTGTTTATTTCAGATCTCTGAAGTGGGTGCCTCTTTGAAATGGATGACTGACTACAGCAATCAAAGCTTAAATCAGGCTCTTGCATTACTGATAAAACAAAAAAACAAACAAATAAAACCAACCCTGTTAGGGTTTATTTTATAGCTATATTTCCTGAAACAGCTTCAATAATTTTCCTCCTAGGTAAAATATTGTGGGTCCCTACTACACTCTCAAAGCAGGTGTTACAGAGAAGATGTTACCAAGCGATGGCCTCGCCCATATCAGACTTGTAAATAAAGTTCCATCAGCATGCAGTCACACTCATGTGTGCTTGTATTCTGATGAAACTTTATTTACAAGTATGATACAAATTTTCCATAGCTGTTTTCCCACCATAAAGAGTTTAACTGTTGTGGCAGAAAACTTGTGGCTCATAACTGTCACTACTCACCCTTTGGCAGTGAAAGTTTGCCATCCCTGTTACAAAGAGATCCCTTTACCTGTCTAGCCACCCCTGTCAGGTGGAATTACCAAGGCAGAACCACTGCCAAGGCAGCCATTATGTTGAGATAAAAGATATATTTTTATATATATGTATATATATATATATATATATATATATATATTAGTTTAATTTAGCTTCAAAATTTAAGAGCAGCTTCAAATGAGAAAACTTTAGCCTCTCATCTATTAAGAAGCCTGGAATTAGGGATTCTCAAGATTGATGAAATCTTGCTAGAAATCCAACATCATCATTATAGGTCTCCCATCCTTCCTTTCCCCTCTCTGTTCCATCATCTTGAACTTGGCAGTTTGGCTCTTAGGTCCGCAACTCATGATGCTAAAATCATTGGCAAATATGATACCACTTATATGTAGAACCTAAAAAAAAAGGGCACAGATGAATTGCTTATTATTTAGAACTTGTTGATTAATTTCTTGAATATGTGTAAGCACATTTGACCATCCTTTATGATTGGATTACCGCATTCTGTTGATTCGTATTTTATGGTTGGCTTTATTCCTTTGATAACTATGTAAGGTTAGAAAGCTAAAATTCTAAACTCTTTTTGGAAACAATGAGCACTACATACATGTCAATTTTAAAACAGCTTTATCTCTCCATGAGTTGCTCTTCCTAGAATAAACTTTGTCTACCCCCCAAAATAAATGAATTAATTAAAATTTGGCAAATCTGAACCAGCACATTCTTATATAGCTGGATTCAGAATCATAATAAAGATATATTTCCCTTCATCCATTTCTTTTTTAAAAATTAGAGCATAAAGCCTTCTCAGAAACCCATCAGCAAATTTCCCTGAAGTCTCATTAGTGAAGATTCAATGTCCCTCATTTTCTCCTTCCTTGAACATTACAAAGTAAATCCTAATGTGAGGGACTTGAAGCAATATCAAATTATGAAGATTTTTATTTTTGGGGGGAAAAAAAAAAGAAATGAGAGGAAACCAGAAGATAACAATGCCTCCAATGGTGACTACACATATGTGTCACACACGGACTTTCACATTTTTCAGCTGACGGAGGTCATCACATTGTGGGGAGGAACGTTCCTATCATGACTTCTAGAAGGGCAGACAGAGCTGTTCACAGGTGTCCGCTGAGCATCTGAACAGAAAAGAATCCTGAAGTGGAGTTTCACAGTTGGTTCTCCACATGCATGACTGAAGTGATGGTGAAATTTAGAAAAATGTTCCGGGTATGTGTGGTTTTGTTTGAATCTCACAAACTCCCTCAAACATCAGCCCCAGGTTGTCTCACTAAAGGATGCTGCTAATCCTCCAGGCACAATTTTATGACAGGATTATAGATTCTCAGAAGGATTCACACTAAATGGGATTTTCCACTTTTTTTTTTTAATGATTCTGAATAGATGTCCAAATCTAGCAGGTGCATTTGAACAATTTTTTCTGTCAAGATAAGCATGTGTAAATGCCATATTCATTTCAGGCTGGTTCTTCACTGGACCTCTCTATTTGCCAAGGTTGAGAGGAGAATGTGCTGAATGGTTGTCAAACGACAATAAATAAAGCAGGTCCTTCTTCAAATGGTCACTTACACATCCTCTGGTCCACCTGTATTTTTGAGCTGTAATAATTATTTCAGTAACATTTTAACTTCCGAAAGAAGAATATTCAGAGGTCTAAGAACCAAAATTCCTTATCTTGAAGACATGGAGAAAAGACTTCTAGAATAAATTCGTGCATATTTTAGTTTAGCTAATAATATTTCTCTCTTGAGCTTACAAATCAAAAAATAATTAAAGCAAAGGAATACGATCAATGTGGTTTCAAGAATTGTTTAAAAAAGCTCAGTTAACAAAAAAATTGTTGGTGGTTTTCACTTTAAATATAATTAAATTAACCATCACAGATGAATCTATGAAACTTATGTAGAATACATTTTGTAAAAGAAAAAAAATATGTGTGTTATTGTGTATTGTACATACGTGCCTGTTTGAAAAATTAATTTCTGTATACAATGGGTCATAATTGATATGAGAGAAAAATATTAATTAAGGCCATAATTTTCCCAGACCAAATTTTATATGTTTTATTCAAGAACTTGAGAGGTGACCTTTTATTCACCCTAGAAGACCTTCCATTCACCAAAAGATTCCTACAATATCGTGAGTTCTTTAACCCCAATAAGACTGATAGGATGAATAAAAATGGTGTCCATGTTGCAGTGCCTACAAATTCTACCTCAGTTCAGATGGTGTGTTTAGTAAATGTAGGTGTGTTTTATTACATGCTCTGCCAGGCCCAGACTGGTCCCCATTCCATCCCAGTCAATTACTGTGTTGTGAAAATACACAAGACTATTGCTTTCAATAATTTTCATTTTAGCAGATTAACAATGGTGTTTTTTCCCTCATTCCACTATACTAAAACGTTAGGCACGGCCATCCAGCTTACTCTTTCTTTGCTGACAATGACTTTACCCTCTAAGACATTTGGTGAAGTCACACTCATTTTTTAAGACCTAGATCTTATAAAATTATCTATTCATCTACCCCAGGCACAGTAAGGTGCTCCTTTTCCTGTTTCCCTAGAGGACCTCTTTTAAAGAGTTATGTGTTTCTGTGTCTACTCACTTCAACTAAATCACAGTCTCCCTTTTTGCAATAAAGCTTAGAAACAAAGACTTACATTCTTCAAGTCCAGCATACTGCTTATAAAAATCAAGAGTGATTTTTATTCAGCAATGATTTTTGAATGAAAGAGTGAATGAGTAGTGAATTTTGTCCTAGGAGCTGTCAAATTTCCTGACTTTTCAGGAAAAAATAGACAATTTAATTTTATAAGAAATCCTCATCGCTCCTCTCCACCAACACACCCGGCAACTTTAGTTTAGAAGAAACCTAAAGACTAAATAAAAATCTATAATCACTCTGCAAGGCTGTCAATGACCTTGAACAGGACACAGAGATAAGAGATAAGGATCTGAAAGTCAGTGGGACTGAACTGAGCATTGACAAAGGGCTGGCAAGAAGGCTTTGGCCTTGGACCAGGAGGAACAGAGCAGAGCTCTGAATTAAGGACTGTAGAAGAAAAAATAATCTACTGCTCAGGTGAGCTTTTAGCCGAAAGAGAAGCTGAGGGTGAGGCATTGTGTGGGTTGGAGTGAGGAAAAAATATAGACATTCCTGGCTTTTTGGCTCTCTACCTGTACCTCACTAACTTAAATGTGGCTTTGTTTACATCAACTAGGAACTAAACTTTAAAAAAATCCGGTGTTCAATTTTTTGAACCCTGTGGCATAAAGAGATTGTCTCTGTATTTCACTGTTGTAGTCATGTGACGAGGAAGGTAAGTTTTCCCTGGAAAACAAATTCAGCTATGAGAACCCAACAATTCTTTGAAAACAAACAAACAACAAATACATGCTTTAGTTTGAATAAAATAATTCAGTCATGAACATTTCCTCTTCCTTGACAGGTCAATTTGATTTGCCCCTCAGCCCGACAGTAGGGATGTAGCTGAAGAGGACGCACTTCCAGCAGACTCCTTGAAGCTCTGAAACATCCCATGCTTTATAACACTGAAAAGGACATTTGACCAACAGAGAAAGATGCCCTACTGGCAACTTTACAAAGTTCTTGGGAGAAACCACAAACCTACGTGTCTGTTCTTTGAATGCTTTATGTAAATGTGTTGATGTATATGCACATGTTGGTGGGGAAATCAATGCAAAAAGATGGGAGTTCCAACGAATGAATATGTTGAATTGCTAAAAGCACCATATTGCAACTTATGTTCTGAGAGCTCTTTGCTCACCATGAAATCCCCAAGCTGAATGTATTCAGAAGAAATGCAATAAGGTATGGAATAGTTCCAGGTTCAGATGTGAACACAGATAGAAACACAGCGAACGCTGGAATGTGTATCTGATGCTGTTGTGCAATGTTGAAAAAATAAATTGGATGTTGTTCATGTCGCTAATGCAGAAGCAGACTGAATGCTAAAATGAAGTTATCTGCTGATTTTGGAATCTCATTTATCCCCTGCTGATTCATGTCATCTGTTTTGGTTGTGCACGTGACGCAAACATTCGTTTTGCGAAATCCCACTCCCAAGTCTTCAACAACTTTACCCCGGCTTTTGAAAATGAGCACTAGTTCAAACACCAAGAGCGTAAAGTAATTGATTTCAAGCTGGTTAAGAAAGCATTTTCTAGGCTTGATGCTCTGTGGAAATAAAAGTTCTTTTTAAAAATTTATTTACAAAAGAGAAAGATGCTTCTTTCACATAGTAGGCATACCAAAATGTTTGGTTACTGAGAAAAAAACAAAAAACAAAAAACAAAAAACCTCTGTCCTTGACCTAAAGAAGCCTTTTTTTTTTAACAACTTGAATCTTTACTATACCGCATAAGTTTAGATTGATGTATTTTTTTTTTAAATAGGGAATAATAGGAAATATCAAAATGGTAATAAAGAGCTTTCTGCAAATGTCTGCAGGCAATTGTTTTTGTTTGGTTGTTTTGTTTTTAGTTATTCCTTGAACAAACAGTGATTAAGGGTCATTGTGTGCTAGGCGCTGGTAGTGTAGAGATAAAAAAGAAGAAAGAAATTAAAAAGAAATCCTGGTTTTGTGCCCCTATGAAGCTTATATTCTAGTCATGGAGGGGAGGGGAAGCAGAAGTGAAAAAAACAGATAAGAGATAAAAAGAATATGATGATTTCTGCGAGGCTAAGTGGAGTCATTTGAGACGTCTTTACCAAAAAAATGACTTCGAGGAGGCTTGAGGCAAGTCTTGAAAGGCATTCCCACGTGTGTGCCCAGGCAGTGGAAGCCACAGTCACAAAAGCAGGGGACTCCTAGAAAAATTCAAGAACAGTAAGGTGACTGTTGTGCTTAAAACAGAGTGGTAAAATATAAGAAAATTAGGTCATAAGAGTATTGCTAATGAGCAGCCAGATCATATGGGTACTTTAAAGGGAGGTAGGGGTAAAAGTGGGAAGTTGAATTCTGAGGCTATGCATCTCACCCAAGCAGGCGATGACGGTGGGTTGGACCAGACAGGTGATATCAGAGGTGAAAAAATAGGTCATAGCTTGGATATTATTCTAAGGTGAAGTCATCAGGATTTCCTTGCAGGTCGTAAATGTGTGAGATGGTTAGAGAACAGTCATGTTTGTTTCGGTACTGGAAGGTTGAGGTCGTTAACTGAGATGAGGAAGATTTTGGGGATTGCATTTTTTTTGTTTGTTTTTCCAGAACAATTAGAACTCAGTCATGAGATATGCTATGGTTGAGATGTCTCTTAAAAAGCTAAGTAGCTATCAAATAGTGTTCGATATATGAGTCTGGATTTGATAGGACATGTCTGGGTTAAAGACGCAAATTTAGAAATCATCAGCCTATAGATAATAGCTAAAGCCATTTGACAAGAGGAAATCACTAAGGAAATAAGTATAGACAGATTCATGCTTATTAAATCAGTCGTGAGAGACTCTATTCCCCGGCCACGGGTAAGCTGGAAACCGGATGCCCAGGGCTGTGACTAGGAGCAGGTTCATGCATTTGGAATTAGAAATTCAAACCTGCTCCATGCGAAAGGCAGGGGGGTGGGGAGATCTGAACTCATAATACTCACCTGTAGCAAAAAGCTTACCATGCGAAATTAATAAGAAGTCTGGCCCAGTTTAACGGAACCTGCGAGTCTCCAGAGTGAGAAATAAAGATACGCACCTTAAAGTGCTTCCCAAGGACAGACATGGGTCTTCATAGAACACCGTACCCATTAAAGCTGACACAGCCATCAGCATTTACAAATCACAATAAGGTATCAATAAGTACTCACAAAAGGGGGAAATGGACACTCGGAAAGCAACACTAAAGTAGAGCATACAATGAAAAGAAATGAATGTCATACTTGAAAAATTGCCATATACAAATATAAACAATTTTTGAAATAATAGTTGTATTAAATAAGTTGATTACACATACATGAAGCAAGACATATACATTAGAAGATAGATTTGAGGAAGTTATTCACGATGCATCTCAGAAAAATAAAGAGAATGAATATATGAGGACGAAATTAAGAGACATAGAGAATGGAATAAAAAGGACCAAGTTAACTTTAATGAATTTTAAAGGACAAAAAAATGGAAAATGCAGTGCTTAAAGGATAACGGCCGGGGATTTTCCAGATTTGAAAAAAGCTCAAAGTATTCAACACCAGAGAATCTCTGTGTCTTAAGAAGCATAAATAAGAATAAATCAACATCCAAACACATAATGATGGAATTAGGAACCACCAAAGGCAAAGAGAATGTATCAAATGTAACCAAAGAAGATTTAATAAGAAAAGTAACTACCAGGGCTAACAATTATACTGACCCTAGACTTTCTCAACAGCAACAATAAATGCAAGAAAATACAATAATATTTTCAAGAAACTTAGAGAAAATCATTGCCAATCTAGAATTGTATAGGAGCTTCACTCCTATCACTTAGGAGTGAAGAGAAATAAAAACATTCTCAGGCAAAGACAGAAGGGGTTTACCATACGCAGACCTTCCCTGAAGATCTAATAAAGATTGAACTTCAGATTATTGCTTTTGTATTTTCCCTTTTGATCCAAAGACATTGGTAAAACCTTTTGGGAAATCTAAACAGGTATTCCCTATTGAAAAAGAGAGAGTTAGATAGAGAACAAAACAAAAATAATACTTATATATTTTGGATGCATTTGGCTTCCAAGAAACAGAAACCTGAAATGGCTTAAATTGTTTAAAAAAAATGACTAACAGAGATGAGGAGGTCCAGTTGGCTCTAGGTTAGTAAATTACAACTAACTGATATTAACAAGGGCCCAACATACTGCTTTGACCTCAGGTGCAACCTGAACTTGACTGCAAGCTAACCTTGGAGCCATAAATTAACTGTAGTAGTTCCCCGAATGATACCAAGGAACAACCAGTCTCAGAGGAATAAACGGTCTATTCTCAGACTGCTTATCAAAAAAAAAAATGTAGCAAGGAAAGGAGTCCCTTCCCTCATGATTTCTTGACCGAGATTAAAGCACGTATCCATCCCTAGACCTGGAGGTGAGAAAGGAGTTACTATAACTTGCTTAGACCTATCCATTGGGGAAGATTCGATGTGGGGACATCAATCACAAAAAAGAGAAAGGGACCAGGTAGGGAGTGCAGAAATCTAAGGTCTCATCTCCAAACGGAGGAGGATGAAAAGATTAATATATTTATCTATATTTAATTTAGATATGACAAATACATAGTAACCAAAAATGCTGGTGAATAATAATAAAGTAAGAACATGAGTAACATACAAAATCATGTCTAAAGCAGAGAGTGGTATGAGAAATAGAGGTATAACCTGATGGTAAGCTGAATCTACCAAGAGGGTATTATAATCACAAATCTTTATGCAAAGAGCATAGTTTCAAGGTACAGAAAGTAACTGACGGGAGCTATACATGTATCACCGAAAAATCCATGCCCATTTAGGTTTTTCTCAAGCAAATACAATAATTATTCTAATAAATGCCTTTAACCCTCTCTGTGCGGTCTCTGCTGACTCAGGGTTTTGTTCAAGAGCCAAGGGAGGCCGATGTTTGTAAATATTTAATTTAACAGAATTGCCTAGTCAGTTAGTCCAGGGACTCCCTAAAGAGTAATGTTGTCCACAGTATAGAAAGTCAGTGACATATCAATACATCAAGAATTTTATTATAGTTGATTTACAATATTGTGTTAGTTTCAGGCGTATCACAAAGTGATTCAGTTATGTATATATGTGTGTGTATATATATATATATATATATATTTCAGATTATTTTCCATTATAGGTTATTACAAAGTATTGAATGCAGTTCTCTGTGCTACACAGTAAACCCTTGCTGCTTATCTATTTTATTTGTAGTACTTTGTATCTGCTAATCCCATATTCTTATTTTATTCCTCCCCCCCTTTTTGATAACCGTAAGTTTGTCTTCTATGTCTATGAGTCAGTTTCTGTTTTGTATATAGATTCATTTGCATTAATTTTTAGATTTAACATATAATTGAATTATATAATATTTGTCTTTCTCTGACTTACTTCCCTGAGTATGGTATTCGCTAAGCCCATCCATGTTGCATTCTTTTTTATGGCTGAGTAATATTCCATTATGCATGGGTATGTATATCACATCTTAAACGAATCACTTGTTGATGGTCAGCTTGGTTGTTTCCTTCCATACCTTGGCTTTTTTAAAATAGTGCTGCTATGAAATAGGGGTGCATACATCTTTTCAAATCACTGTTTTCATTTTTTTTTCTAGATATATACCCAGCAGTGGAATTGCTGGATCATATGGTAGATTTTTTTTTTTCAGTTTGTTCTGGCAGGACAAAATAAAGGTAGGAGAATTACTGAAGTCTCATATCCATGAGAAAAAAAGTCAGCAAAAGCTAATTTGCTAAAAACTATGCTCCATCTGTCTTTACTCTAAATGGCCAACTCACTTCTGTCAAGAAATCAGAATAAGTGTGGCAGAGAGCAGGGAGGTGGTACCTCTAGTGTATGCCTGGGAGGCAACCCCTCCGCCCAGATCTCCGTAGCTACCAGCTACCATCCCACCAAACACACATACATCAAATATGTCCTCTGTTTCCTACTGGATGTAAATTCACTGCTTTTTTTTTTAAATTTTTCTAACTACATGGTTATACATTTTGCAGTTCAGGGAAAGGAACTGCCATGACAAGTTTTCAGGAAAAGACCCAAAGTTGACTGGGTGCCTCTACACTATGTGTTTAAGTGCCAGATTGCTCACTGGGCTTCAGTGTTGCCAATTATTATGGGGAAATCATTTGGCTTCTAAAAGGGTTTCTTAGATAAGAACCTCAGATTAAGTGAGGGGGCTGGAGTTTCTGGGAAATTAAGTCAGAATAAGGGATTTTAGGATTTGTATTTATATAAAAGAGAACTGACAGGTAGTCTACCATGTGAGATTAGGAATAAAAGATGGAAAGTCTGGTTTGTGAAAATCACATGAATGTTGCTGTCAATCCCACCTGGGACGGAATTCTTCTGTCTCTGTCACTTGCCAGATATGTGACTTTCAGAAAGTTATATTTAACTCCTTTGAAAATATCCCTTCATCTGTAAAATCGAGGTTGCTGTGAAGAGTAGAAAGTATCTTCTTAAAATATCTGCTAGATATTAATAGCTGACACTGTTGAGTGCAATCATTGATAAACAAATGTCATCTGGTTTAATGAGCACTAGGAAGTTTAGTTAAGTTATCAATATGATGCTTCTGCCTCATTTGAGTCTAGGACAGTTGGATTTAGTAGTTTTTGATCTAATAAAACATTTCTACTCTTTCTGGAACTACAGAAGCCAGAATTTGTGCTTCCTTTGGGTTTTCATTTTTGAAAAATATTTAATGGAATATAGTTACCAAATGCTGCTCCTTTTTGGGCTAAACTTTCAAAGGAGATCTGTGAGGTCCTGCATAGGTGGTAATGTTGGAAATTTAAGAAAGAAAGATGAGATTAAGTGGATATGCATGGAGATGACTCGTGTTATTCTATCATCAGAATATTTGTCCCCAGATTTTTTTTTCCAATTGCAGGAGAAGTTGGACTAGTGTATATTTGTAAAGACATTTCTATAACTTCCCATGTTTAAAAAGAAACGGTTAAAACATTGTGATTAGTCAAAGACAACAGATGGCTAGAAAAAATTAAAATATGGGATACATAATAAGGTTTAAACCTAAATGCATAGGAAGACTTAAATATGCAACAGCAGAAAAGTGAAGAAGGCGCACACACACAACATTGCAATAAAACAATAATATCAGCTGTGTTAAGGAGTTTTTAAAGGTTAAAAAAAATTGTCATAGAACTGCAGGAAGAGAGAGGTCTGCAGCATCCGGGGAACGGCTTCATGAAAAAGCATACATCTTACTACACAAAGCATAGGAACAGAGAATACTGCCTAACTAGCCATTATTTCCCTTCTCATTTTTCCACATAGAATAATGATGTTCCTATTCCTAATATAAAGCCCATCTTTTCAGAATCACAAGCCTATGAAACAACAAGAATTCTTTAACCTGAACTAGCTGCATTCTATCAATTTTCCGAGCTTTCTGTTGCTTGGTTAATTAATTAGGTCCTCTGTAGGAGAAACAGAAGCTCATCCAAATATGACCAGTAATGATCAAAGTGCCGGAAACTCTTCCCCCCAAACAGCCATCTTTGCATTGACGACTGCTCTCTCCTGGCTTCTTTGAATATGCAGACTTCTGTGGGAAACTGTGATCTTTGGTCTTTCACCCTAAATTGTGAAACTGTCTGTCATCTCCTTTTGTCTTGGTTGCCTCAAGTCCATGAAAAATATGGCAGGACTGGAGGAAGTCAGGAGGGCAAAAAAAAAAAAAAAAAAAAGAAGCAGAGGGTGTCAGTAACTCTCTGCTGCATTAGTTTGCTAAGGACCAGCCTGAATGATGTGATATAAACCAACCCGGTCTTAGAGGACGCCGACTTGCAAATGGGGATTGAATAGCAACTTGGTGTTACGGCTGCAGAAATCCACACATTCATTCCTGAATTTCTGTATGCACAACAGTTAGATTCATTTCCAACCTTGTTACCAGGACTTCTTCGGAGACAAATAATTGATGTCTCTGACAAGTTATAGCATGGAAACAAGAAGTGGAAAGTCTAATTAAGTACACTTGTTCCAAGTGTATCCATTAGTCAGCGATACAAGTGTCAGCAGGTTGATGAATGTATAAATCTTTCATAAAGTATTTGAATGTCTGCCTCCCAGTCATTTGTCCCCAGATATACATAGTTATCCATGCTAGGTTATAAGATTAAGGCATTTCAAAAATATATTGTTTTATTGTGAAATATAGTACATACTGACATAACTCATAAAGGTACTGATTAACAACTTCCTGTGAAGCAAGTAGCTATTTAAGTAGGTCAAAGAAAGGCAGAGTTGTCAACACTCCACAAGCCCCTCAATGACTACCCAGTAACAAGCCCGTGCCCCACTCCCCCGTCCCTTCAAAGTAGAGATCATTTTTATTTCTATTAATTATTTTCTCTTAGAGTTATACCACTACTGTATGCATCCTCTAATTATTTTATTTATCTGTTAGACATATAATCACATCACCTTTTACATGTCTGATAATACTTATTCGTGTTCTTGGATCAGATCATTGAAAAGGTTACTAATTTTAACACTGGTTTCAAAGAATACACTTTTAACATTGTTGTTAGAGAAGGAGTGTTTTTTCCCCTGATCTCTGTTTTTATGCTTATTATTTCTTTCATTCTATCTTGTTAGATTTATTTTGCTTTTGTTTTTCAAACTTCACGGATGCTTGATTTATGTTTCAGTTTCTTTTACATATAAACAGTTAAGGCTGCAGACAGTTGTCGTTAAGTTCAAGATATTTCCTACTTTCCCTTGTGATTTATTTAGTGTCCCATGAGTTATTTAAAAGCATAGTACTTAATTTTAAATACATAGTATATATTTTTGTTCAGTACGACTTCTCATTTTTTTTATTTCTGGCTTGTTTGCTTTTGGGGCCAGCTGGTCACTTGAAATTTGTCAAGAATGTTGCTAGACTTGTATGTAATCATCTTTTGTAAATACGTCTTGTGTACTGGAGGATGTGTAATGTGTTTTATGGAAGCTGTGTTCCCTCTGTTTGAACAGTTATATAGATATTACCTTCCACATTCTTATTTAATGTTTGTAGTCTTCATATATGTGACTCTGAAACCTATGTTCAAATTTCTCACTATGAATGGGGATTTGATTATGCCTTGTATGTTTTTATTAAGTTTTGTCTTAATTTTTGAGACCGTGATAGTTAACACAAACAACTTTAGACTCTTTGTCTTCCTGTTGAAGTGTTGCTATCAAATGTGTGTCTTACAAACACCTAGGTTTTTTCCTGGCATTCTTTGTCCTGTAATTGAATTAGTTGATGTATTAATGTGATTGGTGATAAATACTGGTTTATATCTATCATGCTGCTGAATACAACTGAAAAAAGAAAAAAAAAGGTGGACTAATGATTTTCTTCTGAAGAAAAATCTCAAAGTTACCAAAGAACCAACAAATAGTAAGAAATTTTTAGACCAAGATCCCAGGGAATATTGAAATCCAGAAGACTGCTTTTGGCATTTGAGGCTGTTTTGCCCTGAGGATAATTGTGTGCGCCGAGTCTCTCTCATTTAAGGGGTTTCGTGGTCACAGATACCTGAGAAATTTCACGACAAAGTCGTGTTTATATCTGGATGTCGATATAGTGGTCCAGGTAGTAGTTTGTGTTGTTGTTTTTGTTTTTGTTTTGTGTGTGTGGGGGGGATGGCAATTAGGTTTACTTATTTATTGACCAGATAATAGTTTAAATCTGATTTTCCTAGATTTACACACTCCCAGAAGTTAATCACCATGCAGAGCTGCAAATGCAAAGTTTCAGGGTGTTATGGAGAAACCAGGTATCCACAACTGGGCAAGGGAGAAACTGCTTTTCCTGCTACATTTATAACCCTAAGAGACAGTGAGTGATTTTGAAATAATGGAAGAGCCAGGGG
Organism: Vicugna pacos; assembly: GCF_048564905.1. Classification (NCBI taxonomy): domain Eukaryota; kingdom Metazoa; phylum Chordata; class Mammalia; order Artiodactyla; family Camelidae; genus Vicugna; species Vicugna pacos. The sequence goes on along the minus strand of NC_133010.1, from coordinate 4,336,320 downwards.
GACTAGCCGAGCATAAACTCAAAGCAGAAGGCTAAGTTTTAATACTGGAAAGATCACACCCAAACACAATTCTGAGGCAAAACTGAGGTTATAGAACCAGGAGTTCATTTCATGTATGTCTGGGATGAGACAGGAATAGTTTGGGATGGAGGAAGACGACTTAGAAGGTGACGGCTGCAAATGTCACTGCGTTTTTGCTGCCTCCATTATGGGTGACTAAAGTAAAAATCAAAAGGCATTTAAGACTCTGTTGTTAAAGACATTTAATATGATTGCTTTCTCCAAAGCATTTGCTTTTTATAACATGCAATTTTAGCACGCGTCTAGTGCTAAAATTAGAAACTTGGCCTTCTAAATTTCAAATTATCTGAAAACACATGGAATGAGAAGAATGGAAAAGAAGATGCTCAGGACAGAACAACTTCATTCTCATCTCTAAGGTTTGGTTTTTGTTCATCCTTTTTCTGATATGCCTGTACGTACAGCTCTACCCCCTGGCCTCAATTCTTCCCTGCTCATGGAAATCTTCTCTTCTACGGAGTGCAACTTAAGATCTGTGAAATCATATCTATCAGTTTCAGGCTGCAACAGTTTGTCTTTGAATTGAAATCCTTAATTTTCTTTAAAATGAAATCAGTCATATACCACCTTGCATATGTCAGGTCTCTGCACCAGGTTTCCTCCATAATGGTTACTAATTTTATTTTATTTGTTTATTTTGTTTTTAATTGAAGTACCGTCAGTTACAATGTGTCAATTTCTGGTGTACAGCACAAGGTCCCAATTATGCATATATATGCATATATTCATTTTCATATTCATTTTCATTAAAGGTTATTACAAGATAAGTAATAATTAATTTTTATATAATTTGTACACCAATAGGTGTTTAATACATGCTAATTGATTAGCTAACGTGATAGGTTTAGTATTGATAATTCTCTTAATGTTGAGAAATGACAGAAAGGCTGAAATGACAGCTACTTAAGAGAGAAAATTCCAGATGCACACATCTGGAAAATGGCATTGCAATGATAATTTTTTCTACCCAGTGAATCATGAAATGTCAGCTTAAGGTTAGCCCAACTGAGTTTCCCTTCCACTTGCTCCACCATTGGGGTCCTAACTGATATAGTGGATGGTCTACGTTACTTACGAGAAATAGGGATAAGAATTATACAAGGTCTGTTACCATAAAGTTAGGTTATTTTTTCCCCCTTTGGGTACTACAAAATGTTGTTTTTTTATAGAACTGAAGCTCTCTGGCTTTTCTGCAAGCATCCTGGGAAGTCTATATTCCCCAAACAGAACTGGTGGTTTCCATATCAATGTGAGGAATGTTTTCCACCCCCTTGTAATTTTCTTCTCAGCTGTTCCCACATGCACCCACCCTGCCTCCTTTGCTTCCCCTCAGACACCGTGTCCTTTCAGCGAATTGCTTGCCCCATGAATGCATATTATCTCTCATCTTGAAAAATGCCAATAAAAAAAGCAAATTACATTTGTTCTCTAAGATGTTTGCTACAAACTATGACTGATGAGTGCTGCATGTGACATCCACAAGAACAGTAATCAAGGTTATGTTAGCATTGATTTTTACAGAGGTGAAGTCCTTTGATGTATTACTCCATCAACACCTGCAATGACAAAATTTGCACATGAAATTAATCCCAATTAATTATACTGTTTGAAGATAGCACTGGCTCTTTTATGTTGCAAAATAAATATTAATTTAGTGACTTTTTTTTCACCTTGTGAGACTTAGTTAAGGGAGGGAGTCTCTATTGATCAGTATCCTGAAACATAAAAGAAAAGTTAGATCACTGAAGGGGCCTGGAAAACCAATCCAGTCAACTGGGAGCCACTCAAGTCTAAAGCCACTGCAGCACCGCTTTATTTTCATTGTTACTTCATGTGCTGTGAATTCAGGTTTCTGGGAAAAAGTGCTTGGTCCTATATGACCTATATTTAGCATTGACGTTTACCTACATAGGCATTTATTATACTTTTTCACATACTTTTTAGCTTGGCTACTATGTCTAAGGGCCTTAGTCTGCCTCCTCTGAAATTGGAAAAAAAAAAAAAGAAAAAGAAATTCTTGAATGACGTGATGAGAATTCAGGCAGTGGCATGTGTGGAGGGCATGTTCTGTTGCTTCTTTAGTCTTTTTAAACAATGCTGTGAAAACTAAACAGGGCGGTTCCTTTATATACACCGGTACAAAGGGAGAACGTTCTAAATTGTATTTCTAAGATGACAGAAGTTCATTCTTTAATTCTTAATACTTATATACATGCATTAAAATAAAGCATGCTTACATTGCACACATCTCTAAGCATACTACTGGAGGGAGTGGGAGAGCTATCTCGTATGTGTCATAATTATATGTGTAAACATTATACTGCACTTTAGAATAGGGGTGCTTGGGGGAACATTTGTCCCTGCGTTAAATGACCTCAGCAGTCTTTATCTTTCCATCACTTTCATTGGCTTCTCAGTGTTTCTCGCTCCTCTTTGCACATTCTAATATATTGACAAGTCTCACATTTAATTGCCTACTTTAGAAGTGATCTTCCATACTTCACCAAGACTTATACATTTGTGCACTTACATTTCTGTTGCACTCAGAAATCAACCCTAACTTCTTAGGTGTGTGGTCAAATTCTGGATGACACGGTTGATTGGGGGTCTGGCCCTGGGAATTCACATCAGCAGCCTTATCCCAAATTCACTTTACTCTACCATCCTTCTATTGAAATTACCAGAGCCCCCTCATTTATCTAATTGAAATTTTTGGATAAACGTGATTTTTACCTATAGTACTGACACTGAAACTGTCACTCAATGAACTGAGTTATTAAGAGTGAATTTTGATTTAGAGAAATTATCAGTTCCACTCTCAACAGGCAATCATTTCTGTTGTTTTATCTAAGAAAACTAATTATTAATACCCTTTAATGTTAAAAGGCTCTCCAAGTAGACGCATGCTCACGTCTGAACAGCTGCTGACGAGCTGGCTGTGCTGTGTCATCTGACTCAATGGCATCACATTGTGGAGGAATAATGTGCCACAGTATAGAGAGACTAGGCTCTGAAATCAAACAGTGTATTTATATCCACCTCTTCCAATGACTGGCTACATGACCTTAAGCTTGTTATGTATGCTAACTTTCTTTGTTTCTCTTCTAAACTTTTAAAATACCCACCAAAGCAGAGTCCAGTAAGTAATAATTTCTGTCATTATATTTATTGTGAGAACTCAAAATGTTGATGAGTTGTCTCTAAAGGTTAGATGACTTGATGAATTCTCTCTCATCTTCATAAATGATCTTGCAAAGTGAAACCATCACACCCCCTTCACTGGAAAGTGGGTCCCTTGCTCAGAGGAAATTCCCTGCAAGGTCTGATGCTGGAAGCAAATTCATACTCAGAGGAGAGGAAAGTGATGGTAGGAACAAATGTTTATCCCCTGGAAGGTGGAAGGAATTTGATGTAATCAACACACCAGGCAGTTTGCTGGTCTTCTCAAGGGCGGGGGGCACCTTGACCAGGTCTCAGCATGCAACAGCAGCAAAGTGCTGATACGGAGTCCCAGCGCGGGCTCATTTAGAGTCTCCACCTTTGCAACCATGGCTGTTTCATCTGAGAGTTCATTGTGCAAACCTTGCAGACGCTGAGGACAGATCTAGCCAACAGCCAGCAGACAATTAGGTTCACCTGATTAAGGGTCTCCACAGTGGATGCTTTCTGGTGGGAAATGAAATGAGAGGAAGAAGATTGGAGAACAATGTGCTTAGTCCCTCAAGTTTATCCACATGCGTCTTTGCGGGTTCTTGTTGTCTTGTATTTTCGAACCTTGCATTTCCCAGGCACCTGATTGATGGGCTAAACCACATGCCACTGCCTAGGAGTTTCTGTATATCCTCCCTTCACTCATATCTCCCTGGGTATAAATTTCTCCACCAAACTTAATGTTTGGATGTCTGCCCACTGGAAGAATTTCCCTGGCCTTTATGTCTTTATGCCTTTGCCCTTGCACGACTGTGGTGCAATTTGTACCACAAACCAAACCCAACTCACTCCTGATCCAGACCTGGTCAGGTGGTTTTGAGAAAACTCTGAAGAGGTCTTAAGTGTGAGTCAAGAATAAGAGATCATAAATGTGAAGCAGAGGGTCTGGACTAAGTGTCTGTGTGACTAATTTGTGCCCTCTAAGTACATTTCCATCACACGATATTTGTTGCTGGACTTCCATGAGGGAGACCTCTGGTCACACGGCTTTGATGTCAAGTATTGGACATCGAGTCTCCACTAGGAATCATTTGAACATCCGGACCGGCTTGTCAATGTCTCATGTAGTTCTCTGTCATGAAGAGGACGTGTGGCTTCAGCTGGAATTAGAGGTGCATATGATTCCAAAAGTATATGATTCAAGGAACTTCCATCCTTGTTTGGGCAAAGAGATAGGGATATTTCTATTAATTATAGTACAATTAGGCATGTAATAGTCATCAATTAAACAAAATATTTACTAAGACACCATGATGCCAAGCATTCTTCTAGGTACTGGGAAACACAGAGAGGGGGAGTCTATAAACTTAAGCAGTATGGATTAGACCAAAGCTAAAACCAAAACAGAGATCAAGGTTCATGAAAAGCCACATTAGGCAATTAAAACCAGTGTGATGCCAGCGATGAGCCAAGAGAAGTAGGTCTGCCGTTTGCACAGTGACTTAAAAATTAGAACTTAGGCTTCAGGCTTTACACACAGGAAGCAAAAGCAAGAGACAGGTGCAGTTAGAGTCTAGTGCACAGTCCAGAGTCCACCATGCTGATGGGTCTGAAACGCCATCCCATTCAAGGGCAGCACGTTGAACTGAGAGTACAGACCGTGTGTGGTTCTAGCACCCATGTCGGAGCTTCCAGAAAACTGCAGGGCAGGGGGGCAGCTGGCTCCACATATCAGGAGTTATTTCGTCTGATTTAGAAGATCACTGAGCTTCCTTCCTGATCTTACATATTTTTCCTATAATTGAGAAGTTAGATACCATCATTGATACAAAATATCTCTGGCTTCTTTTCTTGGCTTTATGATCATCTCTTACTTTTATATAATATTCGCTCATCTCTGTGACCATAAACATCATTCAGAAATGATCATTGGGTTTACACAGAAGCAAATTTTTTTAACTTTTATAAAATATGTTTATAAATACACTATGTCATTTGTCCCTGCTTCTGTGGATACACATTTTGAAGAGTAGCAATTTTTTGAATATAGGAAAATATCCCCAAAGAGTTATCAAACAGATAATTGTGCCTTTTTTTTTAGAGGTGGTAATTAGGTTTATGTATTTGCTTATTTTTTAAGTGAAGTTACTGGGGTTGGAACCCAGGACCTTGTGCATGCTAAGCAGGCACTATACCACTGAGCTATACCCTCCCCCCAAACAGATAATTTTGGACAAGACACTTGATTAGGAATTATGAAGACCAGAAAAGTGTGGCATTAGATACCCTTTGTACTTCCAAGCATTGACAATCTAAATGGACACTTAAGCTGTGTATAATGTACACACAATCATACACCTGTACGCATGCACACATTCACTCCTGGTGAATAAAAAATAGAGGTTGACATCATAAAAGTTAAAATATAGAAGATGCGGCCAGTGAAAGTATCTAACACTGACCACGGAGCAGAAAAGTAGGGGGCAGAGTTTGCAGCATCAGTGAGGTATGTGGTGTTTGTGGACAGCGGGGGCCCTGAGCAACAGTCCTTGACATGGGCCTTGAAAACTGGTAAAGATACAGTCATGAAAAAAGAATGGACAATAACATACAGACAAACATAGTGTAAGTGAAAGAAAGAGGTGGGAGTTTAGAGGAGTGAAGTGTATTGATTTGTTGAAGAAAAGGGCTTAACTGGAACCACAATGAAGAGTTACTGCTGGATTGTGAAGGGAAGTGATTACAACAATGGGGAGTTAGGTTTTATTTACTATCAAAAAGGAAAAGGGGAGGAGCTTTCCATTTTCCTGTATTATAATCACATGCGCAAGACCCAGACTTTGAGTGTTTTTACTTTCGATGTTGTGCATTTTATTTACTAAGCACACTCATCCCACTGACCCATCCATAAGGGCTGTAACCTGAAAAGGGCAAAATTCTGGTAACAGTTTTTTTCATTATTCTTTTGTTTCTGATGTCAGTACAAATAACTTCATACCTCCTGAGAAATCTGTTAGAATCTATACATGTTCTGTTTGTTGGTGGACCTTAGCCAAGTTGCAGAGTATGACCACAATTTCAAGGGACCTTATGAGATCCATAGGTCTGTAGGAGATGTGTTTCCTGTGGGTGCCTTTTAAATACCCAAATATGCCAGTGCCAAATATAATGCTTCTCTGTTGATACATGTTGGTATATTCAGCAAATCCGGGCCTCGCTATTTGCATATAAATGAGAAATAATTCCATGAACGTGCGAGCGGGATTTAATTGTTTTTTAAACAATATACTCTTATCTTTCTGGAAGCTATTCAGGCCATCAAAGGGTTGTCAGTGATGAGCTCGCTAATTACTTTCCAATACTTAGTCTCATATTTCCCTCCATTACTGGGGCTCTGTTCTATTTCTACATCACTATCAGAAAGTTCAATTACCACCCAGTCAAACTTCCCCTGCCAATTCTGCACCTTCAATTTTTTATTCAACTAGGACACAATGGGAGTAATATGTGTAGCTGCCAGGGAGATAATCATAAACTTTTCCTGTATTGTCTTTGCAAAATTTCATGGAAAACATAATTAAGGAAAGAACCGATCACAGCTACAGAGCATGTGGAGCTGGAACTGTCATTCTAGACCAGAAGACAAATAAAGACAACTTTAGTCAGTGTATGAAATTTGTATTTTGATATTGAATTTGAATTTTTCTGTGACGTGGATGCTGGTAAGTTTTACTGACCTCCTCTGTTGTTTCCTTGGCCTCTGAAGGTAGGCAGTAGACCAAAAGGAATCTGGTGGGATGATTCTGTGTCTAGTAGAATCTTTCAGTAGCAACTGCAGAACTGACTTGTTTCTGGTTTCCTGTTTGCCTTGCGGACTGTGGACTGTAGGAAAAGTATATCAAGGCATTATTAGCCAAATAGATTATCTGAGAGGAACATTATCTCTTTCAGCAGAGTGGGATAACATGCTTTGGATGTGTTCACAGCACGCCACTCATGGATATTTCCAAACATCTGGCCTTTGGGCACCAAATCAGGAAAACATCTGGATAATTGATTATCACCATCATCGCTTTGGTAATGGTGTAAATGCTGCATATATTTAATTCTTCCTCCAAATGAGATAAAGGTAGAATGTTGAGCAATGGACTCAGATCCAACATGAGGAGTTTCACGGCTTGCTCCCACGACACAGTGGTGGTGCTCAGATAAGGCCTTCCCTGTGTTTAGCTGAGTAACATCTCTTTGGACACAGTTTCACAATGACTGATGAATAAATTTAAAATCATGGCAAAACTTTTCAAGTGGCGAAAAACTTGCAGGTAAGGTGGGAACAATTACGGCCGCCAAGGTCAGTTGAGGACAGTGATGACAGTTTATTTGAAAGATGATTATAGGCAAATGCCAGGAAACCTGTTGGATATTCACAGTTTTGATGAGGGTTCAGTGTTTGTGTGATATTGAAAATGAAACACTTGAACCATGTGTGAGTCCAAGATAAGAGGATGCCCAGAGAGGGAACATAATGACAACCTTATTTGGAGGCATGCATATTAAATGGGCAAGGTAGGACCATCATCTTGGCTAGTGAGACATAACACATTCAGAAAACAGTGTTTAAACCAGAATGGCTTGGAAAATGTCACAAATTCTTAAATTGCCCATTTTAACTTGGTGAAAAAAATCACGTCGACTCTATTCACTAGGTTTGAAAAATTAACAGAAGATATTCTCTCCTATATGGCTTTGTATTCCTACACAGCTATTTAGAGGAGGAATTCCTTAAACTGAGGTAATTAGAAACGTTGTCTATGTCAATCTACTGTGGACCATCTTCTATGCACAATGTCCTAGTGTACTTAGAAGCCAGGAAATTAAGGCAGAATAAGAAATCCCTTTGAGCAAGGAAGCATCCATAGTACTTGCTTCAAGCAAACAAAAAGGATCACAATTATAATGACCTAATGCATTCCATGACTGAGTGAATTACATTACAAAATTTTGTATTTTAACTAGACTCCAGGAAGGCAAAACATGTCTATATGATAAATATAGTAGAACTGTCTATACCAAAGTGTGGATGAGTTGTAGTCATACAAATAAAAATATTTTTTCAAAGATAATTTTTTCCAACTCTGCATTTTGTAAATTTTAGCTATTTAATGGGAAGCCACAAGCGACAATCCAGGTAACTTGCTGACCATGAAAACAATGCTCAACCATTCACTGGTCTGCATGATGTGGGGAGGGTGACCCCTTGAATTATCTGAGATTATTGCTTGAGTGAGCCAAGCACTAGTATGTATTAAGTAGGGTGGAAAGGGAGAGTGGCTCACAGGTTGACAAATGAGTTGGCAGGGGAAATCAAAAGCAAATAAATAAGGACCAGCTCAAATATCCCATCCAAATAAATTTTTCTCTATATGTCCAGCCATAATGATCTTACAGTTTCATGGCGGAGTATAGTCTACATCACACATCTGGTAGACCTGTATTGCCTGATGAAAGATGTTACATTGTCTTATATTTTTTGATACTTTTTATTAATGTATGTGATATAACTGTGTAGTAACGAAGAGGTCTTCACGTGCAAATTGTTAGTCAAATTAATTATTTTATACAGTCACAATTTCAAAAACTTTTCCTCTAGCAACCTAAGTCAACTGGAGCATGGAACTAAGTGTTTAATGCTCTCTTTAAATGTTGGGCTCTCATTAGTACACTGCTCAGAACACACATTAGGTGCTCAATAAATGAGCTACCGTGATAGTTGAAGAATTTCTGAAACCCTGGTTCTGTGAGAGATAATATTGAGAATTCATTGATATTCATTAAGGCTGTGTCTTTCCTGGTTATTACAGAATTATTTTTTCATAAAATGTAGACCGAAAGAGTGTCTTTGTAAAAAATATAAAGATCTCGTCTTTGAACACCTGCATGCAACAGTGGAGAAAGTAGCAGGGCACACACTAAGGCATATTAAACTAGTCACAGAACCTCAGCTTTATCCTATAGATGTTAACAAAAATAATGTCTTCCCTATCTACCTTCGAAGTTTGTTATGGGAATAAAAATTGAAAGGATACAGAAGCATTCAGAAAGGAATTGTCAGGACCAGTGTAAATACCATCACATTCATAAAATATGTGTAAAGAGATTACTTGACATATTAGATCCACAGAAGAATCTAAAGAGATAGAAGATTAAGTTATTTCTAGGCAAAAGGTTCTGATCTGAAATTAATCAGTAGATGCTAAATTTACATACTGTCCCAGGAGGACACCTGCCTCACACACGCTGCATCCGGTACAGCATTTGGGAGATGGGGTAAGAGGAGAAAGAAGTTTTTGAAAGTTTCAATTATAACCCCACACAAAAATAAAAATATCTTCAGTTTTCTCATTTGTTTTTATTAGTTGAGTAGAAAGAGGAATGTGTGGATCTTCTGACAACTATAACAGTTTATGAACCATAAAGTTAGGTAATAGAAGTTGTTGATTAAAAAGTACATGTTTTTTTGAAAAGTATTAAAAATAAAAAGACACCCTGATGTTTTAGAGGTTTGGGTACATAAGTCTCTGGCTTTTGACATTTATATCATCACTGAAACACCTTGATTAAACATTTAACCATCATTTGAAGTTTGTTTGTCCTTAAATTTTATCTCACAACTTGAGTCAACCTCTTGCTTCACTGATTTAATAAAAAATACTATTAACTGTTTGCAAATTATTAAATTGTAGGACGTTACTGTGGATTGTTAATACATCAGATGGACATAAAGTCGCAGTTAGCCTGGGAGACGGATAATACTTGTCTGCTCCGTTCATCAGTTTTCTCAACGTTGATGGTTTTGCTATGGTGACAGCTGTTAAAAGAAAAGGCTGCTGAGCACTTCAAAGAGCAAGCCCTTGGTCTGGGAAGGGTAGTGGCTCTGGGATGTTTACCATCTTACGCACTAACCCGCAGAACGGTGCAGACACACCCAACAATCTCAGGAAGTGAACATATGTGAATGCGTTACTAACATTGAAATTCATAAAGAGAGAAAAGCCCTGTACATACGTTTTAGGTTGGACGCTAATGCTACCACGTATTCATAAGTTGGCCCAGAAGGTATCTCCAGAAATGTTCGTTACTAATTGTATTAGTCTGCTCATGCTGCAGTAATCAGATACCACTGACCAGGTTACTTAAATAAATAACTGAAATTTATCTTCTCAGTTCGGGAGCCTGTAAGTCCAAGGTAAAGGTGTCAGAAGGATTTGCTTCTGGTGAGACCTCTCTTTGTGGCATGTAGACTGGCTGCCTTTTCACAGTGTCCTTCCGTGGCCCTTTCCTAGGCCATGTGCTTGCACGTAAACAGAGAGCTCTGGGGTCTTCCCCTTCTTATAAGGACACCAGTCCCATTGGATTAGGGCCCCACCCCTGTGACCTCACTTAACCTTAATTACTTCTGTAAGACCCTGCCACATTGCGGGTTAGAACTTCAACATAAGAATTTGGGGAGGGCACATTTCAACCCGTAACACTGGTCTTATTTTCCATAGCATTTTATTGGCTCTCCAGGATTCCCTCTGTGTTGAGGCTCTGGCTTGTTCTTGACCTCCTATGTCATGCTTGACCCATGATTTATGACTGAGTGGGTCTCAAATTTGGTCAACAGCCCTTGCTTTCATTAGTTTATAGGGACCCCTAATCATATTTTTCATTTATGGAACTCTGTTCAGGTCTGCTTGATGCTGACCTGGATTAACGCCTAGTAACGCAGTCGTCTGAGTGGAGGTCCACATGTGAGGGAATTACAGAGCACTAGTAAGGGACTCAGAAAATAAAACATGGAGGAGAAAAGATGAATGTTTCTGATTTGAGGTGCTTGCAAGGATCCGGGCTAGGTCACCAACATGGATTTTCTGACTTACAGCTTTAGAAGTACTGAGATATTTATTACCTATGCTTTATGCTGCCATTGGGGATGGTAGCACCCAACAGATCACGGGGCTTAGCCTGCGGGTCCCCTTACTAATGCAACATTCCTTTAAATTCTTGTCTTTATTTTTTCTTAGTCAGCAAATATTGCATTACAATCCATGATTAATCCATTTTTAACATAACCATCATGTTTCAAACTTTCAAACTATTTTCCAGATTTTTTTTTAAGGGGGAGGTAAAAAATAATGCACTAGGAGGAAATACTGTGTTTCCAATACAGAATTGTATCAACTTTAAGCACACAGTGTTATCGCTCTAAGAATACGTAGAAGTTTTAGATTCAGGATGTGTTGAAGGTAAAGCCAGCATTATTGCTAACTGTTTGAATGACAAAAGAGGAAGACGTGATAATGAAAGATCCCTCCTAATCTGTTCAACTGAGAACTGGGTCTTCTGGTATACTTGAGAAATTTCTTGAGAAGTCTATTGACTTACATACCCATTAAAAGTATGGCATGCCTTGTGGGCACGTGCCTATGTGTGTGTGAGTTTAAAAGCCAAGAGCTAGGTTAATGCTGACTTGGTTACTCTGTGATATCAAAATGCACTATTCTTTCTTAATTCCACAGTGTTAGTAAGCACAGTTTCTCTCCTCCGAATAGCATGCAGCAAAATTGAATACATGAAGCCTAGAATAGAGAGAGGACTCCAGCATCTATTTCTAGATTGAATATTGCTTGACCTCAGGCAACGCATTCCACTTTCAAGGGTGTGAATACCCTCATCTGTAGAGTGGGGATAATGATGCTCGCCCTACCTGCCTCGGAGGATCGTTGTGGATCCCAACGGGATGCGAGCTGTGAAAAGACTCTGTTTAAAATGTTAACATCATGGTGAATAATTTATATCACATTTTGAATTTCAATCTGATTCCTCCCAGGATACCACTTGGTGAAAGCAACCACTTCTCATCCTGTTTTCTCCAACTCCCAAGGCAACTGGGCTTCTCAAAGCAGGTCAAGCCGATACCAAAATAAACTTGCAAAGGTAGAATATGCAGATTTGAGATAATTAAGTTGTTGCTGTTGTTAGAATCTAATTCACTATTTATGATGAGTATATGAAGCAGCATTATTTTAAAACTAACAATTACAGTTTTTCTGGATCGCCAACAGCACGTTCCCCTTAAATATTATGAGCAAGTTAGCAGAAATGCTTGGCCAAGTTCTTTTAATCAATCTGTAAGCCTGGATATTTTTAATATATTTTATGTGTGAGGCAATTTGTGTGATACTTTCTGATAGATGTGTGACCATTTTGGGGGTTTAGCACCAACATGTAAGCTAGATTTGGTAAAGTGCAGGACAACTGGAAATCTGAGAAAAATCTTAAAATGCATTTTCTTTCCCAGAAACTTGTTTTTGGTCATGCCCACAGTTCTGACCACCAACCTCTCTCCAGGAAGGTTCCACTTACTCTTAGAGCTATCACATTGTGTGCTTGAAGGTGTTGCAACTCCATATTACAAAACACAATATTTCTTCCTGGTGCATTCTTTTTTACTGAAAAAGTTCTGGAAAATAGTTTGAAAATTTGAAATACGTTTATGTTAAAGTAAAAATGGATCTGTCATGAATTCTAATGCAAAATCTGCTGACTAAGAAAAAACAAAGACAAGTATTTAAGGAAAATACTGTATTAGTTAACACCAGGCTAAGCCCCTGGCTTTGAGGGTTTGAGTTCACTCCCTTTTCCCATGAAGGGAATTGTCAGTAAAAATATCTTTAGAGTCCTCATCAGACCCAGATAACTGATCCACGCAAATGAAGTATTTCTTGTGCCCTTATCAGGTCCCTAAAACTATGCTAGACAGGGTGGATATAAAAGTTATTCACAATGTGAGTTTTCCTTTGAAATCCACTAGGATTACCTCCAAGAGGTAATAGCATATCAAATATTCTACAAATGCCAAGGATTGGTGCTCTGATATCCTTAACACAAATAGCTTGATAAGACTGAGTTTGATCCGTATGTTAGACTAGATTCTTTAGGGGGACATTTAATAAATGGCATATTTGGGTAGCACAGGAGTGCGAAAGACTACAGGCATGGCAGAGTCCAAAGGAACCTAGCAGTGTCTTGGGGTCTCCTACTTTTTTAACCTTTTAGCTTCACCATTATGTGCAGTCACTTTTTTTTCTTTTTTTTTTTGACACTACACATGCTTTTCCTTCTTTTGATCAGAGAAAACAACTATTCAGGGCAGTCATAGATCAAGATCTTGTCAGTAGATGTAACTGGTTTCTGGGTTCTTGTCCCATCCCAGAAAGAATTCAGAGACAAGACTCAGTGGTGAAAAAAGTAAGTGAGGATTTATTAAGGGATGGAAAGTACCCTCTTAAAGGAAGAGCGGGCAGGCTCAGGTGAGCAGCTGCCCTGAGTTTCTTTGGCAAGTTGGTTACATCAGACCTAAAAATGAATGGGTGGAATATTCATTAGGAAGGAGAGGGTTTGGGGTCATATTCCATGATTTTCATCCCAACTCCACCTTCCCAAAGGGAAGAGGGATTTTTGTACTTATGTAGTCTGCACTGGAATTGTCATGGGGTTGGTGCAGGATGGGTATTTCTGATCTGCAAGGCTAATTTTATTGAAATGAGGGCATAATGAGCAAAAGGCTACATTCAGATTACACAGGTTACACAGGAAATTCCTGCCTTTTCCCACCTTTCTTTGTCAACCTCCAGGCCACTCATCACCTCAAAATGTGTGACCACTTATCAGCCCAGAGGTCCCTGCTTTTCTTTCTCTGCCCAGGGCCCCCTGCTGCTTACATGATGTCTGGCTTCCTGCATTTGGCCTCTGTCCCTCTTTCTGCCCAGCTCCTGCCATTTGGCCTGCGTCCCCTTTCCTCTGCTCAGATCTAGCTCTCTGCCTGATCTGACAGAAGCACTTTACTTAGCAACCACAGTGGAAAGGGAGGTTTTTCATTTCCCCTCTCCATTGCCTGTCTAGATTGCTCTTACCTAGACCAACCACTTCTGCCACAGCACTGTTGTGAGACAGTCTATTCTTCGGTCTGCCCATGTGCCCACACTGATTGTCAGGAGCATACGTTGTATCAGAACCACTAGATAGAAGAGAGTGTGGGAAAGCAGACATATCAGTTGCTACCACAATCAGGGAAATCCTGTAGGCAGTTATTGTAATGCAGCTTTGTTTTGTTTGTTTGTTTAAATCAGAGGAGTGGATCTGATTAGCTCAGTGGAATCTAAAGCTATTAGAATTAATGCCTGGTATATTAATCTCTAACATCACTGGCACACTCAGCTCCGCTGTTTTACGTGACAGCAAATCTACCCTCACCAGGCAGACCAATTCATTGGTGGATAACTTTTGCTCTTATAAACGTTGTAATATCAGCCCAAAGCTGCCTCTTGGTTCTTTGGTTCTAGTTTTGCTTTTTGGAATGACCTGGGCCAAACAGGCTGTTTCTTCTCATATTTACCCTCAAGCGTATTGGATACATCACATTATTTTAAATTATTTTCTCTTCCTCTTCTGTGCTCTTCTTTCCCAGTCATTGGCCGCTCTGATTTATCTCTTCTACACAATTTTCTAAGAAGACTGATGCACATGTGGCCAAAAAGAGGTGCAGGGAATGAAGGAGGGAGGAAGGAAGAGTAAAAATAGCTACCAAAGGGGCTGGTTTTCTAATATGTAAGCTGATGGGGGGGTGCAGGTGGAGGAGAGAGAAATGAATGAATGAGATGGTTGTATTCACCCCGCGGGGTACATCAGCCTGGTAAGAATACTAAGCAAATTAAGCAAAACACCAATCTTTCCTAATACAGAAAAGCAAGATGGCATTAAAACAAACAGCGTTGAAGAGATGGTGTGTTACAAAAGAAGACAGATTACCTGTAGTTCAGTCATATCTCAAAGCCATTCCTAATTTCAAGGTTGCTGTTCACTTAAATTGAAGGCTAGTGCACCACTCTTTTCTTGTTTAATATGTATTTATTCATTCTTTGATTTGTTTGTTTTACTTTATAGCCATATTTCTCTAGAAAAATGGGTATTTCCAGGCATCTGTGGCCACGTTCTCAGTGCCAAAGGTAAAGTGATGATCCTTTAGCTCCCTTTGGAGCAGGTCATAGAGCATGAGGCGTGCCTACCAATTATGGTAGATTAAGGTAAAAGTAACTGGAAAATATTTCTAACTGTTCTGTCTATTCCGTTCTGGTCTAATGTTTTTTTTTTTACATGAAAAAGAATGTTGTCTTCTCCTTAGAAAAATACACATATAACTCATACAGAGATCACTGAATTCTAGATTTAGATAAAAGAAAGGGAGGATATTGAAGACTGAACCTTTCGTATGAGTCAATGAACAAAATTGAGGATGTGCCAAATGCATTCCGAACACAGCACATCAGTTAACAATCTCACTTACGTTTACAAAGGAATATAAGAAATAATCTTAGAGATGTCAATAGATAATATACTCTGGAGGGCTTTAATATATTATGAAGATGACTGCACTCTAATTTGTAGGTGGTGGGAAACCCTTGATCTTTTCTCTGGGGTGGAGGAGTGTGGAGCCTGACACTACAACACGTGATTTGGAAACTAGTTCGTTGACAGTTCGTTGATTCTACGAGTAGAATCTATTTAGTAAGAAGAGCAAAACAATTCGGAGACAGAAAAGATGAAAAAGGACTACTTGTGCAAGAGTGAGGCTGATTTTTAATATGATACATCCACAGTGTCTTTCCACGTGTCAGAGCTCAACAAAGACCAACAAGTAAATACTTCAGTTCTTGCCTATATATATATATATATATTCCATTGTGGAGATATATAACCATGATCTCTAATTCCTACACAAAGAAATAGTTAATTTGAGTGAGTTTACATTTATTCTTAGGCAAAATAATTAAAGCAATTTTAGAAACTATAGATCAATTCTAAAATGTCACGTATGTACATTTGGATTTTAAAGTTAGTATGTGTGATATCAGAAATATTTTAATAAAGAAGTTTTAAGTAGAGTTACTTCTATGAAGAGAAGTATTATGACGTCTATCAGTGACCTTAAAACCACGTAAATTATTGATGTGATTTGAGTTATGTATTATACTTCCTTAAATGATAAGCTACAGTTCAAAATATATTTAAAGAAGGTAGAAATGAGGACTTTCGTTTGTTACACTGTATCCGGGGTGAGCAAACTGCGACCCCCATGCTGAATCTGGCCCATTGTCAATTTTTGAAATATAGTTTACAGTAATACCATATACTCTTTATTTGCCTGTTATCTGTGGCTGCTTTAATGCTTCAACAGCAGTTGAGTAGTTGTGAGTGAGACTGTTTGCCTTGCAAAGTCAAAAACGTTTATCATTTGGCTCTTTGCTATAAATGTTTGCCCATGCCTGTTTATATAATATTCTGTACTGTTGAGCTGTTTGTACAGATGACATATTTCTTATCCAAAGAAAAAAAATCAGTAAAAGAGAAAACAATGATATTGAGGAAGATCATAATTATCAATAAAACGAATAAAGCCAAATGATTAACATAAATCTTATCTGGGACACAAATTTTCAGTGAGCTGGACGGATAATGATGATAATGACAGGGGAGATGCTCACAGCGTTCAGGAGGCCAGTGTGGCCTGTCTAGAATGGTAAGCTCTGTGTACCCGACTCATGGCGAGACGAGGGGTTCCCTGCACGTTTGACAAACAAGTTTAGAACTGGCAACCCTGTCCACTGGGTGGGCTCTGGAAGATTCCAACAATCTGCATAGTCAGTGGAGATATGGAACTCAGTAGGCAGGCCATTTAGATAAGGTTTTATGAATAAAATTAGAGAAATACGTAACCTATCAAATCACACATCAAAACAAAAGCAGTGGAGACAAGATTTACAAAAAGGGAGGGGGGAACTGGGAAGAAAGATGAGTGTAGACTCACAAGAACAAGATGAATAAAGAAGCATAGGAAATAGTAAAGATTGTAACAGTGGCGTCTGGGGTACTTGTCATTAGATCTAATGGGTGGGAAAGTGTCAGAGTTTTTTATCAGAAAGTCAGCAAAACTCTGTATATTTTGATGATTGAGTAAAATTACCCAAGGTCAGGTAACTAGTAAATGGCGAGGTTGAAAATTAAACTTAGATCTCTGGGGTACAAAATACTATATTGTTTAACCCATTACAGTAAACTGCTCCAAATTACCTCAAAGCCATTTGATGCATCTTCCAATCTTACTAACTCACAGGCTTTGATTTCTTTCCCGTGGGCCACTCTCCACTTGCTCCAAATCAATCTTTTTCTCTGAGGGGGTCTCAGTTTTAATGCTGTATTTTTTAATCTATCTGGGTGTATTTGGATCTTCCACTTCTTCACCCCACATATGGGACAGCCAATGGGTAGCACCGAAAGCAGATACCAGTGAGATTTCTGGAGAGAGGCGTGGACATTTTCTTGAACCTGGGTGACGTTAAAATCAATGCACTTGCTATAAATAGGTCAGTCCTCTTTAACATTCTTACATTCTCTCCAATAATTGACATTTATTCGTTCATCCAACAGATATAAATTTAATGCTTACTTAAATTTAGACAGTATTTCAGGTTCTGGGGATTCAATAAACCAGAAATACCAAAAAAAGGCTCTTGTATCCTCTAATAAAACTTATACTTAAGAGAGAATAAGTATTATTTAGGTCAACACATAGATAAAAAATTAATTTTGGATCATGAAAACTCCCCAACAGATGATACAGTGTGGGTTATAACGTGTTGAGAGGTCCAGCATTGTTAATCTGGGTTACTTGGACTTCTGGGATGTCTGTATATGTACTTAATAGGTTTCATGAACTTCTTGAACTTGTATAAAATATCGTGTGGCTCTAAATATGTACGTTTGGGGTAGAAAGAGTTTAGAGCATGCATCACTATCTCAGAAGAATATGTAGCCTTCGGAGGCTCAGAATCCTTAGGTTGACATGATGAGCCTTGCACAAGAGATGATGTTACACCTGAGACCTTCCCTGAAGAGCCGAGCTAAGAGAATTTGTGGGTCAAAAGTTTCAAGCAGAATAAAGAGCAAGTTCTTAAAGCAGAAGCAAGCTCAATTAGATGCACGTGAGTCGGAGAGTGATGGATCTAGAAGAGTGAGTTGTAGAGAAATATTCAAATACTCAGAGAAGGAGTCAAGAGATGGCTCCAGGAAATCTTTTAGACCAAAGCAAAGAATTTAGATTAAAAAAAAAAAGTACTTGGGAATGATTACAGGGGCTTAAAGGGGGCTGTGTGTTAGGATTATGAAAGATCATCCCTTGAGAAGAAATTGAAAGGAGGCAGAGCTCACTTAGGAGTTCCTTCTAAGCGTCCAGGGAAAAGTTAGTAATGACTTAGCCAAAGTAATGGTACTAGACATAAACGGACTTGCACAGATTTCAGAATATATATGGGAAGCAGAGCTAAGAGGGTTTACTTTGGAAATTATTAATTCTGTTTTGATAATAATATGTTTGAAATACTTATTTTTCAATACCTAGTCATACACATTTTGGTTAAAAGCAAAACAGTAGAATTCTGAGTATTCATATGAAAATTTGACCAAAGCTAAATATGAATATCATTCTAGGATATAAATATACAATTTTCTAAAAATTATATTATTGCCATAATTTTCTCATTCAATTTTAATTGTTAGATTTTAAAAGTTTGAATTTTGTCACAAAAGTAAGTTTTCAGCAGTCACAGCTTTGTAAATTTCTGCTCAGTTTCAACTGAGGTCACTGAACGATTAAGATTTTTTGGTGAACATCATTTCTACCTATTTAAAAAAATTTTTTTTATTCTTTATTTTCTATATGATGCCTGGACTGGAAATAATTTCTTATGGTTTAATTTTTTGCTTTGTTGACATTTTGTGAGATTTAAATTCTGCTTTTCATTCAACCTTCATAATATGTACAATATGCTTAAGACTTATGACCCAGGTATAATAAAATAACTTTTACATACTTCTTAATGTTTGTATTATTAAATGTTATGATTATGAGCCTACTAAATAATTTCATAAGTATCAGAATTGTTATAAAATCTGATTTAAATTTTCCGTTTCATATTATTAATTTTTATAGTATTTCTTGGCTCAAAAGATGTCATGTTCTTTCTAAAATTATCTAGGCAAATCACTCTCTTAATATCCATATTAAATGTTAATTGATCTACCTATTTAATCATTTCAAGTTTATTAATAATTATTTTACATAATATTGATGTTTTTTAAAATCAAAATTTATTATGAAGACTTTACAGTTACATTGGTAAATATACATACAGTTCAATTAACATATTAAGTAAATAGGGAATCTCACTAGAATATTTAAGTATATTTTAAAATAGACATTCAAAAGTTGACAATACACTCAAATTATATATATTTTTCATTTACTAACATACAGGTACAGATAGATATATTTTTATCATTATATTAATGATGATGGTGTGTATAATCACATGATTATTCATTGTACATTTCATCAAGTATGCCAGAAATGAGGTTGAATTATATAGCTATGCAGCCTTTCAGAGACAACTTTGAAATGTTTGGATAATTCATTATGGATATGGTTTATATAAGAAAGAAATCCTAAGATTCAATAGACACCAATTCACGAGACAAAAAAAAAAAGACACGATTCGTAAATAGATGTTTTTATATTTAATGGAAATCATCTTTTTGATTATCCAACCAGCTCCTAACCCACACATTTTGACTAACAGGATTTTTATATGTGTCTGGAGTTTATTGGAGAATAAATAATGCAATACAATTATTCTTCCTACGGCTCCATCCATGTCAACGTACATCAATGCAGGTCACAACAGTGAAAGGCAGAACTAAAGCGAGTATGTCATTTAGTTTCTTTTCTGTCATCTCTCACCCATTCTAAGTGCTCCTTTTTATAAGGCTGTGGCTCAGCGTGCACTTCTGAATATGAAATCTGTGATGCTTTCACGTCCCCGCAAGGCCGACACTCCTAGCGAAGGAACTACAGATGTTGCGTAGTTTGTAAGACAAGGTAGATCAATCAAATATTCCAGTTATTCTTTGTTCATATCCTAAGCTTTGGGAACGTCACCACGTCTTGGTCAGGTGGGTCTGGGGACTTAAATATTGCAGGCCCTGTCTGTCATCTTTTAAAAAGTTAATCAAGTTCATACCACACGGATAGGACCTTGAAACCTGCGAGGTTACGAAAGAGGCTGGAAATGTACCTGACCTCGGATGTGACTTTACTAAAGTTTGTGATGACAGGTGGCAAATCGAATGCGGTGTGTCACTGGCTTGACTTGACAGCTCGTAGTAAGCTGTGAAACTTTGTAAAAACTCCAGTTTCTGTTATCTGAAATATGTGATTACAGTGTAGAAGGAGACAGAATCAAACTATTAAGATACTTTATACACACAGATAGCATGTATGCCAACACACACACATACAGACACTCGTGTGCTTACATCCCACTTTAGAAAAATTCAATTTATTTGGAGAACTTGTTGATCACACAAAATTTTCTCAGAAAGCTTTTACCCAAGCTTGCAGAAGGATGATTATTAATTAATACTACTGCTTTTTAGCTCATGCATGAAATACAGTCATTATTTAGAAAATATTTTGACTGACCATTTTATTTTGTAAAAGCGACTTCTTGTGAACAATCAAGAAAAAAGAAAGCCAATTTGTTTTCTCTTTCTCTCCTTTTTTTTAGGGCTAGTTTATTTATGTTGTTGAGATAAGTAAAAACACAGGAGCCTCAGTCTATTCTTAAGCACAGAGGTATATTGGGAAAGATGTGGCCCAAAGAGACACAAATGGATGTGTAATTTCAAGGCTAATGGAAAAGTATTTATGCTGTATCTCAGTGAATTCTACTGAGGAGTCGACCATCAATGTCACTGAAGTGCCCTGAGAAATTTTCCCAAACTGCTCTAACTCTGTTGTCCTTGTCTGATAGACTCCGGACTCTTTGGACCATTATTCCAGAGAGCATTCAATTAATTTATGCTAAATGTGCTATGAATAAATCATGTGGTGAGGAACAAGGGTTATTGTTAACTGCTAAATCTGAAAAATAATAGGAACATCTTCATCATTCCTTTGTGTCCAGGTTCTACTTTCTTTCCATCTACTTCAGAGACAACATAATATGTGGGGGTGTGGTGGGGGGGGCTTAATAAAGTGAAGAAGCAGAAGGCATGAGCTGAAAGATTAAGAGATCAATTTTTAATTCAGTCATTACTTCATGTACCAGCGAACAACAGTTCAACCCAGTCTCCCATCCTTCATTCCTTTTTCCTTTGTTTGTTCCATTTTTCCTTTCTGCCATCCATCTATCTTTTCTTTTTCCTTTTTCCCCCCTTTCTTTTCTCTCTCTTTTCTCCCTCAAACATTTGTTACAACTATAGTACCAGTAATTCTAAGTAGAACCCTGTTCTTTCAACTTTAATTTTATTATTCTTTCACTTGAAAAAAAGTATTCAATTTCACACTTCCCCATGACACTGTCTCCCAGCTGGTCCATTCTAAGTTACATATAGATTTTTTTTTATCAGGGTATTTATTTATGGCTAGAAATATACAGTCTTGTATTTTGCTAAATACCTTTGCAGGACAGTTGGAGGTTATGTGCTAGTATGCCTTTCTATCCTGAAACTTTTATGAAGCTTCAGCTCATAAAAAAATATTTGCTTCTAGCTAGCAAGTAAATTGTAGATCCTTTCAAATTCATTCTCATGGCCGGCCTTATATGGGGATGCAAGAGCATCCTCTCTATTGTAAAGATGATCAATATAATGCTTCGTTATTATCCTTTCTTATTAAATTATGAGCACCACTGTAAGTCCGAGAATAACGTATTCCATTTGTGTTAGACTTGTTAAAAGGTCTGACCCCGCAAGTGTTTTTTGGTGCAATTTGCAAAGGGAGATGTGTCTGAAATGTTCTAACATTTGGAACGGAAAACATAGACAAATTACCTGTAGGACATTGTAAGGACTATAAATCAGGTCCAAGAAAAGACCATATATAGAGAAGGTTCTGGATCAAATCATTGGCAGGATCCTACTAGGCACAGCATCTAAAAGATAGAGTTAGACATCAAAAAGTCTCGCCTCTCGCATTAGTTTATTTATGCTCTTTTAGAGTTTCTTAGATGCAAAGCAAAATAAACTAGAACAAAATAGGGACAGTTTATGTGTTTTACTTAACTTGGGGAAATTATTACTTTTCGGTCCATTGAGACCCTGAAGTACATTAGCATATATTCTGTTTTAAAGGAAAAGCAAAGACAGCTTCTGTTAAAAAGACTGCATTCCATTATTTCACTTAAGGAAACAAAGGTGCTAAGCAAAAAATGTTTATATACAAAATTGTATCACAGAGTTATTTATAACAGTAAAAAAAAAAAAAGTAAGAACCCAAAAGCTTGATAAGAGAGGATTGGTTTTAAATTAACATTCATCTGAGGGAACTGAAAATCTTTTTGGAAAATGTAAAAATAAATAGAAAAAGTTTGTAATAAATTGTCAAATGTAAAAAAGAAGGTTACTCATAAGTATACAGAGAATGGCCCCAATTTCATTTTAAACTCAGAGTGAAAAAAAAAATACTATACAAAATGTGCTTGTATTTTCACAGTGGTTATTTTAAGATAGTGTGTTTACAAATGAATTTTTCCGTCATCTGTATGCTTCCCTGTATATTCCAAATTAAATACAACAACTCACATTGTTTTTGTCATAAAAAGGGAAGATAATTCTTAAAGAGTAATACATAAAAATGCATCCTCAGGTCCCCATTTTTGACTCTCACCATCCTTTTCCATTTTTCTCAGTGTTTTGAGAGGCTCTGTTCCATGTTGTAGAAATGCAGTATACCGCTCCAATCAGATCACTCCATTAATTCTTATCCTATCTTGTGGTTTTTTGTAAAGAAAAAAATTAGTATAATTAATAAGGAGAGAACTGAAAGGGAAAGGGAAAGGAGAATGGAGGGGAGATGGGAGCAGAGAAGGAAGGAAAGTGAATGATAAAATAAGAGAGTTTAATACGACTCTAGAAACCAGTTGGATTTCTCTGTGCCCATGGAAGATACTCCTTCTTGTGTAACTACTACATCTACTAGAAAAATGATAAATAAGAACATTTCATACTCTGTGAAGGGTTTTCAAAATTTTCCTCACCAATAGGATGAGGTTTAGAATTACACCCTTCCAGGAATTTGTTGCTTCACTTCTGTTTTGTAAGTACAACACTGAGACACTGAGACACCTCGAAATTAGTCAGACTGCCCCGGCATGTCAACCACCCTCAATGTAATTTGCCTCTGATCATATCTCCATTTTGTACTTAAGAAAGAAGGGGAAAAGTCTTTTTCACAATATTCCCGAAGCTTCATTCCATCAAGAAGTTGTGTGATATTTAGAACTTAACTCCTCTCTGTCAGCAGAAACCAGGATTTCACTCACAATCATTTTTTCTCTTCCAGGCTTATACCAGAATGAGCCAGAAAAATTGAAGTGGGAATTTGTTCCTAAAAGTAAATATCACTAGCACCTTAGGGAGAAATCTTCAGTGTGCCAAGAACTGTGCTTGGCACAGCTTTCAAGCCTCCAGGCTCAGAGCTCTGACCACCTCTGCATCTGCTGGTACTCAGCTGTGTCAGGATGGAAAGTAACCATTGCCTGTGACTGCTCTCCAGTGTGAGCCTTTGCTTATGAAAAAGGGGGAAACAAATCAGCAGAGAGCCAATAAGAATTTAATTATAAGAAAATGCTAAAAATGTGGAGGGAATTTGTAATATTAAAATAGATAACCTTCACAAATATGAAAAAAAGGATAAAAATATCCAATGTCTATCCTCTGTGAGTTGAAGCACAGTGCTTCTATCAAATGAGAACAGGTCAATAAAAGATGTGATGTAGGACGGTGAATAGTATAGTGTTTGAATTTAATTATCAGTGGGAAATGTAAGTGGAAGACGTACCATTACATAGAATGAAGTCACTGATGCTGCGGACACCCTTGGAAAAATAAACAGGATGGAGAAGAAATAAACAACAAGGTCAAAAAATATGATACAATGTACACTGGCTAAGGACCATGGAGAGACAGCACATGTCGATTTTGGTCTTCAGAAGAGGAAATGGAAAAGGAAGTAGTGGCCATCCCTAATAAAAATAAATATGGGTCTACCAATCACGATCTATACATAAATCAAAAATAGACAATTAGCATCAATGTATAAGCAAAATGAAGGCAAAAGTGATGACTATGGGGAAAAAGTGAACATAAATTAATTAACACAAATGAAGAGGCATCACTTAAGTATTTTATCACAACAGAAACTAAAATGCCACAACAGAAAATGGGGTCATGTGAGAGCAAACTGAAAAGTATTAAATATAATATTGAAAAGGCAAGAATGGAAATATTAATATCACAAAAAAAGGACAATGCCATTGTGTAAAAGAAATATTTGACATAGGTCCAGGTGTAAGTGCGATGATTGATAAAAACATTGATAAAATACACAACGTTCAACGCTATTTAAAAATGTGATGCAAAACAGGAACAAAACTGTATCAAAAAGTATGTCTGAAATTTCTTCACTCACACACATGTAGATTCACAAATTCATCAAGGTAATCATGGCATACTTAGGGTATAGGGGGCAGACTGTTTTAGTTTTATGCTACCTTTTAAAAAGTTTTTCCTCCCTACTCCTTCTCTTTCCTGACAGTTCCCATCCTATTCCTCAGATAAACAATGTTACTACTTTGTGCCTTTGTCCATTTTTGCCTCCACGCTCACAACAAATTGCTCCTGTTAACTAATGGCTACGTGATGTTCTATAGTATAGATATGCAGTCATCTATACAATCATACACTTGTTTATAGTTTGATGTTTTTCCCTATATGAACAATTTGGCAACATAAAAACTTAAAGACACATATCATTTCTGCTGTATTTTTACTATTCCTAAGACTCTCAGGGGTTAAATTGAAGAGTACGTTTTTGTTTTTGTTTTTTCAAACGTTCTGAATACTCATCAGGGTTGCTTTCCAAAAAGGCTGTTTCAGTTTAAATATCCATAAGCCATTTTCCCCACCTGCAATAAGTGTTAATGCTCTTTTGAAATTTGTCCCAGTCTGATGATTTTAAAATAGTAACACATTTTTATTTGCATTTCCCTAACTACCACTCAGTTTGAGGTTTTGTTTTGTTTTGTTTAGCCATTTGGAGTTGCTCCTTTGAATTTTATCTTCATATTACTTGTCATTATGCTTGATAATAAATAAAAGTGAAGCTATATTAAAATCTTAACCTTTTGCCTGACCTCTGTTGTGTAATTTCTCCCCTAAATTTGTGGTGAATATATTAAGACTTTTTAACCTTTTACAAAAATATTTTTATTTTTTCTGGTTATATATTTATGCTTTTTCATAGTTTATTGTTTGTACCTTTTTTTTTTTGAAACTTTCTTTAAGCCTCAGCTTATCAGATCTTCTTGAAACAATTTTGTTTGTATTTTATAGTCAGCGATGTAATCCATATTAAATTTTGTTTTCTCTACAATATAAGATAGTTTATTTATTTTCATAGACAGGATTACCCATGTGTGCCAGGACAATCCATACTAACTTTGTCACGTAATGATAAGTCACATCTCTGTAAGATGGATACTATAATATGTTACACCGAGGATCATCAAACATTTTTCTGCAAAGGGCCAGATACGAAAGAATTTACTCTTTGCAAGCCAGGTGGCCTTTTTCACAGCTACTCAACTCTGCTGTTGCACCACAAAAGGAATTGTGGGAAATATGCAAATAAATGAGCATACCATGAGCATACTGTGTTCTGATAAAATTGTGCTTATGAGCACTAAAGTTTAAATTTCATATAATTTTCAATTATCATGCTGTATTATTCTTCTGCTTTTTTTTTTAATCATTTGGAAGTGTGAAACTCATAGGAAAACAGGTGAAAGGCAAAAATAGAGCTATGGCCTCAATCTGCCATCTTTGGTATTAAACTAATATGTTTTTGAGTCCAATGGCAATGTCGTATTGATTAGATAAGAATTAGTTGCTTTACAGTGTGCTTTGTGATTGGAGAAGGCCATTGTTCCATAGCTAGTCTTTATTTCCTACTTTTCTTGGTTTCCCGGGGAATTTTGATAACATTTTTCCATTGGAAAATAAATCATTTGTATATTAATAAGTGAATTTGTATATTAATATATGAATTTACTTTTTAATAATTTGTTAGCTTATCCAAAAACATAGCATAAATTTCTACTTATTTACCTCATATTTTATACCCATTAAAAATAGCATCTTTCAGGATTTCTGTGTTTACCTTTAAATTTTTCAAGGATTTTTTTTTCAAATTATAACTGAAATATTTCATATATATGTATACATTATTGTTGTGTTGTATATTCATCAATTTTCCCTAATTAGTCTCTTAATATTACTACTTTTTAGAATAAAAATAATAAATATGTTATCAGAATAAAGAAATAATTACATATTCCTTTCCAATGATTATATCAATTACTTTGTTTTCTTGTCCTATTGTATTTACTAAAACCCCTGAACCAATGTTTAATAATACTTCGATACAAGGCTTATCAATCTTTTTGCTTTTATTAACTTGTTGGTATTGAATTCTTTAGGATAATATTTTCTATGGATTTTCATCTATTTGCTTTATCTTTAAGCAAGTCTACTCTATTCCAATTATACAGAGGTTTTATTAGAAGAATGTTGAATTTTGAAAAACGCTTCCTTAGCGGGGCCATGGAACATTTTAATGGCACAAGATGAATTTGGGAGCTCAGGAGAAACCTCTTTATTCCAGCCTCATTGTTGGTCCGAGCTGTCCCATTGAACTGATTGCTTCTTGGACCCTGCATAAAATTTCAAATAGACCCAAATCTCTTCCACTCAGATAATCATACGTTATTGCATGTATGAGAACATTACTTAAAAAAAAAAAACTTGATTACAAATAGCATTTGGATGCTCCTGAGTATTGCTGTACTGGGTACTTCAAACATTTTGCTATGAAAAGCATTTCATTTAATTCTTAAAATATCTCTGTGTTATAAACTGTAGATTATAAATCCAGATTGTGACTTGCCCAAAGTCTCGGTCCTCCTAAGAGACAGAAGTGAAAGAAAATTCAAGGGCTTGTCCATTTCCGTGCATAAACTTAAAACACTAGGCAAGTTTTTCCTTTGCATATTTAAAATCTACATTAGCAAGTGGCTTCCATGTTTTAAAATATTGCTCTACCTGTCTGCCTTTGCTGGTGGACATCCAGTTTTCCTCTGTCTCTTCCCTGTACGCATGTTCGCTAAGAAGCCAGCTGTTTTGAGTTGACATCCACTACCAGCCTCCTGGCCTGTCTTGTTCAAAGTAGCGTCTCAACAGGGTAGCTGGAAAACAGAGGTGACAGTGAATAGACCCACTCCAGCTAGCAAAATCTTTGTTAGTTAGTGACCATGTCCTTGCCTGTCATTAGAGTACCCTCTCTGTGTTCTCAGATCTGGTGCATTTTCTGGCTTTTGCTTCCTAGGAGTCTGCCCTGTGGCCCTGGGTTTCCACTGGCAACTGACCTTTTGCCTGAATCTGGTTCTAGCTTCCTCCTGACTCTGCCTGTCATCTGAGATTCAGCGCGCCTGCCAGCTTGGCCTGTGGACTTGGGAACAAACCATCACTTCCCTTGTTCTGCCATTTCTTTTGTCCATCCCATCCACACGACGGTCACATCTCCTGTCCCCCCATCAAGACATTTGCTTTGGTCCTCCCTATTGCTACTGCTAAAAGTCTTCCACAACATTCTCCCCCATGGGCAGAAGGATATCTGGGGAATACCAGCTGGTAATTAACATACAAACCCATCTCACAGCAAGGAGGCTGCGAATGCCATGTAATCAGTGTATCTCCCCTGGGCTTCTAGCGGCCATGCTCATTTTTCCCTGCATCTCTTTCTGTCACTTTGTACTGTCTCAACACCTTCCCTGAGGGTCGAGGTCTGTGTCCTTTCCACTCTCAGTAGTCAGATGGTGCTCTGTTGGGAGTCTGCCCTTAGAGATCCGAGACTTGAGGATGTGCAGTAAGACAGAGGCCAGCAGATCGTGGGTTGACTGGCTTGATATTAGGAAAACCACATTGGAAATATTCACTTTTCCTAGTTCTCAGTTTGCTTGTGGTCCATGACAGGCGTCTGCACTGTGAGACTGCAGCACGGGGAGCAGATGGCAGAGGACGGCTCTTGGTCATGAGAGACAGTTTCCTAACAAAAGAGGTTTTATCCTCCCCATACACTGCTCTTGTATACTGCAGACATTTCTCCCTGATTTTTCCCTTTTATTTTCCTCTTGGACAGCATAGGCAGCCTTGGCCACAGCCTCGTGGCAGTTTGCTCTTTGATCAGCATTAGCTTAGAACTAATAATAAATCTCTTTTCATGTCTGCCTCTGGGACGCATTAGGGTTATGGTTTTGGAAAGTAAGTCACACCAGCTGGGTTATCTCTGTTGTCGGTGCCTCTGGTGGCAGGGTATTGTCATGAGGAAGCATTTATAAATCCCAGAATTGTTATCCAGGTTTTTTTTTTTTCCAATACAGATTGTGCCTTGTAGTAACGTGGGGCAGGTGTGTCACTCTGGATGGCGGTTATGATGGGAAAGGAAGCCTCCGCCACGCCCTTTGAGGTTGAATGAGCTAGAATAGAATTGGGTTCTATGAAGCATGTGTCATGCTTAAGATTGCCCGAAGAGCTTTAAACAGAATGAGTTCAGCACTGATAGTCCAGGAACCATGTAAGCAAATAAGGTAATAATGTAGCCTCCCTAGATGCAGGCATCTTTTGCTGGTGATTTTAGAAAACATCTTCATTATATCATTTACTTTTAAAAGAGAAATTATTTTCTGACACCCTCTAGTCATCTGTTTTCTGAAAAGTACTAAAGAATTGATTAATGTTCACAATACAGTGTATGGAGATTAAGATGACATCGGTATAGAAATGCAGTCACTGACTTCTAAAAATCCCACGTGAAATTGCAGCCGAAGCCATGGGGACCAGCACCCCTCACCTCTACCAGGGAAAGCCCTTCTGATCACACAGGACAGCCAGTGCTGCAGCTTCTTAAACTTATTTTTAATTTGTCGACAACAGAGGCAGGGATGGTGATTGTATGGTTTCAATCATCAGAGTTAGTAGAGCTGGAAGAGATTCTGGTTATCATTTAGCCCTTGAGACAGACTCTTAAAGGTTAAGTGATGTTGAAATCAAACACGGTTTTACTGCACAGTCAGAAGGAAGCACAATCTCCAAAGAGGAATCTCTCCCAGCTGGAGTCTCTTTCCCTGTTTCCTTTCTCTGCTCCCCTGTCTTCGTGGCTTCGTGCTGCCCACCAAGCAAAGCCAAATGGACAGAGTGGGAGGAGTCCCCAGAGCAAGAATTATAAGCTTTAGTGTGATAATAATTAAAGAACGCTCTTGGTTGTCTGGTGGGGGGTTAAACACTTAAGTACTTGAGAATTTGGTTTAAAGTTCTCACTTTCTTCTTATTTTGCATGTTCGGTGGGCGTGACTTACATGCTATGCTGCACATACGTACGATGCACCAGTAACACATAAGAGCCATTGTGGAAATTCTCAATTCCAGGTTCAATGAGTTCTTGGTTTTAGGCACTATTTGGGGTAGCTGAGACATTGTGAAGAGGAACAACCACAGTGCCCTAGAAATTGTTCTAGCAAAGAGAGAAAGTGTTTCCAATAACTTACACGATAATATTGTCTGTTCTTAATTCCTCTTCAACTTTTAACCCCTGAGATAAGGTTTTAATTGTAGGTTTGCCTTCTCGGTGATGTTTTTCTTGGACAAACAATGGAATGAGTTTGCATTACATGAGTAAACACCAAGGGAGCCCAGAGGCCGCCCCAGCCCAGCATCACATTTTTGTTGCAGATAAAAGTCATGAGCGTCCTGAGAGCTGATACGACACAAGTAAGGGAGGATGACATATGAGGTGCGTGTTTGGGGAAAGCATGTTGTTAGAAGCGGGAAATGGGGGAAAGGAGGAAGAAAGGGCAGAAACAACGTTGTCAGCAGCCCCTTGACCTACCTGGGAAGCCCTGATGGACGGGAAGGGAAATGGAAGTTTCCATCTATCTGACTGCACGTCCTTCTGTCATTGAATAATGAAGTCAAGGTCTACAAAACATGACTCTTGATAAGAAAGGAAACCACAGGACCTAAGAAACTCTGTATTTATGATCAAGCTGCTGCCATCAGTAGCCTATGATGTGAGCTCCAATTCGGCATTTGATACCCTGTGAAATTTTGTCCCTCGAAGGAACGGCCGACACCGAACACCTCATCATTAAAATGCAGAAGCTAGAAAAAGTGATACAGTCTGCCTGGGTAGACTCCGGCAGCAAGAAAAAAAGGGCCAATAGGGAGCTAGAGGAGACTTTATCAGAAGAATTCGAAAAGGGAGTATGACAGAATGCCGGCTCGGGTTTGCCTGCTCTGTGACAGAGGGTGCCAGAGTTTGCAAAATGAAAAGATCGGGGAAGATATCCCAGAATGTCTCATTCCTAGTCCTATGTGTGAACTGAGCTATTCACTCATTCATAATGGTTCCTGTAACTGCCTTTTCTCCTCCATCTCCTGTGAAATTGTGCTGCGAACACCTGTCATACCAATTGAATTAAAAAAAAAATGAATGCCTCTACCATTTTCCCAGGGTCCCAAGCCAGAAAACTTGAAAACCATCAAGTATTTCTATTCCTCCCTAAATGCTCCAATTGATCTAGCCAACTAAGATATGAGATACTTAAGATGAGTGGGAAAGTTCTATGAGGGAGGCAAATAATTAAAGATAGGGTTAGGGTTCAAGTTATACACACACACACATAACACACACAGAGGTCTGCTCACCTATTTTCCTGCAACATTCCTATTCCTCCCAATTTTTTCCCCCAGTAATCAAGATTTCCTGAGACTTGAGTTCTGCCCAATTCAAGTTTTCCTGCAGTGACCATACGAATTTTCTCAATCATTTTTGTGGAGTTTATCCAACACGGAATATTCTAATTATATTTCCTATCCACTAACCACGGACTGTATGAAATTTCATCCCATTAAATTTCATCTCTGGAAAATGAACATCTTGATGAAAGAAGCTGATTCTGGCAAAATTCGTACATGTGCAGCAGAACCTGATGCGACCGAAAGATTCAGTACATCCCACTCAATATGCCTCCTTGGCAGCAGGCACCAGCTATCGCCACTTCACAGCCAAAACGGGCCTCTCTTCGCCAACTGGGGACAGGCCACAAAGTAATAGAAAGAGAACTGGGAAGGGAGACAAGAGAACTAGGTTCTAATCCAGCTCTTCCCGCGAGCTTGGAAATTTCTGAGCAAGTTACTGAATCTCATTTAGCCTCAGTTTTTTTCTCATCAGTAAGACACGTGCCTCACCTACCTTACACAATATATTTAAAGGAATCTGCACTGATATACTCCATAAAGTTCTGCAATTATCACTTAATATAAGTAATAAATCTCTAGGCTTGTCATGGTAGGGAAATAATCTGAGTTAAACATTATTTCTCTCTATTCAGCAAATCATAAATCTAATAAATATGGAGAGAAAGGGATTTCACTCATTCGTCTTTGATGTTTGACAAAGTGGGGGAAAAGAACAAAACCAAATGGATTAGTTTTAAAATACTATATGCTGACACAGGGATGAGATTTAAAATCTATCTCCTACTTTTTAGCGAAAAATGCTTTACCTTCCAAAAATGGTTTGGCCGGAAGTTCAAAAGCTTCCCAAACAGTAATTACTACAGTAAAAATAAGTAGGAAAGCAAGTAGCAGGGCTCCAGAGTTTTCTACTGTTTAGCAGATGAGGAAGTGATGGTCCAAGGGATATTTGGGGGGTATTACAATATACCCTAATATTTAATATTGATCCCTGGGTCTTTAATAAAAAAAAAAGTGCACTGAACATATACCAAGCAGATTGCTCTGTCAAGTACTATGCTAAATGCAAAGGAGTTTAGAATGTGAACTGGGTATTTAAGATGCTTAAAGCTGAGATAGGGAAAGAAAACCTATGCATTTAAAAGGTTAAATAGTGATGGAAAGGGGCAAGTTCAGACGACCTAAAGATGAAGTCGAAGTGGAAGAGATCTTATCCCTGGTGTAGCTCTGACACACACTTGTGTTAAAAATTTTGCACAAACTGTGTGAGCTTGGACTAGCCCCTCATCTAGTTAATTTTGTGATTCTAAAACCCTAAATGATAAGTCCATGATGTAATAATGATACTTATTTTTTTTTTTGGAAGAAATTATGGTGAAGTTTGGAAAGACCTCACAGAACAAGGACCGTGTAAACTGTTCCTTAAAAAAATGAGTAGGATTAATGTAAACAGAGAGAAGTTGGATGAAATCCCTAAGGAAAAGAGTGTCCTAGGAAAATAGACCCCTTAGTAATATAGAAGATTCCAGAAACAAAAAGCCCACTGACCAATGCAGACATTTAATGAAGCAAAGAATGGTAAGAAAGTTTAGAAATTAAATTGGGACCAGAAATTAGAGGGTTTGCATGGCCAGCTCAAGAGTCTGGACTTTCTGTTGTACACAGTGGGAAAGCTCCATCATTTACTGAACACTCTAATGTCTGCCTGACGGATGCACTGCTTCACACAATCCCAACAAGTATGTATATGCTAATTGCTCCCCAAAGCTTGTCTTCAATGTAGATTTCCTCTTGAAGTGAAAAAAAATCCCAGATTGGTGGTTATATTTTCTTTTTGAACATTAACTCAAGCATC
This sequence comes from Vicugna pacos, assembly GCF_048564905.1. Lineage (NCBI taxonomy): Eukaryota > Metazoa > Chordata > Mammalia > Artiodactyla > Camelidae > Vicugna > Vicugna pacos. The sequence goes on along the minus strand of NC_133010.1, from coordinate 4,303,205 downwards.
TTGATCTCAACAGGTCCTAGATTTAAATGTTTTTTGAAGCCAAATGTAGGAGCAAAAAAATGAGTTTGCCATGAAATCTATGGCATTTGTATTTGGATCTTGAAGAATGACTCGCTGGGTGGGGGAGGAGGGTAAAGCTCAGTGGTAGAGTGTGTGCTTAGCATGCAGGAGGTCCTGGGTTCAACCCCCAGTACCTACATTAAAAATAAATAATAAATAAATAAACTTAATTACCTCCTCTCACCAAAAACAAACAAATAAAAAGGGATGAGAACATGAAGTTGTTGAATGGAAATGGAGAAAAATGTCTTCATGAAAAAAACAACAAGAACAAAGAAATGGAAACACAAAATTTCACGGAATTGTAGGTGAAGAAGGAGCAGTCATGCTACACACAGATGCACCAAGGACGTCAGTATGACTACAGAGACACAAATAAAAGACTAGTTATCAAGCCACGGCCAAAGTGAAATCCAGGCGTGGTAGTGGTCTAATTCAAAAAATATACATACAAACAATCAACTAATTCTAGTTACTGATAGAATGTAGGCGTCAGCCAAGGGAGAAAAGGGATTCACTGCAAGGTGTGAAACTTGTATCCTGAGAGGCTAAGATTCGAGTCACAGATACCAAAAAAGATGTTGGGTAAAAGGAAGAGTCTGTCCTCCTCTAGGAGAGATGGCCTGGGGCACTGGTGTCTTGCAACAGTGAATTTCACTATATGTAAAATACAAAATAATACGATGTGGTATCATAGTCTTTATCAAGGAAGAGTTTCTTCAGCTTATGCTAATTATGATATTCTTTCCACAGCTGGATCTTGTCGACAATTAGATCCTGAGAATATTCAATTTCAACTTTAGATGGAGCAAAGAAATTAAAGGACATAATACAGTGACCTATTAAAAGAAACACCTTTGTAACTTGGAACTAACACTCTTTTTGGAAATTACCTTTATGTTCCCATCCATCTGGCCCATGCTTCCTGTCTGCAGTTATTTTCTCGTGTCTTCTTTCTTCTCTAGACATGCAATTACCACACCTAGGTCCAAATCTGTAGTTGTTCCCGCTGACCATTGTGTCCCCATCTTTCTTATCTTTATCAGATTTCCTTGCCTCTGCCATTTATTTGTGTCAAACTGTATCAGGAAATCTGCGAAAATCAATACTTAATAAGTCACCGTAATATTTTCAATTTCCTGTCATCTACTTTAATGTACATGTATTCTCTGTAACGCCTCATCGCTCACCAAATTCATCTTAGGATCCGTTAGCTATATCTTAATGTAAAGTTTAATCCTCTCCCGGGTGACTTCAAATTTTGCTGCATCAGAGCTGAGTCTGCTGGACCAGTCATTCTCAAGCAGTTAACGAGTTGAGGAAGGTCACTGACAAAGGCAAAAGTCACAATTACCTCTAGTAGTCACATTCCCACCAGGCAGGGTCTGTGATTGTGAATATGTTGACACTAAAAAGGAGTAATAACTTGGCCTATAATTCTTAGGTTATGTCTTCACCTCCCAGGGGTTGGTATTTGCCCCGCTGTGAATTGCCAGGTTCATTGTTTCATCAATAGATTGAGAGAAATTGAACCAACCATTTCCGGTTTGGGAATCCCATTCACATGAACTTTTTGAAATAATTTTCATATAAATACTAGAGTTTCATGAAGAATCGTCTCCATTCACTTTCTGTTTCACAGAATGACTCTGCCAGGGGAACTGTTTGTATTTTTCAGCATATTCATTGCATATGTGCTAGTTTTTCTTTCCTTTATTTTAATTTCAATAATGTTTCCTTATTCAACTATAAATGTAGACTATACTTAATATACAATGCTTGAGTAGAGCAATAAAAATGATCACTTTTATTTTTGTTCCTATAAGCCATGACTATATTATAAATATATATAGTACTATAAAACAATTTTATTATTTTTACTTTTAACTCAATATATTGTGACCATTTTCCATGTTTTATTAAAAATGAAAGTATTTCTGGCTCTTACAGGATGACACACAAAAGTAAGTTGTACATCCTCTCTATAAACATCTAAAACACTCATTAATTACAGTAACAAAAACAGAAATTAAAATGCATTGCAAAACTTGTGGGGGAAAGAAATAAACAAATGAAACATCTCAACAGCAAGAAATTCCCAGATGCCAGAATCAAATCCGGTAAGACCTAGAGATGGTAGTTTTAGTGACCTGAGATGTGGTTGGGAGCATTTAGCGACTTGGGTATCAATACCTGTACAGAGATGTTAAGTCAAAGCTTTAGGCCCAGAAGAGTCAAGAACTTAGAACTGAGGATCACGTATGAAACCAGTGATGAAATGAGTGAGAAAAAAAATGTGCCCATTATCACAGACAATCACAAGGAAGCTTGTCTCTTCCTGTTTTCATCTTTCCCTTGAAAAATCAAGTTTTGATCCTCTGTCCCTAAGACAAGAAAATAAAATAGAGTCTGGCAGGGACAATCTAGAGTCCCTGATGCAGGCAAATAAAAACTTATAAGAAGAAAGACTCAAAGCCCAGGAATCCTGAATCTTCACTGAAGAGGAGCTTAAATTTAAAAACCTCTTAACACACAAGAGCATATGTACCATAAATAAGAGTCAGCAGAGAGCTGTCGATAACAATGTCACCTGGAACTCTTTTCTACTTCTAGTAACATGTTTCTTTATTTTGTATTATTGCAATAATTGCAAAAAAAAATTGCAATTATTGTTCTCCAGCACAATGTTGAACAGACGTTTTAATGAACAACCTTACTATGTTTCCTCATTTAGGGGGAAATTGTTCAATATTTCACCATTAAGTATGAATTCACTTAATTGTAGGTTTTTGTTGTAATTTGTTTTGTTTAACCTAGATGCCCTGAATCAGACAAAGGAAATTCTCTCATATACCCCTATACTTAAGTGTTGAGCATACTTACCATAAGTGAGTATTGAATTTTCTTAAATGTATTTTCTACATCAATTGAAATGATCAGTTTTCTCTATTTCTTAAGAGGTAAATTACACTGAATGCTTTTGAATGTAAAACTATCCTTCATTAACTGTCATTCTGCATTTTCCTTTTATCTATTATTGTATTAAATTTTATTATATATTGTTAAGCACATTTGCAACTTTTTAAATGAGGAGCATTTATCCATAATTTCTTTTTTGTTTTCTACATTCTTTGTTAGATATTGCTTTCAGGGTTATATAAGGCTTATAGAACAATTTGGAAATTATTCTACTTTTCTGAAGACCATTGTGCAGTATTGGCATTAATTCTCTTTCAAATGTTTGATATAATTCACTGGCAAAACTTCTGAGTCTAGATTTTAGCTGGTGGGAAAACTTTGATAATTAATTTACATACTTTGATAGGCATAGGGCTATCTACACTTTTTGTTTCACTTTGTGTAAACTTTTGCTAGTGGTATTTTTAAGTGTCCATTTCCACTGAGTTTTCATGATTGTGTTTATATTTCAAATATTATGTTTTAATATTATCCTTTTAATGTATATTTAGCAACTATGGTAACTGCCCTCTCTTATGCCTAATATTAATTTTTTTAAATTTTTACTCAGAATTTAGATATTCCCAATCATTGTTTTGAGCTTCTCTATTATGTATCTGTTTTCCATTTCACTGATTTAAGCTTTTATTTTTAGTTACATCTTTCTATTTAATTTAGGTTTACTTTGTTCTTTTGCACATTTTGGAAGTGGAAACTTAGGTCATTAACTTTAAACCTTTCTTCATTTATATAAATGTTTAAGATTATGGATTTGCTTTCAACTACTCCTTTGGCTGCATCTCACAAAGTTTTACATTTTATTTTATTTAAAATATGTTCTAATTTCTTTGTGTTTTTTTTTCTTTGACTCATAATACTTTTCATAACTTTGATGATTAATTTAAAATGGTTGGATGTTCGGACATAGCATATTATAATTGATTTCATAGTTAATTCCACTTTGCTTATAAGATACCCTCTGTACGTTATTATTTTTGAGATAAAATTGGATAAGACAGTCAATAATGTTGTTCAACTCTTCTGTATGTTTATCGATATGGTATCAAGCTTTAGTTGTTCTATCAGTTGCTGAGAAAGCAATGATTAAATTTTCTACAATTGAAAAGTTTTGTACTATTGAAATTGTAATTTCGTTTTTTGTAAATTTTTGCTTCATGTATGTTGAAATTCTGCTTTAGCCATGCATGCTAATAATTGTTATATCTTCTTAATGATTGCTCATTTATTATTATAAAAGTTCTCCCTCTCTGTCTTTGGTATAATGCTTTGCTGAAAGTCAGTTTTATCTGATTTTAGTATAGTCACATCAATTTTTTTTTGTTCGTTTTCTATTTGCATGCATATGTTTTTTACATTAATTTATTTTATTTTTTTTGCCTTTATATTTAAAATATTTCTTTTGTAGGTAGTACATAGTTGAATCTTACTTTAATATCCTTTCTGATCACCTCTGCCTCTTATAAGAAGCATTTAGTATATTAACATTTAATGCAATTATTAATATGAACAATTTTAAATCTATTTTATTATCTATTTTTATCTCCTTTTCTTAGCCTTTTTTACTTTTCCAAACCTTCTTGATTATTGGAGCATTTTTTTTTATTTTAGAATTCCATTTTAACACATGATTTTTTTTATCTATACCTTTTTGCATTTTTGTAGCTGTTGCTCTAGGGATTGCAATATACATACTTAATTCATCCATGCCAACTAGTTTATTTCAAGGTACAACTCTCTTCCAATATTTTCTGACTTTTATTTATTCTCTAGGGATGTAGAGATGTCAGGTAGTATTTTTAAAAAATCTCATATATGGTTTATAGTTATTCTATAACTGATAATTAATTTGTTAGAAGCTTACTTATCCCTGTTAGATGTAAAATTTCTTATAATGATAATTTATGAGGAAAAAAAAAGACTGTGAAGATTAACGAATTATAAATTCCTTACTCCAAAGAACTAACTATAATTGAACTCTTAAGAAGAACATGAAATGCTATAAGCAATATTGAACAACTAAATTGCTAAACTGAATGGTGAATTTAAATTAGCATTGACCATGTAAAAATAATATTAATAATTAATATTGGATTAGAAAAAAAATCAATACTTGGCATATATAGCATGTACTATGGAAAAGGAGATGTGAACTGTTTAGAAATTGTTTCAGCTGAAACAGAGAACCTGACAAAGGTGGCAGAATCCAGTAACTGCCTCAAGAGCACACATTTAACTGTAACTTTTGTTTTTTTATAGTGAAGGACAGGAAGGAAGAAGGTTTTTCAGCAATGGATTTTTGGTCAGCCAATCCTAGAGCTTTATTTTGATAAGTTGGTGTAAGCACGTGTAGCTTTCAACATTCTTAAGTAAAGTATGTGCTCTAAAAACTTCAGGGTAGCCACTAAATAAAATAAATATAAGTTTGTATATTACTTGAAAGTAAAAATAAAATAGCAAATAAAAGGCAAAGGAGAAAAGAGAAGCAAAAAATTAAACTGAAGTAAGGACACAAAATGAGTTGGTTTAAACAAATTCAAATATGTCAGTAAATGCGATCAATGTTAATAGTTGCTCATCAACTTATAGTAGTTTTCAGATTAAAAATAAAAATATCTGGCTGTCTGCTGTTAAGAAAGATACAGATAGAGAGTGAAAGGAAGAAATAAGTAGAACAGGAATAGCCCTAGCCAAAAGGAAATGGTTGTCTATAGGGATATTAGTTAAAGTACACTTCTTGTTTAGTTTTTGATTCTTATTTTTAATTGAAGTGTAGTTGATTTACAATGTTAGTTTCAGGTGAACAGGAAAGCAATTCAGTCATACATATTCATGTCTACATATGTATTTTTTCAGTTTCTTTTCCATTATGGCTCATTATAAGCAATTGAATAAAGTTCCCTGTGCTATACAGTAGATCCTTGTTGTTTATCTATTTTATATATAGCAATGTGTATCTGTTAATCCCAAACTCCTAATCTATCTTTAAGTTGAAAATATGATTCAGGATGATGAGGGTCATTATCTAAAATTAAAGGTAATGACTCTCTACAAAGATATAGTAATTTTGATCATGCATTTAACTAAAAACATAAGGAAGTGTAAAAAGTAAATGGACGATTATAAACTAATTTCAGACTAGTATTCCAACTTGCAACATCATCATTAAGAGGCATCTTAAATATTGTTAGCCTATTTGAGCCTGTAGGAGTCTCTTACTTATAAGAAACAAAGAGGAAGGAGGAAGTCATTTATTTTCACAAATTGAAAATAGCCTAAAGTCAATACTACAAAAATCACAAAGGTACTAACCTCAGTCTCTTAGCTATTGAGGCACAATGAGAAAATTGATGGAACTGCAGGTTCTTTTATCCTTTCCTTTCCCATTGTTTCCTTCTCAAAGAGCTCATTTTGTTAAAGGAAAAAGAGAAAAAGTCAAATGAAAATCAGGCTGCTATGGGACAAAAGCGTTACAGATCTTCCTTTTGTATTATACCCAAGGGAGATGTAAATGAAATTGTAATATACACTTATTTCTGATTCACAAAGCCCAACAATGTCTTTATATTTCTGTGTTATTAAGGTTATCATTTTTTTTTTTTACTTTTTGATGTGTTACATCTCTATTTTCAGGGACAACATTTGTCAATTAAATATTTCCAGCACTAATCAAAATTTATATTAACTCAGCAAATAAATCTATAGTTTGAACTTCTAAGAGGGAAATAACTGATATCAGGCCTAAAAGCAGGTGTTCTGACTTTAATTATCTGTTGTACCAGTGCTTCCAAAGCAATGTTCCTGGGAGTGTCAAGAGCCTGATGTGCTAGAAACAAACAAAAAGAGAAGGAAAAATGCACAATTAAATGATAAAAATATTGAAAGGGACCTCTAGAGACCCCTAAACAAATACAACTACCTTCTCAATGTCAGTGTGGTTATCATATTCACATAATTTTTCCCTGGGATACTTGGGTGCTATGAATTACATGTCTGTGTCCCACCAAAATGCATACATTGAATCCCTAGTCCCTTATGTGATGGTGTGTAGAGGATCGGTTTTGTGAAGCAATTAGGTCATGAGGATGGGACCTTCATGAGTGGTATTAGTGCCTTTATAAGAAGAAGCCTGAGAGCTAGCTTGCTTTCTCTCTACTAAGTGAGAATGTAAGAACTCAGCAAACTTCAGTCCAAAAGAGGGCTCTCCACAGAAGCCAGCCATGCTGGCACCCTAGTTTTAGACTTTCAGCCCCCAGACCTGTGATAAATAATTTATTGCTGTTAAGTCATCTACTTTATGACCATTGGTTATAGAAGTGCAGATGGACAAAGACACTAGTACAATAGTTCTGAAGACATACTCTTGTGGAGAGAAGATGAACTGGAGTGATTTCACCTCTCACTTCTTAGGCATTTATAGAAATATCCCAAAGTGGAAGTTTGTATTATCTGTCCAGTGTATCCATGAGATTCTCCCACTTGAACCAAATAACCTCCCTTTTGGTGTAAAGAGAGAGACTGGGGGCCAAAGACTAAATAGTCTATAATAATTGAAGTAGCTTCCTTTATAATCATCAAAATATATTCTTTCCTAGGACTGTGTCTCATGAGTTAGTTGTCAGACATTTGAATAACCTGGATTTAGATACCTTGGCTTTCAAAACTTCCTAGAAGGAAACCAAGAGAAAAAGAGAGAAATTGGGGATATACAGGCAATATGAGTTTGTGGACACAATTATGTCCATTTTACCTAAATAATATCAGTAGTTACCAAAACAGGCTGATGGTGCGCATTTGTATACCGCTGTCACACTGCAGAATACCAGTCATGCCATATGCTTAACTGTAGCTCAGGGTCTCTTTCTCATGGCATTTTGTTTATCTCTTCACAACCCTTATTTTTTTATGTTTCAGATACCTCTGCAGTCCTCAAGATTCTTCTTCCCAACACAAAAAGTGGTCATGTTGCAAAGGGTCTATTATCTTATGTACTACATGAAAACACCTTGAATGGCTTGGGTTTCCAGTTCCACATGTAAGGAGGTTGGAAGTTGACGCCTTGTCCCAATAATAAGTAAAAAGCTGAACAGATGGAAACATCAACAACTCTCCTTGGATCCATAAGAGAGGGGAGGACACAGGACAAACCACTGCCTCCAAGATTGGAGAGACATACAGGTGAATGTGGCGAGCCACAATTACAAACCACCACTGAAACCAGTCCAGGTAGGATAGCCTGACCTATAATTGACAAATGGCTGGAGACTCAGTGTAGGCAACTCTCAGAATTAAAAATCCTGTGGGGGGGCCCAGTTTTTAGGGGCCACCACAGTACTGTGAGATTTACCTCTGGGAACTATATTAGGTTCCCACAGAAAATATCAGGAAAAAAACATCCATTTACCCTTTCAGCAAGGGGAGGGGGAGAGGAATCATTTGGAAACACATCAGAACACTCTGTTCTTAATAAGAACTACCCTCAGGAGAAATTAGCTAACCAGGAGAAACTGTTGGGTTATTTTCTGAGCCTAAGTGACCTTGGGGAAAGAAAATAACCAACTGAAAGACTCAGACTTAATCATAGCACTATAGAACACTTCTCCCATCTCTGTTTCAACATCCTACTGGAAGACCTAGCTAATGCAATAAGACAATAGGGGAACTGAAAGGTATACATTTTGTGATGGAAGAAATAAAGCTCTTTTTGTACATAGATAATATAATCCTCTAGACAGAAAATATAAATGAATAAAAAACAACAACCAAAGTCCTGGAATAAGCAATTATAGCAAGGCTTCAGGATGCAAAGTTAATATACAGAAGTCAATCATTTTTCTATATTCCAACAATGAAAAAGTGGAATTTGAAATTAAAAACACGATACCACTTGCACTGATGCTGCTCAGAATGAAATAGTTCAGTACAAACATAATAAAATCTATGTGAAGAAAGCTACAACTTCTGATGGCCAAAATCAAATAACCAACATGGAGAGATATTCCATGTTCATGAATAAAAGATTCACTGTTGTTACAATGTCCATTCTTTCTAAATTAATCTGTGGATTGAAAGCAATCCCAGTACACATCCTGGTAAGCTATTTTGTGGATATTAACAAATTTATTCTAAAGTTTATATAGAGAAGCAAAAGACGCAAAATGGCCAACACAGTATTGAAGGGGAACACATTTGGAAGACTGACACTGTTTGGCTTTAAGACTCACTATAAAGCTACATTAATCAAAACAGTGTGCTTCTGGTGAAAGATAGACAAATATATCAACGGACCTGAGTAAAGAGTCCAGTGATAGACCTACATAAATGCAATTTACTGATTTTTGGCAAAGTAGAAAAGGCACTACAATGAATCAAAGATACTCTTTCCAACTCCAGGGGCTGGAACAAGTGGATATTCACAATGAAAATAACAAATCTAGGAGGAGAAGGTATAGCTCAGTGGTAGACCATGTGCTTAACATGCATGAGGTCCTGGGTTCAATCCCCAGTACTGCCACTAAGGTAAATATATAAATGCACTTAATTACCCCCCCCAAAAGAACCAAACAAATAAATAATCCCTATTAAAAAAAAGTCTAGACATAGACATTATACTCTTCACAAAATTAACTCAAAATGGATCATTGGCCTAAATGTAAAATGCAAAATTATAAAACTCCTAGAAGATAACATAGCAGAAAACCTAGACAGCCTTGGGTATGGAAATGATGTTTTTAGATACAACACCAAAAGCACAATCCATGAAAGAAATATAAATGAGCTGAACTCCATCAAAATTAAAAAAAAAAAAAACTTCTGTTATGTGAAAGACAATGACAAGAGAATAAGACAAGCCACAGACTGAGAGAAAACATTTGCAAAAAACAGATCTTATAAAAAACCATTATCCAAAATATAAAAAGAGCTCTTAAAACTCAACAATAAGAAAATAATGCAATCTGATTACAAAATGGGCCAAACACTTGAACAGACATATCACCAAGGAATTAGCATGTGACAAGATATTACCCATCATATATCTTCAGGGAAATTCAACTTGAAACAATGAGATACCACTACCTATTAGAATGGCCAAACTCTAGAACACTGACTGCACTGACTGCTGGAGAGGACGCGGAGCAACAGGAACCCTCACTTGTTGCTGGTGGGAATGCAAAATGGTATGGCCATTTTTGAAAACAGTCTGACAGTTTCCTACAAAACTAAGGAACTAGGAAAGGACGTGAAGGAAACAGATGCCTATTACGAAGTGAGCGAAGCCAATCTGAAAAAGCTACATAGACACTGTGTGATTCCAACTGCATGACATTCTTGGAAAAGGCAAAACTGTGGCAGTGATTAGAAGAGCAGTGGTTGTCAGGAGTTGAGGGGAGGAAGGGATGAATAGATGGAGTGTGGAAGATTTTTAGGGTCGGGAAGACGCTCTGCGTGATACTACAGTGTTGGGTACATGGCATTGCACCTCTGCCTAAACTGATAGAATGTATAACACCAACAGTGACCCCTAGCGTAGACTACCAACTTTGAGTGATTATGATGTGTCTGTGTAAGTCATTCTTGGTAAAAAAAAAAAAAAAAAAAATATTCTGGTGGTGGATGGTAATGGGAGAGACTGTGCTTCTGTGGGGCAGGAAGTAGATGAGAAATTTTGGTACCATTCTTTTAATTTTGCTATGAACCTCACATTTCTCCTAAAAACTGGTCTTAAGAAATTGAAAGTTTTGACAAAATTGGACAGAGAAGAGGAAGAATTTTCAATCAATAGATTTCTAAGAATATCCATTCTTGTTACTGTTTTTTTTTTTAAGTTAAGTGCTTCCTTTCAGCACGCTGTGTTACCCACCGGACAAAACAGCTGAGCTCAAGTGGGTAAACTTTGCCCTCTGAAATGCCACAGTTGGAGGCTCAGGAATGCAAATGCCAGAAGGACCACGCTTCTCTGAGGCAAATTTCCTCCTCAGCTGTCCTGCTCAGTTCTCTCCCTTGCTAACGGAGAGTTGGCATTTTCAGAGGAAAACACACACACAAAAAAAACCTCCTCAAAATTGAGTGCAGGTAGATTGACTCCTCTTGCTTCCACTGGGCCAGAAAGGGCTGGGAATGGCCCACTGCACAGAAGAAAGGCTTCTTGTCATCTCCTAATTATTTTTGTGACACTTGAGCTCCCAGACCTGAAGTATTTTTCCCTTGTGGAAAGACTTGTCACAGCAGCTTCTTTTATTTCCTCCCTACCTCTTCCCTCTCCCTCCCTCCTCACTAAACCCAGTTATGTGTGTGTGTGTGTGTGTGTGTGTTTATATATATATGTATTCTCACTTCCTCTACCTGCCTCTTCCAGTTAGCTGGAGGCATCAGGAGACACTGACTGTCTCTGGCTCTTGGGTTATTTTTATTCCCTGCTTGGGTAAGACCAAGTATTTAGGCATTTATACATTGGAAGAAACTGAAGCAGATCTTTTTTCAGACCTGCACAAGTTCTAGGGACATCTTATTAACGGAGCTTGTGGCACTCAGCAACTAGGAGGATCAGGCAAACTCTTTTAAATCACATAGGGTTTGTGTACACAGCCTCATTGCCTCAGGTTTTGAAACATTTTCCTTTACCTTATTCCATATTTTCCCATAGGGAAGTAGATACTTTGGATCTATCAGTGTTCTGTTATGACCCTAAGTAAATATAAAACATAAAAATGATTTTGTCATGTAATCTAATTAGGGTGGATCGTTCTGGCTTATTCATTATTTACAATCTTTGTCTTCTTTCTTCTTTTGTGAAAATTGCTAATGAACAGGTAATGGAATGCCATCAAGAAAAAAATATTGAAATTCTTAGCCTTAATGACAAGATTGATTTAGAATAGAGTTTGAAAATGAAGGCCCACAGCCCTTGAATTGTGTTGGCAAAATCTCTTGCTCTCAAGTTAGATAGATAGAGAGATAAAAGATGATAGATAGATAGATAGATAGATAGATAGATAGATAGATAGATAATAGACAGATGACAGATAGATAATAGATAGATAATAGATAATAGATGACAGATAGATAGATAATAGATAGAAGATAGATCAATAGATAGATGATAGATAATAGACAATATAGATATGAAAGAGAAAGTACATTGGCACTGTTGGGCTTAGGGTTTAGAACAGGATTCTGTAGAACTGTAGCCAAATAATAAATTCTCCAATTACCCAGAGACACCACCACTGCCAATTGACCTGCAGTCAGCTCAGTTCACGCATTTCACTGCCTTCTTGAACTCTGGGAGCATCTAAGTTTGAGACTCTTGGTTCAGTATATTCAACTGCACAATTACAGTCTAAAACAACTAACAGAAATAAGGTTCCTTTAAAATATATTACATAGCAAGCTCATGATTCAAAAGTAAAATGTGAAACTATAAGTTAATAGAACAGAAATTCTACCAAAGGCAGCATTTTCCAAACTGTGTTGAAGATATGCAGGAAAAAATGATTCCAAGGGCAAATAAGTAGTGGAAGCACCAGTTTAAATAAAGGTGAACTGATCAATTGTTTTGTTTTGTTTTTTATAACATTTCTTTTTTATTGAGTTATAGTCAGTTTACAACGTTGTGCCAATTTCCAGTGTAGAGCACACTTTTTCAGTCATACATGAACATACATATATTCATTGTCACATTCTTTTTCACCGTGAGCTACCACAAGATCTTATATGTATTTCCCTGTGCTGTACAATATAATCTTTTTATCTATTCTGCATATGCCTGTCAGTATCTACAAATTGTAATTGTAGTACTCCACATAATCTGAAATGGATTAATGTGTAATTTGGGTCATCAGAGTATGCGCAGGGGTGTACGTGTTCAGTGTTTCGTAAGTCTATTTTGTATTGGAATCTTTATATGTGTGTGTGTGTGTGTGTGTGCACTCAGTAACTTCAGGAACGACTGTTTTTGAAGCATTCTTTAACTCCCTTGTGTTTTTCTCTATCTGAAAAAGTAACAGGATTCGCATGAAGGATTCTGTAATCGTCCCAATTTTCAACAAGAAAGATGAAGCAATAGGCATAGAAGTATGTCTATTGAGTATAATAGAGAATTTCGCTAGATTTTAGGCCCGGAAATGGCCTCACTATTCACTACTTCCTGTTGGCCCTTCCTGTCTGTTCTTCTGGTGCAGACACCAGATTTCCTGCCATATATTCTAATTCAGGAGGCTTCCAGGCTCAGAGGGCTTCAGACTTCAGTCTTTTCATAGGATTCTCACTTGATTCTACCGCAATCCAACTTTGGGATCCACTCTTCTGGAATCTTCTTGTTGCTGTGATAGTCAATACCTCTCTGTCCAATCAAATAACAAGAACAGCTTTCCTCATTTACCTTTACCCGCAACATGTGCTCCATCGTCTGTGCATCCAATCTTTCTTGCCTGGACACTTGCTCTGCCCCTATTATCCAGCACACCACTGTCAGGAATGCATACCTCCAGACCGTGCTGTGATCATAACTTTAGTTTTTACAACTGCCTAAGACTTTTGACAAAAAGCTGCATTCGCTGTAGTGGAGAAAAAAAAATGTCTTATTCTAATTTCCAAGGGATTTACCTAAGAAACAACGCTAGGACACAGTGACCACAATAAGAAAATGTTTAGTAGCCGAGAGAGAACAGGTTTTCATATGTCAAGGACGGACAGATATTCATCTGAGACATAAATGAGAATGGCTGGTATTTAAGAAAACAATACAGTTTCATTCAGTTTCAGGTATTGCCCTCTGGTGCATAAATCTAATAAAATACAGCCCTCAGGTTAAACAGAGGTGCTCCCTTCAAATATATGAATATTAACCAGCCCAGGACATTCTCGGTTTCATTGGCCCCAGCTAGTTATTTCAGCTGCTGCAGATCCGGGCTGGCCTTCCTCAGAGACCAGCCCACCTGGGGTAATAAACTGAACACTGATGCCGGGAGAATTGCAGATCGGTTTCAAAGCAGAGAATTACAGTGGGGAACATCAATGCCGTTGACAAAGATTCTCCCGGTGTTCTGCGTTCTGTCACCAACAATTCTCACATGGGGACGACAAAGAGCATGGTCCCATAGGAGCCTCACTTCCTTGCCTTTGTATTTGTGGCTTTCTTTGTCTTTTCTCTCTCTTTTTTTTTTTTCCTCCTCTATTTAATAACAAAAAGGAAAAATGGAACAGCAAAAATACAGACAAGTGCCTTTGAAAATACAAGCTTATTCAACAGTGGAAGTTTGTCCGTATGTTTTCTCAACTCTACATTTTGTGAGTACCATGGTCAGGTATGGATTCCTCATCTTTACCTAAATTGTTTGCTTTTTCCATGAAGACATCACCACATCCTGCTTTCCCCATCTTATCATCTCGGTCAGTTAGCGACCTACCTGAAAATTATATTAGATCATGTCAGTAATTATCTTTGAAGATTAAAAGAAAATGATCAAGGCAATTTTCAATATGGTAGCTGAATTCAGTGTTAAGGTTACTAGCGACTGCTATGTTACTGAAACCAATGGTCAGTTCTCAGGTTTCGTCTTTATCTGTTAGCAGCATATAATACATTCCTTCCTGCTTAATATACTTTCTCACTTCGGTTCCAAGGGTCCCACATTCTCCTTGCTTTTCTTCTCATTCGCTGGCTACCACTTGATCTCTTTTTCTGGTTTCTTCCCACTTCCCTGACCTTGACCCATTTCCCCAGCTAGCTTTGCCCATCTTTCGGACATTGGACTTTCTCTTTTTCTCTAACTGTATTTATTCTCCTGGGGACTTTCAACGAGTCTCTTGACTTTAAATAACTGCTGAATGCTGATGACTGATGAATTAACAAAGCACCATAAACTGGGTAGCTTGGAACAACAGCAATGTACCTCTCACAGCTTTGGTAGCTAGACGTTGGAAATTAAGGAGTTGGCAGGGCCCTGCTCTATCTGAAGGCTCTAGGCGAGATTCTGCTCCACGATTTTCTCTTCAGTTCTGTTGTTGCTGCCAATTCTTGGTATTCCTTGTGCCTTACAGATCCGTCTCTCAATCTCTGCTCCCATCATAACGTGCAATCTCCTTGCACATCTGTGTCTTCTTTTTTCATGAAGTTGTATTGATGAAGAATTCACCCTGCCTTAATCCCATATGAGCTCATCTTATTTTGACTAATTACATCTTCAATCACCCTATTTCAAATAAAGTCCCATTCTGAGGTTCCAGGAAGAATATGGATTTCATGCGGGTGCTATTCAACCTAGCGTCTCTCTTGTGAACTCCAAACACATGTATCCATGTTCACAGCCATAGCTCTGCTTGAGGTTTAACAGGTGTTTCTGATGGAGCATATACAAAGCTGGCCCTTTATTCAGCCACCCTGAATCTATTCTTACTCATTCTTACTAAGGTTCTCCATCTCAACTCACAGCAACTCCCTCCTGCCAGGTATGCAGTCAGAAACCTTTAAGGCATTCTTTCTCTTTCCTTTGTTTCATACCCTCCCCCAGCACAAATTATTTAACAAATTCTGATGCTTTAAAAATGTATTGAGAGTCCAATTTCTCCTTGCCACTTCTTCTATTCCAAATTCCATCAGACTAATCAAACCGATTTCTTGTGATTTCTCACAAATGAGTTATTCTGTTTTTCCCCTCGCCCCTCCTGGGTCTTTTCTCAAAACCACACACGGAGTGTGGAGCCATCACATTGAAGCAAAGTCAGATGATGTCATTCTCTGTTCAAAGTCCTCTGGTTTCATTTCCTCCCTCTCTGCATACAACTAATGTCCTTTTACAAGGTTCTATGAGAATTTTCTTTCACTTGCCTCCCTGACTAGATCCTCCCAGCTCCAAGGGTCTTTTTCCTCTTCCTAATATTTATCAGGTACATTACAATCCCAGAACCTCTGCATTTCCCTCCCCCTCAGCCTGCATTGTGTTTCCCAGTTATTCCCATGGTGTTTCCCATCCTCTCCTAGAAGACTTTATTTAAATGCCATGTTTTCCTCTGAGGCATACTATTTAAAATTTTGCTGCCCCAAACTCTCAATACCCCTTCCCAATTAATTTGATTTTTCCCCATAGGACATCCCACTTATGCTACAGAATTGTGCATATGTGTCTTCTCTCTTCATAGTGAAAGTGTCAGGAGGGTGGGGGTTTGTATGAGCTTTGTCCAATGCAGATCCCCTGCATTTAGAAGACTGCCACACAATGATGCTAATCACTATTTGCTGAATGAAAGAATGAGCCATGCCTGTTAACAAGAAATAGAAGGAAACCTTGAGGATTGTGTTTAAGAATGGCAGCCTCTACCCCTGCTCTGTAGTGAGTCTCTTAATCCCATGAAAGTTCTGTTTTGCGGACTATCTCCCATTCTGTGAACCCAATTCAGGAAGCACTGAACCAGACTACAGAACCACACTCTGTCTCAGAATTTCCTATATATTTGGAAGACTCATAAAAGGCCAGTGTTACACCGTCAATAACCAAACCCTCTATTTGCCATGGGCAAATGGATCTCTTTTTGAAACTCTACAGTTAATTTTTTTTAAGCTTTAAACAGTTATAAAGCATGAGTACTGTCTCTCTTCACAGATGTGTTCGAGTCTTAGGTCAACATTCATAATGTGTAAGAAGTTACATGTCTAGATTTTGTTTTGATCAGGAAGACGAAAGAATACTGCAAATGGTAAAGCAAAAAAATATTGCCGACCTGCTCTTCTTTGTCCTAAAAAGACTAAAAATGCTACAAATCCATCCCAGGGCTCCTCCACCCCTTCTCCAGCAGTTGGCATATGGAGATAACATGTAAAAATCTGTATCTCTTCTCTTTTTAATTGCTTCCAGTATTAGCATTTATCTTTCTGATACAGAAAATGTTTTTTTTTTAATTTCAGAAATTGCAATGTTTTGGAAAAGGGAAAAAATCATTTCCCAAAGTATTATATTAATGAATGTTTATAAGATTCAGTTCTGGCAAATCAAAGGGTTCCTGAGATACCTACTCAGAAAGCTCATTTCAACAAGACAGATGCTTAGCTTTACAATAAACCACATTACTTCATGCAAGATGTGGAACTTTCCTTCAAATGTTAACTAATTTTCCCATTCCAAACACAGATAATCATGAATTCATTTTATTTCCCATTCACAGGAATATATTGAATAACATACCTCTACAGATTAACACTATTAGAGGTTTTGAGCCTCTTTCCATTTTAATTGTATTATTAAAATCCAATTAATTATAGGTGGAGTTAGGTTATTCTAGCATAAGAGAGAGAAAAGCCGTTTCCATAGTGTCGGGCAGACGTCAACTCATGGATTGATCACAGAAATTTCTTCCTATCAAAAAGTAAAATGGGGTCCCCTGATCATCTCCAGGACACACTGGTGACAAATGTGGTTTGGGGAACTACAGACAATATTTTGCAGGGGCGAGATTTAGCATAGCTCTTTTGACATGCCATGGGAAGACAAGTTTTCTGATAAAATCAGGTTTACAGATGTTAATCACAGCTAGTGAGACTTTTTTAAGGACCTTTCCCATAATACACTAAGTGGCTTTTGACACCACGGAATAGAAAGAAGAAGATCTATTATTTCTCTGTCTCTAGAAGATGAGTTAGCATCCTCTGTGAACAAAATTGACATTGAACAGCTCCTGCCTTGGTAGGTGAGTCATCATACCATACATACTCTGATTACTCAATTAGATATTTAGTTTGAAAACAATTCCATTACTTTTTGAAAACAAAAAAGATCTCTCATTTATATAAATTACTTTGCCTGTTATCTACTTCTCTTTTTTCTGTAGTGCTGAGAATTTGATACTATGTGGAGGACAATGGAAGTCTTGGGAGCACAGGGTCAGAAACCTTCCACAGACTAGCAGAAGAAACTTTTGTACATTTCTGTTCACAGAAACGGCGAAGAGTGGGGACTCCGAAGACAATCATATGCTGAAACTGGCTTGGTGATGGATTGGGTGTTACTGGCAAAGAGAGGGGTCTATCTTGGAGGGCTTTTGGCTTCTGGATTATGAACTTGGGTTGCCAGAGATGATGGACAGATGATGGATAGACAAAAGCCATATGTCCGTGTATATACATATATACATTTGTGTGAACTTACTGATTTGTAATTTATTTGAAAGTTAGGGTGGATGCTTCCTAGACAGTTGGCCATGTAAATCTGGAGCTCAGAAAATGTGAAACTGAGAGAAACATCCCTGTCCCATGCCTGGTGAGCAACATGTAAGACTGGGCGGGACTCTTTAGCAATAAAAGGAACAGAAGAAACACTGAAGAGGGCTTTGGAGTGAGCCCTGAGAATTTCCAAGCCTCGGTGCCCTAAAGGCATCACACATCTCCATCTACTTAGAGTGAAATGTTTTGCATTTGGCTGTAATCCACAACATGCCTCTGGTCAAAAGCATTCAGTGACATGAAATACCCATAAAACAAAGCCAAAATGTTCTGACTGACCTTATATGCTCCCCCCACCACCACGGTCTCGTTTCAGCGCATCCTTCTGTCTTTATTTTCAAGGCTACCTCTCAATATTCTCTTTGCTCCAGAATCATCTTCTACCTGCTCCTATAAGACTTCTATGACTTTGCCTATAAAATTGTCTTTGCATGGGATGACCACGTCCACATGCCCCCACCTTCTGTGCCTGTTCCTTTTTTCTTCAAGGCTCAGATGGTTTGTCCCTCCTGGTGAAACTGGCAGGAAGCTCCTCCGCCCTATCACTTCATTTCAATAAGACATTTTCTGCTTCCCATTATGTCACATGCCCTCTGAATGTAAACACCATGTCTTGTGACTTGATGTAAACAGGTGATGTCGGTAAAGTGCTTGCCCTCAATCCTAGTGTCTTGCAGGTACTCAAGCATTCTCAGTTTTCCATCAGTTGGGTCTGTCTTCTCTTGTGTCAATCACAGTAGCTTGCATGTGGCCTCATATGTAGACGTTCCTATAAGCAACCCACATTACTGGATAAACAAAAGCTTGAATATATAAGATAACGTAATATAATATAAAATAGATTAAATGTCCACTGCTCAAATGATGCTTCTCTTAGTTTACATATAAAGACATCTACAGCCTTAATCTATAAACTTTCTCATAGGAATCTGCCTTTCCCCTCTCATGCACACACAAATTCACAAAACACAGTTTTCACAGTGATTCTATGATTTAAAAACAATACGTGAGAAAAGGTAGATTATTCTGGAAATACGTAGCATGGAAAATAGTAACTGTCTTCAAATGTTCAAGGATCTGTCACTTGGGGGATAAAAGGGGAGAATTCTGTCTAACCTTAGCTATTAGTAATCAAATCATATCTTTGTAATCAAATATGTTTCATGTTTGATGGGAGGAATAATTGTCTGAAAAATAGAGAAATGAAAAATGGATCTGACCTCCTCAGAGTTGGTGAGTTCATTTTCCATGAAGGTATATGAATAAAGAAGTTCTAACGATCCATTTATAAGACAGAGAGTCTCTATTTTGATGGGAGATTGGACAAAAGAACCACAAAGTATTTCCAGTCTCAGTGATTCCAGAAACTCACATAGTTAACCAAAATGGCAGACGTGATAATTAAGGGTGTGTGTCACTGCATTTACAGAATGAATACTTTTCATATATCATGTAGAGACATATTTCAGACATGAATTCACAATCTGACACCAAGTCAGAGAGCCGTTCTCAAAATAGTCCTTAAAAGCTAAAATCTGAATGAAATGTGAGCAGTTCTATTAACCTGATATTTATGTTTATATGGCCCGAACTTCAGAGGGATAGTGCAAACACCCATGCGTCTAACTGAGATGCTCATTTATATTCCAAATGTCTGGCATCACATAGACTTATTCGTGACCTTCTCGCTGCCTCCACTGAAGCTCGGTGTTTCTTCCTTCCTTCCCTGCTGTAAGGAGCCCGATTTGCTCCATGCCCACTCCTGCCGAGACCACAGCATCTCCCATGTATTCAGAATGCAGATGTGCCTCACTTTAGGCAATGGACATATTTTGAAATGAAAATATGAGATACACATTGAATTTATCTAAATTAAATCTTATTTGAAGACGATGGAGAAAGTGTATGATATTGAAAGTAAATATACCAAAAAAAAAATAATTGAAATATCATTTTGCTTGAGGAAAATGTACTATCCTTTTTATATTTCTCCTGTATCTTGATTCAACTTCCTATTAACTTCTCTTAAAGGGAATGTTCATAACTCAGAGTGGATTTAAAAATAGTTCTCCCTTTCATTCTGTTCGTATAATTGCCCTGCACCATTGCAGATCAGTGTGCTTTGTAGAAATTCCGAAACTCTACCTGCATCCAGGACCACCCTCTAGGTGTTCCTAAGCCATTAAGTGACCAATGAAGCAAACCAAATAACTAAACACAACCTGACTTGATGATACATAAAGTTAAACAGTTGCATGAATGTGTGGACCTTTGATTTCTGAACTGAAGTGTCTCAGCTCTGCCCTCAGAACACCCGTATTTTCCATTTTAGTTTCTGTATGAAATTGTCTTCATCAAATGTCCTTACAGAAATATTTTTCTTTAAGTAAAATTCACTTCCTTTTTGAAACACGTGTATTTTAGAATATTTTTAAAATAAACGGATAATAAAGGAAGAAATTAAATTCCTGTAGTCCCACTATCAAGTGACAATCAGTATTTCCATGCCTTTCTTCTCCGTAATCATCATTTTTGATATGCAGTTTTTTGACTAATACCATTGCATGCTGATTCTTGGACAGTTTATTCAGCTAGAATTAGAAACCTTTGGACTAATTCAAGATCTTCAAGATGCATAACTATTCTAGTGACCTCACTTATAGCTGAAGAAACTTCTGCCCAGAAAACATACACAGATTACCCAACAGTCTATAGCAAACTAGACAGGAACCATAATTTGTTGCCTTGCAGTACACATGCAGGCATCCAGGGTGAGAAGAATGATGTGACTTTTGGCAAGATTTTTTCTTCTTAGGCATCTTTATTGAGGTATATATTAGAAAGCATAAAAATCTCCCCATTCAAATGTACAATTCAGAAGCTTTTGGTAAAGATACAAATGGTACCCCCATAAATCACTTTTGAAACATTTTCATCACCCCAACAATGTACAGTTAATTACCACCCCCACTTCTAGACCCTGCCAACCACTAGTTTATTTTCTGGATGAATAAAATCATTGGCAAGACTTTTAATTTCTTTGACCTTCAGCTTATTCAAGTTTAAAGTGGGGTAATGATAAGGTACTAGGAAAAAGCAAAGTAAATAATATAATGCAAGTATAAAAAATCAGCAGTACTAACAACAGTGATATATTCATTGGCATTGCTCCAAATAGAGCACAAGGAAATTACGAGAACTGAGATCCCTGGCATGAGGATCAAGGCCAGAGTTCAGGTTCAAGTCAACCCGTTCCATGACCACGCTTTGCCAACTAAAGCCAAATGGGCTGTGCGAGCTTTTCATGTTTCCAAGCTTCTGCTTCTCCCCCAGTGTGCTCCAAATGCTTTCTTTGACATTAGGCCTCAGGAAGTGATGAATCAGTTAAATCCTCATCTTTTTGGCCTTAGAACACCTGTTAGTGGAGCCAATTAAGGCAGAGGATGACAGAGACTTGGAGGAAATGCTGACACTTGTCCAGGAGGAACAGTGCTAAGACTGCCCATGGAAATCTTAAATAAACCACCAAACAGCTGTCAAAGGGCAAGGATTCTGAAGGTCTCTTGGCACCAGCCAGACTTTAGTGACAGTAGTGAAGTCAATGCCTCTGGACCCTGTGGTTGAAGAAATGTGTCTTCCTGGCTATGGAGCATCAATTCTGCTTCTCATTGTAAAGTCTGAGTTGCACATCTGAGTTTTACATTTGAGAAGAATCTACTAAAAATGTCTATTGTCTACATGTGAAGCCCCTCGGTGTTCTGTAGGGAGTCAGGAGAGAGGGAGGAGAGGAGTTTGCAATGTCATTGTGTTTATCCAGCCAGACTAATGAAAAACATGCTTGAAATCCAGTAACACTTTAGCGCTTGGGAAGTAAGACTGGGGGCACCTTGAATTTTTTTTCCCCACATTGATTAATTGGAGCCAACGCAAGGTATGCACAAGTTTCCAAGTTTTCAACATTAATCACATAAATGAACTGAAAATAATTAGTTCCTGGTGACTTTCTGACTTACAATAATAAGCCCCAACTTAAATATACTTAGTCCAGACAGCTAAATACAACATTAAAAAAAAAAAAAAGGTAACAAATAATCCAAACCCTCCAGGCAAATTTTTTTTTCCGTGTAGCTCTCCTAATAATTAACGGAAGGTTCTGTTTAATTGGCACACTTGATTAAGTGACAAAAGTGGAGCACCACCTAAACCATTTTATTCAGTTGTAATATACGAGGAAGGAAAACTCTGGAAGGGGAATTAATAAGGAAAATTGAGGCTACAAAATTATTTGACACCACTAATGCTAATCCCCAAATTTTGTAATTAGTCTCCCCAAATATAAATATCATCTCGTTCTTCTGTTTTGAGTTATACTTCCATAATTTAAAATCCTACTGAGCTCTTAGAATTTTGCTCCATCCCCCAATTTTTTGCCACCACCACTGCCACCATCACGCTGCCTGAGATTATAAACCTGGATACTGTCATGAGTCCTTTTGGGCTATAATTCTAAATTGTTCATTGGACTGCCAATACTGCTTTGCACTGTAGCTTTTAAAAGTCCGAAGAATTTTGTAGAGGAAAAGCTTCAGTAAAATAAAAAGAAACTAACTCTTTACGTCATTTCCAAAAATTAAAATCGAATGTCCTTCTTCCAGGGGCATGTGTGCTTAAGAAAAGGAAGTTGATTCATTTGCTTTAGAAATACGAGGAGAGATCATACCAAGAGTATGTAGACAGACAGCTAAATGAAAACAGTTGAGCCTCACCCAGGGGCCACAAAGGGAACGTTCACAGGGCCATCTGGGGTCTCCCCTACAATGTAAAATGAGCTACTCTGAATTTAATCAAATGCAAATAGGAGGACTGGTCTTTAACAGTTAATACCGATTTTGAAATAGTTTCATTTGCAGACACCTCAACTCTGTAGCACAGCAAACAGGGAATCCACGCCAGCCTGTTTCACCCAGTCAACAGAGGGCTTCCATCTTTTAGATCAGGGCATGTAAGTAGATGTTTAATGAGTCACAAGTATATTCCTAAGTCTCATTTCTTCTTTCTCTATTTTTTTTCAGTGAGACATCATCCTTTCTCATGGTCTCCATCAGTCTCTGTATTTGTGCTTTACGATAACCCATGTTAGAGCTTGTACAAAGGTCCAGTTCCATATCTCAAACCACCACCTCCACATTTTCAATGTCAGCAAATATAACGTCTGTGGTACCACACTTATAACAATTCCTTTTAAACCAGTTCTTTTGCCAAAGCCAGGAAGTTATGATCCTCCCCAAGGAGACCCTTATATCCCCTTTCAGCTCCTTCCTTCTTCCCTTGTCACCACCCTTACCTCTCCTCTTGTGTCCTGACGTGGCTTCATTATAAGCCTCCTTGTCTCCAGGCCACTTCTTTACTTCCACATTGTCACCAAGCTAATTTTCCTCAGATGTGTTGTGTTCACTTACTTGTTTTTATTCATTCATTGATCCGTGTGATTTAATCACTCGTGTGTTGAGCATCCGTGGCGTGCCACATTATATGATGCATGCTGGCTGTCAACGAGATAATGTTGCACTCAAAGCCATCCATTGGCTGTTTAAAACTTCATAGCTGATCTCCATCAACAATTTTCAACTTTCATGCTGACAATTCCCTAATATATTTTTCCCTCCAAGACATCAGTGTGTTCTATTCGGGTCTCTCCTTTAAAAGGTTCAAATCAACTTCTGTTCTTATCCATATCTTTTGCTTGTATTATTTCCAGAACAATGGGCATTGCATTTTTTTCATTCCCCCATTATCTCATTTTTCATTACCTGCAGAACAAGTTTCATCTTCTCTCCTTGCTTTATCCACTCAAGGATCATTCATATTATCTTCTTTCAATCTCCCTGCAGTCCTCTCATTGACTTCTGCCCTCTAGAGTTGAGTATCTCTTCCTTATGAATGGGGTAAATTGTATTGCAAGGTATAACTTCTTGGGGACCAGAGATTGTATGAATTACCCCCTTTTCTCTCCAGCAATGTAAACACATCTTGTGCCTTACTCACTGTTAAATACAGAATGGCCATTTCACAAAACCATTTGCTCTATTCCTGTTTCATTCTCTCGCTTCAATCCTTGTCATTTTCATCAAAGTGCCCCCTTCTATCTCTTCACCTTAGGTGGCTCTTTATATATTTTTAAGACTGTGTATGTCCAGGAATTTTTTTTTTTAAGTTTAACTACTGGTCAAAATTGCCCCGAGAGTCACTAGAGAATCACATATTTTTCCATTTCCCTCTTACTGGTGTATTGTCTGTGTGTGTGTGTGTGTGTGTGTGTGGGTGGGTGGGTGTGTTTTGTGTGTGAGGGAATTCTTAAAATATAGTATCATTCCGTCAAAGAGTATTACTTGCTTATACATATTACTCTGAACTGGAAATTCATTTGACAATGAATAAAGGTGAGATCTGAGGAGTTACATTAAGTGGCTGACTATGATGGTTAAATGCAAACGATGAAGGCATCTTAGAGAGCTTAGGGCAGGGGCAAAAACAATGGCCTTAAAGTCCATTTCCCTTCTGCGCTACTTGCTTTTCAGTGGCCTCTACTGCTTTCTGAATTCAATCCGTGCTCCGTCTTGCCTTCCCTCTCTCCTGTCTCTCTCTCTCCTGTTCCTCTGGCACGTTGGCTCACACTATTTGTCTTAATTGTTTTCCTTGTTTAATTCCATCTTCACTTACAATCTGAGAAAAACAAACTACCATGCAAATCCACATCGGAGACAAAAAATAAAAAAGAGAATAACTTGAAGAATGAGGACATGTAAGGAGAATTCAATCTGCAAAAGAGCAAAGTTAATTTTCACTCCCTTCTCCTGAATCCCAGAAATGGATCGTTTTGCCTAGAGGATTGTGTTCTGGTATCAGGCGCTTACCTCAAGCCATCCACATCTCTATTACCGTGTTTGCTGGCTGGTTAATTGTAACTTGTCATTGAACCAAAACAAGGAGAAGGTGAAATAATCTGGGAAACTGCAGAATAAGGCTGCCAGTAGAGACTTTCAGCAAAACAAAAAGAAATCCCAACATCTAGGCATTAAATCTAAAAAAGCATCTGTCAAGAAATGCTAGAGAACAGGCCAAATCTTATCTGTTTATGACTTAACATTCCTCTTCGTGTGCTTGGCCCCTTTGCCCCTCTTAGCTGCGTTCACATTTTATTCCAAAATACTGTTTTGAATCTAAACTCTCCCCCACCAGAAACAAAATGATAATTGAAATAACATAATAAATGCAACGCCTTTTCCATTTCTCCATCTTAAATTTTTTTTCCTTTGCATTCCCGACATTGCAGAACCAAATTACATTTTTGCATATTATATCAAAACAAGTGCAATCACAATAACCATTTATTTCTCAACGTTTTCATTTCTTTTTTAATGAACTTTCCCTGAGGACATTCTCACAATTGAGTATTTATTTATTATAAGCAACAAAAGAAATCTTGATTGTTCCAGCTGTGACAGAGAAACTTACTTTGATAAGCATACAGTAGATGAAGCAAGTAATAATGATAATGATAAGCATTTCGATATTCTGGGATCTAAGGAAGCAAAAAGCAATGAACAGGCACTGGGTTAAGATGTTCTCTTTTCCATCTTTCTGTGAAATATCTTATTTCTCTTCTCCAGGATCAAATAAAACTTGTGTTTCAGAATGCCAAGGCTCACTATAAATTACTTTGAAAACAATGAAACCTTTACAGATAAAAATGCCCTGACAAGAGCTTTGAAAAGCCAAGTTTTATCACTTGAATATTTAGTGGCAGTAGTAACATTTGTAGCAGGTGAATCATCTTTTTCATAGCCCATTTTAGTTCATCAAACTGTTGACCCCCTTTTATACAGGGACTGAGGATCCATCCTTTCAATCATTCATATATTCTCTCATTATCTTTCACTGAATGCTTTTGAGGGACAAAGCTTTGTCATTAAGTCTCTAAAACTGAATTCAGTGACTTTACTTCTCATTTATATCACAGATTCGTACTTTGGGATCTTCTGATATCAACAAGAACTATTCATTATATCAATTCTAGTTGTTACCAAAAAGGTTAGCTGTAGTGCAGTTGGCTAATGTGTATGGTAACAATAACTAAAGAAGTCAAGATGGAACGAAAATAATTCTTTCCCCCTACTTTACTCACGTCCATTGGACTCTTGAAAACTTATACAACATAAAAAAAGGACTATCTTTCTTTTTTGCTTTTATGTGTGTGTGTGTTTGTAAAAGAGAAGTCAAAATGGCTTCTGAAAGTCATTCATC
The DNA here is from genome assembly GCF_048564905.1 of Vicugna pacos. Taxonomy (NCBI): domain Eukaryota; kingdom Metazoa; phylum Chordata; class Mammalia; order Artiodactyla; family Camelidae; genus Vicugna; species Vicugna pacos. The sequence goes on along the minus strand of NC_133010.1, from coordinate 4,276,651 downwards.
TCTATGAAGATATATATTAGACTAAGCATTACCCTTAATAACTTCCCTCACTTCTAATTCGCCTGCACCTTATAGAAGCCTCAATTTGCTTTTTTAGCAAGAATACAGCTAGAGAAAAGCCTCCACAAATGCTCTCTGGATAAAGGAGAGAATAATTAACCAACTGCCTAACTTACTAAATATACAAAGTACAGACAAGCACTGACAGTTCTGGTCTTCTTTTAAGGTAAGTAGAGAAACTGGATTGCAATAGAGATAACGGGGGTATAATTTATCATTTTAGAAGGATAAGGTGTTTTAAATATAGCTTCATTTTGTGGGATTTAGCATAATAGAGATCTTGGTATATGATATGATTTCAGTTTGCAAACCACCAGTTCTTCTTTAACTTGCTAAAGAATTAAAAAGTCATTTAAAAATTACTAATGAGTCAATTGAAGAATTAAATGGGAAAGACAAAACCATAACATTCATAAACGATGCTATAGAGACTACTTCTATGAACTCAGGAAACAAATGATTTTCTAGAATTACCCAAAAAGGACCATCAAGGAAAAGATGAATTCAGCTACATTACATTAAAGAATTTTCATTTAAAAATAACAACAGCAACAACAAACAGCCATAAAAAGGGTAAACAAACAAGTTTCCATCTGGGAGAAGACATTTGTAGCACATAAAACTGACCATGTGGAACTATTCAAATACATGAAGAACTTCTAGAAAACAGCCTAACGGAAATTGTTAACAAATCTGGAATAGGTAATTCACAGAAGAGGAAACCTAAAAGGCCAATAAATATGAAAATATGCTCCACTTAATTAGCATCAGGAAAATACAAGTTTAAACCCAACAGGAAGTCTGATAGGACAAAGTCAGGCCACATCAAGTATTTGCCAGGGTGCAAGTTGATGGCACCATCACGAACTTCTTCATGTTTCCATAGATACAACCTTGCATGGGTGTACCTAGTGAAGGGTGCAAAGATTTTCAGAACAGGGATATTTCTGGTAACGGCAAAAGCTGGAAAAAAAATCCATGCGCACATCGCAACTGTAAAATTAAACAGATTTACAGTTGTCAACATAACTGAATCACAGTATTGGACAAAGAAACATGTTATATGGGAGAATACATAGTGTATAATTTAAAATGATGTCCAGTTCAAAAAAGGGTCAAATGTCAATTATACCCCAATTAAAAAAAATTTAAAAATAAAGTTGAACCCCCCCAAAAAAGTGATGAAACCTGCACCCCTAGTGTATGGATGAGATGTAGAGTATTTGCATAGCTTCAAAGTCATTCCCCACAAATTACTTACTAATTTACAACAGGGAAAATTGTAACTTTAAGAGTGGGGAAATCTCTGACACGTGCTACCTTAACTAAGCAGACAAAGTGAAATCATTAAAAAAAAAATCCAAATGAAACAATGTATCTTTTAGGGATGCAAACAAAGATGAAAACACTAAAGAAAATAATATGCTAATGGATAGGAAAGTCAGCCAGCAGATTCTCTCCTGTGGAAGGAACAGGGTGTGATCAGAGAAGGACACAGAGCAGCCATCTAGCTACTGACAACCATTTATTTCTTAATCTGAGTTGTAAATACACAAGCATTTTTTTAGTATTATCTTTAAAACAGTAAACTTATCTTTTATTTACTTACCAGTAAGCATGATAATTAATGGAAATAAAATGAAAACAAACTCCCAAATGAAAAGAATCATTAGCTGAAACAAGCAGAGATCCCCTGACTGTGGAGTTCCTGGACAGAGGTCCCTTAGAATCACTATTTTTCTCAGTAGGAAATGGATAGAGAGACTCTCAAAAATATCACCCACTGTGGTAGCCGTTGTAGCCAAGGTCCTCCCACCCAGATCCCTTTGGATCACTTTTTCCCCTTCTAGGAGCCCATAGCTTCCCCCATCCCCGGCCCCTCGCTCAGTTTCCAATGGCCCACATCAGTGATGACATTTGCAAGGGTGTCTCTGTTGTGAGGAAGCCACTTTACATGCAGGCAAGAAGTGTCTCCATTGCAAGACCCTTAAGCTAATGACTGACTGATGCTGGGCTCTGGAAGCTCAGGGTCCTTGCCTTCGCTCAGGACATAACATGAGCAGAATTTAAATGGCAAGAAGTGTCTCCATTGCAAGACCCGTAAGCTAATGACTGACTGATGCTGGGCTCTGGAAGCTCAGGGTCCTTGCCTTCGCTCAGGACATAACATGAGCAGAATTTAAATTCTACAGCTCCCATATGTGTTCAGGCTGAGGATGTGATTTTTCCTCCACTGGGCTTCTTCCCATCCCCTAACCTCACTCTCCTACCCTCTTCAGAAACCCCATGCATGCTAACCCTCTTCTCAGGTCTGCACCCAAACTCACATACCCAGGAGACGGCTGATACGCCAGAGCTGAACTATGTCTTTTCTCTTTTTTTTTGAAGACCATTACTTGGGTTTAGCTTAAAATAAACTTGGTTTTGCTTTTCACAGGCAATACTTTCTGGGGTAAATCTAGAACAATGACAATTGATAGCTTCTGGTCTCTAAGTGATGGCTTAAAAGGACTCCATACAGTTTGAGATGTAAATATTTCAGATAACAATTCCATAATAGCATTTTAAATTCTGATGTGAGATACACAGAGGAGAATCAGATAAAACTACAGAAGATGGGACTGTCCCTGTTCCTAGTACCTCCATTGTTCAAGACACAACACCCTTTCTGGCCTCTCCTTGTAGACGACGTTTATTTCTTTCTTGGAGAAGCTTCTGATTAAGTGTATGGGAATAAAAGAGTGAGTGATATTTTGCCTTTGCCATGTAAAGAGAAGCATGGATCTATGGTTCTGTAATTAATTACATCTCTGCGATGGGTAATGTGGAACATATGATTAGATGCATGAAAAAGTCAGTCAGAACTTCTGATTCCATGTCCCTACTAGACAGACCTAGGACCTAGTGAAATAGTGAGAATGAAAAAAGGGATAGAAATAAAAGCAAAAATAGACAAATGGGACCTAATTAAACTTTATAAGCTTTTGCACAGCAAAGGAAACCATAAACAAAACAAAACAACAACCTATGGAATGGGAGAAAATATCTGCAAAAGATGAGACTGACAAGGACTTAATTTCCAGAATATATAAACAGCTCATGTAACCTAATAAGAAAAAAAATGAACAACCCAATTCAAAATGGGCAGAAGACCTAAACAAGCAATTCTCCAATGAAGACATACACATCACTAATAGGAAAACGAACAAATAAAAGGTCAATATCACTAATTATCAGAGAAATGCAAATCAATACCACAATGACCTATCACCTCACACCAGTCAGAATGGCCATCATTCAAAAGTCCACAAGCCATAAATGCTGGAGAGGGTGTGGAGAAAAGGGAACCATCCTACATTGTTGGTGGGAGTGTAATTTGGTACAGCCGTTATGGAAAACAGCATGGAGATGCCTCAAAAAGCTAAAATTAGACTTACCACATGATCCAGCAATCCCACTTCTGGGTATATATCTGAAGAAAAATATAATTCAAAAAAACACGCACACCTCAATGTTCATAGCAGCACTATTTACAGTAGCCAAGACATGGAAACAACCCAAATGTCCATCAACAGATGACTAGATAAAGAAGTTCTGGTATATTTATGCAATGGAATACTATTCAGCCATAAAAATGACAAAATAATGCCATTTGAAGCAACATGGATGGAAGTACGCCAGAAAGAGAAAGAAAAATACCATATAATATCACTTCTATGTGAATTCTAAAAAATAAAAAAGTTAAACAAATTTATTTACAAACAGAAACAGACTCACAGACATAGTACACAAACTTATGGTTATCAGGGGAGGAAGGAGGTGGGAAGGGATAAATTGGGAATTCAAGATTTGCAGATACTAGCTAATATATAAAAAGTAGATAAACAAGTTTATACTGTATAGCACAGGGAACTATATTCAATGTATTGTAGTAACTTATGGTGAAACAGAATATGAAAATGGATATATATAGGTATATGTATGACTGAAGCATTATGCTGTACACCAAAAATTGACAAAACAGTGTAAACTGACTATACTTCAATAAAAATATATACATACAAAAAAAAGAGAAAAAGGAAAACCGCCCTGGGTTTGCATTGGCACTGACATTTACTCACTCTGAAATATTTTAAAAAATAACAAGCATATTGTGTTAGGCTGTTAGGTCCTCCATAACAAAGCACAGCAGAATGGCTTAAATAAATGATATTTATTGTCCCACTAGAAACCCAAATTCAAGACATCACTAGGGCTGGTTCTGCCTGAGGGCTGTAAGAAAGGCTCTCTTCCAGGTCTTTCTATTTGGTTTGTGTATGAATATCTTCTCCCTACATCTCTTCATGACATCTTCCCTTCATGTATGTCTCTGTATCCACATCTCCCCTTTTTCTAGGACACCTGCCACCAGTCACATCGGATTAGGGCCCACCATAACAACCTCACTTTAACATGATTCCCTCTGTAAAGACCCTTTACTGAATAAGGTCATACTCTGAGGCATTGCAGGTTAGAACTTAAAAATATGAATTTTTGAGAAGAGAATAATTAATAAGAATTAATATCATATTTTAGAGTTAACAAAGTACTCTGAGATGTTTCATTGTACTCTATTTTTTTAGTTCCATTTCACTATAGGACTGAGTTCCAGGAGGTTTGGTGGCACATTCTGCATTCCAGAGAGAGGATGGTAGCAGAGTTGCTACTCTGACATTTGTTGAGAGGTTAGCATCAGAAATCTTCATTACCCCTCAGAAGCAAAATGTTATATATATCTGATGAATCTAAGAATCTGTTTCAGGACAATTTACTCTGCCTCCAATGGTAATCTTTGAGAAAGAGAATGGATATTTTTATCTGGAAACTTTTTATCTATAATCATGACCAGTCAGTGCTTTCTTGTTGCCTTCCCACTTTTTACTTAAAGAGAACAGAAGGAATCTTCGCCCCCATCCCACAACTGCCGCCGCATAAGGATGTAACACACCTACACGAAGAGCTCTAAATAATGAAAGACTAACATCTTATTATTTACCTGTGACTGATTCGTTGTCTGTCATCATTTCTAGGGCGGGTCCATGAGAAGTAGTTGATACCAACTCAAGATAGGTCTACTCTTGATACTATCACCTTATAACCAAATTATATCTCGACATATTTGGTTGCTTACTTTTGCTTTTGCTTAGAATCAAGAAGCCTTAATTTTTTCTTAATTGAAGTATAGTCAGTTACCATGTGTCAGTTTCTGGTCTGAGCATAATGTCCCAGGCATGCATATGTACATAGAGAGAAAGATACATATATTCATTTTCATATTCTTTTTCATTAAAGGTTATTACAAGATATTGAATATAGTTCCCTGTGCTATACAGAAGAAATCTGTTTCTTATCTATTTTTAAATATACTGGTTATCATTTCCAAATCTCAAACTCCCAAATGTCTCCCTTTCTACTCCCTTTCCCCCAGTAACCATAAGATCATTTACTATGTCTGCAAGTCTCTTTCTGTTTTGTAGATGAGTTCATTAGAGTCCTCTTTTTCTTTCTTTCTTTTTCAGTTTTTTTTTTTTTGGATTCCATATATGAGTGATATCATATGGTATTTTTCTTTCTCTTTCTGTCTTAAGCCTTAACCTTTTAATACATATTTATTCTTACATTTAGATTCCTTTCTGTGAAACCTCAGAATTATAGATTAAAATTCCTTGTCTGTGAAACTGTGGTTCAGTTTCTATCTTTCTTTGTCTATCTATAAGTTGAGGGGAAGATATTTGGTGATATTTCCCTTGCAGCTCTTGAAACTCATAATTCTGTTCTCGGGGAATTGATATTTCCCCATACGCCTTCTACAGTGAAGGCCAATAGGTAAGAGGTGCCCCTTTTGCCATTATGGTGCCTGAAAAGAAGAAAGGAAACCCTAGGCATTACTGTCATTTATACTTCTATCACCTTGTTTCTTCTTTCTCCTCTGACTTCTGGCGAAAGGAGAGCAAGGGTGACTGGCAAGGACACAGAAGCATTTAAAAAATCAGCTGTGAGTGAATAATCAGTTATAGGGATGGCTTATCTGCAACCATCCTTGGAGGAGGGGGCGTTGGGCAGAAATGACCTTTTGAGGATGATTCCAAGTCTACAAGTCAATAATAACACTTACCAACCTGTTCTCATTGCCAGGCACCAAAATGGGAGTGGGACGGACAGTCTACGATTAGCCACAAGCTTCTGATTAATCTTTTGAGCGAAGGAAGCTTGTGTTCTCAGCCAAGATGTGAGGCAGAACCCTGAGGTGAGGCCATTAACGTGCCAGGAATGAGAGAAGGTCATCGTTAAGGAGGCATTAAAGCCCTCATGACCACAGTGAAGTCAAGAATGGCTGGCTGGTCGGCCAGGTAAAGCTAGTTAAGAGCTAACACAAGGTCACGCTAAGCAATGCCAAGCCATATGTTCCAACTGAGGACAACTACACAGCAACTCTTTGTCACCCTCGACGGGATTCCAGTCTGCAAAGGAATGAGAAGGTAGCTGTATGAGAGTTATTAGAACTATAGGCTCTCCTGTGCTTTTAAAGATTGTGTATATATATGTGTTCACATATGAGGCAGTCTTTGGCTTTTAAAAATACATTAGCGAAGTAAATTATACATTTGCTTCCAAAAAGTATGCCCTTTCTCAGATTACATTTCTTCCTACGTGAAAAGATCAGAGCTAAAATTTACAAATGTGCCATGGTTCGGGCATTTTAGATGTTTCTCAAAGACTCATCCTCCATCAATCTTATAGAATCATTGATTATTTTAGAGGTAAAAAATCCAATATCAATCAATCATTCAAAGCAAAACTCTAATAAGGAGTACAGTGAATTAGTTTAGATAGATTAATGGATCAGTTAAATGTGGTTTACTTTTTCTTTCATGTGTTTTCCTCAATCGGCCTAGGATGCTACAGCTACTGATATGAAAATGATGAGTGGCCTGATAATCAAGATAAGCATTTAAAAATCTTGAGTATGTTTGAGTCTATGGCTTACTTACATCTTAAGCTTTAGTCAAGAGTCTCCATTTCCTTACCTGTAAAACGGGGGTGATAATGACCTTCTCTCACCCTAGCTGCCATGAGGATCACAGGCAACAATGTGTGTGGATGTGTTTTGGGGTTTAGAATACTGTTATTGATGTTGTGTTTGTTATTACTGTTGCTAACATGACGGTGGGCACCATGTTTGCTTGTTCAGTGTTCTACGTCCCACGTCTAGTGAAACAGTTGGCACAAGGCAGATACATAATGAATGCTGAGCTGTTTAAGGAGTCGGTGTGTAACTCACATACAACTTCCTTCTCCTTCCTTTGCAGACTGGAATCCCTTAGAGGGTGACAAAGAATTGCTGTGCAGTTATCCTCAATTCAAGTCAAGTAGGATATGACCCTATATATATAGCAAGAAACTATCAATATAATGTTTAATCATAAATATAATAGAACTGTAAATAAATATGTTCCACACACATGTGGTTTTCAAATTTGAACACAAATAGTCTAATCTTCTTATTATTTACTATGTAATTGTCATCTTGATTTCAACTCTGGTATCCATTCATCCATCTGTGCACTTACCCCACAAACCTAAAAGTAGATCTGAGAATTAATGTACCTGAGTTCACATACTCACTCAATCACTTATCCTCTCTAAATGCATACTTTCTCATCTTTAACAAGAATGGTAGAAAACAGAGGTGATATTAGTGCTGGGAAAAAGAAATGCTACCACATGTATAAAAGGGCTTTGCAAGGAATATGACTCATCATGGGCAATCAAAATTTAGTAGTCATTCAGCCCAGACATTATTAAGCAGCAATGTGTGCTGTCCTCTCAGCCACTGACTAGATATACAAAGGAGAACAAGACAGAGTCCCTGTCTTCCAGGAACGTGCATCTCAGAGTCTCTGGTGGATCACCACATAACAGCCAGCAGAATGCAGCATTCCAGACTTCACCCAAGGTACCAAACGTACCTAATCTCCAGGAGTAAGGTCTAAACCTGCATTTTAAAACACTTAACTCCAATTGTTCTTATGTACAGTAAGTTTACCTATAAGATCTGCCTTTACCAAATTCTATTTACAATGCAGGATGAACAGCATCATTCATCTGTCACACTGGTGCCTCAATATGGCATCTCTGATCCTGAGCCATTCACTTAGTCTCCTGCTCCAGAGGGACTTACTCCTCCAAACACATACTCACAACCCAGCTGGGTTAAAAGTCTACCCAAAGTCCTTTCATCTCTTTGTCCCTGAATAAAAGGTAAGTGTCCTTGGTCCTTCTCTCTGTTATTGATCCCAGAGTGGCAACAACTTCTTCAGACTCTTTGTAAGACTTGGGTTCAGTGGGAGGACCATTGGAAGAATGAAGAGAGGATAGAAAAAGATGGAGAAGTAAGATCCAGGACCTATGATCCCTACATGATTTGCCTTCTGTTCCTTTTTACATCAGTCAAACTGCAAAACTAGAGAGAGCTGCTCCAGCAATGGCAAGGTCTGGATTAATTCGCCTTTCAGTGTCTGCCCCTCTGTTGGAAAAATGGTGATTTCCATGACTTGAACAACAGCAACAAAACCAGAAAGAAAACACAAAAACACACTCACACACACAAAACAGGACAGGAATAGAAAGATAAAAGAGTTTAAAAACGATTTTGACATGACCAGGTTGTTACATTCAGAAAACAAAGTTTAACTTGCGTGTAGAAGAAGTAGTATTTATCATTTTGCTCTTTTTATTTCCAATATTTACTCATTTTACTCACCCTCAGAACACATATATATTAAAAATTTACAAGTGTATACACTACAATTTATTAGCATTATATGTTAATAAATATTAAGAATCAAGATAAATTACAAGCGTTCTTGTACATTCTGATTCATGCACCTTAAAATATAAACATATACATGTATATATAAAACGTTATAGCTTGCATGAATCAAAACTACCCAGGACTTGCCAATTTATCTTATTATTTAGTATTCATTAACCCATACTTCATTCCTATAAATGCCCCAAGCTAACTGAATGTTGTATCTTCAGAGGGCACTGGAGTCAGTTCCATAACCAGAAAGCAAAGAGTGTGACATTTCTTCATTGGGCTCTGAAATGGATCTGTAACATTAAGGAATGAAATAAGACCACGGTGCCCAGAGGTGAAAAAAGGAAAACTGAGCACCAAGATTAAGGAAACCCTCCTTTTAAACCCTTGACCCCAACTGAAGGTCTTCCTCCTAACCTAGGCACCAAGGACTCTCTTTCGCCTGCGTTCTCTTGTAAAAGGAAATTGATCTCATAAATGTATTCACACTTACTTGATGTGATGTTTATTTCAGTATAATCTGCATTCTAATGAAGACAGTGGGGAGAGGGCAACACTTAACACAGACAAATAAAACATTAATAGCAGGGCTGCAGGCATAGAGCAGAGAAGACGTTCTCCACCTGGGAGGTGCCGTGACAATGACAATCAGCTCACACTGAGCAGGACACCGCAGCCATGCCCAGGCAGAGGCCAGCCTGGAGGAGGGGTCATCACTCACCTCCACTGTTCTCCTGCTGTGTATGAGGTGGGAGGGAGGTGGCCCAGCAGACAGCTGTCCCCTAGACATAGAGATGAAGCTGGCTGAGAACTGTTAAAACGTCCAGCCTGGGGAAAACACAGATTCCTTCATTTCCAAGACCACCATTCTGACTACACGCTGGTAAGCAGTTTAACGCTCACGGAGGGTGGTGGCTAGTCGGGCAAGCTGTAGTTAGCCGATACGTTGGGTCAATTTATAGTCTATGGACTTACTTCCAGGCCTTATCGCCTCACTCTCATTCTTCAAGTTTTGTTTCCCGGAGCCCTGATTTTTCTGCATTTCTGAGCTTACGCAACACTAGGGTGCCACTGTTTCTCTAATTCCGAAGTGAGTATTTCTGATCCAGAATAAGCCTCTGAAAATAATGTCTAATGTGTACTTTAAAAAAAATGTAGTATAGTCAGTTTGCAATGTTGTGTCCATTTCTGGTGTGCAGCATAATAGTTCAGTCATACATATACACACATACAAGTTTTCATATTATTTCTCATTATAGTTTTCATGTTATTTTTCATTAATACTTAAAATTAAAAAAAATAATGTTTTAATGGAGGTTCTGGGGATTGAACCCAGGACCTCATGCATGCTAAGCATGCGCCCTACCCCTGAGCTATAACCTCCCCCTCGACTTTATTTTAGAAATCCTCAAGTAAAACAATGAGAAGGCGGGCGATGCTGCTGGAACCCACAGCGATGATGCTGAAATAGAACGTGTATTCAGCGTTGACCGTGAGCCGGAGAGTGTGACAAGCATTTGATGTATATTATCTGTGTTAATCCTTAAAGCACCTCTGCAGAGTCAGTCAGTAGTCAAGTTGTGTCCATTTTATAATCTAGTTAATATCATAATTACGATGGTGGCTCCGGATTTGCATTTATAGGTGAACGCTTATGAACGAGCTTCCATTGTCGCTGTCTCCAGATCTTCACTGCATGTCTAGGTCTCCACAGAACTGCTAATTTAGGGGGAGGAGAAGGCTTTTTGCCCTTGGCTCCACGTAACTTCGGGAACAGTGACGGTCCCTAGCTCCATTACACAAGAACAACCGGGAACCTAAAAAATCCCGGGTGATTGTCTCTATTCAATTTCCACTTTTCCAGAAAATCCGATGGCATTGTTAGCCCCACAACTGAGAAACAGCATGAGAGAGAAGCCAGAGCATTGACATCTGAACGCAGGGTGTAAGTCCAGCTTCTGTATCTTATTAGTTTTGTGATTGCTCAGAACTTATCCATAAACTAAAGCTTTCTGCTTTTCCATACCTTAGAAGCATTTTATACAATATGTAAAAGCACTTTGAACCTCTAGAGCTGTATGCACAATATATGATATGGATGTGGTTTAACTTTTACTTAATGTTAAGTTAAAGGATGTGGTTTATGCATATGGTGCAAGGTGCAAAAGAGCCTCAGGGAGACCTTTGTGGTGATCAGAATAGCTCTTTATCCTGACTGCAACGGTGTTAACGTGATCATGGGATAAATTAGAATAGAACTCTAGGCACACGCAATATATAATTCTACATATATTGTGTGTGTGTGTATATATATATATATAGTGTGTGTGTATATATATAATATGTTTTATGTATACACATACACACACACACACACACACACACATATAAAAATATAAAATACGTAATGCCAATATAGTTCTTGGGTCTGATATGGTACTGCAGCCATATAAGATGTACCCACTGGACGAAGCTGGGAGAAGAGTATGGTGGAGTTTTCCATGATACAATATCTTTACAATAATTATTTGAAAATAAAAATAAAAACAGAAATAAATAGATAAACCTTTGGAGCAAGGGAAAAAAAAGTTAAAGGGCAACGAGGTTATTAGATGATAGAAGAAAACAATTACATCTGCAAAATTCGCCAAGCCAAAGGAAGCGCGGGGTTCTTCTCCTTAGGACTGGCTGATGGCTTTAAAAGGAGCTTGCAAAGCTGGAGGGCAGGACTTAGGATGCAATTTAGAGGCTTCGTGACAATATTTAACTGTATTGACCTTTGTAACAATAATCACGGCTTTCTCTCCAAGGGACATTCTTTGTACTTGGACAATCCGTCTCTCTCAAGAGACGAGAAACTGAGCACCTATTACTGAATCGTATGGATAACTGAGGAGCGCAGGGGACTGGGGAGATTAGAGCAAGTGGTCTCCGTCCTTAACCCATTTTGGGGGCAGTGAACTCAGAACTATTACATTTCTTTACACCACAAAGCACACTCACATACGGAGGAAAATGGGATTTCAAAATCTTCATTTTGAGACCCAACATTTTTGCGGTGTTGACTCACATCATAGGTGCACATTTCCGCGTTTATGCTCCTTTCTCAGTTGAATTGTCTCAAAACTCAAGCGTGTGCATTTCTCTCGTAGCTTAACCTCTGCTGAAACAATCACCTAAGCCCAGGAAACCGCCTTGGTACAAAGTTGTTTTATGTGGTGATCTTGAAGGTCATGAGCATTCTGCGCTCTTCTTAACCGATTAGACAGATCATATGCACAATTAATCTTTCCTAATCCCTCCCCTCAGTTAGACCGTAGCAGAAAACGCACATCCAACAAGGATAACGCTTTTGTACATCCGAAGCGTCTTTCATCTGAGGATCTCAAAGTCCCTGTTACACATGTCAAAAGCTGCCTATCACTCTTTTGAAACGGGTATTACAAGATTAATTTGCAGAAGGGCAAAGGCAGGCAGGGAAATGTTAAGACTTTCCAAAAAGCATATACTAAGGAGAGAAGCAATAACATTCTCAAGTTTGGGGTTCCTATGCCCTGGAGAGGCGGGTAGAGGACACTTCAATATAGAGGAAGCTTATCTTTTAGAAAATGAGGTCTCGCTAAACAGAAAATGGATTTCTCTACATTATCGTGGGTCCTAGGGTTGAATAAAAGACCTCAGACTTGACGCCTGGCTTTCCTTTGTCTTTAAGTCTATTGGGTTCAGGAGTGAGAGAGGCCAGCCTGCTTTCACTGTCTCTGAGGTACGAGTCTGGGGGAGTAACAGTGGTTGATAATACGTGTCCTTGGACTTTTGCCATTTTTCAGAGGACTAGCAGGTCTTGTGCAGGTCCTTGCAAAAACAAGTGCGAGGCAGCAGCATTTGTTTCTTTGCTTAAGCCGTTTAATGAACTATTGTAGGACTACCTTATTGAGCCTAATAAAAGCCCAAACTAACATCAGTAAAAGTAACACTGACATAAACACAGATATTTCTGCAAGACTCGTAAAGTCACAGGTTTGGAACTCAGAACTCACGTTTCCACTGAAATCAGGTTAAAAAGGAGATTGGATTCCTAGGTCAACCCTGTAAACTTACTACGTCAGTAAGGAAGTTGAACTTCTATCTTACTCACCACTGACAGACATTTTAAAATCATTGTGTTGGTGGTTGTTTCATGGACAAGAACATCGTGGTATCTAACTTTTCCAAAACATCATCCTTTCCCAGAGGTCCACAGTCAAGGGGGCGATGATCAAAGCGTGTTCATGAGCGTCCTCTTCTCTCCTCATTCTAAAGTGCTGTTTGCAGGAGAAAGGCAATGACCACACCCAGTTCTAAGCCAGGGTCTGCAGCATCAGTGGAGGACGGTAGAGTCGTTGCTTATGTGGTTCTAGTGATGTCAACACCGGAAGGGACTATTGTTTAGGCCTTGAAAGGTCATGGGACAATTCCTCCCATGCTAGAGACAGCCTTGCTACCCAGACTCAAGGCTTCACTGGGACAAGAGGGAGTTCAGTGCTCATATTAGACCCTACATTCTCATACGGAAAGAGGAGTTTTAATAAATATGAGCTTCTCTCCAACCCATGTTTCTCTACACACTGCTTCTCCAGCGTGTAGCACTCAACATCCACCAAGGACGCCCATTTTCACATTCTACCCGATGCCTTGTCTAAACTACTGCGAGAGCCGAAACCAGGCTCTGAACTCTGCTTGGAACATCGGGCCTCTGGGTACCATCTTAAGGCTCTCCAGCACTTCTTCCTAGGATTGAATTCTCCATTTCAGCTGCTAAGTGTTCTCCACCAGACTGAGTCACCTAGAACAAGCACAACCTGAAGCATACCTTAGTTAAGTCCACCATTTGAACACTGTGCCCTGGGCTACCTAATTGTGATCGAGAGCCACACTTAACTGAGCCAGATTCTTCTATCTTTGGCCTCATTCCAGGGAGCAGGACTTCTTACATGGGGATGTGATCCTCTCCCCTGACAGCCCTGATGTTGGAAACTCAGCAGACTGTGCTCCGAGCCCACCAGGTGCTGCGTATTACAATGCCTGTGGTCTTTGCTGTCTGCAAGGACTTGGAGAACCTTTCCTGGCTTTAGCGTACATCTTGTCACCAGGGTGGGAGGGATGGGACAGCCGCCACAGTTATTTCCCACAGAACTGTGGGAGAAGCAGACCCAAAAGATAAACATTATCAAGCACTTTAGTGTGTAATGATTAATGATGGTTATGGTGAAGAAAATCTATGAAGAGAAATTAAGGATTTTCGGAAAATATATCAGAGCTGTGCTGAGATATCTTTTCAGTAGAAGAACACAATCAATGCATCAGTGGCTAAATCAGGAGTTAACTTCTCTGCCTTCTTCATGCTTTTTCTGTCTTTGCTCTTTATAGAGATGATATATGGGTTAGTCAATGTCAAATCCTAAAATTTTCCAGAAACCACGCCTCCCCCTCCCCACTGAGGCTTTGACTGATCATGTTTTGTTTGGCAGGGAACCTCCCAGCTAGAACTTAAGATGGACAATCCAGGAATCCGAGTACCTGTTTTAACAGAGTTTATTAATTCACTCTCTTCCATAGCAGTTAAAAAAAATACTTTGATTGTTTTCAGATTGTCATAACCTAATGCAAAACATGTCACCATCATTACCTGAGTTTCAGCTCTATGTGTATCATCCATCAAGTGCATCCATCCCCTGTCTAAAAGTCTTATCACCATAAATTACATTTGAAAACCTAAAGTAGATGTTATTCATCCCTATTATTACTGAACAACGGGGGATGCGCATGTTTTTTAAATCAAAATATTCACTCTCTATTCACTAATGCCTTTCAGTATCTTATGGGATATTCAATTGGCAAATTAGTAATGAAGTTTTTCTAAGAGAAATGATGCCCTTAAAAAAATAATTTCAACGCAAACCATTTTGCAGAGGATAAGCATCTCAAATAACGGTCTGATGGTCCCCGCACAGCTGGGGGGATCATCTCTGTCTTTCAGTCTATTCGTTTTGACTCCCTATGTGTGTTTGGAAATGCAGCATTATTATTCTGCCATGGAATTTATCAAAATGTGGCTTCACAGATCTTCAAGGTTACTTGTAGGTCTTCTCCAAGGTCATTCCCTGTCTCTTATCCTCTAATACTTTCTTCCCCACTAGCGAGGGCTGTGGTGCAGTGAAGGCACAGTGGCATTGTTTTCCGTGAGAAGGTCCTTGTCTTGTCACAGGAAGAATTCAGAATGAGATGGGGAGGTCAAGAAAGCAGAACAAGGATTTATTAAGAGATAGATAGGATGCTCTGAAGGAAAGAGTGAGCAGACCCAGGTGGGTAGCTGCCTTGAGTTTCTTTGGAGGGTTGGTTATACGGGTGTAAAAGTGAACGGGCAGAATATTCATTGGCAGGAAGAGGTTTGGGGTCATATTTCCTGATCTTCATCCCAGCTCCACCTTTCTGGAGGGGAGAAGGGATTTTATTTTGTCCCTCTAGTCTTGATTGGCAGGTCAGATTAGGTCCTAATGAACAAACATTTACATTTCCTTTGGATAAATATATCATAAGTGAAAGGTTATATTCGGATGGAGGTCATAATGAGGGAAAGGTTATGTTCAGACAGTGGAGATTCCTGTCTTGTTCCACCTCTCTTTGTCTGCCTCCAGGACGCTCGCCAACCTAGAATTATTAGTTTCTTATCAGCCTGGAGGTTTCTGCTTTCCTTGATCCGTCACAAGACGTATGGTAGTCTGCCATTTGGCTTGCATCCCCCTGCCTCTGATCACATCTAGCTACCTGCCTGCTCCATCAGCATCAACTCTATTAACGGTATCACGGCCATTGTCATTGCCATCAGGAAAAGCAATTCTTTATCTAATGCTTCTTCAGTAGACAACAGGAAAATAGATGCTATAAAGGAGTTTTGATCTAGTTAGGAATTTAATATACAATACTCAGGTTCACTTGAGGCTTGGAGTTTTACTAATTGACTTGAAAGAATTCTCATATATGACCTTCATATTTTGACACTTCTATTAAATTTATGAAGATTTGTTAAAACTGTCTTTGATCATTACCCTTAGCATTCACTCTATCATACTGTTTATTGTCGATGTGAACACCGACGTATTTCAGCTAATTTTGCTATTTTCGTCGTGCATGTCCTCAAGCACTGATGTACTGACCTTGTCAGTTCTTCACACATGTGAATGTGTACCAGCTTCATGACAGTCACGCGAGGCAGATACAGGCATCATCCAACACTATAAATGAGGAGACCTACTCACAGAGATGTTCATAACCAACACAGGCTCACAGAAGTAGGAGGTATTGAAATTAATTAAACTAGGCTTTTAATCTTTTTTATCATATTAGCTTTTATGAACAAATTAACAACGTTAAATTTTCAGTTTCTTCTTTCAGTTTCAAGCTTCTGTTTTTGATTAAAGTCTCTTATAAGTAAATTATTTTATTCTTGTATTAGGTAGAAATATTTCCAAAAATATATTTATAACCTGAATTTATAGAATAAGTATGTGTCTTCCAATACATTTGTCTTAGTGTACGTGGGTGTTACTTTTCTCAAGTTTTTTTTTTTCTTTTTTCTTTTTTTTTAGGATTGAGGACTTTTGGTTGTCACACATGAATCACCTTTTCTTGGCTGGGTATAGAACTTGAGAACCTTCACTCTTTCTTTGATTATAATCTGGTTGTCCATGATACAAAAGAGAAATCTGAATCCAGCCTCTGCACAGAGAGGGTTGAATTACAAAGTCCTTCCAGCATCTCTCTTACAAGGAACACAGAATCCTGCTACAAAGACACACTAGCTTAAAACTACCTCAATCAGTGCTGATTTTAGAGGCTCACAGACTCCTCCAATAAAACCTGAAGGTAAAGAGTTTGACAGAAATTTCTTCATTATTCCTCAGGATACTACCTCATCATGGCAAGTGTTGGGTTGCATTGTAAATAAACTACCTGAAAAAAAATAAAGCATTGGCTAAGTAGTTACATTTTTGTTACATATATACATATTTGACAATCTATATATTTAGGATTTTTTAAACTGTCCTGATACTATTAAAATGAAAACTTGTCATTGTATATAAATTTTCTATTGATTTGATTCTAATGCACATTCAAAAGAGCCATAAATCATCAAACTTTACATGGAAAATCCTGAGTTGGATAAGATTTTTATACTGAACCATAGGCAGCTGTCCTTCTATAAATCAAAAGCAAGTTGAAATTTGGCAGCTTCTAATGGTTTAACCTAGTGGGTTAAATGATCTTAAAGTGGCTTTGCTAATGATGAAGACATTGACATCAAAGATACATGCTAAGAATCTGAACAAAATTGTTTCATAATCTAAGATGAAGGAAACAGTATAATTCCCAACTACCAGTTTCATAAAATGTGAATTTAAATATGCCTGGGCAAGTAAATGAATAAATAAGTTTTTATTATTAGAACATGCCCAGTGTTTTCAAGGTGGCCCCATTTTTTTCAGACGTCTTCATTGAGAAAATGCAAGACTGGTTTGTATTCAGAGTTATCACCAATTTTCTTATAATTGTGGATATATGATATTTTGCTCTGTGTAGATACACATCTTTATATTCCATTATTTCATTAGAGTATATTTAGATATGAATTAATTTCACCTTGCATACATTGAAGCCTGTCCATCTACAGGTCTTCTGTCAGTTGAATGTATCAGTTCTTCTGCAGTATTTGTGATTTGTTATTTTTGTTTCTTTTGCCCTTTTCTTTTCTTTAAGAGCTCAGATTTTGGCAAGGTGGTCTCCTCTTCCTTCCTCTCTCCCTCCCTCCCTTCCATTTCTTTTTCTCTTTTTTCACCTCTCCGTTCACTTATTCTGTGATTTGAATGCCGTAGAGCCTTCGCTCCATATAATTTACTTGGTTTTCTCTCCTTGCAATTCTGGTCGTGATTTTCCAGAATCTGCACTGTGATTATGTGCTTGCATTAGTTTTTCTTTCAAGTCAGCCACCGCCTTTGTTAAGAGTCGATTATCATCCCAATTTTCAATTGTGTTTTTTAAGAAGAGAACAGTTGCTATTTATAAATATGTCTTCGTTCCTAACATAATTGTTATTCCCGACCATTTAATGGCTCCGGGGTATGTTTATTTTCTGACCTTGTGTCAACATTTTTTTTGTTTTTCCTACTCTATGTGAAAGAAGTGGAGCGTTCTAGCTGGCTCTGGACTGTGCCATGACAAACACTCAAGCTTTAAAATATTTTTATTGCCTTTAAGTTTGTGTGTACAGAGGCTCATGTTTGCTGAGGGGCCACCGCTCCTGTTGTAATACTGGGTGACAATGCCTCCTATTTGTGCAATTCCAGGCTTTCTCTTACCTTGCCCTTCACCGTGTTTTTGATGCTTTAATCAACACAGACATGAAAAAGGTAGAAGAGTACATGATGAGGGGGACTTCCCAATGGGCAGACTCCTGTCTCCCATCGTCCACCTGTACCATCAGTGCTTGCCCCTTATTTTTCAGTACTGAGGACCACTCATTCAGGAATGGCTCTAGCGTCTCCTCACCGTCTTCCTTCTATTTCATCCCATCACATGACACATGACAGGATTCAGATTCAGCATCGATAATTATCTTTTCCTACTCCGTCATCTCTTCCGTGCCTTAGGTAAGGCTCTGGAGGAAGAGTTTGGAACTCAATCCTGCTTTCTCAGAGCATCCAGTTATTTTTAAGACTTAAGAAACATGAAAATAGGTTGGTTGATGGATTACAATTTTGTTTTCTTTTAGAAAGCTGGAGATAGCTTACTACCTACAACTCTTCACACCAAGAAAGGAAAAAACTTTCTAAAATTGGGTCCATCTTATTAAGCACAAAAATTGAAAGCTATCATCTCACGTCAAAGGCAAACTCTTCCAGCGATATTTTTCCTTACCTGCAATCAGTAACTTCATTTTCAGGCTGCAGAGAGGTACCAGTGTGGTGACCAGAAATCAAGTCTTCCAGATTCCAGCATATGCTGTGGAGGGATTGGCAGAATGGCTGGGAGGGTGACGTCTGTCACAGAAGGAAGCCCGAAGGCTCGCTTGGGTTGGGTTATTTTCTCTGTATCACCTGCTTCCCAAAGGTATGCCATTTTCTCGTCGCCCTTTGGGAAATAAGGGTGCACATAGAAAAAGCTCCCAGATTGTCTTGTTAATGCCGTTCTTAATTTCATAATACAACACAGTATAGCTGGTGGGATGTTGTTCATATTTTGCCTCAACATGAAATATTAGCAGCTGGAAAAAAAAAAAAAGAACTAAAATGTATATGTCCAAACAGGCTGCCCTTAAAGGCGGGCACGAAGGAGATTTGCCAAATCCTTGGAGTCAGAAAGGCTTGGTATCCTCTGAGCAATTCAGAAGTAGAAACACTTAGAAATGGACGCTCAGTAATCATAAAAACAGCAGCATAATACAGTCATAAAACTAAGGATCTGTGTTTTACTTACTACGAATCCCATAACTGGATTTAATTGCACACATACTATGTATCTAGGCTCTACAGAGATAAGGAAGTAGACACCATAGGAACAAAGGGAAAATATAAAGGATGCTTGTACCTTACAGAGCTTATAAAGATATAATTAGTGAAATAATATGTTTATTTGGAGTAAGTAGAAAGTAACGGGGGGTCCTTGGACGGGTACATTGTACATGGTAAATGCTCAGTAAGCATTTTAAAGTAAGATTTTATAACATTTCTGTTTATACATCACTATACTATATGTTGCAAGACACTATTGGGATATATAATTTCTATTATTATTATTATTATTATAGCAAACTTCAAGGAAAATAATTATGTAGATTGATGTGTTCAGAAAAAGACATCATGGAGAGGGAAAAAAAAAAGGTTTGAATTAGAGTGTTGGAAACCAGGAAAGATAATAGAATTCAAGGCAAATTGATGTGTGGGACACAAAAAGTATGCTATCAAAGGACGGAATTCAAGTTCCTTCACTTACTAGCTGGTGTGTTATTATGAACTTAGCTCTCCTCCATGACACGCTCTCCTTATCTGTGAAAGAATGACGGTAATAACAAAGCACAGGTTCTTGGATTTTTCTGAAATTTCATGAGCACATTTTTCACGACCCCCAAACAGTAAGGATTCCCTTAATCTCCTGTTGTCAACCCATGAGGCAACTGTGTGTTTGTGTGTGTGTGTGCACGTGTGTGTGCATAAGCACGGGCACTGAGGAGACGATGAAGCATCACGATGACACACAGAAGAGAGAAGAGCCACCATTCTGGACGCAGTAGCATGAGCATCTCTGAAGAAGGAATTCTGGTCCTTGGGAAAAGCGAGCAGACATGGGGAGATGATGGGGAGAAGCATTTGGGGGAGGAAATGGGGGGCTGACTTTGAAAGTACATAGAAGATTGATCTCTGCGGACTGTTTCTGTTCCATTTTGCTAGTTCTTTCTTATCCCCAAGTCCTGGTAATAAACACTCTCATAGGGGCCTGTCTTTGAATACTGTCTTTCCCCCTTTACCAAACCCTGCTCTGGGGCAGGGTTGCTGTCCGGCTTCTGCCTTTGATTGTGTGGATAGGATTCGATGCTCCTTTTCCTTTGTTTCTTGCATGGGGCATCCTTCCCTGAACTTGAATAATAAGCTTTCATTCTTGGTGCCTAAGGTCAGGAAATAGAGATCAGCCTGGTTGTGTGTGCTGTGAAAGGAGAGGAGATGTGCGGGAATCTGGAGAGCAAATGAGCATTTCTTCCCCGTGTGTCTGATGTGCTTTTTCCTGTCTAAACTGCAGCCGTTCTTGTCTGCAAGGAAGCAGAGAGAACAAAGGTGGGAGAAAGCGCTCACCCTGCTGATGTAAAAGACAAAACGGAACAAAACACACCCAGCCCCTACTGCCCCGCCAGCCCTAAGGACAAGAGGGGGAGTGGAGACAGAGACTTCTTCAAAGCTTTCTCTTCTTCTTGTTTGCCTCTCTGCCTTCACAGGAGTTGGTCCCATCCATCTTTTCTATTCTTTCCTGTCAAAAGCATTTTTACTTCTTCACTGCATTCTCCTCTCTTTGTCCCAGACTTTCAATCTTGAATCCATCTACAACTAAAAAAAAAATGTTGAGCCACTTGGGTTTTCCAGTATCTCTGGCATTTCATTCCTCCCTTTTGCTGTTGCTTCTTCTAGGAATGTTTCACAAAAGAGACAGCGTGTGAACTTATTTGCACTTGATCTGCAATCTGCAACGTAAAGCTGCCCCAGGACTGAAATGGAATTACATGTAGCAAGATCCAGTGGTAATGGACAGATAACTTTAATCTCATGATTCTCTGTGCCTTGGGATTTAGGGACCCCCTGTCCTATAAGAACGATCCAGTTAAAGCAGATACCAGGGGTGCGAGCTGGCAAGCACCATGGACAGAGACCAGAGGCTGGCATGGACTTTTCTCAAGTTAATCTTTACTTTACTCTGAATTTCCACAGCACTTCTCTTTGTACTTTCCTGTTACAGCAGTGTTGATGGATTCTGAACTCTTCAGCACCCACCCCCAACCCAACCTGGACAGTACGTTCTCTGAAGGCAGGGTACTTGACTCCCAGATTTGTTACCTTCAGTGCACTTACTTAGCACATCGTCTATCAGCAGTAGGTTGGAACATTCTTTCAGTGAATGACTCATAGTAGTTCTAGCACAGAGTGAGGAGGCAAGGCAAGGTGAGGCGAAAATGCTTGAGCACAAGGTGATATGTGCTTCCTCTTCCCCTGGGATTATAACTGCTTGTAACTCCAGTATCCACAGTTTGCTTCCGTTCAGGAAACACATATTATGACAAGCTCAAGCTCTCTGGTAGGTTATGGAGAAACAAAAGAAGGCAAAATATGGTTCTTTCCAGAAGGCAATTATAATCTGTAATTTCTGTTGCAGTGCAATGGAACAGGGAATGTGTAAAAATAGTGGAGTGTGATGCACACGACAGGAGAGACTTGTGAATGGTCCTGATCCAGAGGGAGTGTGGTTCACCTCTGGAGAAATGGTCAGAGAAGCCAAGTTTAAGGATGAATGTGAGTTTTGCAGGTACAAGTATGGAAAAATTTGATCTACACTGACCAATAGGAACTGTGCGTGCCTGTGTATGAGTATGTGTCTGAATGTGAGGGTGTGTACATGTGTGTGACTGGGTGCTGTGTACTCGGGTGGGATATGTGTTTCCATGCATGTATATGAGCGCACCGTGAGTGTGTGTGCATGTGACTGCATGCCTGCGTGTGTGTGCGTGCATGTAAGTGAGTGTCACTGCAAGACGAGATGGTGGTGGTGGTGATGTGGTGATTGCACAGGGCAGCGGGCAGTTTGTGGGGTTGGAAAGCTGGTGTCTTGACATTGGATTCCATTTGTAGAAATGGTCTGATGAGGATCACGGAATTGGTGACGCTAAACTGGAGGTCAGGAAGCATGCACATTAATTCCAGTTCTCCTACAGGAACTTGGTGACTTGGCAAAAACTCTCGACCTCTCTGGGCCTTGTATTCCAATCTACTCAGTGAAAGTGTACAGCTGAAGAGTGGAAAACCGATGGCTGAAGCCCAGGACCAATGCACCTCCCTCAGTGGTCAGAGCAGAGAGTGATGTCTCTGAAGAGTGACGTGGTTTGACCTGGCTGGTCGGAGCACGGGATCTGGGCTGAGTATGGATACTCACTGTCCTGGCTGTCCTGCTCAATCCCATCTGGAGATGAAAGAAGGTTTGACTAGACAAGTGTCTGATATTCCAGATCCTTGCTGGAGGAATTTTAAAGAAAAAAAAATTTTAAATTAAAATTAAAAGATTAATTTTTATAAAAACAGAATTGATTCAAAATTCTCCCAAGAGCCTGGACTGTATTCTCTCTCTTGCTACTAATGTAACTGTTTTCTGTGCTGTGGACAGAGGAAAGAAATAGTTAAAGAATAACTGGGATTTTGAGCCAAATCCTCAGATAAATGCTTGAGGAACTTGTAGGTGTTTGGTTATGAAAAGAAAAAAGTTGGGGGAATCAGAGCACCCCCATCAAAAATTTTTAATGAATTTCAAATTGGAAAAAATCGATGTCAGTGTTATTCCAGAATTCGGGACACAGAACAGGTACTGGTACTCAGTTGAGAGTGTCTCCCAGCCTGCTTCCTTGGCCTCATTTTCTGCTGTGTCACCAAAGACATAGCCAGTAAAGTGGGCGACACAGAGAGACTGAGATTTCACTCAGAGAACAGAGGCTTCAGAGTTAAACAAACCTGAGTTTCCATGTATTTGTCTCACTTAATGGCTGTAGCCTTGACAACTAGATTGAACCTTTTTTGAGGTTCCTCACCCTCCAAATGGGAATAATACTTATCATTCAAGAGTGTAAACACTGAATACAATAACATGTGTAAGGCTTTGCTGAGTTTGCCACAAACAGGTGCACGTGAATGGGGAGTTGCTATGAGCATCATCTTAATTTTAATTTCCTCCAAATCCTTTCATGTAAATTCGACTGTGTTCTGCACTAATGGGAAATGAAGGGTCCTAGAGTTCGCGTAAGTTGCTGCAAATTACACAATACTAGATGCTGGGGTGGGGACACACACCCTCGCCCATGTGATAACAGAGCCCTGCCCTTTCCAGGATCCCATGCTGACTCTCAGTGAGGGAAACACATCTTATTAGCAAGGAGGTTCAAGACACTGCGCCTGACTCTCGTGGTCCGACAAGACACATGCTGTCCTCGTCACTCTAGCCAGCGTGATGGAGAGGCTACGGCAGGATGCGTCTGACCTGGAATCAGCACCACAACCTCCTGACTCCGCATGAATCTCAACTTGTGGAGCCTCAAAACGGATGTGGTGATCACTCCTTTTTCTCTTTGTCCAGTTGAACGCAAGACCAGAATATCAAGCCTTATGGGGCTTGATTCAAAGGGCATCTCAAAAGCCCTTGCCACCGAGGTGGGAACCACCTGCCCCACCCCACCACACTGTGTCCTCCCAACAGCTCTTTTTTAACATGCAAATCCCTTCAAAAAATAAATTATGAGTCACTTGCACTGGGTGGCATCTTTCCTCCAAAGCAGGATTTATGAATCTTTACATGGGGAGACCTTTTACGTAGGAAAGATAATAAAGGAAAATGATTTTTATATGCTACATTTTCTTTGCAATTTTATTGGCAAATTTCCAAATGTGACCGAGTATTTCTTAGGACAGACAAAGATTTGAATACTTGAAGCTCTGTCTTTTTTGCCTTTTTCTTCCGCCTTCTCTGTTTCCCCTCCTGCACACTCTGTCTGTTTCATTCAGCCTGAAAATTCTGGTTTGCCTTGGTTTAATGGACACGTCTTGGTTGATCACCAATTACCACACTCCCTGTTCTGACACTTCCTTCAAGCAGAGAGTGCACACACTAACAATTATATTTCAAGCTGCATTTAATGTTGAAGTATGAGACAACAAATTGATCTTAGATTTCTTCACTCAAGCATGACCTCACCTCTGACTCTGGCAGAAGCTGCCTCGGTACCAAAGCAGACGTTGCTCTGTTGCAAAACAAATAAAAGGAAGAAACAAAGGCTTATTTCTCCTAAAACAAAGCAGAAGAGAAAAAACTGCCAACTTTTTTTTTTTCCTCTTCATTAGCAGTACCTGCTTCCAGAAAGGCAGACTGGAAAGCAGTGACTGAAACATCCCTGACAAACCGCTTCCTCTTAGAAAGGATGGGACATCATCTGTGTGCTTGTATGACCTGGCTCTTTCCATTGCAGAATAGAGACGTTGATATACTCAAATATGTGCCACCAAAAATCTAGCAAGATGTGTATTCAATATCTGAGAACCAGCTGTAGTTGGCTCTTTACTGAATCCCGATATAATAATAGCTCCTGAACAAAGAAAAATATCCAGTTCTGAGAAGATCAGACGTTTCACGTAACTTCATTGATTTTCAGATGGCATCTTTGAGGTAAGCAAGTTGTATTCTTGCTTCATTAGAAATAGGGAGAAATAAAAATCCAGTAGTAACTGACAGGTCCCAGAGTTTTGCAGACTGTCATTACTAGAATAGAGAACAAAATCCAACGGTAAAAAGAACATATGTATACATATATTTTTTTTTAAAGTAGGAAACAAAGAACAAACAGAGAAGGAAGGGAAAAAAAGAGATCAAGCATTTTCTCCCGAGCAAGTGATGAAACTAAACGTAATTTAAATATATGAAAATCAGAGTAAGTGACTAAGTGGCAACTGATGAAAGATATTGAAGTTATATGTCAAATATCCTGGTTGTGAAATAAATATGGCTCCTTTGGCAAAGTTTCTATTGTAAGATATTTTCTGAATGCCAAAATACTATCTCAAATCCAGAATTAACAGTGGAAATGCCCACCTTCTTATTTTTGTATATAATATTAAAACAAGAAGTTAGCTTAGGAAGTTGACTAGATAAAAATTCTTTGTCTCTTCCCAAACTCCAGGGTTTACAATCCGATTTTATTCTTAGTCAGAGGAAGCAAAATCAGAGCTTTCTCCAAAGTTCAAGAACTGATGTGAATACCTCTTGTCTGTGAATATCGCTTGTCGCCTCCGTTTCCAAAACTGCCTGCTATTCCAGGATTAGCTGCTGTGTGGCGTTGGTCCCCTTCGAATGAACATGAGCTCTCTCTCTTCCTCCAGCTCCTACTCCTCTGCCTTGTTGCTTGAAAATGCTTTTCTTTGCTGTCACTGTAACAAACTGTTCTAATTGCTGTGTTGACTGTTATGGTAGAAATCTCAGCAGTCCGCAGTTGAAGGCTTTTGCTCTGCTTTGGTAATGACACAGAGAGCCAAACTGCTCCTTTCCTCAAGGAATCAGGAAGCTAATCTTGAAAAAAAGTGGTAATAAATAATAAATCATTTTAAAAGCAGCAGAAAGCAAGCACACTTTCTGAATGGTTATAGTCTAATCTAATTGCGATGCATTTTCCCTCACGAAGGGATGAAAGTTCTTCGGATGTGTTTTCGTGGATTCTTGATGGCAATGATGGTGGTGGCAGTGTTTGTGTTTGTCTGCAAAGTAATACATGGTAGGCAATGATTTGGAATTGTAAACTTTCCAATTTATTTTCATGGCAATCTGTGTGATGTGTCCCTGGAGGTAGGCGAACAATTGCAGTTTTAGAGCTGAATTGGGCTGTCTCTCTTTCTCTCCCCTTTCTTACATTAGAAAGCATGCAATCTCATTTTGAGTAGGATTACAAAATTCCAAATTCGAATAAAGTGCCAGAGGAAGATGTGATGGTCCGAGATGGTCCATGTGTTATTGAAGAAACACTCCGTACTGGCAGAGGTAAAAATAAGGACAGTTATTGCCAGATTTTTACCACCGTGACGGAATTCAGGGTTACAAAAAACAATTCCTAATTTGGGAATTTAATCAGATAGCAAGCACCACGGACAGCAGCTGCCATTACATTAGCTTGGATAAAATTACAGGGCCTATCAATTCTTATGCTTCAGGGCATAAGCTGGTCACCAGCTGAGGTCAGGAGAAAATTTCCCCAATGGCAGACTTGCACAGTCATATCCATTATAAGAGATTTAACAACTACCCCTAAAAGATCTGGTGTGATTCATTACCAGGCAGATACGCACATACCACATGTAGCCACACGGATGCACAAGCGTGTGCCCACGAGGGATGAGGAACGAGACAGACGTGGGAGTGAGGACTGGTCTGAATGCCCAAGTCTTAGATAGAATTGTAATGGGTCAAAGGAAATCTGCTTTCATGTAGTCTGTTTTGCCCATGGATTCATTTGTTCTTAACTCTGTCAATTGCACTGATGGGTTTTTTTCTAACATTGTCTCTTACCAGGTGTTCATGTTGGTTTATGTGAACTCGGTCTTCAGTGGAAGACCTGGTATTAGTTTTCTATTGCTGTTTAAGAAATTACTACACATTAAGCAGATGTAAACAGCACAATGGGTTATTCCATGATTTCTGTGGGTCACAAGTCTTGCTTGATACAGGCTGGCTGGAGCCTCTGCTCAAGGTCTTACTGGGTGGAAGTCAAAGTGGCAGCTGGGGCCATGGCTCTTATCTGAAGCCTGAGGTCCTCTTCCAAGCTCACTGGGTATTAGGGAAACGCATTTCATCGCAGTGATAGAACTGAGGTCTATGTTTGCTTGCTAACTATCAGCTGGCTGGGACTCCTCTCAGCTCCTGCAGGTCACCTGAGGTTCCTTGCTACGTGGCCTCTAAAGGCAATTCATGACATTTGCTTTCTTCCAGCCCAGGAGGAGGGAGTCTCTTTGATTTCTCCTCCCTCAATAATTGGCCAGCACAGGGTCTTATAAAACAAACCCTAATCAAAGGAACAGCTATCTTGTTATATTCCCCAGTTCTTCCCTCCCACAAGAAGAAGGAATTGCTCAAAGTGTGGACAGCAGAGAGTGGAAATCTGGGGACCATCTCAGAATTCTGCCAAAGACAGGGCTCTAGTGAAAATAAGAAACATCAATATTAATAGTGTAGGGCTACTAAATTTGGCTGACTCTATAAGGATTTTTAAAAAAATATTAGATGAGAATAGTCATTAATCTATTGTGTTACATCCGTTAGCAATTGTCCACTAGGGAAGGACAGATTTGTTGGCAAATTTGCGATTATAACTCTATAAATAAATTTTTAGAATGGGAATTAGAGATCATCGTGTGCAATCGTTTTGTGTGGCAGTTAAAGAAAGAGACTCTACAAAATTAGCTAGTGTGACTAAATCGGCTTTGTCATTTAAAGCCAGGATGAAACCATAGTTCTCCAGACTCCTAAGTAAATTACACATTTGTCTTTATCTTACCACCAGGGTCTTTGCCCTCTTTAGAGTATTCCTGCTCCTGTACATTCCAACGTGCCCTCGGATCTTTGTGCCTCTTCACCCAACAAAACTGCTAAGTGATAATCTACTCACTCACACTGAGGTGCCAACGGTTGGTTGTATTTTTCCAATGACAATGGTGGTAGCATTTTCACAGAAATAAATCCATGAACTGAAAAGAGGAATGATACTCTTAAGATAGAATCTCGGAAAGGAAAGGTGTGAGTGTGTGTCTGTGTGCGTGTCTGTGTGTGTGTGTGTGTACATGGGCATACACAGAACGATTTGTCCTCTTGTTCCTAACAGCAAAGCAGGTTATTGTCTCTTTGGGGTTGATTACCTAATGAGAGTATGAATGAAAATGGAAAAGTAACAAACTTTATCTTGCTCATGTAACCAAGCAAGTGGGGTTTTCCATTCCCTTGAACTCTTACCATTGTTTAATGGAAAACTACCAATGTCGGGGAGATTCGTTCAAGCTCTATTTCTATGGAAACCTAGCAAGGCAGAAACCCTCAACACAGGAAGTGCTCTGGTCAGAGAATCTTGGCGTCTCCAAATAAAAGGCTGAAAGCTCTCCTACTTTCAGGAGAGGTAATAAAATCCAGAGCAGGCTTCCCAGTTTCAACATCAAGACAGACTTTCACGCTATGTCCTCTCTTTAGGTGCCGGGAATGAATGAGATTCTTGATTAAATAAACATCTGCCAGTGATTGGAATTGGAAGCTGGCAATGTTAGAGGCTGTCTTTGTGAAAGGCAAGACTGAAGACGGACTTTCTCAAGATGTGCTCTTATTAAATGGGTGGGTATTGGGTGATAGTGTCTCTTATGTCAACTAAGACTGCAATCCACATTTTAATCATTGAATGAGGATGAGAAGAAACAAGGCACCTAAAAATCTTTATGAAGAAGCAGACTTCTCTGGTTTAGGTAGTATTGTTGCAATGCCTGCAAATTTCATCATGTTAGTTTCTAAAATACATATTTTCTTCTGCCTAAAATGTATCAGAGCCTTAAGATAAGACAGCCTCAAATTCTGTTATGCATTCACAATGAATTCAGCATCGTCCTATTAGACAGGCAAAGGCTGTCATCTTCATCTAAGCGATGAAGAAATAGTCTCATATTTCTTAAGGAATGCCAATATTTTAAACAAAATGTTATCTTAAATTGAGGATGAACTGTTTTCTTTTCCAGCATCCACACTATCCTATACTTTCAAGCAATCACTTTGATCGCACCATTATGAAAAATGTTTCTCCAGAAAGGCCATCTTCCTAGTCCGATGGTCTCGTGTGCCAAGTCTGATCTTTGAATATAAAGTTCAGATTTTTGCCTTTTATATACAAAATTTCCTGACTCTCATGGTGATTCTCCCACTTTCTGAGCTCACAAAGCCTATTTCCAGGGGTATTTATTTTAACAGATAACTATTTTATACCTGTTTTCTTCATGTGAGTCTCATTCCCAAATTCCCAAAGCCTTATTTATTGCTACATTCATTGAAAAAATAGGAACTTTGCCTCACCAATTCTCAGTGCCTCCTACAATGCCTGGATTAGATCTGAATAGAATAAAGACTTGTAGAACTGGAAAATAAAATCAAAATAGAAATAAATAAATTATATATATATATATATATATATATATATATATATAGAGAGAGAGAGAGAGAGAGAGAGAGAGAGAGAGAGAGTAGCCATTGACTTTTTCATAACTGAAATAATAACTTTTTATGTTTTCTGTTGTTTCTTTTGGATTTGTTAACTTAATTTTTTTTTTTTGCTTGACATACAGGGCTGGGTTTACTTAGCATTAGCAACTTGAGCTAAGTTTGATGATGGTCTTTTAATTACCATAGCATTTTTGACAGAGAAGATCAAGTAATGTTTAAAAACAAAAACAAGGATGTGGAGAGATCTAAGTAGAATCTATGCCGACCAATTTAATTTGGCCCTGAAATCAAATTCTTGACTCTTTCAAAATTGTAGAATAGATAGATGAGATTATACTCTATAGCACAGGGAAATATACACAAAATCTTATGGTAGCTCACAGAGAAAAGAAATGTGACGATGAGTGTGTATATGTCCAGGTATGACTGAAAAATTGTGCTGAACACTGGAATTTGACACAACATTGTAAAATGATTATAAATCAATAAAAAAGTTATTAAAAAAAAACTTAGTCACTCAGGGTTTGTATATTTACTCCTAAGAACTGCCTGCAAATCGGCGTGTGGTCAACATAATCATACATTTTAAAACCAACTAAGGAATTCACTATATAAAGAAATGCTACTGCCAGCTCTCTCTGAAGTGAGTAATCGTCTCCTGCTATTTTATTGTCCGAATAGCTGTCATTTTGCTGTGGAGTTTCACGTGCCGGGGCGATGACGGGGAGGCACACCTGTAGAAAGCAGCCAACGGCGAGACGGGGTTTCATCTGCCCTGTGTTTCCAGCGCGCTAGCAACCAATAGCTTGGCCAGATCTCCAGCCACTTACACCTTCAGTTTCCGTGGTTGCCATGGCAACGGGAAGAGGCGTTACAAAATGCACAAGCTGTTAACACGGGGCCGAAGCCAAAAGAAAGAGCTAAGAATAAACTTCTGCAAATTCCCGATCGCGCCACGTTTTAAGGAGAAACCGCTGTTAAACCAACGTCACGTCCCAGTCAAACAGCTCATTAATCTGAAGCCGGGGCTGCGTATCCCTCCCTCCCTCCCTCCGAGCCCTCCATCAGCTGGTACCTGGCCCGTCTCCCCGCGAGAACACACGTGCTGAGCCTGTCAGAGTGGGCAGGGGTGTGCACGGAGCTGGCAGGGACAGAGACAGAGAGAGGGAATTAGACAGGATGCAGATCGAGCCTCAGCTCCTCCATCAGCACGGAAGGAAACATTCCTGTGTTCTAACCGAGACGGCAGACAAAGCAAGTTTACGTGAATCTCATTTAGATAAATCTAAATTGTATTGGATGAGTGAATCATGATCACCCCAGACAGACAGGGTGAGTACTCCATTTGCTTTGAGATTTTTTTTTCAGCCAGAACCCAGATATTTGGGCTGCAAGGAAACAAAATAGAAGCACATGAAGGGTCTGCTGCCAGGAAGGAGGCATTGCTCACCAGGCAGAGTCTCTTCTCAATAATGTAGCTTCCAGAACAAAGCCGGAAGGAAAAGAGGGTTCTTGGTTTGGGACTCTGAAACCACTTATGAAGGGGTAAGGTGCCAGGTTTTATATTTGAAGGGGCACTGGGTCAGGAATAAACGTACAACTGGGCAGCGAGGCGGCATCTGTCCTTCTGTTACTGATAAGTGGGTAGGCTCAAGGCAATGAGCAAGTGAATGAGGGATAAAGCATCAAATATGGTCAGAAATGCCAGGCTGAGTCATACGATTTAATAGTGTGCTTTCTGTTCCAGACTTGTGGTTCCTGAGGAGGGAGGTCACTCAGGGCTGGGGGCAGATTTCCATTCTGAATTAAGCTGCACAACGTGGTGGGCACCACCATGAGGAACCCCTTCCTCTTGTCCATTCTTCTTAAGGCAGAGCGCTGTTTGCCACGTGCTGCCCTGCACATCCTGGAGCTTCTCCGTGTCGTGTTGTTTGCTGCCCTTGATCAGTTCCCAGCTGCCTGCAAGTTGAACCCCCCTTTCCATCCCAGTCTCCTTGTGGGGGACAGTGCTCCCCCTAGGAAGGTCTGCCTCTACACCATGATCCAAATCACACCTCCCCTTGGCCTTTGAATTCCCCTCGCTTACCTGCTAGTGTCCACTTTCAGCCTTCTGTCTGGCCACACACTCTTCTCCCTGGTCACCACTCTTGGAAGATTTAAAGGTCCCAGTAAATTCATGATCTGACCACCAGGACTCCCTCGACAACTTTGACATCTTGTGTGTTTCAGGCTATTACTCAAGCCACAGAGCAAGGTCAAAGCCCTACAACATCTTATCTCTTTTCCTCCTTGTCTTCAGCCCTACTTCCTCAGATTTCAGAGTCATTCAGGACTGGCATTTTGTCCTATTTTTCCCAGTGTTCACTATATCTAACACACTGCGGTGCTTCCTTAAGTACCCAATAAATGCTCAATGAATTGACTTATATTTTAATCCCCAAAGGCCATGTTCTCCAGCATCACAGCGTGTCTTGAAACTATTTTAAGACAAGCTGTAAACTCCAAGACTCAAGTTATAGAGACACAGTAAATCAAGGTGAAACTCAAACCATGAAAAGATGATCTGATGTTTGCCAACTGGAACTGTAGAGTTGAGAGGAGTGTGGGATGTCAAAGTGACCCCTCTTTTAAAGCAAAGGTCATAGTGCACAGTGAGGTGCCCTAAGGTCACATATGGAGCTAAGAACACAAAACAGGCTCCTTGAGTCTCCCCCATGGATCCTACTCCAACGTCCTATGACCTGCCCCCATGGCACGCTGTTACCTGCTGGTTGCCTTACACGTGTTCTACTGCCTACAATCTATAATATTTGTCTATTTACTTCCCAGAATATATAACCTTATCTGTTTTAAACTTTTCTGGTAAGAAAGTGGAGGCTGCTTTTGCCTGAATGTAACCAAAAGCAACTTACTCTCATACGATACTCAGTTACTCATTTATTGATTGGTCGGAATTTGTTTTGATGCAGACACTGTGCTAGGTATGTGGGTTACCAGGTGGGAGTGACAGCCCACTTCTGCCCTTGAAAAGATTTGTGGTCCATTAGGAAGAAATGTGAACCAGACCCCAGACTTCTGTGAAGATCATAGGAAGGATCCGAGCAGAAGTGATGTCTCCTGGGTCAAGCACTAATTACTAGAAGTAGAGACTGGAGGTTACACATTCCTCAGAGTGGACTCAGCATGTGCAAAGGGCCAGAGGTTAAGAGGAGCGATTTGAAAACTTGGAAGTGGGCTTGGTTAGTTCAGGCACTAGACTGGGAGACAAGATGGAGTTGAGAGGTAGGCAACAGACCTTTGGAAGCTCTGTGGTCAATGTCATGCCATTTTAACCTAAAATTATGCAGCAACTTTAAGCTCAAGCCTTAATATTGCAGTAATGTAAACAGAGCAGTGATGTAATTATATTAATATTAGAAAGACTTTTAATGTCAGTGACAATGAAGGTAGTATCAAAAGACAATTCAGAGAGCTTTAGCTGATATGAATATTTTATTGAGCAAGATACACATTGTTCACAAACAGGGAGACTTCAAACTGAAAGTTGTTATAAGCTCAATTTTCAGCAGTTACAGCTCAGTTCATAGAGCATCATTGAGGGCATAGATTTTTTTCACTGTGATTGGCTGATAGAAACTTGCATTTCTTTTCACTGCATAAGCTTCCTTGTTGATAGCTTATTGGCCATGAAGCTACCAGATCATGCTGACGTGAAGTTGGCTTAGGGTTTTTTTCAGGTCAGAGTCAGCATTTTGGGGAAATCATGATAGTTTTAGGTTTTGGTTACATGAGTATGATTCTTTGGTCTAAGGGAATCTTCAAATTGTGGCCTCCATTGTGAATGCTCTTTAAAGTAGACATGGGCTCAGCAGAGGAAAAGGGATAGATTTGCCATCTTGTACAGTAATGCAAACGAGATAATATGAACATGACTAATATGGATAATATGAATTTTTGAATCAATGTAGAAGCAATAGAAATGGAGATAAGGGGATAAAATGCCAAATTGTTATCAAAACAGACATTTTATCAAACAGGGAGACTGGTTTATATTACAGTGAATACTGCTGCCTTTTCCTGAGAGAGGTGCGGGGAGGAGTGAGTTTGAGGATGAATGTCATTAGTTCATCTTGAACTTACGGGCTTTGATGTGCCTGTGAAGGCTTCCAGGAAGAGGTGGATGCCACCTGGAAACCAGGGAAGAGGGCAAGGCTGGAAGGTAGACATCTGTGCTTCCCACCTGGAGGCGATGACACACTGAATCACCATGACACTGGCTCTGTCCCCAGACCAACCAGAGACAAATTTCTGGAGAAAGCAGAGTGTGTTTTGGTGTGACCCCACCACAGAACAGTGTACATGCTTCTGACTCTGGCCTCTTACCACTGTCCCCACCCTCTCACCCCAACTCCCATCCACTTACGCTTCCCAACACATCGTTTACTGAACTAAGGTTATTAGAAAGTTCATATGTAAATCAGTTCCCTATCCATCTCCTCTTTAGGACCCTGGAAGATTGAAACGTCTCCCAGGAAATGAGAGAATCATTTCATGAAATACATTAGCTCCCTTGCAGCTTAATGTGGGCAGTAATAGCT
Source organism: Vicugna pacos (assembly GCF_048564905.1). Classification (NCBI taxonomy): domain Eukaryota; kingdom Metazoa; phylum Chordata; class Mammalia; order Artiodactyla; family Camelidae; genus Vicugna; species Vicugna pacos. Next base: position 4,242,571 of record NC_133010.1, on the reverse strand, counting down.
TCTACTTATAGGAAGTCAGTGATGGAATCTGGGCAAGGGGACACGCCCACCATCATCACACCACAGAGGCAGATCCAAGCTGGCAACTGGGCCTGGTTCTTCTCTTCTCTGACAGCAACGACGTGAGATGCCCTTGCGGCCCACCAGTGGCCCACCCCATGCCACAGCTCCAGCGTCCACACCTCAGCTTTGAGAAGGTTCCAGTTAAAAGCCCAGACCACCCCGCTCCATTTCCTCAGGCAGAAGCTCTGAGCTCTCTCAGGCTGCTTGCAGCCTCCCAAGTAAGTGAAATGTCTGACACGAAAGCATGTGTTTTTTGGCAACTTTGTTTACTCCACATTTTACAGGGAAAATTGAAACTCCACAAGGTGCGAAAAAGATGAGTGGAACGTCTGAGTATCTGGTGGAAAGCAGACCGCATTCCCTCCTCTTTCTGTTCTCTTTCCTCTTCCTTCATGTGCAGATATTTGCTTTATAAAAGCTGCCATAGAAATGAATCTTTTAATTAAGAATCCGAGCCACCTATCTGCAGAATAGAGAGAAAGACTAAATTACACAGGAGGCAGGAGGCATCTGTCAAGGGAGATACAACACATGTCTGTTCTCAAGAAGGGTCACCTCTATCTGAAGTCATATGCAGGTTGTAGAATCAAGGGTCGTGGGTTAGAAAAAAGTTCTTTCTAAAGAAGTTAAATTTCTTACTACAGAAGGAAGAAGTGATTCCGCTAGGAAGAAAGTTCCTTTGCCAAGATGCACTTATCATTTTAGAGATTTCAGAGTCATGAAAACAGTTGCTTTCAGGAGCCACTTTTCCAGAAGCTTTGACTGGATTAGTTCAAAGGGCTTAGAAATGGGGGCTCCAGTTCTTCTGAAAAGCCCACAGAGACATCGCTATTCTTGTAGGAGCCAGAGCTACAAACAGGACCACCAGGACTGTGAGGAATGAAGAGAAGGTGGAAGGCAAAGCCGGTTATTTCCTTACTCCCTGGGCATTGGTCCCACGTGTACCATTTTACTGCCCTCAGTGAAGACCTTGACTGACAGGAGAGGAGAAAGGTCGTGCTAGTAAAGGTACATAGACAATTGTCCTACTCATTTACGCCTGAATTGAGACCCAAACCCTAGAATCCGACTCCACTAAATACAGCTAAAACCCTATTGGTTCTGAAAATACTGTGTCCAGAATAAAACACGAATGAAACTGTTACTTGAAATTGTTTTACAATTAAGCAATAATTTGGAAAGTGTCAGGATGATTTGGGAGACAATATAAGAACATGTATGTGGAACCAAATCTGCGTCATCCTGCCCACCCCATCCCCGCCACACACACACACTTATTATGTGATTGGACAAGTTACTAAATCTCTGTTTCAGCATTTTAAAAATGGGTATGATAATAATAAAATCTTTCACATACTGAGATTGTAAAGACAAAAATAATTAATACAGGTAAAGCAGTCAGCATATACAGGGTGTCCATTAAATGCATAGTCAATCTTGGCTAATTCTGTTGTCATTATTACTTGAAGGTTTCCAATTGGATTTTTCATCTTTTATTGTGGCTAAATATACATAACAAAATTCACCATTTTGATCATTTTTAAGAGTACAGTTCAGTGACATTCAGTATATTCAGTGCTGTGCAACCATCAGCACTTTACATTTCCTGAACATTTTCAACATTCCAAACAGAAACACTATACCCATTAAAGAGTGATTCCCAATTTTCCCCTCCCATTAACAGCTCATTACCTCTATTTCACTCTGTTTCTATGCATTTGCCTCTTCTAGGTGCCCCACATGAGTGACATCACATAAATTTTGTCCTTTTGTGTCTGGATTACTTTATTTTGGATAACGTTTTCAAAATTCACTTATGTTGGGGCATATTTCAGAATTTCATGTATTCATATGGTTGAATAATGTTTCATTGTACATATAGACCATATTTTTTAACTCCTTCATCTGTTGATGCATACCTAGATTGTTTCTACCTTGTGGCTTTTGTGAAAAATGGGTGTAGAGTATCAACTGGAATCTCTCTTTTAATTTTTTTGGCTACATACTTAGGAATGGAATTACTAGAAAATATAATAATTCTATGCTTAACTTTTTGAGGAACCATCAAACCATTTTCCACAGCAGCCACCCCATTTTGCATCCCCACCAGCAGCATGCAAGGGTTCCAAAATATCCTTATTAGTGCTTCTTATTTTTCACTTTTATAAGTAATCACCACCCCAATGTGTGTGAAGTGATACCTTATTGTGGTTTTGATTTGCATTTCCTAATGACTAAAAAGGTTGAGTATCTTTTCAGGTTCTTACCAGACATCTGCACAACTTCTTTGGATAAATGTCTATTTAAGTCCTTCACCCATTTTTGTATTGGGTTGTTTATTGTTGTTAAGCTGTACAGACTCTTTATATATTCAGATATCATTGCCTTATTATATATATGACTTGCAAATATTGTCTTCCATTCAGTGAGCTGTCTTTTCACACTTGGTAATGTCCTCTGATGCATAAAAATTATTAATTTTGTTGAAATCCAATGATCTATTTCTTCCTTTGTTGACTATGCCTTTGATACCCTACCCAAGAAATCACTGTCAAGAACCATTTCCCCTATATTTTCTTCTAAGGGTTTTAGAGCTTTAGGTCTTGCCCTTAGGTCTTTGACCCATTTTGAATTCATTTTTCTATATAGTGTTAGATGAGGGTCCAATTTGACTCTTTTGCTTGTTTGAATGTCCAGTTATTCCAGCACCATTAATGGAAAAGTCTGTCCATTTCCCATTGAAAGATTTTGGCATTCTTGCCAAAAATCAATTGACGGTACTCCAAAGGGTTTATTTCTGGGATCTTTATTCTATTTCACTAGGCTCCATGTCTGTCCTTAGACCAGTACCACACTGTTTTGATTACCATAGCTTTGCAGTAACTTTTAAATTCAGGAAGTGTGATGGATGCTTTAAAACTGCATTCCCATCCTGGTGATGCTCTAACAAATGACCTCCAATTTAATGGTTTAAAAACAAGATGATTTTAACATCTTAGAGTTTTGGTGATCAGAAGTCTGAAATGGATCCCACTGGTCTAAAACCAGGGTGTCAGCAGGGCTGTTTCTTTCTGGGGCTCTAGAGAAGAATCCATTTCCTTGCCTTGTCCAGTTCCTAGTGGCTGCTGCATTCCTTGGCTCCTGGTTCTCCTTCTTCATATCCAAACCAGCACCAGCAACTCAGGTCCTCCTCAAGCTGCCATCCCTCCGGCTCTCTCTCCTGCATTCCTCTTCCATTTATGAGGACCCTTGGGATTACACTGGTCCTACTCTAATAATCCAGGGAAAGCTCCCTATCCTGAGACCAGCTGACTAGCAAATGTAATTCTACCTACAACTGTAATCCCCTTTGTCACATAATCTAATAATAATAATTTCAGGTTCCTGGGATTAGGACATGGATATTTCCTTTTCTGCCTACCACAAAATCAAACATACATCAAAGTATATATTTATATGTTAGAGCTAGAAAAAAATTTGCCCAAATGTCTTCCTTTATGAGAAAACTAATCTCATCTGTCATATAGAAAGATCCAACTTCAGCTATGATTTTTTTTTTCAATCTGTGTCATTTGCAAACACATAGCTATCATGTTGTCTAATGCCTGATAGTCCCACTGATAATTGTTTTAAATGCTGAAGGAAAAAAAATTAGAAAGTAATTCAAAAGTAAGTCAAAATCTGGGGCATTCTATGAGGAATAATACTAAGATACATCAATGTGGTTATCTGTTTATCAATGGGCAAACCACTAACAAGGACATCCTGGCTCTATTGGTCCCCACCTGAGTTCTCAATCATAAAAGCAAACATGCCACAGGAAAAAAAAGAGGTGTATTTCTAGATTCATCCATTCCTTTTCCATGACTGCATAATAAGAAGCAAGGATGACCAGCAGGAGATGTTCAAAGCATTTTAATCTTGCCCATTTGCAATAACAAGGAAACATCCCTTCCTTTCCTCTGAAGAACCATTTTATTTGCTCTCTTTTGACTCTAGCATTCAGGAAGAAACAGGTTGATTCTGACAAATGACAGTAATTACAAAATCTATGCATCATGCCTAGAAATAGACACTGTGTGGTAACTTACTTTTCCCTCATTGCAGAGAGTCTGAAGAACTCACCATATATTGAATGAAAATGCAAAAGACTACAAAAATAAAGATAATTGCATTATTTTCTTCTCAAGGTACATGCTGTTGAAGAGTGAAAAGTGTGTTCTTTATGCAGATGTGCTGTTTTTTTGTTTTGTTTTGTTTTTTGTTTTCAAATATGAGGAGATTATTCAGGACTCTCCAGTGCAGTGAAATGACCTTGTCTGGAAAATATGAGTCACTTTGAACCTTAAGGCCTCTGAACAACATGAATTTCCTTTCTGAGAATTGTGAACTTGGCAAGGGTGCAGGAGCCATGGCTGAAGTTCTCACAGCGCTGAGCCAACGTGATGCGTTTAAGCAGGAGTTTGGAGTAAATAGAACTGTTTGCTTGAGTTTGTGAAAACCAAAATGATAGAACATTAAAGCTGGAAGGGAATTTGGAGTATATTAAATGCAGTTCGCATATTTTATAATTTAAGAAATTGGATCTTCCCAAATGTAAGTGACTTACGTAATATTTTTGAATTTAGCATGAATTGCAGCATGGATGTGTGCTAGAGTAAGATTTGACTTTACCATAGGACCTCCCCCCAAACTAGCATGTGCTCAGAAATCTCATTCAAAGCACAGTTAAAGATCTGCTAATTCCCACTCTATGCTAAATTCTTGACTTAGCCAAAGACCAGGCCCTTGTCCTTAATGAGTTTAGAATCAAACTCAAGAAACAAACTTACGGTAGAGAAAATAAAAGGCACTGGATAGTGGGAGTTGCGAGGTATTGTTCTCGGTTCAGAACTTATTATTACTCCCCAGGAATATTTAATTATCTTTGTAACTGAGCCCTCTGGCCCCATCTTTCCCCCGTCTTCAGAATGACCTTTCTGAAATCTGTGTCTGACCAAGCTTAGCCCATTGGTAGCCATGCGTGCTTCCCAGGGCCGATCAGGCCCACTTCTTCAGTGTGTTTGTCCTTTTGTACCCTGCCTGCTCCCCACCCGCGTGTCCTCCTGCGCCCCTCCGCACTCCTGCCGAACCATCTCACACCATCAGTGCTCCCTGCCTGGATCGCGCCGTTTCATTCTGATTTCTCGATGTTAGTGACTAACAAATTATTTGAGTGGGAGAAATCTCTTCCGGGTGTCTGGTTTCCAGCTGTTGAACCTGGGACATGGCATTTATTGGTATGGTCTCTAGGAGTCCTTCACACACAAACATTCAAGGACCCTGTGATGAAGATCGTGACAGCGACGAGGATTCAGCACACAGGACAGCTTTATCCTTTGATGTGGTTAGTTGGGAAGACGTCCTATGGGGAGATAAACAGAGAGAGTGAAAGAATATATCAGGAAATTTGCCACACGAATTACTTTATTTTTCAAAAGTGCTTTTAGGGTAGCCTAGAAATGATCTTCTCACACTCCAGAAAATTATAAGCAGTGACTCCACACCTCTGCTCTTCCTCCTGAGCCGTCAGAGCCTGCCCCTGGTTGCCCTACACAACATCTCTATTGTGACATTGGCCACCATGCCAACAATGAGCCATTATTTTATCCAGGGTGCTACAAAGGCCACCATGAAGGGGAGGCACCAGGAAGTGTCATCAGAAAGTCCCTTACTGGGCTCACAGTTTCCAGTGTCCTTTATTTCAGGGTTTCCAAAATTACAGCCCTGTTCCTGGCCAGTCTGCTTCCTTAGACTACCCTTCCAAGTGGTCCTCATTCCTTTTCTTCCTGCCAGGAAATGCGGCAGTGTTCTCTGAAGACAGGAAGTCCATCAGCTTCGAAAAACTGCTTGATTCTAAGGATACTGAAGAAAATTCCTCTGCCTAATTAATTCTTCCATCTGTGAAGGAACCTTAGCATCTTTCCAGCTGATCCCTAAGGTATGTAGTTCCCAGCTTTAAGAATCGTGGGGATACCCACAATTCAGGTTTTCATAAAGCGACATCTGACTCTAGTTCTTTCTTCGATGAATAAATTCCCTGCCCATAATTCCCTGAGTCCTGCAGTATACTGTAATCAGTTTATGCAACCTACCATACAAAATCTACTTAGCTACACACGAGTATATTTCATCAATTGTTGATTTATGAATGTTGAAGTTATGCTCCAGTCACCATCTATCCACTATGGCTTTATCATCTCCAGTGGAGTAACAGTCTTCTCTTAGCAACACAGTCTAGCATTTGAAAGTCCCCACCTCCCATCTGATTACCCCACTAACCATTGTGTTCCCCAGGCTATAGAAATTTTAAGGTAATTAAATGTCTCCCAACAGTCCTAGGCCTTTAGCCATGGACTCCTATTAGTCTCATTTGTGGCGGTGAACTCCTTGAGAAGCAGTTATCAAAACTCCAGACTGAGGTTAGAGCAAATGTCAGTCACCTTAACCAATGCAACCCCAATGGGGAAGGGATTGAACCCATAATTAGAGGGCATGTCCAAACTTTTGGCTTCACACATTCCCCACTGATCTAAAATTCTTCATATAATTTACCTCTCTTCTTCTCTTGTGATAGTCTCTTTCTTAGCAAGTTCATGAATTTCCATGGTTTCAACTTTCGTTGAAAGTTAATGACTCTTAAATGCCTGTGCACAACCTGCAGAGATCCAAAATTCACCAGGTTAAAGCCGTACTCTCTACCTTCCCTTCCACTCCCATCCCTTCAGCATCCCCATTCATCCAATCTCAAAAAACAAAGGGTCATATTTTTGAAATTTCTCTCCGTCAAGTACAGATCCCTCCTTTCTCATTTTTTTTTTTTTGATTGTTGGGACCCTGGCCAACTTGTAGCAATGAAGAAATATGAATCTGGAGACAAATGGACTGGTACCACTTTGGTCAATTCACTTAAGCCAGTTAACTTGGCCTTCCAGCTTCCTTGTCTACGAAACACAGATAACAAGAGTATTTACTTCATACTATTGTTTCAGCAATTTAAGGTACTAACACATTTAGGTTTTGAAGATAGTGTGTTGCAGGGGAATCACTCAATAAAAATCATCTCTTACACTTTCTGAAATGTTTCTCAGACTTCCTAACTTCAGTTTCTTCTGTGCAACCAACCTTTCTCACCAGAGTAAGGGTGGTATTTCTAAAACAAAGATGTGATCAGCAGCCTCCTCCCCCTTCACATGTCTATTGAGCATTTCTCACAGTGTTGGGTCTTCCCAGTGTCTCATCCCAAGCTTCTCACGTCCTGGCTTTGACACTCTGTCCACTTCGCCCAGAAAGTGTCTTACTCTTCCAACTGGGCACGTCACTCGTGCTAGAACTTGGGTATGATTTGCTCCCACAGCCCCTTCTTTGACTCTCAAACTCAACTTGTCTTTCAAGTCCAAGCACAAGCTTTGTTTTTTTCCATCACACCCTGACCCTCCCCTGAGCCAGAACTAATTTTTCTTGCATTTAAACTCACACAACACTTTCAGCATAAATTCTTAGAGCACTTACCACAGCAGGAGTTGCACTATGGTTGTTGGTTTATACTATTGCTTTCTCTCTCTGTTCTGACTTTCCCCATCAGAATGCTAGAGATGCCAGCCTGTCTGTGTGGGGTCACTCATTGTCTGTCTGGCAGATGTTTCCTGTTTATGGGATTATGTATATTTTAATCTCCTTTTTCATACATATCCTGGTATTTTTCATAGAACTTTGTGAACAATACGTAGAAATAATAGAATTCTCCTAAGTGGGTAGGAGAAGGAATATCTGATGAAAGCTGAGATGGGGTGGCAGGAAGGGGCAGCAGTACCACTTGAAGATGTATTGTCTGTTTTCAACTTTTTCCATTTTTCCACCTTTGAGCTCAGTTCTAAAATAAAGTAGCTTGTTAAATTTATAATGCACTTTTGGATCTTGAAGTAACCTTATGAGGTAGACATTGCAAGTAGCATTTTCATTTAGCAGGTGAAAAAGCTAGGTTTCTAAGAGGTTGAGTATCTTGTATAAACTGATGAAGCTAGACATCGATAGAGATTAGAATGAAACCAGGCTTTCCCCATATTCCAGGTACCACGTGGATTGACAATCTGTGGGCCCAGATATACACAAGGGGGAGGAAATGCAGACTCAGCATAAAGGCTGTTCCTTTCCAAGTAGATTTTCGTGGGCATCTATAGGAAAACACTTAGATGGTCTTGAGCTGTGTGTTCACAGAGCGCTAAAACTATCAAAAGGTGAAATGATCAGTCAGCAAGTCTACTTTTATTATTTGTTAAATTATTTTTTATTTGTTAAATTATTTTGACTGCATAGACAGCGTATATGGAATATAAGGGATCGTTTCTCCCTAACAAATTATGCTTATCCTTCAAAACCCAACTTAAGGTCTGTCTCAGCTATGAAAATTCTTCTGATGGCTAGAGCCAGCATTGACATTTCTCTCTTCTGAAATTGCAAGTGATCTATCACAGTGATGGTATCACAGTGAATTACATAGAAATTGCATCGTTCTCTTATTTTCAAGCAATAAAATCATGACATTACTTTTGCTTAATAAAGGTAAAAAAACACATAATTGCAGGCATCATATTTGATTACCTAATACAACCAATAGATGTTGCATAATAAATAATTTATCTGGCCATTTTTCCCAAACCCCTGGACAGAAAGTTCCTTGGAATTTTGTAAGTGATAGTTGTGTCTTTGCTATTTGTGGTGTAATCCTGGGGCCACACCTGAGTTTATGCTCAAAAGGTCACCCATGATGGGCTCTATGTAGTTTCAGGATGGAGGCTGGTCATGCTGGAAAAGCCAGTCATGTATGTTATTAGAGGGTTGGGGCTTTGAGCCATGTGACATCAATCCAAATTCTCAACCTCTAAAGGGGGAAATGCGGTTGAAGTCTGAGTTCGAGCACATGGCCAATGATGAAATCAGTCATGCTCATGTAAGGGAACATCAGTGTGAACTCTGGACGCTGAGGTTCAGGTGGGCTTCCTGGTTCGTGAACACACTGCTGTGTCTGGGAGCGTGATGTGCCCTGATTCCATGGTGAGAGGATGTGAGAGCTTTGTGCTGAGGACCATCTTGACCTCATTGTATGGGTATCTTCTTTTGGCTGGTTCTTATTTTTATCCTTTATAGTAAAATTGTTCACGTAAGTAATAACATTTTGCTGAGCCCTGTGGGTTGTTGTAGTGGTAGTGGGAACTGCCAATTTTGTAGCCAGTTGGTCAGAAGTGTGGGTGGCCTAGGAACCCCAGGACCTGTGATCAGTGAAGTGAGGACAGACTTGTTGGGGGTCTGTGCCCTGAACCTGTAAAGTCTGAACTAACTCCAGACAGTGTCAAAATGGCAAAATGGTGATGAACTATGGAAAAATCAGAATAAGCTTTTATTTTTTTCCTTAGTGATATAGTAACTGAAGACAAGATAGTTTAGGTAACTTAATTACCCAAAACCAAACAGCAAATGTGGGTGAATTAGTGCTGGACTTAAATTCCATTGCTCTTATCACTACATCATGCCTTCAGTCAACACTGCATGCTAGCTTTACAGAAGTTAAAAACATGGATATACATTTTTTCCCTTTATTTGCATCTGCCAGAGAGACCAGTATATGTCTGGACAAATACAGGAAATAAACAATATAAATATTTCTACTGACTACACTCATGAGCTTTTACGTTAAATGTTTTTACATACAGAATCCTTGCCTGGCTGAGACCGCGCTGAAGTTGAGAGGACACATGCAAACTGAAGAGAGAACAGGATGAAATGGGTGTAAGTTGTTGGCAAGTGTGGGAGTAGCCAGTCCCCAATTTGTAACCAAAGTAGGTTTTCCAGCGGGAGAAAAGGCTTTGAAAATATTTGTGAAGTTGTCTTTGTGTGCGACTAATCTTGTGTGTATTCAGAGATACTGAGACTCTTACGTGGCCTGTTCCCTGAGAATGGTGTGCCGCATCAATAACGGGGTGCTATCTACTCTGAAAAACCACGACTCACCCCAGCCTGAGTGTGTATGACTCCATCTGGACTGTGCACCGTGGAATTCATCCTCATCAGATAGACGGCCCTGGAATGAGATCACCTACCTGTTCTCCAAAGAGAACTGAACCATCTTCGGGTGGAATCGACAGTGGTCCCAGGAGCCATTTGGATTTGATTAGAACAGATCAGGCAGAAGCACAAGGGGTCGTCATCATCCTACAAACAGGGACTGTCTCCTTGAGGTGTCCAATCCCCTACTGAATCCGCTCCTATGATGCTAGGATAAGAATGTCATTTGAATTCACACAACCATCTTGCCCTTAGAGATAGAAAGAACACCCCTGAGAAATTAGCTTCCAAAGAAAGCTGTCTCAAGCAATTTCTTTTTGTTTTCTTTTCTGTAGACTTCCTCAGATGCATTTTTTCCTCTATTAATCTCGCACTTGTACAAATTAGCAATATAATTATGTACACGCTGAACAATAGAATCATTTCTTTTACTTCAATCATCTGTTTTCCTTTTCATGCCCTAGTTGCCAAGGCCCCATAATCTACAATCCTGGCATTTCTTTTTCATTTTGTGAGTCAAAATCCATCATGTCTGAATATTTTCAAGACCGGGAATATGAAAGGTTCATTCTAATCATTGATCAGCCCCCTCCTAAATGAAGCTCAATTATACCCCATAACCATTGCTATGATTATTGATGGATTGATCTCTCAACTATTAATTAAAAATCTTAATTAAAGTTTTTTTTCTGATGTTATTTAAGCTAAAATATAATGATTATGCAATTTCCCTGGTTGATACAACATGTCCTTCTAGCCTTATGGTACAGTCATAGTCCGGTAACTATGAATCACTCACTAGTTGGATCTAAAAATGAGTGAAATAATCTCCTTCATGGAACCGGTGGTCACCAGTGAGGAGAAGGAAGGGGGAGGGGCAGGATGGAGGGGGAGGATGAAAAAGTGCAAACTATCAGGTATAAAATAGGCTACAAGGATGTGTTGTACACCATGGGGGATACAGTCAATATTTTATAATAACTATAAATGGTGCATAAGCTCTAAAAGTTTGTGTATCACTATATTGTCTACCTGTAGTGTATAATATTGTACATCAGCTATACTTCAGTTTAAGGATAAAGTATTGTAAAATAAATGCATAAATCAATAAAGTTAAAAAAAAAACCTGGGGGAAAACATTAAAAAAAATCATCACCTTCATACGCACTTTCTAGTCACATATGCATGTGAATGGGCACACTCAAGGTCACAGGTAAAAAGGTGAGAAGAGGAGGCAATGAGGTAAAGTTAAATACAATACGGATCCTGGAAACATAGACAGAGATGAACTTTTTCATAAATCTAATAGACTGGAATCAAGGCAGAGACAGGACAAGAAAAATTAAACACACGTGACTTTCACATTTCCCATGCACCACCAACCTCCCAGCCTTCCCCATGTGTGTTTGTAGGAGAGAGGTTGATTGCAGGTGTATAAAGCTGACAGTGTGGCCTTCAGAGAAGGCTGGGTTTGGTAGAAAAACTGATCAGAAACAGGGAAGGAAACTAACACATACTCAGTAGAAATCATAGTCTGAAGACTTTGAATCCTTCACCAGTTTTAATTCTCTCAAGCACCCTAAAGGAATGTCCATTTTATAAATGAGGAAATATAATCAGAGGAGTTGAGTGGACACCACAGATAACAAAACTCCTAATTTTTCATAATATTCCCCATGCCCTTGTCAGATGTGCTGGGTGAAACAGAAACAAAAATACTTGTTGAACTGAAGAGGGCATTTTTGGAATCATGTCATTGGGCTTCAGAGAGCAGGGAAAACTTGTGACTTGGGCCAAGTGACATAAACAATTGGAGTCCAGGGTTCCTAACCTGTATGTTGGGAATAACACATCTCTTGTGTGATTTTCCTTTTCAGCATTTATGACAATGTGTGATACACAACATGCTCTCCGTGGCTAGCATGACAAGCTCTTATCAATACAAGATCTTGTTTGCTACTAAATGCACCCTTTCTCTAAAGTTACTACAACTTGTTTTCAGTCCTGGTGCTGCTCCTGACCACTGTCTGATGCTAAGGAAGCTTGCCCACAGTCACATACCCTACCCTCCATCTCTGGACTTTTGGTTCTCATAGAATGTTGACAGAAATCCCACGGACCAGCCCTCGGCTATGATGAGGCCACCAAGGCCCGGAGAGGATTAAGGCCTTGACTATGGATGCACCACTAATTACTGACAGAATCAGGTCTCTAGGCCCCCAGTTCAGAGAACTCTTTCCACCACTCCACATTGTCCCTCAAGCTAACATTTGCCCTACATTTTGTACCGGCATGTCATGAGGATCAAATATGATTTAATATGGGAAAGTGCTGTAGAAAGTGCAAAATTATGCATGAGAGCAAAGCATTACTATTAATGGGCTTCTTACTTGGCTTTTTGGGGTAGAAATGAAGTGTCATTTAAAGTGGCTTTAAAGAATTTTTTTTTTAACTATGAAACACTATGAAGTCGTCTTATGATGTTTTGCCGTATGAGTGACAGACTTGAAGAGAACTCAGTGGTACACATTTCACCTGTATCATGTGAAATTCTACCGCAGGCAGGATTCTTTTCTGACATGAGTCTTCAGAAGGTGAGACCAGGAAACTCTGTTAAGGGGCTGGAGAAGTAAGATAGGAACGAGGAAGAAACCAGTCAATGATGTGTTATTAAGCATGTTACTACATTGGGCAGCTGGCTCTTCACCTGATTGGAGACACCAAGTGTTGGTTTGAAGAGTGTGTATCAGAGGTTTTCCATGCAAAGTGATGACCACAGTATTTATCCACAAATTCCCATCAGCTCTTGCTAAAGGACATCTCCCAGGAGGCATCAACTCACCCACACCTTGCTTATGGGATTGAGCGGGCACTTGCAGGCAAAGAAAACTATGTAGCAAAAATTTCCCGGTGCATCTAGTTCAGATTGGTCCACTTGCTTGGAAGCCGTTGAGTGTTGATGTGATATGAGTCTTAAGTATCAACTTCTTGTATGGCTGTGATCCTCTAGGGGAAACTGAGCTCTTCTCTTTCAAGGTGCTTTTCAAGCAAACTGATCAATACACACTTTGTCCTTATCTGGGTCAAATCATAGAAGGATTGTATAAACAGGGAGTTTGCTTAGGGTTGAGAACAGTGAAAATTATATTGATAAATGGCAAAGAAGCCTGGGCTCATGAGGACCAGATCTATTGTTTCCTGTCCCTCATATCCTGTTTCCTGAGCAAATATTGTGTCTCCCAAGACAAGACAGTTGATGGGACTGAAATAATAAGCTGGGGAATGAGATTTTGCATTGCCACCACCAGACCTTTAGTCTCCCTTTCCTGTGGATGCTCAAAGTCCTCCTAATGTCCCCATCTGTCCAAAATACCTCACCAGAACTGCCAACCAGGGTTATTTCCCTCATTGTTTCTTTCAAACATTTGCATCCTTCAGTCTTTGACTTTCAGTTAACTCTTAGACAGAAGAACAAAATGAGACATTTATGCATGCAAAGACATTGGCGTTAGGTAAGAATTTGTAGTATTTCTCTTTCCAGACGTCTGTGAATTTTTACAGTGGATTCCCAGAGGTCTGTAAAAAGAACTTGGAAAATTAAGGCACAAAGTCTGAAGGTACCGGCTACTCTGTCTACGTCTATGACACTCTTGAAGAGCACAGAGCAGTGTGGCTTGGAGACTTTTTTTTTTCAAGGTAGTTGATTAGGAAAACCACAGAGATTACAGAGTGAAATCTTTCCCTTCACCTGGAATTCCTATTGTCTATCGCAGAGATGACCCAGAAGAATCTGTTCAGTATCTCTTCCTAAAGTTGGCAATACCATCCTTTGCTCATTATTTCTGTTAAACATCTACACATACAGCGTACACTTTCCATTTTTTGCTGTTCCTGCATGAGTGATACTGTTACCCCACAACCAGATTGTAAGTTGCTTGGGGACAAGAATTGTCTTTTGTTTACTGTGAAGTAGTGCTAAGCCGTCAAAATTTGCTAAACCCAGGTTGGAGCTGAACATGAAAACACATGAGCTCTTTTTGGCTGATTTAGCTCGTTGAGAAATCAAGCCTTCAATGTCAAGAGGACAAAAAGACTTACTGCAATCTTGCCATAACTTTTTTTTTTATGATGCTCAGTTTGCAAGGCAAGTTGTGGAACAGAGTGTGGAACTTTGTCTTTCCCAGAAGCACCAGCCCTGTTCTGTCCATCACATGAGCATCACGTGACTTCCTGGAGCAGGTGTGTGTTCCAGAGTCAGAAGATCTGAGCTTAAAATGCTGCCCTGCTGCTTCCCAGCTCCCTGGAAGTCTCACCTCCATTTCTTTGCCTGTAAAGTCAGCAGATGCTCGCTCTAGCCCTCTCATAAAGTTTTATAGTTTCAAATAAAATAATGAACGTGGAAGCAATTGCCGTAGTGGAGCACTTGTCACACTTATTATGACTGTGAACTCTGGAATCAGACATGGGGTCAAATATCTGCCCATCACTAGCATTCATGCAAACTTTAGCAAATTGCTTACAGAACTCTCTCTCCCTCAATTTTTCCTTTCAAATCAGAATAATAATGAATTTTTTTTTTTCAGAGAGTTGTTTTGATGATGAAGTGGGGCCACTGCAAAGGGCCTATGACATATTAAATATTGATCAATGTAAGCTGGTTTGTTTTTGTACAATTTTTGTTGTCATTATCATTATACGTGTCCAAACAAACATATGACATGATTATACACATAACATTAATATCATTGAAAAACATTGGATTTCAGAGACCCATGAATTGGCATCTTATTCTGGTTTTGTGAATTACTTAATATAACACCAGTGAAGTTCAGCCTCCTGGACTCTAAATATCAAAACCACGTGCACCCTCACAAGATTTCCCGTGAGTGTTAAATGAGATACTGTACATAATCATATAGGAAGCATCTGGTAATTCACTGACATTAAAAAAACTAGATCATCTTTCCTTCCTATATTTTAGATACAGGGATGATTTTAAATGCCTTGAAGATTTTGTGGTAGCCTTACTGAGCTTTCTCTATGAAGCTTTTTCAGTTTTCCTAGTATGATTCCTCAGGCACGTAAATGTGCGTAATTTAAGAAATATCAAAAATCACAAAGCACAGCTATTTGTTAGATACAGAAGTAGTAAAGAAAATTACCCTGGAAGTGTGTCTCATTGCTCCAACATGAGGGGTAAGTATCTGATAATTGATGGATGATTGAGAATTGCCATCAATGGTCAGTTTCTTTCACGGCAGATGGACTGGATGTGCCCAGCTGTATGATCTCTCACTGGGCAGGGCTGCTGCTGAGGAAATGCTACGCAGTTCATGACAGGTTTTGGACAATCTATAAAGTACTAGTTAATTGATAAAAAATATGATCTACTTTATAAAATCACTGGCATCAGACGCTCAAGTTGTTTGTAAAAGATGCACAGATCGATCACTAATGGGCAGAGGATTCCAATTATCAGAGATTCGGATCTAAATGCCAACTTCCAAGATTTAAGTGACTTCCGGTGAGCAGCAACCTCTACAGAGCAGATTTCTGGTCTTTCAAATGCCCAGCTGGACGCTGAAGGAAGGCACCAGGGTCCGGAACCGTCAGATCCCCTTTCCCGATTCACTTCTCGGTTCAGAATCGCCCTGTTGAGGAATACGGCTGAGGATATGTCACTTGGCGTTTTCCCAGCGTCGTGAAGACTTTTGATTTCTCATCGACTGTGCTGTTTCCATCTAGAGCTCTATCTCGCCTCTCACGTGTCCAGAACCTCCTGCCAGTGAAGTGTTGCATCCGAGTGGTGGTGTCCGATAATTGAAGCTTGCACACGGCTCCCCCAGCCCCATCTCCCAGCACATATTCATATTGTATAGGAAACTTTTAAACAGTTTTATGAACATCCCTGTTTTGCAAAGCAAAGAGAACAGCCGAGAACAAAATCAACATTGCTCACTGTTGTTCTTGCAACAATACACTCTTCTGTCTAGTGCTCTTGGTGGTCGTCAGTTGCCACATTTGGAGTCACGGTCTTTAATGACATCCCCTTTATCTCTGTCCGCCCACTCCTGTCACAGACACTCTATTTGTTTCGTGGGTTTATTCTTAAGTTAAATGGAAAACTTGACTCTCTCTCTCTCTCTCTCTCTCTCTCTCTCTCTTTCTCTCTCTCTCTCTATATATATATATATACTCAAATACAATATATACGTAATTATATATGTAATCTATACTTAATATATATACTGAATTATATATAATGTTGTTACTATTTTATATAGTAACATATTTTAAGTAAAAGTCCTGGCTTTCATTCTTGAGCTTCTTGTTGATTACGTTGTAAACGTAGAGCCTGCTTGATAGCTTCACCAAAGGTTTTGTTCTCTAAGAAGGTTTTGTTGCAAGACATCTCTCTTTGGTAACTCACATGGAAATCTACCCAGAAAACCTCAAACCCACACCTATAGGCTGAATCCATTGCAAATGGTGGGGCTTGTTGGCGTATAGGAAAATGACACAAAAAATGGTGGATCCACAGCCTGGAGACTTATTATCGCATCAGAGTGTTGGTGGTCCTTCTGCACCAGTTCAACGCCTTATGCCTTATGCCCCATAACAGCTCCCATTGGTGTTTAATTTTAATAACGAACTCAGTGTGGTCCTTGATTGGTACTCCAAGTTTGAACTACACTTTGAACTCCGTGTATTAAGTGCCTTTAATATTTTTCAAAAGGTTGACTGCATGGTTGGGTTCTATATTCTCTTTCCCACTAGCAGACATTTCTGGTCCCCATTATACACCTATTGAAGTGTCTACTTACCACCACTCACCAAATTTTTCCGAGTTATTTTCTCCATCTGTATGCTGAGATATTTTTTTTTCCATTGGTTGCATTCTATCGCTCTGGTGTTGACACCTAGTTGGTTGTGTTTCCTTTTTTTTGGCTTGTTGACGCCTTTCTTATTTCTGGGCTTCTATCCGGGCAGTTGTTCCTAGTCATTTTCTTGCCCAAGTTGTCACCAACTAATCTCCAGTACTGCTTTTTCGTTCCTTCTGTCCTGGCTCTCATCAATCCTATACCAAATTTTTAATAGACAGAATATTAATAGTTCGATTTTTTTTTCTGAGTTTGATGTTGTCAAATGTCACTGGTAAATTCCCACTATGGGAATGCTGTAACAGAAGAAATTCAGTCGGTTTAAATTCTGAGCGTTTCTCAATATGCTCTTCTTCTGTGTCTCAGCATTCCGCTCTCCATAGTTAGAGACGAAAACATGCCACCTCACCACCCAGCCTACGCCCAGCCGCGCACAGCAAGTCATTCACCTGCCATCTCAGCTAAGCTTTTGTCTCTTCACAAAGATAACTTCCCCAACAAAGAACAAGTTGGTGGAAAATGCATGAACAATCCAGATGATGCTAGGTAAACACCATGCAGTAGCCTCAAGCAGCCATCCAAGTCTAGAAAAAAGGGAAATATTTTGATTGTAATCTTCTCACCCGAAAACAAACCAAAACAAAAAAAAAAACCAAAAAGCAAACACACACACACACATTTTTCACTGAGAAATAAGTAGATAAGTTCTTTACATATTCTTTTTCTTTAAAGGTTTTGAGATGCATTTTCAGATGAAATATTCTCAACAGCTTGAAATTTTACCTTCATTTAATATTTATACTTTACTAATAATTCACCTCTGTTAGTTTCTTATATTTCTCCCTCCCTCTCTTTTTTTTTTTCTTTTTTTACCTGGAGGAAATGGGCAATTGAAGTCTCCTAAACAGATTCTCCAGGGCACAGTTATGACTGTAGTGGAAAAGAACCACTCTGGACCAGGAGAGGAATTCTCCCCCATCTCCAACATAAATAAGGCCATGATTTTTCTCTGTAGGTTGTGGCAACCCTTAGTCACAGTCTGCCCATATGGCTGTTTGATGTCATAACACCAGGGAGAGGTCTAAAAAAATGATCATGCAGGAAAAATCTTTTTCAGTGTCCTCTGCTTCATTCACTTGAATGTTGACACCATTAATAACTCAGTAGCTCTTTATCCACTAATTACCCAGCACGAGAACAAACCTGAAACTTATACACTAGCATGCTTATGAAAGGGCGTTCTTATTCATGCATGGATTTATGCATTAATCCACTGAAATAAATACTAAGTGCCTACTGTATATTCTTCTATACACTCTGATTGCAAAGATGGACAAGTTCATTTTGTATGCAAGGGATTCTATGAGTGACTTTTTAAAAATAAATTGGATATTTGGATAAACAAAATTATAGAAGTTAATAGTTAATAAGCTGCCTATCTCAGGGATATCTACATTTTAGAAAGTAGGTTGCAAATGCTTATCTTGAAAGAGTATGAAATTATCAGACTTCCAGGAAATAAATGCAGAACAGTGGAAACATGCTCCTGTAACCCCTTCATGCATCTCAAATTGCATGTGTTGGCAACTTGTAGAGCCAGCTTTATATATTTTGTAAATGGCTAGGTAGATTGCTTTTTTTGTTTTTTCTTTAAAAATGCATTCAGAGATTTTAGTTGCAGATACATCACAATGAATCAATAAGCTGGCACTTGGTATCAACCTCATTGTGGACATTGTGCAAGGCCTTCAAATGGACTGAGTGGACGGAGGCTCCAGAGTGTGGACCTCCAGCAATACTGAGATTTAGCATTTCTGCATCAAGCACTGTGCTAAGTTCTTCCTGTCTGTTACCTTAATTTATAATGTCAATAAAACAGTCTTTTTATTTCTTCACATTTTATGACTAAGAAAAGTGAAAACTGGAGACATTAGCAACAGAGTGATGGAGGCATAGCTAAAGACTGCCCAAGCTGTTAAATGGAAAATCTAGGATTTGAACCCATTTGTACCTGATTCTGCAACCTGACTGTGAACTATCACACCATATTTACCTGATCTATTCAAAACATGGTGGGAGACAGGTCATCTACAAAGGAAAACTGTAGCCAACAATAAAAGAAATCAGAATAGGATACATGCACCCTGATTGATCTGGATAATTTGTAGTATGAGATTCATCAGTTGTGATTAATTTTTTTTATTCTCTCTTGTTTTCTAACATTTCCTACAACAGCATAGACTCTTGAGAAATATTTGTTGACTCGATTCATTATTTAATATTATAAATTATGTATAAAATATTGGAGCAGATTTTTTTTTCCATAGTGGGTGTATGGGTGATCCTTGTAAGGGTGATCCTATGGTTAGGAGCATAAAGTTCCTGTTTGTCAAGAAGATAAACAAGTAGAACATTAAATAATAATATCAAACATAAAAACAGTTCAATGGGACAATGCAATTCATTGCACATTGCAACATATGAATAATCGGCAACCATGGCCTGACCATCAATTATTACACAACAAAAAATAGAGGAAGAAAATGACTCTGGGCTGAGAAAACTTTGGTGTGAAGGAGGTATGGCCAGAGGGTAGAGTGTGAATTGTACTTAGGTGAGTTGGATTATCCGTGATTCTTAGTTCAAAATAGATAGGCACGTTCCACTGTCTTCCAGCATTTCAAGAAAAACAAATGGCTCCCATTTGCTGGAAAAACAGAATCATCTCAATTGACAAGTGTGACTCTGATTTATGACTTCTCTCAAAATCAAACTCACCTTCATAAAGGAAGGCTTGTCACAGCTTGAATATACCCTTCTGTGTGCAGCGGGATACAGTACCAGGGCACAATTTTATTTATATGTATTTCACACAGTTTTGAAGAGAAGAATCAAAGGGTGCGTTACTTCGCAGATACGTCCTGAAGGTTTCCGAGGCTGCTACTCAAAGTGTGGTCATAAAGTAGGGTGATAGCTCAATAATGGGTGGCACATCCTTTAACTAGTATCCTTTCTAATTCCAAAGTCATCTCTTCTGCTTGTCTCATTTTTAAGACTCCAACGATACTCAAAATTTCCAGCTCTACACTTTCAATGACTTTACCTGCTAACTTTGTAAATGGACTGGGTTCATGTTTTTAAAACAAAATGAACAAATTACAAAAATATTGTTACTCAAAAAGGACCTGGTTGAAACAATTGAGAAAATAATGCCGTTTCTAGTCTCTGGATTGTACCATTAAATCATGAAGGTGGATAACTTGTTTTGAATGTTTGTTTTTTTTTTAATTCTGTGAAGTCATGGCAGAACCACAAGAGGCGTTAGGGGGTCACTGTTCCCAGCCTATAAAGACCAGAGGAATTAGTCATTAATACTGAATATTTGAGTCATTTAATGGGTAAGCAAAATTTTATGCAAGAGGTTCTTCTTACTACCCTTCAGATCAAATACAGCAGTGGCTTCTTTCTCTGCCTATATACGAAATACACCCTGTCTTTTCATGATTTAAAAAAAAAAGAAAAAGACTGAAAAGTACTCCTTGCCTTTCTCATCTCCAGCACATCAGCACGCACGGAGGCTCCATTTCCTCCAAGTTCAGAGAGGGTTTCCTCCCCGGCACCTCCACCTGCCACACAAGCCCCTCACAGCTCAGGGAGAGACACAGCCTGAAACACACTGCCAGGCTTTGAAGACTCTGAATAGCTCTTGTCAGTCAGGAGCCTGCATTTCATGTCTCGGATTTTTCCCAGGGGGCTTTGATGTTAATCCATTCACACTTCTAACACATCTGTTCTTCAGGCTTTTTTTTTTTTTATCTTTTCTGAGCATTCAAATATATATATATGGGGGGAAAAAACCAAACCAAAACAAAACAAAAAAACTTTTGGCTGTCCTTGTGCAGTTTCTGAAAGGAGACTTTAATGTCGAAGCACATTCTGCCTCCCCTCACTGATACACAGCTCCAAGCACAGAGGATGCTGTGCATGAGCTGTGATGTTTCTAAATGTGCTACCCTCACACGAAGGTCAGATGGCCTGGATGATGGAAATAATTAAAGAAATCACCTAAGTATCTGGTAAAAGCATGCAAACATAGCTTGTGTTTTTTTGCCATGTGCTTAGTCCAAGATGTTGAGCAAAAGCAAGGACTTGTAAGGGTAATCCTATGGTTGGGAGCATAAAGTTCCAGTTTGTCAAGAAGACAAACAGGTAGAACATTAAATAATAATATCAAACATAAAAATAGTTCAATGGGACAATGCAATTCATTGCACGTTGCAACATATGAATAATCAGTAACCACGGCCTGACCATCAATTATTACACAACAAAAAATAGAGAAAAAAAAAAGACTCTGGGCTGAGAAAGCTTTGGTGTGAAGGAGGTATGGCCAGAAGGTAGAGTGTGAATTGTACTTAAGCTATATACTAAGAATATTAGGGAATGAATGTTTATTAATCAATAACTAATTTCATCTAGCATTGATGAGTTATATCTCCTTTGTTGGTAGACATACTGCAGTTGCTAAGATAAGTAATTAAGGCTAGCTTTAGCCCTCAGCAGGCTTGCAGTTTCTAAGAGCAAAAAAAAAAATTTTTAAATCAGAATGTTGAGCTAATAATGTGCATGATAGTCTTTATATTCTTTATATTCTAAAAATTAATACCAGGGTACTTGTTCTCTTTTAATACACTCTTTCAATCCTATTCTTTTGTTGAAAAGTAACTACTCCTATCCTGATAAAATAAAAAGAACAGCTCTGCAGACTGCGACAAAGTGCCATATTAGATCTATTACATGAAGTTAAAAGGAGGCTATTGTCAGTGTTATCAGTCTTTCTTCTCCTTTCACTGAATGAAACATGGAAAATTTTAATCTATGAAATGCTTTGCAGAACCTTCTGTCATTGCTAGAGAATTTCAGCATTAAGCATACAGGCTACAATTAGCAATGAGCCTTGCAGAACCTCCTGTCTGGGATTAAAAGTAGTTCAAGAGAAGTGAAATATTGAGGAATTTAGAATCAGAAGCTGAGCAGCGTTTTTTCACGTTAGTATGAAAGGCTAGACCTTGACTGACGTGGAGAGATGATAAAGAGGTGTATGTTCATACAATGAGAAAATTCTGACCGTAGCTATCCAACAGTAGAAACCCATTATGGGAGGGAAGGAACATACATCCCGCACGTGGTCGTGAGAATGCCTACGTGAATGAAAGCTTGCTTTGGAAAGCTCTTAGGACTTCTTCCAGCGCTGTTCAAAAACTCTATGATATAAGCATGTCATTTTATGCACGATGAAGAGAAGATGTGAAAATGACTTTCTTGACATGGAATGAGGGTTGAATAGGAGTCCTGGTGGCTACGCAGGGTGTGTGGGGGTGGGGAGAGTTACCTTCCATAACCCTTCAATTACCATGGTTAGATAGGTAGGTGGATAGATAAACAGATGACCGATTATGACATACATCACAGGTACACATCTATTCCCCTCCTGCTAAGCACACAGCAACTTCATAGTTCTTCCATTTAAGTGATGAAGACACCCTTACAGCCAAGCAGCGGTCAGTGTGATGTCCAAGTCAGCTGAAGGGGAGGGACTGGAAACTCAGGGACCTGCACCCACATTCTCATCAGTCTTTTTTCCCTCATTAACTTCTGTCAGCCCCTTAACATTTACAATTTCCCACATTATTTCTTTTATAATAAATGACTGAAAACAAACAGAATGTGGATACATTTAGCTACCACTATGTCAAACATCTGGATACAACAACAACAAAACAAATTTAAAAAAATGGTTCACCTGACATAGCAAGATACTGGTTTACAGAATGCCAAACCCTCACTGAGTCTAAAGTTACATATTACATATTTACAACGTTAGCTTTAAAACACAAGCAATGCTCATCTGCTCATTCGGTTCTGGTATTGAAACATTAAGGTGTTCTTTATATGGTATCACTTTTTCACGAAGTTAAAGAATTCAGCCCTTCGAGGGTCTGTTTTAACTTGTGGTGATAACCTGTAAACTCCAGCCTAACCTCTGGCAGCTAATTGGTAAACAAAACAATGAGAAGGTTTAAATATTACATTAGATCTTGAATTACCTTCAACCCCATTAGCACATTGCATTGTTGAGCAGTGATTTCAGTAAATGAGAATTCTGAGCAGAATGAAACACAGAAGACCAAAACATAAAAAGTACTAATCATACAGATTATCCAGCACAGGCACTTAAATTACCACTGCAGTTTTACAGTTATTATCATACCTCCGTAATCCACGTCCCTTTACAAGGCTATTCAAGCTATAACACGGCAGGCAGTGCATTGTTCTGCTCTTTATAAGGTGCCTTGAGTCATGTTATACGGCACAAGACTAAAGGCAGAATGACTTAAACCACCCAAGAAGTGCACTAACCCCTAACAAATGCACAGCCCGGAGTGTCTTATTGCTGTTATGAAATGAAATTCATACATTAAACTAAGAAAAATTGTCAGACCCAGAGCATTTATTGGGAATAATAAACATGCCCGTCTATCCACTGATGCATTTTTCCAGCCTACAGGATCCAGAAGAGATGGTTCCAGCCCCACAGGTTATCTACTGTGTCTGACATACAGACTCCATCAATCTTGCTGGTTTCCGACTTCCCCAGCCATTGCAAAAAAGACCCATTATACCAATACCTTTTAAGCTGGTAGATTTCTTTCCCTGGTCTTCTCCTGGCTTCCACTAGGTTTGATTTTAGTAATGATTCATATGGGCTGAAAAATAATATCATGTCCAACATGCAATGAAAACGCAATTGCAGAATACAGTGAAAAGCAGACTTGAAAAGGAATGTGGTTACATTGCCTGTTTGGACCGTGGTAAACTGAGAGTAATGATGAATCGGGGATGTGTCCAGCAGGAGGGAGGCACTCGGGGGAGAGTACCAACAGCCGCGAGAGCTGGCTTGATTCAATCCTTTTATTAATGGCCTGGACGAGGGAAGGAACCACAACTAATGAAAACAGGAAGCAACACTAAATTGGAAGGTGTTGCAAGAGCTATAAGGACAAAACACACACACACACACACACACAAATCCAATTAAAGAGGTTAGAAATGTCAACAAAAAAATAACCCACTTAAATTCAGCTTGGAAATGTATAGACATATTCTTCAAGGGGAAAAAAAATAAAATCAAAACATCCAAACCATGTCTTTTCTAAAGAAAAAAAAATGCTATCAGGAAAGAATCCAAATTTAGATATCCCCCAAATGAATTTCACAAGTGGCACCAAATGCCTAGTTTTAATGACTCTCCTGTTTCCTTTTGGGCATCTTCATGTTGTAACCCAAGAGACTACGACTTCATTTATTGTAACTGATAATTTATTGGAAGCCTTTATAACAATACAATTTATTTTGCTTGGTATCCTCAGTGAGAAATCTTTTCCTTTTTCCTTTTTGTATGTGTGTATATATATATGTGTGTATATATATATATATATATATTCACACATATATATATATTATTAAAGTATATAGTCAGTTTACAATATTGTGTCAATTTCTGGTGTACATCACAATGCTTCAGTCATACATGAACATACATATATTTGTTTTCATATTCTTTTTCACCATAAGTGCAATATATTGAGTACAGTTCCCTGTGCTATACAGTATGAACTTATTGTTTATCTATTTTATATACATTAGTTAGTATCTACAAATCTCGAACTCCCAATTTATCCCTTCTCAGCCCATTCCTGCCCCAGTAACCATAAGTTGGATTTCTGTCTGCGAGGCTGTTTCTGTTTTGTAAATAAGCTTGTTTGTCTTTTTTTTTCCTTTAGATTCCACATATAAGTGATATCATATGGTATTTTTCTTTCTCTTTCTGGCTTACTTCACTTAGAATGACAATCTCCAGGTCCATTCATGTTGCTGCAAATGGCATTATAAATCTTATTCTGATTGTCAAATCTCAAAGTCAAGGCTATACAAATATCTCCCATAAAAAGAAGCCCTCATTTCTGGACAACAGTATGTGTATTAAAAGAAACAGAATATAAGCATTACACAGAATATACACGTGGATTCAGAAAAAAATGTAATAAAAATACACATATGTAAACAATAGTCATTTACGAGTTTACATTGTACACAAAATATTTTTAAAATGCACGTGTGTGCGTGTACAAAAACTCCTCTTTAGGGTTATTTAAAAAGCAAGTTCCCGGAAGTTATGTTTAATATCGTATATGACATCCATCCCATACGTACCTTCATACACATGACTCCAAAAAACAGCCAGGAGGTTGGTTTTAGGGACTGTTCAGAAACCAGAATTTTGTGTGCAGTGAGGAACACTCTTCCTCCTTAATATAGAACAAAACCATTCTTACCCCACATAGGAAACAGTAGGGGAGCTTGCTCATAGAAATGTGTCTGTTTAACAGTCACCGAAGAGTAAAGGATGCCATTCTGGAACTGTCTTTATTGAGGGTCAAGAGAGCTTTATGAGGCCACTGACCAGGAACACAATCCATGGCTGATGGGATAGAAGCATGGCCCTGTGGTTTGCAAACCCTGGAAGCTATAAATGCAAATTCCTCATTTTATATATGATGGAAAGCAGACCCTCAGTGGAGAGGACTGAGGTTGGAACGCAGGGGTCCCTGGCTTCCTGCCTGCCTCCCCTGATGGGGGTCTGATTTACATGCCTTCAATCCGTGGAGCACACTCTTCAGCCCCGTCAGTCCTGGGAGGAGGACTGGGACAAGAGAGGCAGGTCTCTGGAGCCAGGCTAGAACTTGAGGGACCTCAAAGTTGTCTTCCAACTGGACTGACCACCTTATGGTGTTGTAATGATGTGCCATTCAACTCCTGACCCTAGTCTTTCAGCCCTCTGAAATGTTTTCTGGATAATGCAACTGGAAGCGGTGAGAGGAGTCAATATAACACAGATCATAAACTTCATGGCCAGGTGTCTGGGTTTGGATTCTGGCTCTGCCCCCACGTGACCCGAGGCAAGCAACTGAAACTCTGCGTCTCCTTGCCCTTCCCTGAGAAACGGCGATCAGCTCAGAGAGTTGGAACTCCTAAGTGGGTTCACCAAAAGCTGTTCAAAGGCTGGAGTGCATTTTTAAAACCACCACAGCATCCAGGACGCTGCTTCTGTATCAGCTGTTCTCAATCTACAGTGTAGGAACCTCATTGCTAAATTAAGATTTGATGGCTCTGCTGTCTTTGTAGGAGTGTGCGTTTAGGGGAGAGTGAAGAAGCGAGCGAGGAGGGGCAGCTTGTGCCACTGAAACGCAAAACAAGTTCCAATTAAATCATATGCCTCTTTATTTGTAGAGTGTTACGTGTCCGTGTCATTGTCAGAGCCATCCTCCTCTTTCCGTATTAGCCTTCTCAGCCTTTTCTCCGGTATCTAAGAAGTGAAATTGCAGATTCACGTTGTTATTTATTTTTACTTAATTTTTTATTTTATTATGCAGGAAAGTCTTAATTGCTTAGGATTCTAGAGACATACATGTTTTTATCTCTTTCTCTCTCTGGATCCAAGATCTTATCAAAACATTTTCTTTCAAAAAGATACTTTATTTCCTGAGGAGTCCTAACAATATCTGGTAAACCAAAGTGCTTCCCTCTGTGTTTCATGTGAGTCATTATGAACATATCTAAGAAAAGCCAATGCCATCGCTTCATCTTGCTCTCCCAGTGATGAAAGCATGAGGGATATGATCAGAATAAAGAAAGAGAAGCCTAAAAAGTCAGGTGACTTTCCCAGGGTCACACAACAAGTTTGTGATAAAATTCAACATGCAGTGTATTTCTTTCTCCTATTCACAGTGGTTTCCCTGAGATGTTCGGTCTTTGAAAATTGGATGCTATCTACACAAACTGATCTACTCATTTAAATAAAACCAGCTAGATCTTCTCCTAACTGTCATCAGTAAACAAACAGCCAAATTAGCATCCAAAACTATTAATTGATTGAGTTTGTCAACTCACTAAACAGACTTGGCAATTTCATCTAAAGGGTCAGATGAGCGGAGTGTGTGTTAATGGTTGTTTACGGAAGAACACTCTTTTTCACCACTCCATAAAATTATATATTTTTAAAATGTGTTTCAGGCTCAGAAGCAAATTGTTGGATGTCCACAGAAATGTTGTTGCAAAATGAATGAATTTGTCACCAAACAAGAAACACATAATCAGACTGGCTGAATGCACCCTAATTAGATCTCAGCCTCGGGTTGACACTGACACGTGTTGAGCCACGTTCTCAGTGAGATGTAGTCTCATTATACGGGTGGTCGTGGCTATTGCCTTTCTGCTTTTACAATTTCACCACATTTTGACACGTACTTCATGTTTCTTTTCTTTAACTTCAGCCCAAGGAAGTGAGATGGAATTCTAAGTCATTCACGGAAAGGTTTAGCTTTTAAAAACATTGAAATGCATCATAGTGATGCAATGCAGTTACAACATTTAAAAAACAAACGTTTAACTAATACCAAGAAAAATAAGATCGGAATTCTAAAATTAAAACCAAAGGCTCACATTACATTGCCTAGTTTGGCTAAGCAATTGGTCATGTTGCTTACTTTTAATTCTCAAATATTTAAAAGTAATTCTCAATCTTGTGTTGGGTGTCATGAAGTTAAATGGAGTCATCAGGTATGGAGGAGCCTTGATGGTTTTCAGGAAAATAGATACCTCGAGTCCAAACAAGGGGTATCCACACACGTGGGAAAAACTCGAGTACTCTTAAGAGAAGAGTAAGTCAAGATGAAGGGACAACTGGACAACCTTACAAGAGCAGGAGGTCTAGAAGTCACATATAAGAAAGTGAGGTGAAAGATGAGTGTGTGAACACTGCAGAGAATGGGAGAACAGTGGCCATAGGGAAGAAACGGAGGAACAAATGGAAGTAAAAGCATCATGTCCTGAATCAGTGGACCTTGGGAAATGAGTGTGTGCTAAGCCCTGATTGGCTGAGAGCACCCACATCTGTGGAAACCTGCATCCAAGGATAAACACGTAGCTGATCAGGGACTCACACGCTGGCGGAGATGGGTGGTTTGTTAGAGAGCTCCCAAACCCCCTTACTCTTTGTTTCCAATAAAGGAAGATTAAATCCTTGCAAAGTTTCAGATTCACGTGTATCACTCTAAACTTTGGGCTGACCCATTTCTGTTATTCCCTAGTAACTGTACAGATATAATTATGAGATCAAATTTGACTTGTAAGTCAACCCAATGTTTCACGTCTTTGTCAATTTAAAGACCAAATGGTGGTTGCTGCATACACTTAGGGGTGTAGATTGTTTGTCTTTTTATAGTTTCTCAATGGAAGTCAGTCCATGAATAGAGGCTATTAAGGGTTATTAAGGGATGAGTTTATACTGAGGAAAAACTGAAGATCACAGAAGAACTAGACCAGCACAAGGGAAAA
Source organism: Vicugna pacos (assembly GCF_048564905.1). NCBI lineage: Eukaryota > Metazoa > Chordata > Mammalia > Artiodactyla > Camelidae > Vicugna > Vicugna pacos. The sequence continues at coordinate 4,214,069 of NC_133010.1, read as the reverse complement.
ATAACGAAAGAGGAAATATTAGAGAAAATATTATTTAAAAAAATATATTGCATTTAAGGGCAAAGTTTCATTCCACATCAGAGAAGTCAATGTTGTGGATTATGTATATTTCTACTGTATTCCATGAATGTGGACCATCTCACAACAGGTGCACATTTGCCCTCCAGGTATGTTGCCTCACACGTATTATATTGAATTGTTTCCTTTGCAAGTCAGAAAGAGAGAGATGACAGACTGTAAAACAGATACTGGTAAAATCTAGATAATGGCTTGCAGTGTAGAGTCCTGAGTCACCTTCACAACAGAATTTCCTGAGTTCTACGTCCACCTGAGAAGTGGCTTCACGGTGGTAATTAAGAGGTCCCTAAATTTCATGATCAATTACAGAGAAGGAAAATCAGTGGCTACCTGGGAGCCTCGGTTCAAGCATCTTAAACCCACCAGGCTTGCAGGTTACAAAGGAGACACCCAAACGGGCCAAACCTCCTTCCAAATATAAAGTGGCCTTGTATTAAATGAGCAAAGGAAAAACCGCAGTCTTATTCTATGAAGAATTCTGTTGCAACTGACTCAGTGTATCAAAGAATCCAGCTCACGATAGAGAACACAGTGAAGCGATACATCTTCAATTCCTTCAGCGTCCCCTTCGGCAAGGAGGCAGAAGAGTGTTCCCACTGCAGTTTACTTGGCTGAGACTAGAAGAGCCCATCAAGAAGGCCGTTGACTTCTGAGAAGTGTGGTTTCCGTTTCCAAGGCCATCACTCATGTCCTTTGGTTCTCCAACTCTTTGCAAGAGTGATGTTGAGTAGAAAGCCTTCAGTAAGCATAGCAGAAAGCAAAGAAGACTCCGAGGTGTCTTTGGTTCATGGAGGTTCCTGACTTCCTCGGTGCTTGTGGGCAATAAGTAACCATGGATTATCTCATATTCCAAGCATCTTAAAATCTTAGCAGACACAAATATGTATCACCAAAGGTCCTTAAGTGTTACAGACCATATTTTCTCCTGATATAAATGGGTATCTCCTCTTGTTTCATGGTTCTTGCTGTGAAGCTCAGGTGATTGCTACGTGACAACTGACAATCAACCAACACACTCAGTCCCACTAGTTTCTACCCTGGGTTGGATGATTTGCCAGCCCTGTGCAAGATGTCAGCTCTGTGTCTTTGGGCAGGTAACCTACATTCCTCTCGGAACCCCTGCCTCCTCATTCGTGGAATGAAATTGCCCTTCATGGCTTTCAAACACTGCTCTGCAGAATGTGGGGGATTCTCTAGAGAAATGGGCAAGTGAGACACACAGAATAGGTTGGTCTGGGTGTTTAGCCACCTCTGGTACGTTCTAACTGTAGGCATCTCTGCTTGAGCCAAAGGGCTGCAGTTTTATAGCCCTGGGAAGCCTCTCAGATGATCTTGAAATTCCCTCCTAGCCAGCATCACTGGGCTTTCAGATGGTGGATCTGTGCAATACGATCTGTGCTCCCAGATACCTCTCAGATTCAACAGGTTAAAACAAAAATTACAAGCAACAAAAAACAAACACAAGAAATAGGAGACTAGCCCCAACCTTTTAAGACCAAGAGCTCAGTCTCTGAGGTCAGATGTTGCAGGAGCTAGGAGATGGAGTAAGGAGAGACTTTGAGAAAGATGGACAGGAAGGACTGGGCCAGCAAAAGAAGGTATGAGTTTGTGTGGATAGGTGCAGTGCCAACAGGGAAGCAAACGCAGAATGTCAGAGAAGGGAATGGAAGTGACCTATTTGGAAGGCACACAGCCTTCTCAGAAATACAGGTGAGGAGAAATATTGCCCAGCAGCTCCCCAGCCAAACACTAGTTGGGTGTTAAGATGGAAGAAAAACAAAAAACAAAACAAAACAAAACAAAACAAAACAACTAAGACTCCTCTGAGTGTCCAGAAGAATCCTGAGGAAATTAGTCTGGCTGAGCTCTTTAGACATGGCAAAGGCAGGAGAGAGGGAATTCCGCTGGGAGAACACATGGCGATGTGGCTGGAGTTTGGTGTGCAAAATGCAAAGGAAGTTACAAACCACTCTTTCATGGAGATGACATCATTTTTAACTGAAATCCGCAAAATTATCATCTAAGCTTCTTTGGTTTCTCACTCACTTTTCTGAATAAGTGGTTTTTTCCCACCCTTCTCCTCAAAGCAATGGGTTATGTTTTATGAACTGTAACATGCCCCTAATGCACAAGCTCTTAAGAAGCTGGTGACCGGTGGGCAACAAGTTTGGTTGAAGATCCAGCTTTTCCACCAAGCCCTCATTCTCGTTTTGTTCTCTATCATAGGCAAATAACGTGTTGCTGTTTTCAATGTCTGTCTGTTTGTCTTTTTTCCCCTTGGGTCAGAAAACAGTGTGTCAAACTTGCAAAGCAGAAGTGTCCATTACAGGATCTGGGGGTGTAGTGTTGCAGCTGTGAATTATTCTTGATGCCAGTGACACTCTTTGAAGATAAACAAGGGAGCGTACTCAAATAGAAGAGCTTGGTTGTTACAGAGATGAAGCAATTTGTTAAAGGTGGAATTAACTAGCAATGAGAAGTTTGAATCAAGGGTCTTATCTGGACTCAGAAAATGGACATAGTAGGAGACATGTTAATAATAATGTTAATAATACTAAGTAATAATAGTGGCCACATTAACTGAGTAGTTATTCAGCATTAGGGAATGTTAAACTTCACGATGAAATGGGTCACTGTTATTCTCTTCACACTAGATTGGAAGAATCAATTGCTTAAATAGGTCAGTGATTTGCTCAGTTTCAGCCCCAAGACTCATACTTGATGGAGCTGTGTTTTTGCCCGAGGGTCTTCTGACTCCAGATCCTGTGATCTTAACCACCGCGCAACATGCAGAGCTCTGCCTAAAATACAATGTCAGGAAGGGATTACACAGATGTGGTTCGATTCATTTTGGGGGTTCTGTGTGTGTGTGGTGAGTGGGAGAGCACGTCACTGCTACACACTAACGCTTCCGGACAATGTCATAATCAGAGAATTCATTGGATTTCAGGACTTGGGCATGGGGGTTAAGAAAAGGCAGGCTTCTTTTCAAAACTTCTATAGTCTTAGAGGGAAATGTCAACAGAGAAAAGGAAACCAGATAGAATGAAAACACACCACAGAATGTGGGTTTAAACAAGATAGAGATTCAAAGCCATAGGTCAGGTTTTTTGGAGACAGAGGGTGGTCAGGTTGAAACGCTGGGAGTCAGACTTAGGGGTCCCCATGGTACACTGGACACCAGGTGGCTTTTGGATGGCAGTGACATCGATAGCCACCTGTCAGCCTCACCAGCATTCTGAGACTGGCTGGTCTCCTGGTCCCACCTCACTGCTTGATCCCCATGGTTACAACTTGAGCAGCCATGTTGCCTGATCCTCCTGGTTTGCCATTGTTCAGAGTCCCATATGTGGACAGTCAATTAGACTTGGGCCCATCTTCATAGCAGGGAAAGCTCAGCTAATGGACAAGCAGCAAGGACCCAGGAAACCCATATTTGTTCCTTAAGGATAACAAGCATTTTAAACGAACAGAATTCCTTTGAATCTGCTTTACCCAGCAACTCATAGCTGAGATCCACAAGGATGTTTCCCATCTCTACGCTCTCTCCTGCACCAGACCCTGAGTTAGCCCTAAGGAGGCAGGACATTAATCCAGTGTCAGATCTGTGTGGGTTTCTCCTGCCCTCCAACCTAGTAGAACTTAGACTAAAGCTATTCATCTAAGCTGGGCTGAAGCTCCAACTGAATGCTTCACGTTTTTTTCCCTCTCCAAGTGCCTAACACTGACATTGGCCATGACTCCACCTGCCCGTCCTTGTCCTCAGCCCATGCGCTCCCTCTTGGCTCATTTGCCTAAAACTGGACTTCTGTTACCTTGGAATTCCAAACAGCTATTTTGTCAGGTTTCCTAAAGCTCTGTTAGGGTAAGAATCGTACATTGAAATTGCATTTTTATTTAAGTGCACAACGTTGCTCTCTTCTTAGGCCTTTCTCCCCCTGTGAATGGGGACTGTTTCCTGCCCAGAGCCCAAGGTCTGCTGCCCAAGGAGACGGGCCCTAATGATTGCTGCTTCTCTCCCCAGTCCCATTACCAAATTCCATCTACTTTTTTGAACCCCAGCATCCCACCTCAAGCTCCGACTCTGATGCTTATCTCAAACTTGACAAGATCTTTCAAGGAGCCAATTCCTTTCATCATCCCAGCACCCTTCCTACTTTCCTCCAACAGATGTGACCAAAGTGAAAAAAAAAAAAAAGCTCGCTGCCTGAGACAAACAGGGGATTGGTTGTGTTCTGTTGAATGTAATATTGTGAGGATCTCACAGGGTTGGAGTTCAGACCTGCCTCTGGAGAGCTTACAGTCTCGTTGAGAGGCAGGACCAAATCTGAAATGACAGGGCATCTCACATTTACACGCCAGAGTCTGAACCATATCGTAAGTATCCGAGAGTGGAAACACTTGAAGTTCTTGTAGAGACTGTGTTAATGGTGATGTTGCCAACCTTTAAATCCAGACACTGCTGAATGTTACACCTATAAGGAAGACACTATTTTACAGACAAAGAAACAGAGACTTAAAAGTAATTATTTTCCCAAAATCACACAGCCAGTGTAACCTGAGAATCAAAGTTTTGCCATTTTCTGTAAATCTACCCTCCCCTTCCCCAATCCATGTTCTAATGGAGAAAAAAAAACAAAACAAAACAGAACAACAGCAACAAAGAAACCTCAATGTTGGACCTCAAAGAAAGATACAATTTGAATAGTTTGAAAATATGAACAAAAGGAATCTGCCTGAACCCATATGGCTTTGTCAATGTTAATCAATCATTTGTACCAGTCGATTCTCATTCAAATGGAAGAGGCCAGCAGGTGATTTATTGAGCAGTCTGTCATTCCTACTAATTCCATTAGGACTCTAACGGTGAGTCCTACCTGGCTACTACAGCAAGAGTCTGGCAGCTCACGGGCACCAGTTCTGGGCAAAACATGGCCCTGGGTGATTGGAAAGGAAAGCCAGCCCCATTCGGTGTGGAACACATTCGTTCCCACCCTCCCCCCTTTCTCATCTGCAAATGGCTTTTTTTCCTTTTCTCCAGCTGTTATCTGTTTTTCAGCTTGCACTTTCTCTAATGGGTATTTGCTACTTAATCTTTCAGAATAATGAATGAGTCCATCTCTCCGGAAAGGTGGTTCCTGTCCTGGGCGCCCTGTGGTGACCCATTAGGAGGCCAGGCTATTGTGCGTCAGGATTCTATGAGTCTGAAGTCCACGCATGTGTCTGACATGAAAACTACTCTGCCTCCCAGAGATGGGGCTGCCTGGGAATGGCAGGGAGGTGAAGACAAACCCTGATGAACAGAATAGCTGAGAATCAAGTGTTAGATTTTCAAGAGAAGCGAAATTCAGGGCATAGACCATTCTACAAATTAGACTTGTCAGGAAGATAAAATACTTTTTCAAGGTTCTAAAATACCAGCATGTACATATATACACACTGAAGCTGCATATTAGAGCCACAAGCCACAGTGGATATTTAAACATAAATAAATAACAACTAAATGAAATCTATCAATTTAGTTCCTCAGTTGAACCGAGCACATTTCATGTGCACAGTAGTCCCTTGTGACTAACTTCTACTAGTGTTGAATATCTCAGATATAGAACATTTATCACATTCCACAGAATTCTACTGGGCAACATTGTTCTAGAAGAAAAGCAAATGAATTTAGCATCCTTAATGACTACCCCAGTAATTACATCAAGCAAATACCAATATAATAATAAGCAGTTGATAACGTGTTCCATCTAAACAAGGGACAGAAATCTGGCATTATGCACCAAACAGAGGCCATTTAAAAATCATGTGCTTAACCTCCATGAGACAACAGAATGAATGATACAATTCCCCAGACTAAATAAACCACAATATAAAACAGGGATAAGGAACCACCCATCCGTCAGCTCCACTCACTCAGCCAGGATCAATAACATGATCTCAAGTTCACCTGCATCACTGCCTGACCAGAGAGCTTAATAGTCAAGTCAAAGCAGAGCTTCGGAATCTACATTTAATAAACTTTCCAAGGTATTCTTTCTCCCAGTACAACTTGAGAACGTCTGCTGTAGAATCGGAGAGCAGTAACCTCTGGGTACTGCTTACTCACTTCCCAAAGGAAGACAGAGTCAGACTCCCTGCATTTGAATCTTGGCTCAGCCACCGACCATGGCAGTCCCGTGGGCAGGTTGCTTTCCCAGAAACTCCCCAGTGGCTGTCTCCTCCGGTGTCATTGGCGAGGCTTGGCTGTGTCACAGGCTGTGAGTGAACTCAGAGCAGGCGAGCGGAATAAATGATCGTGATTGCTCATGATAACGTTTCACCCCAGGATGGCGGAGATTGCCAGGGAGCACACGGTCATCCTAAACTAAACAAGGCTCGAGAACTTTACCAAGGAAGACGATTTGGGGGAATGGATCTTGGGAGATCACCAACAACAGTGTGTGGCACAGAACCATCTTTGGTGCTCACACGTGGGTTGCTGTTTGATGAATAGACCAAACTACAGAACTGTTTGAAATACTTCAAGTTTGCATCGCTTGCTGGTTAGAGATTTATAATTAGAGGCATTGTCTGCTCAGTTAAGGACGCCTTTCCTCTACAGTCAAGCTTCCACCGGCTTGCCTGTGTCCTTCCATTCCAGTGTTTTCCCTTTGACACATCCTTCGTTTTTACCTCTTATGTTCTATGTCAAGACATCCCATCTGATCATCCTCCAGCGGACACTCCCACCTCTTTGCTACCAGATGCCCTTTTTAGCAGCAAATATAGTGGGGTTTTTTTTCATTTATTCAGTTGATCTTAATTATTAGCCATAGAAAAGGATAATCCTAGCCTGCATTTACATACACCTATACATGTATATATGTAAAATATATATATTTATAAATAAATATATACGTTTATTATTTTACATATATATAAATGACAAGATAAAATGGATGAGACGTGTATATATATAAAATATATATTATATATTATACATATGGATGATATATCATATATATTATATTATATATTATAAATATATATTGAGACATGTATGTATATAAAAATAAGGGACATGTATATATATAAATATATATATTCTATATATTCTATATAATATATTCCATTCTATTCTAATATATTCTACATGTGTATATGGTATATATTTATAAATAAATATATACATTTATTATTTTACACACATACACACACACATGCACACACACACACATATATATATATATATATATGACAAGATAAAATGGATAAGAGACCCGAAGCTTCCTTTATTATTCAGACTTCGGAGAGATGTTGTAAATAAGAGAAAATCTGATGTCTTTTTATCCTCAAAAAGGAAACCAGACTGCAGACTTCTGAAGATGTGATAGGAGCACCAAACATGAAAACACGTTCTCACAAAAGGAAAGGAGGCCAATACCCCAGGGGTTAGAAGCCCCGGTCCACGACCGCTTTGGCAACCACGTGGCTGCATTTTGAAACCTCGTATTTAGGAGGGTTCCCTCAGCATTCCAGCTGCCCCAGGAGATGGCCTGAAAAGAAGTTGGCAAGAGATGGGGGTGGTCACTTTAGGCAGGGGGCCCCGTTATCATCCTCACAAATTTGATTCCTTAATTACTAAGGGATGAGGGTGGAAGAACTCGGGATGTCATGAGCATTTTCAAATAGGCTGTATTTTCACAAAGTGCCTGGGAGGAAACATGTGTTCTGGTGACACTCATTACGGCGAGAATGTTTCGTGCTTTCTGCATGTTTGTTTTTGCTTGTGTCAATTTATTTCTCAGAGGCAATCTTCTCTTTGATCATTTAATTCTGGTAATAAGGATCACAATTATCGTCAAAGAGACAGATTGTCCACCAGAAGCAAACACTCGGTTGACCAGATAGTATTGAAGGTGATCTACAGTAAGACTGACAATGATCCCATTTATGTTTGGGTTACCTGAAACTTCTTAGCATTTGTTTCTCTAATAGTCAGGTAGAGGTGCTATCAAGGCTGGTTAAATGTTCCAGCTCACTCCCAAGAAAAGGGCAGATCAGCTGAGATGACTAGAACATTGTGTAACAAGATGGAAATTCTCGTTTGGATCTGCATGTAAGTCAACTGATGTAAAAAGTTGCAAACAGCCCTGTAGCAATGATCGCCAGCATCTTGATCTCCAGATTCAGTCTTGTATTCTGTCCAGTCATCTCAGTGATGCTCATCGTCACATGCAGTGCATCAGACAGTAGGACCACTCTGCAGAATCCACCTTCCTGCTGGGGAAACAAGGAGTTAAAAATGCTAACACCTTCTCTCTGTACAAAAAGCTGTTTATGAAAACAAGTGAAGACCCTGGTTTGCACCTTGAGACCCTGGAAACATGAGAGTGGAGCTAGATTTGAAGGCTTGAAAACAGGGTAGGGAAGATAAAAATAATGAATGGCCAGTTAAGGTAGCCAAATGTGCATTATGGGGAAAGATGGGACATAAATTAGCCCTGAAATATTGGAGTGGATTTAGCAGAAAGAGAAAAGTGCAGTCTAGGTGAGGAGGATTACCAAAGGACAGAATCAGGACATGAGCAAAAGCCTTGAAAATGTAGGGTACAATGAGAAAGGGAGCTTTATAGAAGTAGAGATTTGTGCTTGCTTATAGCCAAGTGATCTCAGAAGTGCATCACAGTGTCCAGATTTTTATCAACTGAAATGATACTATATGTAAAAAAAGAAAAAAAGAAAGAAAAAAATTTTTTTCTTGAGGTTGTTAAAGATATTTGTGATTTGCTCAGTAAAATTACATACTTGTTTGTTTTTTCATTAGTGTGATGAGACGTTTGTATACTAATTTCAAGTTTACTGTGAAAAAACTAAACTCATTAAACTCTTTTACTTTATTATAACAACTTTGAAAATGGACACAGTGGAAAAGTAACAGTGACTTACCTTCCGCTGACATATAATACCATACCTTTCTATACCCTGTAGTTGGCAAACTACAGTCCATGGGCCACGTGTAGCCTGCTTCTTCTTTTTTTTTTTTTTTTTGTAAACAAAGTTTTATTAAGACAAAGCCACATCTATGAATGTATGTATTTTCCAAGGCTGATTTTGTATTATGACAGCAGAAATGAGGCAAGAATTGAGACAGAGCCTGTAGTCTACAAAGCCAAAAATTTTTACAGAAAAAAATTTCCCACCCTGTTGTAGATGTCAGCAAAGCCAGCACTATCAAGAAAGACAGTTGGGCAACGAATCACAGATTAACCAATTTTAAGAAAGACAAAATCAAGAAGGAACTGTTCTGTAGAGTGTGACCTCTCTTCCTCTTTTTTAAATCTTTTTTTTTTCTTTTTCAGAAGCCATTACTCTTTCTTAGCATCTCTCACTCCTAATAGAAAAAGAGCAAAATTAGCACAGGTAGAAAATAGATGACCATCCATACGATGACTCGCTCAAATAAGAAAATGTCTGGACACAATCTGAGTATGAAATGTCTTACACTGATAACATTTATCTTGCTAAACCATGCAGACTTGATTGCAAGTTTCTAGATCTAGTTACATTTCTATGAACTTTTACTTTAAATGTCTTCCATCATTTTGTTTCTCATGATGTCCGTCAACACACCTCAGCTAATAATTTTACGTTCCATACACAGGTTCTGTATCTTGAGGTGAGACAATCTCTCAACATGAGTTTCCAGCCAACTACTTCTCTGGCTCTCAGAAAAGTCATAAGCTCTCTAGGAGTTAAATGAATATGTAATCATATAATTAGGCTGTAGCTACTCCTGTTTCTCTGGTAATATTGTCCAGCTGGGCCACAGGACAAGGTCACTGAACAGCCTTAGACTAAAAATGGAAACGGGCTGATAGGAGAAGCGGACAAGTATGACTTGCCTCGGACTATTCTCTGTGGGATTAAGGCTTCTTGAGATCACGTCCTAAATTAGATTCCCCTGTAGTTGCACTCAGCCTTTTCCTAATGCTATTTTTCTTCCTCTTCCTCTCTTACTTTTAGGCAGAAGAGGAAACCACCCAGGTAATTTGATTTGAAAGATATACGAAAGCTGCCCAGCCCAGGGGAAGATGCATCTGGGTCTGGCCCAGAAACAAAAGCCCATTATTACTTTATTGCCTCTTAGCTCTCACTAAGGAGCCAGTGCAAAAGTGGGACTTAGAGACTTCAGTGACAGATGACCTGGTTTGGGTCACCCACTACCCACAATTTGCCCCCTAAATTACTTCTTTTTCCTGAGTTGTAGTTTTTCCACACATAAAACTGAAATATGTGTAATTATCTTGAAAAATCTGTTAAGGATCAAATTACATAATGTCTATGAATGGCTCATTATAAATTATGAAGTTATAATTAAGGCATTGTTTCTCTAACCATTCCATTTCAAATCCCAGCTGCCTCATGGAGGCAGGCATCATTCTCACTCTGGTGGTGAAATTTTATTAGATCATTTTCCTCTTGACAGTTAAGGGCAGGTAGTGAACAATGGTCCTGTAAAGGTGGGAAATGAGTAGAGGCAAAATTAGGGGAAGATTTGCATGTGAAGAAAAATACTGTAAACCATATCAGTAAACAGAGAACGCTGAAGCCATCAAGTCATCAGCGGCTGCCTCACCCCCCAGGGAAGACAAGCCCGCGGCCCGGCCTCTGCAGCCACTCACAGCGGTGCACCCTGAGGGGACTCAGAACAAGAAAGGACAGGACACTGGCCCTGGATAGCGAGGTGCTTGTCACAGGAATGAATTCAATGAGCCCAAATGTTTGCTTCCTCCCATACATAGAAAAGTGCTAAATTCTTTAATTCAAGATGCCTGGTTTTCTTTAGTTAACAAGACATCTTTTAATGTCCCAACTACCTGGTCTTTGTTGTAAAGCTCCTATATATCCTGGCTCCTCCACCACCTCTTGGGAGCAGCCCCCCAGAGCCATCTGAGAGGCTGTCATCCCGGACTCAAAGGGGTTTGAGCCCTCAAAGATGTCTGTCAAATAAAGCATAACTCTCAACTTTTAGGCTGTGCATTTATGTCAGTTGACACGCATATAGGAATATTTTTAAGTGATATCTATGTATTTTGAGATAAAGTATAAAGACAGAAATGGCTAACAGAAAGAGCACTGAGAGGTAGAAATGGTGAGTCCACAGCCACTATATGCAAACTCCATCTAGTGCAAAATATTGCCAAAGAGAAGTCCTGATTCTAATTACTGTTTTTTTGTTGTAGCCAAGCAAAGGAGATTGAATTGAATTTGTTGCCAGTTTTTCTTTGTTGTTTTTTTTTTACCAAGTGGAAGATTTCAGCTAAAAAGTTAATTTCTAAGGAATGAATGAGCCCCAGAAATGTAACGCTGCCCTTGCATAAATCAAAACAGAAAAAAAGAGTAGAAGGGCAGACTTGCCAAATGCTTATAAATCAAATGTGCCCCCCAAATAAACTGCATTCCTAATAAAGGCATGCAAATCATTCTGCGTGCGAATCACAGTAAGTGGGTGCCAATAAATTTCACCCTGACTGAAATGGCAAAATTTCGGAGGAATTAGTGGAAGGTGGGGATATTTAGAAAGCAGATGGAATACCGTTAATCATCTGTTCAAGTACAACTGGACCCTATAAATTATTTTAACGCATTTCCTGTCATTTCTGGCATTATCAGGGAATCATTCCAATACGAGGTCCATTTCCTAAGTTTAAATTAAATTTTACTTTACATGAATTCCCTCCATGGGAGAAAAGTTTCTACTCTGGAGGTTCTGGCTTGGGATGAAGTCAGTCATTCTGTAGGTGCCTATATGGAGAACTCCCTACCAGTGTTGTTTTTTTTTTTCTTTGACCTTATTGATTCTCAAGGGTACCATTCAAAGCATGGAAGGCATTCTATCCCTTCACACCTCCCTCATCATTTACTCTCTCTTCCCTCTTCAGCAATACATGCATTTATGATTTACCTGAGTAATTGTGTGGTGCAGCTCCGGGAAATGTTTAAGGATGCCTTAAAAGACAAAACTGCCATTTGGCTCGGCGTGTTTCCATTCACTTCAGTCTCGTTTCTGTTCCTGGTGCCTATCTAACTGGCTGTCGAGATCTTCATTCTTTCAAGATTCTAGGGAATAATAACACACGGCATTTGACGTGAAGAGCGGCAGGAGAGGGAGCCCTATTCCAAAAGGTTTTAATGGTGATTGATCTGTATTAGCTCTGAGTCACACTTGAGTTTGTCTTTTAAATCGGCTGCTCCTCGCTGGAGTGCATTTCTGGTATGTGAATAGTCACCTGAGGGAAAAGGTGGCTTTGCAACCATCTCTGGTCACCAGAGCCAGCCACTAAATACCACAGGTGAGTTTTAATGGCTCAGGCCCAGGCCGACTGCACTGCTTAACCTGCTATTAAAACTAAAGCTGGAAGAAGTGATTTGAAAAATAGAGAACTTTCATTGTCAAGTGGTTTTTAAAAGTTTGAGGCTTGTATACATACCGTCACCCCCTCCCCATAGGAATATGCAGTGCCCACCATAGCTCCGCAAAGGACAGTGGTGTCATAAATGCCTGCCTGTCTGCATTTTACATACCACCTAAACTGCCCAAAATATGCAACTCACTTTCTTCTTGCCAGGGAGACCATCTGAGATGGCTTTTAGTCCTGCAGTGGAAAGGTATCTGGGGATGATCAATGTGATTAGGCAGGCTTGATGGGGAACATCCTTTGTATCATCCACTAACCCCTGTATGGATCTTTACAAGCACATTGGATGCCTTACTGAGGTCTGTCCTCTCCAGTCCAGCCACTGAGACTAAGGGTTCCTGAACAAACTGATTTCAACACCTATGATCAAAGTCTGCCCTTTTCAGAGAGCACAAACATAGGGCAATAATGGCTCATCTAGTGCTCTGAAGTCATGCACACATATGCGGACACATGACGTTGGATCAGTCACATGTGCTTCATGCCTGCACTTCTACATCCAAGGGTGTGGAAGAGAGAAGAATCAACAGTGTCTGGGAAATCCTCTGGGCTCTGTCTGGGTCTGGAGGGATGGCTTTGGGTGGATCAAAGGGGAGAGCAAAATGCCTAGCCATAGGATGGGGCATTTGGCTCAAATGCCAAGGCAGGAAAATACATGGTGAAGGAGGAGGGTAAGTAACGAAATTGGCATCATGGGTTTGAAGAGACAGGAAGGAGTCTTATTATAGAAACTCAAAGGACCGCTCACTCCTAAGTGATGGGGACCAGTCATTTTGGATAGAGTAAGACTAAAGTACACTGCTTCTCAATTAGGTGTTAGTAGATGATGGACAAAGCTAGAAATTTGGTGAAATGAAAAAACAAAACTTCTACCTTGCTTAGACTTGAGTGCATATCTCCTGCAGCTAAGGACTTACTCTCCATGAGTCATAGCCACCCCCTCCTGCCCCTTATGTGACTTGAGACTTTCCCCCAGTCTTTCTGAAAAGTATAACCTTTTTTGCCTTTTTGTCCTAAACTAGGACTGTATCTGATCAGTTATCCAGGGCTTCCCTTAAGTTTCTCATTTATTCTTTATGTAAGGATTAATTAATCGATTGGCTATTTGACACCATGGAAATGAAATACTGGAGAGAAGTTTCCATGAGCAGGGGGTTCTGCGCAAACATCAAACATACCTAGAATGCAATGTAACAGTCCAGTACAAAACTAGTGTATGAATATTATATTCTGTAAGTCTTAGGAAATACGGGAATGGATGACTTGGAAAGCTATCGGTGGGTGGGGAGGATGGAAGGACCTCTGCTTTGCCTTTCTCGCGCTTCTGACCACCAGACGCATCTCTACCCAGGCTGACTAATCTCCTTTGTATTCGCACCTACCTATTTGCTCCAGTCCACCAGATTCATCTCCTCCTTGAAGGTTTCTCAGATCGCCCCATCTGAAGATTGTCTCTCTTCCCTAAACATTTCTAGAATTCTTTTACTTTTTGGCAAATCACGACATGCTTAGCGTCCTTCTGTCTCCCAAATTAAACTGCAAGCTGCTTGAGGGCCAAGAAAATGACTCACTCATTCTCTTCAGTCCCTGAAGCACTAAGGCACCGGGCAGAGAATTGTCACATGCAGGGCTGATAATTCAATTTGCTGATCTCTGAGCATGAAGGAGAATATAAACCTATTTTTTGACACAAAGGTCCGAAGCTCCTGTATTTAATCTATATCCTGGCTGATATAACTCTGTTCTTGTTGGCTGACCTTCTAGTCCTAGGAAAAGGTGTATATTTTCAGCTTGGGCAGCTCAGGTGGCCATGAGTGAAGGACTCGGACCATCAACCATGCATTGGGCAGAAACACTGAATCATTTCACCTAGAGCTGAGCGGGAGGTGTAGCTGAGAAGTCTGCAGGCCCAGGGGACAGCTAGTCATCCCTGACCCATCTCCTTGAAGAGACGAATGTTCTTCCAAAATCATTTAGAATTCTAAAGGATTGCAGTCTGTGTGTTTGTGTAGGAAACTCCAGCTTCTAGAAAGAAGGCACTTAAACAATATGACTTTGGTTTCTGCATTAAATCAACTCATATCAGCAAGTATTTACTGAGCATGTATTATGTATGGGGTGCTGTGTAGCACAGAGGAAATACTGATGCTCAGTCCTTTCTTGGAAACTACTTGGAAGGAGCTGAAATATATCATAATTAAAAGCGCACCTTAGTTAAGCTGTAGGACAATTTTATGAGACAGACGTTCTCATCATGGAATTTGGGAATGGAGAGAATAAGTGTTGCAGCATTTCTGATCCAATCACCCCTGATGCTTGTCAAAATGCAGATTTTTGAGCTACCCTTCACCTGTAGTGGATGGGATGTTTGGACCAGGAGCCCAGTTATCTGCTCTTTACACACATCAGAGTTTAAGAACCATCGTCCTATCAGCCAGAGTAGTGTTTCAGGAAAATGCCAACAAAGAGGTAGGAGGAATGATTCTGAAGGCAGAGTTCTGGCTCCTTCTGTGCCTTTTCCATTCTATTTCCTGGGCTACTGATCAATCACAAGCAAGAGCTGGTGGTAGACTGAGAGAATATTATCCAGGTAGTTTTTAGAATTTGATTTATATTAATTCCCCTCTAACATTAATTGCACCCCAGTCCATGGGAATGTGTTTTACCAGAGAGAATGCAGTTTTGTATGAAACATTTTAGGAGCAAGAGGCACAGTGATCTCATCTCTAAGCACAGCTGCTGTGATGTTAGAAAGAGGAAAATCAGGTACCCATGGGAACCGACCAGCACACCTTTGCCTGTGGTTTTCAAACTTCTGGCTTCATATTTCTAGACTGAGATGTGTGAAAAGATCACCTTCTGAAAACATAAAGAGTAACACACATGCATATACACAGGCATGCATACGCTCAAACACAGACACACATACGTGCACACAGCACCATCAGTGCCAACTCTTGGTGCCAAGTTAAGGAAACGGTTTCCGTAAGCACGTCACATGCCTGAGCAGACACCTGTGCACATGCTTGGGTTTCCTTTTAATGGTCACAAACTTTAGTCTCATTTCCTAGGTGAGTGAGATGCTAATCAAGCAGTTGAAGACAGAGAGCCTCGCGAAAATCATCAAATGTGAATTTGTCCAGGGGGACTCTCGACTTTGAGGAGGGAAGGAAGAAATTGTCACGTTGATTCCACTGGAGACAGCCTTGCTCTCACTAAGCGGCCCCTGGGGACTTTCTCCCTGATTTGTTCTTCGTCAGGTTGGCATCTCGGTGACAAGGCAATTGTAATTAGAATGAATAAACTGAGCGATGTGCCAGCTCTCTGCTTATAATTCAGGCTGTGACATTAAAGAAACATTGCAGTTTTATTCTTTTTTTTTTAAATTTTTTAAGGAGTTACAAACAGCTAGTAGGTTTTTGCCTACTGGGATGCCTTCCATAAAACGCAGAACTGCCTTGCTAAAGAAAGAAAATATGATATGCGTGTTGGACCCCAGATGGCTTTATCTTACCTTTTGGGATTTTAGACTATCTTTGGAAATTGTCTTATTTTTTCATGCTTGTTCTTGCAATGAACAGGCAATAAAGATTAGGGGTAAAGAGGAGACGTGAAAAAAGATTCCTACCATCCTATTGCCTCAAAGCTCATCGCTGCTGGGAAAGAGCTGAAGATAATTTGGGCTGCAGTAAAAAAAAAAAAAAGCAAAAAAAAAAACCCCAAAACTATAGCCACTTGAATTTAATAAGAGATATGTCAAGGTACTGGTAGGGGTTGGTGGTAGACCCTTTTTGATGTTTGACCTGAGCCTTGACTTAGCCTAGAAAAAATTATATGAATTCTCCCCCAAAATCTGACAGCACGTTTCGATGTCTCTTCTCTTTCTCATGAAGACTGGAGAATTACTTGGAAATCTGAAGGAATTCCAGAAGGTTATTTATCAATTAGAATCTTGGGGACACTTGCCATCTTAAAATTACAAAAGCCATTTAGCTGAAATGTTTAACTCCTTTGTTTTTACGTCTAATCCGGACTTTTCCTAGAGGCATTGGAGGATTTCTCATTCTTTATCTTCTATCACATTTGGAGATAAAATGTACTAGTTTGCCCTCTGCAGAAGAAGATCCCCATTTATACTGATTGGTTATGCTGTGCTCTTGTTCAGCTCTTCTGGTGCACGTGTTTGCTCTTCCTCCTCTCTTCTCTGCCCAATTTTAACCATCCTTAAAGAGCAACTCAGACCCCATCCATTCCCGCCTTACGCCTGTCTAGCGTTAACCCAAAGAAGAATCATCGATGAGGTGGTTGGAGGCATACGTCTAGAATTCAGGAGAAAAGGATGAGCTAGGAAAACAAGTTGTCAGCACGTGGGTGGTATTTGAAATGATGAGACTGGCTACGAGCACCACACTGAAATAGGCTCTTAATCACACCCCATCATACTGGTGATTTTATTTCTTATTGACATTCAGGGTTCTCAATCTTCTTAAATGCATCACCACTTTTGAAGGGCACACACTATCACATGATACACCAGTTGCTTGGTTTAAATGATGCCAGATAACTTGATGTTTTCGTGAATGGAGTCAATCAACATGATGAGTGAAGAAGCAGGCAGTTCTGACATGGACTTACGTGCTGTGGTGACCGCTTCCCTGTTGATGAGAGTGCTCTCCAGGCAACTTGCCGGCACCCAGCGTGGGCTGCTATCTGCAGACACCTTCAGTCACTCTGTTGAAACGTACCTTCCTGCTACAGCATATTATCTCAGTCAGGAACTCAATCATCTGTCATATAGACTCACAGTCATTTGCTTTCCAGGCTGTAATAACACAAGTTTCATTGATGAATTTTTTTTTCAGACAATTAAGTTTACTTCTTTATACAAAGCAAAAAATGTAATATTTATATGAAAATTTAGGAGGGAAGATTCTTTCAAAATAAGAATATGCCTTTCTAAATGGGCAACTGTGAGAATCGCTTCGTGCTTTCTGGCTGTCTCAGAGTCCTCTTCACAAACAGAAATCTTGGTTCTTGTTGGCCCAAGTCTGTATGCCTATCCCTCTGGTAATGGCCCTGTTTTCGGAATTCCATGACACTTTGATTTCATGTTAGTGGTTCTGCCACCTTCTTGTCTGTTATCACCAGTAACTCTTCACCATTATCAGCGTATCGTCTCTGCTTCTAATCTGCTACCTCATTTTAAACACAATTGTCCAAGCAAGGGCCTGAGAAGGCTGGGATGTCTTTTCCCTTCAGCAGAATTAAAAGCGTGGAAATTCTGTTCCTTGCTGCTAAGAACCTTTGCTTAAAAAAACTACCTCCTACAGATTTTTTCCTTTAGGGATGGCAATACAGAAGAGTTGAGTTTGTTGGAAATCACTGACTGGCACATGGGCCATTGATTTAACCAATACAAACACAAGCCTTCCTACTTTTCAAAGGACTTTTGTATGGGTTGTCATATCATATCTGAAACAACCCAGATGTGGAAAAAAAAATGCATCCTGAAAAAAAAGTTTCAATTCATACCAATATCCGTGAAGAAGTTCTTCTAAGTTTTCATATTTTCATGGAAAGAAAACATTCACTTTTGCATGAGATAGTTTCTCACATCGAAGAGGATCTTTGAGATAAAATTTCCCAATAATATTTTTCAAGTATTTCAGTGTTTATGTGGCACAGATCTATCTCCCTCATCCTGAACAGGGTTTCACCAAAATACAGGTCTCATTGCTCTATTAAATGGGATAATAATGCCTATAAAAACACGCTGCAGTGACTGAGAGCCCTCTGAACTCGCATTGTCCCAACCCTACCAGTTAGCTGTGTAACTCAGGGCACCTCATTTACTTCACTAACCCTCCATTTCCTTATCTCTCAGGAACAGTGATGATACAACCTCAGAGAGTTGAAATGAATGTTTCATGAAGCCCAGTAGAGTGGCACAGTATGAAGTATTTGCGTATCTTCATTTTATAATGAATTTAGATTCTAGATAAGGGACCTCCATCTGCTTCTTACTTTTCTTAGAAATGGGTGCTCTGCATGGGTTATTTCCTTTAATTCTTACACTCTGGAATAAATGCTAATATTCTCATTTTAAGGATGGTAGTTGAGGCTCAGACAAGGTACGTAACTTCTCCTAAAATGTACAGATCTTAAGTTGTAGAATTATAATTCAAAGTCAATGCTTTAGGAACCATTCAAGGCTGACTAGGGGCCACCTACCACCTCATAAAGAGTCTTTCATGCCGTGCTGCCCAGTGATCTTATTTTCAGGACTAGGGAGGGGAGAGATATGAAGAGATTGCTAAGACTATGGATAAGAGGGAGAGAAATTTACCCCTTCCCCTTTCTTGAAGAGACAGGCTTAAAAATGAGTTATATGGTTTTCAGATACCAGAAGAAAATATAGACTGATAGTCAGCCTTTGGCCAGAATAATGCATCTTATTTCTTCAACCATCAGACAAAAAGGTCGAACTGTCTGTTTTCGACACCAAGTGTGCCATCTCTTACCCACAACTAGATCCTTATCATCTAAAAGAATTAGAAAGAGCAGAGATATAGACAATTCTGTCAAGACAAACAGATTATTATGTAAAAAAAATGATAAAGATCAACTCAGTAATGAATATTTCCAATTGTGCTCATGTGCACCAAGTGTGACTCTGAACCCACCATGTCGCTCTCTTCATTGTGGTAACTGGGGAGATATGTCTGCCTGGATTCTGAGCCCCACTTTTATGCACTTCATGGAAATGCGTTAAGAGAGGGCAGAGGCGAAGCACGCAGCCGTGAAGTAGAAAGGAATCCAAACCTTATTTATAGAAAAATAAACATCATTTACAAATATGCTTTGCGTTTAACCGAGAAAATGGGAAGTGGAGAAGGCAACGTCAGACCACATTCTGAAAGACATGGGTGATGGAACATGGCAATGCGTTTCAACAGAGATTTTCAGAACTTTGGTTTTGAAAATTTCGCAGAGCAATGTGTGCAACCGACTTGGAAGGGCTTCATCTTTCCTGGTGTAATTTCATTGAACCCCAGTCACGCGCACCAGACTTCAATACTCTAGCCGTCGACTGCCGTCACGTCTTGGCGGGTGTAGTTGCCAACCCTGTTCGCAGACGAGGGGAGAGATGCTGACAAAACCCCTGGGCAGGTTTGTGTATCAGAAACTGCAGCATCAAGCCCTGGATCGCCTCCTCTTCCAGGATGATGCTAAATGGAAGATCACCAGAGACACCAGGAAGTAAGCAAAACAGGGAACAATACCTCCAACGATTTATATTCTATTTAAATCTTGCTTTGCTTAATGATGAACTTTCTCATCAGTATTTCTGAATAATTGCAATCGTTTGCCCCCTAAGCTATCAACATGTAAACTTACAGATGGCACGAACCTCTCCAGCGCCTTTTTCATTGCTCTGAACTTCTGGTGCCTCTGGAGGAGTCTGGCTTATGGCTGTGTTTTGCCACTAATGAGCCTCCTCTCCTTTCTTCTTCGCAGTTGAAGTTGTTTCTTCGCTCACCCCGTTATTCCCCCTCCATGCTCTGATGTGACCTGTAATGCGTGCCCCTCATCGTGGTTCGATCATCATTTGCTAAAGCCAGGTGATTCTCTGAGGTTTCAGGATCACCTAGGGAAAAATACCTCCACATTCAGCTGCATGTGCCCAGCACTGATATCGCATCACAGTCCCAATGCTGAAAAGTTGGAACATTTTTACTCAATTATATATTCAGTACTTAGTTCATCCCCTATATCACCGCCTGTTACTCTGCAGGATAAAAAGCTGTTTAAAAAAAATGGCCCCCATATTTAAGGAATTTATCTGTTGAGGAGATAAGACCACACATATGAAAGGCCAAATACACACTTACATGTGGGTTAAATTGCAATACCACAGTGTTACAAGCAGTCAAGCTAGTTTCTGGTTGCCAAATTAAAGTTAGCAGATTTTGAGCTGTGACTTCAGAGGAGGGAGGTTTCACGTGTAGCCGAGGTCCACAGGAGAAATGGAAAGATGAGTCAAATTGGAGGTTGATATTATGTTTCAAATCTCATCTGCAATTAATGCCTCTGAGGCTTCAATCAGTTGTGCTCAAATCACTTTTCATTCCTGTGTGACTTTTGATGCACTTACAGTAACTTTCATTGGTTCCCTCACTCTCATTTCCGTGAGTAGCCTTCATTTTCAACTGTATTTTTATAAAGCACATTTCCAACACACAGGATTCGTGAAATAAAGTGTTATGTCATTTTATAGATGCAGTGTTTCCAAAATAAGAAGTTACTATATTCTCTGCGATTTAGAATCCCACGACCTCTTACATCACATCTCAACTCTGCAAGGGAGGAGTGTAAAGCCATGGGCTGCGAGTGGAGGTCATCTATCTGTAGACGAAAAAGCAACATCAGGTGTGGGGAAGACATGGGGTGAAAAGAGCAGCATCTCAGTCCTCCATCGGGAAAATTACTTACAAGATCGTCATACACAACACAAGCTTAGCCCCCATTTTTCAATTCATTCAAAACAAGTCTTGTCCATGGACATCCTTCCCTAATTTCATAACAAAGGTGCAAAAAATTAAAGCAAACATTATACAGATTTTTTTTATAACAATCAACTTATCTGTGATGATGGATCCCAGGAAAGAAAGTAGGACCTGTTATCTTTCTTTTTTTTTTCTACACAGATCAGCTAGACCGACTTCACCTTAAATATCATCATCAGTCAGTCACACTTCAGTTTCATTTGGGAAATTCCAAATTCATAGGTTTGAAGGCTCTTGCACTTTCTTCATTCATGGAACAAATTACATTATCAAACTAGCCCCTTCTCGGTTCCTGCCAGGATGGGGGTGAGCAGGAACCAAAAAAAAGAAAATCAAGCCTGCATCCTCTGTCTGCACAGCAGGCCACGGGGGACTAAGGGCTCTTTAGTGACTCCATTGCTTCCATCCATCACTCTCCAAGCACCATGGCGTGCACACCCACCAAGAGAACTTTAAAATAAGAAATAAAATTCAATGAACTCACATTCAATTAAGATTAGTCATATTATTAATCTTTGCCGGTGCAGGGCTTATCAGGAGATAATTGACCTTGTCAGTGTTTCCAGGCTGCTGTATTGCTGCAGAAAATTTCACTCTTCTCCTGCTTAATTAGAATGCAATAAAACCAAGAAAGGGGTTTTCTCTTTCCTGCTTAACCAGTGTCCACTTTTCTCCTCCACTCCCCTATCTAAGAAGGGGGATGAGAAAACGTGGGTATCACAGAGTATAATCTTCTCAATTAATAGAGGGAAAGTCCCGTCATTGCTCCCCAGGCCATGACAAATGCACCTGTCGGCAGAGCCAGACGACTGAGGTCCCTTACATGCCCAGACGCTCCCTTCTTTTTCCTGTGTGTTCAAAGGAAACGTGATTTTAATTGGACTGTGAAAGAGACACAGGTGGCGAGAAGGCGGTTTTGTCGATTTACTTTCATGTAAAAGGTGATGTTCCCTGACGCGGATCAACTTGGTATCAGACTTTCTATCATTTCTCTTTTTCCGATTTTCAAGTCAATTGTCCTTTCCTGGGTTCTCGGTGTCTTTCTGCTTTTGCTGCTCCTTCACATTTAAAAGGCAGGCCTTGAATTTCTATTTCTTGAAAATATTCTCATCCCAGGATTTGTTGGATGGCCAGCACCTCTTCAGCGTTGAGGTAAATGAATTTCATGTTTCAGGAACAGGGATTGGCAAAATGATCCCTAAGGACATTTGCAGATGAGAACTCCTTAATTTTGAGGATGACAAAGGTAAATCTTATGTAGTAGACCAACATTAACTGTCTTGTTCAAAATAGGGGTCACGAATACAGTGAGTCTTCAAACAGTAGCCCAGCATCTGAAGATGCTTTCTGTGTCTGGTCCGATTCACAGTTCTGGGTGATGCTTTGAGGCATTTCAACCCCAACAGCTTGCATTCTGAGAGATGTGACATCCTTAGCGAAAAAGCATACACACACACGTGCGCGCACACACACACACACACACACACACATGCACAGGGCATTAGAATATACGAGCAAAGTTTTATCTCAGAGTGTGTGCGCGTGCTTTCTGTGGAGTATAATTTCAACAACAGAAAACAACCTCCTTTCATTTTGTTTGATCAAGTATTTTATGATTCAGTTCCCTGGTCACACAGAGACTTTCAGCAGAACCTAAAAATTGGTGTCAGGGGAAGTTGGAACACTCTTTAATTCTTCCACATATGCGTATCTCATATTTACTATCTACAGCTGTATAATTGAAAGCTCGCCGAAAATGCATAATCTGCTTCCTCTGTGTATTAACTGAAAACAAAGACAGATTATTGAATAATAACAATTATCATTACTGTAAGTATTTTATTTTGTGTCTTATACACATAGGGACTTCTTTGCCATTATGGCGGGTGTCCAAGTAGAGTACGCCATTTAACACCATAGGTATTTAGTGAATATCCCCTTCGTGGCCCATCTCATGACTTTTTTTTTTTTTTTTGGTCTGGTCAATTGTGATTGTTTCGGATTAAAGAAGCTTAAAGTTGATGTCTTGGATCACAAAGCATGATGAGAAACGGACTAGGAGAAATCCTTGATCTGTCACAATTGTGTGTCAGGAAGTAATCAGGTCAATATCAGAGGCTTGGGAAGATGCATGAATTTAGCACAGTTCTCTGATAAAAACCAGGGGTGTTGTGTCACTTTTTGGTTGAATACTCTCAGATCAACCTACTCCACCCCAACCAGCCTGGACACACCCCTTTTTTTGGAGAATTGGTGAGGTAGATTCTCACAGTGATGTGTGTTCTCTGGGAGGGCAACTTTTTCTAAATCTTCTTTTGTTCACTTAAAAACATTTATTAGATGCTCCCCTTGTTCCAGATCCTTTTCCGGTTGTATGGTTACATTATGAATACAACAAAAGTGTGCCCTCCTACAACTTCAGTGGTAGTGAAGAGAGAAGAAAAATAACAGAGGAGGTAAATAATTACATATCACGTCCTCACGCCCCTCCTTCTACCCAGGGTTACTTCCGAGGAGTAGACCAGGGCCTTGCTCATAAAAGCCCTGCCTTTCTAACATCACTTCTTAGTTAGATTTGAAAAAATCAAGCAAATGATCCTGTAATTTAGAAAATTCACAGAGAGGATACAGAGGGGGAAATGCAGAAGCACATCTAAATTATGAAATAAAATATCCAAACATCTGAATGCACCCATAGGTGATAAGTGCTAACAACAGTAAGAAAGGGGAAAGAAAAGTAAGACTGAGTGATCAGGACAGATTCCTTGGGAAAGATATAAATTGCAATGGAACAGAGTCCCACTAATTTGCCAATATAACATCACCAAGTCCATGACATTTTCAGATGTTTTTCAAACCATATTACCCTAACAGCATAGATACAATTCAGAGAAAACTGGGAATTTAGCAAATTTTTCCAGTTCTCTTTATGCAACTTCATCAGCCCCGATTCCTAGAACGGAAAACTGACACCACTGCAGGCCCATATGCTTGCACACTTGAAATTGGTTCTGCTTCACAGGTTGTTCTAGAAGGTCTACCATGCTGAACACTATGCCCTTCCTGGTCTTGCTCACAATGTGCTTTCCCTGCCAGGAACTCGTAAAGAGCTACGATATCAGTGCTACTGAGCTCAGGTATTTTTATTGCTTCATTACTATTATTATTGAAGATTATAACTTGAAATTTATTGAGTGTAAACAATGTGTTACATACTATTAGAGGCAGCCTCTGATGACCATGGATTTAGCAGCACAGCACAGGTTTCCATGAATAGGGTCTCCAGCCATGGATAACTTGGTGCCATCAGCATAGTCCACAGGAAGGAAATCTGTATGATCGTTCCAAAGGGATATGTTCATTCCAAAGATTAATCCAAGTGATTGCAGCAAGAATGTCACAGATTCCTAGGGGATCCAAGGAAAGTCAGTCTTAAGTCCTCACTGATTCTCTAAAATGATCAGAAGTGGAAAAGAGAGAGGAGGAAAATTGTTCATAGAACTTGATACATGTTGTCAAATATATTTTGTTTCAAAAGATTTTGTTTTTCTGATCATAAAATTAGTGCTTGTGGGAAAAATTTGGAACTAGAAATCAAGTTGTAACTATGTTGCCAAAAAAAAAGCTAAGTTGATATTTGTATATATTTTTACCTTTAAAGAATATAAACATATATACACATGACTACATAAACATAAATCAAGACCAGATAGTCTTATATTTATAATTTTATCTCTTATTTTCCCACTATTGTGTTGTAAGTTTTTTCAATACCATTAATTATTCTTTGAAAACATGATATTAGTAAGAGCATGATCATGTCTGAAAATGTGAATAATCTATCCCTTTCTATAGATACTGAAGTTGTTCCTAAATTGCATGCTAGTATATATAAATCTCAGATAAGCATTCTCACCTTCCATGGCTTGGCTTTATATCTCGCACATCTTGGGTTGAATCCTTAAAAGTGAAACAACACAATGGCATGTTTCTGCTAGGAGGCAATGTATGTTTTGATCCTCCAGTGAGATATGAGAGTGCCTATTTCCCCATAGACTCACTAGGACTGAGTCACAGAATTTAGAAGCTAGAAAGGACTTTAGAATTCCAATGCCCCCTTTTTTTTAATTTTATTTTATTGAGTCATAGTCACTTTACAATGTTGTGTCAATTTCCAGCATAGAGCACAATTTTTTAGTTATACATGAACATACATATATTCATTGTCACATACTTTTTTCACCGTGAGCTACCACAAGATCTTGTATATATTTCCCTGTGCTATACAGTATAATCTTGTTTATCTATTCTGCATATTCCTGTCAGTATCTATGAATTTCAACTCCCAGTCTGTCCCTTTCCACCTCACTCCCCACTGGCAACCACAAGTTTGTATTCTTTGTCTATGATTCTGTTTTTGTTTTGTATTTATGTTCATTTGGCTTTCTCTTTTCTTTCTTTCTTTTTTTTTAGATTCCACATATGAGTTATCTCATGTGGTATTTTTCTTTCTCCTTCTGGCTTACTTCACTTAGAATGACATTCTCCAGGGATATTCATGTTGCTGCAAATGGCGTTATGTTGTCAGTTTTATGGCTGAGTAGTATTCCATTGTAGAAACATACCACATCTTCTTTATCCAGTCATCCATTGATGGACATTTAGTCTGTGTCCATGTCTTGGCTATTGTAAATAGTGCTGCTATGAACATTGGGGTGCAGGTGTCTTTTTGAAGAAGGGTTCTTTATGGATTTATGCCCAGGAGCAGGATTCCTGGGTCATATGGTAAGTCTAGTCCTAGTCTTTTGAGAAATCTCCACACTGTTTTCCACAGTGGCTGCAAGAATTCCAATGCCCTTTTACGTTACACACTTGGCCAATGAGAGATAAGAGACTTACTGAGGTCACATCAAACAAAGGGCCATAAAGTCACTCACTATGTCTTATAATTCAGCTTTCCCTCTTGCCAGGGTTTAAACGTATCTCCAATAATTATTCTGTGTGACTTGGGCAAATTACTTCACTCATTTATGTTTCAGCTTTCTTATCATTAATTCCAAAGTTGTTTTGAGAGCTTATAAGAAATTAAAAGTTTTAGGCATGTACATGTTCTAGGAATCAGCTTTGATAGTGAGTGAATAATGGGTAATGCGACATGACGTTAAGGTATCAGTTACTATTATCCTGAATGTGAGGCAGAAAGAGTGTCTTTCCATCATGGTGTTTGGAAAGTTAGGTTGAAGCACTGGACTCTCTACATTTAAATATCCTTCCACTTTTGGAGGTGGTCTCTCTGGATGTCTTTGAGATTTATTCTCTGTCCGGGCTGACAGAGACCCTTAACCAAAAGGGTCAGTCTCTGGTTCTCTATTTACATATAAAATATTTTGTTGTTATTAATATTGACCATGCCTTCTGACATACCAGCTAAAGTTTTACTTGTCAGGACCACAGGAACTGGGATTTACTGCCTGGAGAGGACTGTTCTTTGAGGACGTATGTGGGAAGGACAAGAGTGACATGTCCAGGGACACCTTTCATGGCCAGCAGGTGCCTGTTCTTTATTCTTTTTCCCATTTCACTGTCAATGGTCTTTACAAGGTCTCATTCTGTACACTGGTGGCTGCGTAAACATTACCATTAGTTTGTTTATCATTATTTCATTATTCTATTTTGTTTTATTTTATTGTCTTGTCTCAGTATCTCTCAAAAACACATTTCCCCCACTGTGGCCATGTTGTTTGCTGAAACATAGGCATTTTATAGGCCCAGAAAAAGCCATGAAGTCTGTCCCACATCTTTCCCCCAAAGTAAATCTAAATCATCAGAATGCAGATCCATATGAGCCATGTAGATATGACTCTGCCCTACTCCCTGGTACACACACACACATTTCATCTCAGGTCCCCAGCTCATGTAGCATATATGATTATCCAGGTATTAAAATTTGAGACAGATCTGAAAGTCTCAGTGCTCCCAGAGTATCATCTGCCTTCCTAAATCCCTCCTCTGCACTGTCTTATCTGAGCTCTCCTCCCAGCAGCACCCTCTGGTTCTTGCCTTTACTGATCTCTCACCTCATAAATATTCTTGCCCTGGTCCTATCTCCCATTGTCTTATGGTCCTTCTTTTTTGTCGGGATAAAATTGATTAACTAATTAGTAATAAGATATTAATGTCTAATAATATATTTGTATTTTAATAAGAAACATTATTGTCTTAACAAAAGGAGATGTCTAATGATAGACATTTTATAATTTTGGCATACTGGTAGGAGAGAGATGTTTAAATAGGGAATCAACTGATTGCTCTCAGATTATGAGCCTACCTGATTAAGCATGTGCTGCAAAGTCATAAGAAAAAAAAAGTGTCAGGATCTCTTAGAGACTCCTGACTTTATGCAATACATGCTTAATAAGGGAGAGCTTTTTATTCAACCCTCTCTGGCCACGTGGGCATCAAGTTGAGATTCCAGCTGCTAGCGTTCCTCATTACTCATGGTAAAAAAAAGGGTGGCCTGCCCACCATCTCACATAAAAGATTTTGATATCTGGAAATCAAGTTTGAAAAAAACTACCAGCCTATGATTCATATTACTGCAACCCTGTTGTGAACAGTTTGAGTTCTTAGAGCATTTTTTAGTATAAAAATTCCCAAGGACTTTAAGAATACTTGGAGAAAAATTTAGGGGGAAAATATGAACCAATTTTTTTTTGAGTACAGTAAAATAATACTTTTCCTACTCTTCCACTTGCCTTCTACCAGCACTGAGATCCAAGTGTTTTTGAACACACACAATGGTTCACAATTTTGAAAAATATGAATTATGTTTCACCGTGGTGCAATGAAATGGAATTGTCTGGGTTCTCTTCATAATTCCCTTGGCTTTATTGAGCTTGCTCCATCTTAAGATAGAAATATAATAAGATGGTAATTATCTGCTGAATGGTGAAGGATAGACAAACACATAGGGGAAAATGAGAGATGTGTAGAGCAGTGTGCAGTCTCACACCGAACACGGGAATTGTGTTGTTGGGCTGTCAAAATGCATTCAGCTCAAACACTATCCTTAGGAACTATACAACTGTAAACAAAAGCAAATTGGAGTGATTTAATCATTTAAGCTTATTTTCACAGAATTCATCCCTTTATGGCCTATAGACAGATAAAGGATATATCAAAGCACACCGTGGAGTCGTCTCGGAGCGTGGCAACCCATGCGGGCCTCCATCCACTTGGACACTCCAGACTATTTCAAGTTGGCATCACTTAACTGTCCCACTGAGAAATGAGTTATAACAGAGTTTCTGTACTCCTGCAAGGCCTAGACGGCCTCTGGAAAGAGAGTCACTCTTCAGTATTTCCTCACTTATATTTCAGTCCCGTGATATTTTTAACTGCAAAGAATTCTTTCTTGGGGTCATGAAGAACTCGATGAGATTGGGCCACTGGGAAGTCCGTGTTTTGACCTATAATAAATAGAGTGTACATCAGAGAGAGAGCTGATTAACCAGTTCCTTTCGCTGTTTTCTCTTTGTTTTTTGTTTGTTTGTTTTCCCATCACTTGTTAATTCCTTTTGGCTAAATACTCCAATACCCTTCCTCTCAAAAGACAAGAGAAGTAGGTTATGGGCTTCTAAGCAGAGTGGGTTGGAGAAGCATGTATTCCAGGTAGTCAGAAATAACAGGCTCCCTAGAACATGTGGGTGGAGAGATGCGACAATAAGCCTCACTCCCAAGTGATGCTGGCCCTACTCAAGTCATGATGCTAAAAAACTCCTACTTTCTATTATTCACAATTATAAAATAAAATGTGATTGTGATATTCGTTATCAGAGAAGGGTCACATATCACTAAGAAATATACTAGTAGTAATTCATTCATCATATCATCTTTAAAATAGAATAAAATTCTGTGGGAAAAAGAAAAAATAGGTTTTGGAAGAAATCAAATTGGACAAGAAAACCTTAATGAAAGAATTAAAGAGAAAAACGAGACCAGGGAAGAAAGGGGATCTGTAGCTTATTCATCTTGATAATGTCCACTGTTGAATACTGTGTCTGGTGCAACATAAGTATCAAGTATTTGTCGAGTAAGTGAATACACAAATCACCCACATAAAAGCATCCAAGTATTAGATGCCTGGGGACCGGTGCATTAAACAAGGAAAAGAAGATATTTTGGGAGTCCATACTCCCCAAATTTAGCAACTTTATAATTTTACCTGGAGTTAAAACTTATTTCAAATAATGCTTAAAACCCAGGGATTTTTGTGTACCTGTGAACTTCATTTGTCTGGGTTCACATTTGTTCTATTACCATGAGTTAATAAAAAATAACTCTACCTGCAGTTGCTAATATCAAATTTTATAGTATGAAGTGTTTCCAAATGCATTTCTTTTCATTGTTATGCTAAACAGGCAATTGCATATTTTGTTTTCCTATAGCCATGGCCAGTTTCATTGTATTCCAGAAAATGCATCCCACAAAAAAGGAAACCATTTGGCTATGAGAGTGTAAAAAAAAAAATAATAATATAACCAAATTTGCTAGAGAATGTGGAATTCTTTTTTAATAATGGAATTTTAAGTATATAACTCAAATTGAAACATTTCTGTGTTCTTTTCCTTTGATGTGCAAATGGATTTAATGCAGCAGAAATCAATATGTGTGTTTTCTTTGTTCCCTTTAAATCAAGTCCTGTTCTGATTATAGGATGTGTGTCGGCACGTCGGGGTATACATGGGTCCTGTGTCCTCTGCAGAGCAAACATGAGCTGAAGAATCTCAGAACACAGCCCTCTGAGCACCCTGGTTGACTGGTGACTTCATTTTTGTGGAGATCCTTCCCTCCAAATATATTAGCTGTGACAATACCTGAAGAAACCATTCAGTCTGTGGTGGTTGGATTTTTTTATATTATTTGGAATTTTATAAAATTATAGTATTATTATATTACCAAGGGCATTGAGTTCTAGATTTCACTAGGTAAAGTCAATAGAATGCACGTCTTCTGAAATTAGTCTATTTGGTTAATTTTATTCCAACTTCTCTTCTCTGAAACTCTTCTCAACTTAATCCCATAATGCTTCTTTTGGTTGAATCCAATAGTTTTCAACCCGGGGTGATTTTGCCCTCATCTGCTTAAAGGGCATTTGGTGATGTCTAGGGACATTTTTGGTTGTCACCAGTTGAGGAAGTGTGAAACTGGCATTTAGTGGGGAGCCGCCAAGCACGGTTAAAATCCAACATTGCACAATGTACAGGACAGCATCCCCCTCACCCCAACAAAGACCTGTCCCATCCCAAATTCCAGCAGTGCCCCAGTTTAGAAAACCTGGTTTAACCTACTTGTCCAGGTAATTGCAGCTTCATGAAGACATTTATTTTATCTCTGTTCTACTCTTTACTCATCTTCTCATTCAAGAATGAAGCAAACATGGTTTGAATAACTCTTAGGTCAGACACTAAGCCAGGTGCATATGTGTGTATGTGACAGAGACAGAGAAGGAGAGGTGGGGTGGAACGGCCACTGACTTCGTGGAACTTCTAGGTTCGTGTGCTGAGCACTGTGTATGTCTTCAGTCTACAGTTCTAGGACCTTGCTCCCCCCTTTCATGCATGCACTGTGCTCTAGTCTATCTGTTGCCTCCTAACCTTCCCTGTCCCTCCTTCCCTACCACCACACAAGCCCTATTCTCATGGGTCTTTGCATCTCCAACCTGTCTGCCCCACCAACCCAAACTTTCTATATAAAAACCTGCCACGCCCTTATTGTTGCTTATTTTGAACAAGTCCAGCATCACTGTTTTCCAGCATGAACTTCTTAACTTTTCTTGTACTATTTTATGCCTGGAAATTTTATCTCACCAATTAGATTGTAAGATTTTGAAAACAGCCGCCAAGTTGAATGACATTTTTGTAAGCCTTCACTGACATTTTGTTTTGAATAAATCAGAGTGTTTATTAACTTTATAAAAATAATTATTGTGATAGTTAATTGAGAATTTACTAAGTCCAAACTATGCTGAAGTTTTATATACACTGTTCCATTTAATCATTATGATAATATTGTGAGACACACATATCCCATTTAACAGATGGGGAAATTGAAACATGAAGGCACATGATTTCTTTAATATGACTTTGATTGTACAGAGATGTGAACTTAGCTCTGTCTAATCACAAAGCCAAAGTTATAAATATGATGCTACATTTAATAACAGCAGTGCAAAGATAGCTGTTACAGTAGCTAATAATTACTTCCCAAAATGTCAGGACCTAATCCTGCAACCAGTAAATATTACCTTTTTTGGAAAAAAAAAGGGATCTTTGCATATGTGATTAAGTGAAAGATCTTGAGATCAAGAGATTATATTGGTTTACCTGGGTGCACCCTAAATTCAGGCACAAGTGTCCTCATAAGAGAGAGGCACAGAGAGATCTGACTTACTGACAGAGAGAAGACAGTGGGACCACAGAGAAAGAGCTTGGAGGCGTCAGGCACAAGCATGGAATGCCAGCCGCCACCAAAAGCTGGAAGAGGCAATGAAAACTTCTTTCTTGGAAACTCCAGAGGAAATGTGGTCCTGCTGACACCTTGATTTTGTACCAATCGCACTGATTTCCAGCTTCTGGCCTCTAGCACAATAAGAGGATAAAAACATTCTGTTGTTCTAAGCCACCACCATTTGGTTATTGGTTCCAGAGCCGCAGGAAACAAACATATCTGTCATCTGCAACGTGCCTGCTTTTTGTGGGTCCAACAAGATCGTAATAATACGCTAGTCAAAAGCCGAAGATGCAATTTCTTGTGCGGTCTAGGGAAGTTAGTAAAACCCATGGATTTTCTTTGTTGTATTTATTGTGACATTCTTTTACCTTCAAAAGTCAGAAAAGCCTCCTGAATACATAGATCTTCCTTTCCATCTATTAATATTTATTTTCCCCACCTTTTGAATTAATTCAGTGTCTACAGAGTAGTAGGTTTTATGCCTCTTCTACACTTGACCTTGAAGCAGGACTTCTTCTTAATGAGCTGTACATTTTTCAAGATCTTATAACACCCCCTTTAATTCCATTAGACTCATTGGCCATATAGGCGCTATTCATTCTAAATTTCAGTAAAATATACAAAATTATGTATTTATTGAATGCCGACCATAAGCAGGGAACTGTTTCACCTCCCCTTGTAAGCCAAGCACCTATGGGCTTTGCCCCTGAGAATCTTATAATTTGTCTGGGGAAATACAGGATAAACATACAGCAAGAATTATTTTAGTTACAGTTTAAGACTATTATAGAACACACTGTGTGATTAATTTGGCAAATGGTTGATACAGGTCAAAAACTGGAGTAACTTTCACTAGAAGATCACTGATGCACACTGCGTCTCTTCTGACACTTTCTTCAACTGGAATTCCAAATAATCTGTTCTCAAACAGCAACATCCTTAAATGTTGGGTAATTACGGTCCTATGACCGCTTCAATGAATGTTTATGTCCACCAATTCCGAGAAGCACTTGGTTTCTATAAAATGCTTTCACTCTGCAATCCCATTCTCAGTCAGAGCTCAGCTTTTCTTTGAATAATTACCTCTCCACATCCAATTCAGGACCCTGGACCCAATTGTTTTTTTTTTTTTTCCATCTCCCTTATACCCAATATGTATAGTCACATACCTTAAAGAAGACTCTCAAACACTGAAAATTTAATGTAATTAAGTGATGGCAACATAGCTGGTCAGTAATAGCACAGAACAATTTGATGACCCCTTTGTGTTCCATGTAGGATTAAAAGTAGCAGCAAATTCACCTCGCGAGAGCTGAGTCTTAGTGATAAAGAAGGATTCATTAAGAACTATTTGACCATGCTCACAATGGAAGCCACGCAGTGGTACAGCTTTAAGAAAAAGGTTTTAGCAAACCAGCTAGCTTATTAAGAAAAAAAAGAGTCTTCTTTGGAGGAAAAAGGATGAAGACGTAGCTACACTTCAGTGAGAACTTCAGGAAACCAGCTAGAATTTCAATAGCATTTTTCTGAATAGAAATCGGTGGTCTCTCGCACTGGTGTTTACCCCATCGTTTAGGCATGAAAGCCACATTTTCGAGGTAGCCATGTGAAGGAGAAAGAGAGAGGGAGAAGCCTGGCAGAGCACAAAGGATCAACAGGGAACCCTTTAACTAGAGAATAAAAACACTCAATTGGCTAAAAAAGGGGGGAGTGTCAGGCAAGCAGAAAGGGCAGGGGACACATGGCTCTGTGAAACAGTCAAGTGATTTCCATCCACCTCAGCTATGCCTTGTGCCTGCCTCTCTTGGGGACTTTGTCTTCGCCCTCATTGTAACTATGATGTTTGCACCCTTCCTGCCCCAGTCTGTAGACTTAGGCAGTTCCTTGCCTATTTGGTCCCATGTGATGTGATATGAGGTTTTTCTAGC
This sequence comes from Vicugna pacos, assembly GCF_048564905.1. Lineage (NCBI taxonomy): Eukaryota > Metazoa > Chordata > Mammalia > Artiodactyla > Camelidae > Vicugna > Vicugna pacos. The sequence goes on along the minus strand of NC_133010.1, from coordinate 4,180,520 downwards.
TCTTTCATAACTTTAGACAAATGTATGCATTGCCTCCAATAATAAACTGCTATATCCGTAACATTAGACATCATTCATTCACCCGTCTGCTCATTCATTCATTTAAAATCACATATTGAGAAACGACCTTGTCAGAATCGTGCTAAAAAGCGTAGTGAGATGCTCAGAGCTCACACAGTCTACGGGAGGAGAGGGAAGCAGAGACTGGTGAGTTTAATGCTGCCGTCAGGTACAGCTGAGAGGTTTTGCTTGTTGTTTAATTGTACCCGGCTTTATGTATTAGGACTGAATTAAAATGTCTCACTTCATGGCTTGCTTATTTTCTGAGATGCAAATCTTTTTATATCAAGAGAAGGGCTGAAAACTTGAAATACAAAATAGAGTGGATTTTGTGGTGAAATGAAAAAGAGCAAAAGAAGTTAGAGACTGGAATATGACATATTTATTGGTGTACAAGTGAGGTATAATTGACACACCGTAAGGGGTACATATTTAAAGAGCACAATTTGTTTAGTTTTGACCAGTGAAGGCACCATGATCACAATTGTGAACATATCCATCCTCCCCCAAAGATTCATTTTCCCCCTTTTATAACGCCTCCCTCCCAATTATCTCTAGGCAACTACTACTCCACTCTCTGTCACTACAGATTAGTTTGCACTTACTAGATCTTGATCTTTCTAAGTGGAAATATGCAGTATATATTCCATATAGCGTATCTAGTTTTATATTTATACCCATATTGTATGGATCAAGAGTACCTCTTATTTTATTACTGAATAATGTTGCATTATATCTATATAATACAATTTGTTTATCCATTTACTTATTCAAACTGCTTCCAAATTTGTCTATTAAAAACAAAATTGCTATAAACATCCCTATCCAAGTCTTAGTATGAACACATTTTTTTTCCCCTGAGTGGAGGTATAAATATTTGGGAATAAGTAGAATGTTTGGATATTATAATAGTTGTGTGTTTAGATTTAAAAAAAAAAATGCCTGTTTTCCAAAGCAATTGTTCTGTGTCTTGGCATTGTTGGTCTTTTTAAACTTTAGACATTTTAATAAGTGTGCAGTGGTATCTGATATAATTTTAATTTAGATTTCCCTAATGGCTAATGATATTTAGCATATTTTCACATACTTATTTGCCATTTATATAATATATATATTCAAATATTTTGCACATTAGAAAAAAATTTTTCTTCCTTATAAGCTTTAAGAATTTTTTTTTGTTTATTTAGATCACAAATTCGCTATTAGATATGTGTTTCACAAATTTAGTTTTCCCTAGTGGTGACCTGTCCTTTCATTCTCTTAATGGTATCTTTTGATGAAAAGAAGGTTTTAATGTTGATGAAGTGTATTTTTTTCATATTTCATGAATCATATTTTTGACTAAGAACTTTTTGTCCAACTCAGGGTTACCAGGTTTTTCTCCTATTTTCTTCATCAAGTTTCTTGATGATAAGTCTATGATCCATTTTGCATTAATTTTAATATATGGATCAAAAGTTTTGTTTTGTTTCTTTGCTTTCTTTGTGTGTCTCTCTGTGTGTGTATGTATCAATATGAAATTATTCCACTCTCCTTTGCTGAAAACCTATCCTTTCTCCACTGAATTAGCTTAGCATCTTTCGCAAAAATCAATTTAGTGTCAAGGGGAAAAACTTCAACTTCAGAAGAAAGAACTAGGCTAATTTTTTTTTCTTTTAATGAATTCTTTGTGTTCCTGAAGATGACAGGATCCAAAATGAGCCAGTTCTGATGACATTATCCTTATTTATGTCTTGACCTGCTGCTTACCATCTGAGCCCTAAACTTCTTTATTTCATATGGATTCCATTTTATACCCTGATGTTCCATTGAAGAGTTAGCACATGGGCAGTAGGACTGCACTGATGCAGTAAATTAACAGTACACCTCCTTTCTCAAGTTGGCCACCAAATGAGTGGCAGGATCGGTAATGAATAAATATTTTATAAAGTCCTTGTGAGTCTTTACGCATTTGAAGTAATTTGCTTAGTTCCTCTAATTTCCCCTCTGCTCATGGAACTCTGCTCTGGGAGGTTAAACTCTACTGCATGGATCATCTGCTCTCTCTTACCTTCTAGCCTCTGGTTGGTTTTGCATAGTGGGAGGAACCAGCAGAAGACCAGGATGAGGAAGGAGAGATGAGTGAGGGTATGAATTTCGCAGGGTGCAAGGGTGTAGCTCAAGTGGTAGAGCACGCAAGACGTCCTGGGTTCAATCCCCGGTACCTTCTCCAAGCGGAAACCTAATTACCTCCCTGTCAGAATACAAACGGTACAAGCAAAACGTGTGTTTTCACTTAAAAAAATAATGCAGGGCCACAGGCATACAGTAGCTGCATTTCTTTTCCACAAGTTCCCAGCTTCTGTCTGAGGTCCCACTACTGTTAAAGATGTCGCTGGTCTCTCTTGTTTCCCATGGTTGCTTCCTCCACTGGCCCCTTAAGCTTAGGGCTCCTAATGGCCACTGTTGCTGCCTGCAGGCAGCCTCCCTATCTCGTTTTTCTCCTAATCCTGCTCACACCTTCAAACATTGTCTTTAAACATCTTTTTAATTACCAATCTGTGTGTGCCATCTGTTCTTTGAAGGGACCCTAACTCAAACAGCTCTTAGATAACTTTCTCGTTTTGATCCCTTTCTGTTTGCCAGGTCTTGGGTCAATCAGTAAGACATATTTCAGGATGGATAACTAAAATGATGGAATTTTAAAAATAAATAGTATTGTACTAATGTGAAACTCCTAGCTGTAGCACTATACTTACATAAGGTGCCATCATTGGGGACAGTGGGGAGAAGGTACTTAGGAACTCTGTGTGATTTGTGAAATGTCTTGTGAGTACTAAATACTTCAAAACAGAAAATACTAACATAAAAACTAAAAAAAAAAAAAGGTAATATATATCATTTTCTCACATATAATTACATTAAATTCACATATTTAAATACAAGATAACCAGTAAATCTCTAGCTACCATTTGATACTTTGAGATACATTTTAACCTTTACTGCAGGCTGGTTCGATATGCCGAGAAGATATTAAAAGTAAATTAAAATATTTTTCTCACAACTAAAATATTTGAGTCCAATTAATTTAAAAATATGACTATATGTATTATTCCTGTCTTTATTACATTCATACATGATCTGCAGTCCCACTCTTTAAATCCTCTGACAACTGCACCTTTTCGTTTATATATTACAGTATAGAAAGAGCCATCCATACTTCTTGCCATCCTTCAAGGATCAACTTAATGGCCACGTTTAATACGTTTCTGGACTGGAGCATCACACATTTACTATTTCAGTGGATTCAGTTTAGGCCAGAATCATATGTAGTTAAAAAGAATCATCTGCTTTATACCCATGTGCTTTGTAGACAGAGTAAGGCTATTGAGGAAAAATATTATGCCTTTTACTTCTTTTGTAGAAAAGCCCTGGGCTTCTGTTGAAGGGAATTCAATTCAATTTCTGAATAGAATATACACCTGTGCAGAATTATAAACCCAGATTCTTATTTCTATTCTTCTACTAAATAACGGTGTGATCTTGGATAACTCATTTTCAGAGCTTATTGCAAAATGAACTCATTAAATCTGATTATCTCCAAGGTCTGTTTTTAGCTCGGCAGCAGTCCTGTTTTCACTATAAATATTACCTAGGAACAGAAGTAGAATCAGATGGCATCTTCTATATATTGAACCCTCTTCCCCTGAAATCATCAAAGAACATTCATCAATCTACTCTAAGCAGAAAAACCATGGTTTTGATCTTGCATGTTTAGAAGTTTATTATGGATAAATAGCCCCAAACTAGTAAGCTTATTTGAAAATCTGGAAACTACTAGTAGCTAAACCTCTGGGGTTTGCAAAATTGGGCAGTAAATTGTATGACAAGGGGTTTTCTCTTGAGATTTCCTGCATTTGCTGCTGCTGGCAGGTTGGAATTAGAGAGAGAAAAGCCAGTCCTGTGATACCTCGTTACTGCTGCTCCCGAGTGGAGTTCACGAGTGTAGACACAATGACAAAGGTGATGAAAACGTAATAACAACAAAAGAAGAATTTAATCAAATGTTACCAGCTCTCTAAAAGCTCGCAAGTCTAGCTCCTCTGGTGCCTTCATTTATTTGTATATTGCATTTGCAAAACGGACTCTTTCCTTGGGGAGGAGGGAGCAGTTATGTAATTACCAGTTGAAAATCTGTACCCGTGAAACTAAATGTGATCTCGTGTTCTAAGTGGAGGTAAAATATAACACTGAAGGGGAATGTCTCAGCTTCTTTCTGTCAGTATCCTAAATATCAGATATCAAAACCATCTGTAACCTTTTTCCAGTCCTTCAGCTATGTTCATTCATGTCAATTTTGACTAGATTCTCCCAATTCAGTCCTTTCTGGCTTCCCTTGGCTAAGCCCACTTACAGCTCCATTCAAGTTTCATTCTTTTTCCGTGACCGAGTGAAATAAAATGAGTTTCCTTCTCAGAGTTGTGATCTTGCAGCCCAGTGATCCCATATCCACGTCTTCATCTCAACTAAAGCCAAAGATGAGATTTTAGCATGGGTCCTTATTCCTATGCCCTAAAACTTTTTTCCCCCCAAGAAAGATGCTTATCTCTCAATCCTATTGCCAAGTCTTTTGGTAATGGTGAGATTTTCCCAACATCACCCGTCTTTGGCTTGTTCTTCTAAATGTCATTGACAATGGATCCCTGCTTATGAGTTCTGTTCACACGGGAAACCCCCAGCCACTTATCTCTGCGTCTCACCTAAAGAACTTCACAGCTGCCAAATGCAATCTCCATTCCTCTCCTCTCTTGAGTGACAGATATTTTTTCTTCTCTGGGATCTAATTAAAACTTCTTTTCTCCCCTGTCTTTTCCGTGTTGATTTTTGTGTCCCATTGTTGCTGGAGCTCAAAAAAGAAATTATGATTATTTGCATCTCCATCTATCACACGTCTATTATGGTTCGTCTGTGCTGGGAAACCATTTCCTATGGTGACATTCATCTCAGTCATTGCATTTGTGCAAGTGTCAATATGCAACTTAGCATATTTTAGTACATATTCTGTCCTTTGGTTCCTGGATATATGTCTTCCAATCAAATCACAAATCCTTGAAGGCTGGGGTTATGATTTTTCATTCTTTTGATCATCCACCATGTCTAGAATGCCATTAACGCTTGGTAAAAAGTCCCAGATGTGCCTTTAAAATATGAAATATATAAATGATTTAATATAAGTTGTACATTTTATTTAGAATATAGAGTTCTGCTTATCAATCCTTAGTTCAGTTCAACACATATTAATTGAGCAATTAACACAGTGTCTCACATGTAGCAAACCTTCAATAAATATTTAGGTATAGAATAATGTCGCCAATATTAGTGGCTTTTCTGCAGAGTGAATGGAGCCTTAGCAGAAGAGGAGAGAATAGATAATTTATTTTTCTGATGAGGACACTTAGAACTTACTCTTTTAACAACTTTTATATGTAACATAGAACGTTGTTAATGACATTAATAATGATGCACATTACATCCCTAGTTCTTAGGTATCTTATAACTAGAAGTGTGCATCTTTTGAATACTTTCATCTAATTCTCCCCACTCTCCACCTCAGGTAATCACAAATCTGATCTCTTTTTCTGAGTGTATTTGTTTAGGTTATTTTAAGTATAACTGTACTAAAACTCTATGTTATTTCCAGGTGCATAACATAAGGATTTGATATTTTGATATGTTGTAAAATGATCATCATAATTATTCTGGTTACCATCTGTCACCACACAGACATTACCATGTTTATTTACTATATTCCTCATGCTGTACATTTATTCTCCTTGACTCGTTCATTTTCTGCCTAGAATTTTACACCTCTTAATCTCTCACCTGTTTCTTTTCTCCCTCATTCCCTTCCTCTCCGGTGATCACCTGTTGGTTTCTGCATCTATGACTCTGTTTTGTGACTTTTGTTCATTTTTTTTCCAGGTTCCACATATATGTGAAATCATACAGTATTTCTGTATCTCTATCTGACTTATCTTACTTCGCATAATACCTTCTGAGTCCATCCATGTTATTGCAAATGGCAAGATTTCATTCCTTTTATGGCTGAGTAATATTTCACTGTATACATATTTACCACACCTTATTTATCCATCCACCTATTGCTGGACACTTAGGTTGCTTCCATATCTTGGCTTTTGTATAAATAATGCTGCAGTGAACATAAGGGTGCATATATCTCTTGAAATTAGTTTTTATTTTCTTAAGAAAAATACCTGGAATTGGAATTTCTGGATTGTTTAGTAGTTCTCTTTTTTTTAAATTTTATGAACCTCCTTCTGTTTTCCATAGAGGTGGCACCAATTTACATTCCCTCCAGCGGTGTACCAGGGTACCTTTTTCACCACATCCTAGTTGATATCTCACTGTGTGTTTCATTTGCATTTGCATGATGATGAGTGATGTTGAGAATCTTTTCACGTCCCCGTTGGTCATTTCTGTCTTTTTTGGGGAAAAAAAAAAGTCTGCTTATGTTCTCTGCCCATTTTTAACTGGATTTTTTGGATTTTTTTTTGATGTTGAGTTGCATGATTCTTTGTATATTTGTAATATTGATCCCTTATTGGTTATACTGTTTTAGGATAGGTAAACCCGTTTAATAGACAGTCTTTTCATTTGGTTGGCAGTTTCCTTTCCATGCAAAAGCTTTTTAGGTTGATATAGAACCATTTGTTCACTTTTGTTCCTGTTTCCATTGCCTGAGGAGATATATCCAAAAGAAACATTGATCAGACTCTTACCAAACTGCCTACTGTGTTTGTTTTCTTCTTGGAGTATTATGTTCTCAGGACTTACATTTAAGTCTTTAACCCATTTTGCATTTATTTTTGTATATAATGTGAGACAGTAGTCCAGTTTGATTCTTTTGCATGCAGTTGTCCAGTTTTCCCAACATCATTTATTGAAGAAGCTGTTTACCCTCCACTGTATATTCTTGCCTCATTTGTCATAGATTCACTGATGACATAAATGTGGTTCATTTCTGGGCTCTCTATACTGTTCCATTCATCTGTGCGCCTGTTTTTGCGCTAGTTCCATACCAGTTTGATGCCTGCAGCTTTGTAGCATAGTTTGAAATCAAGGTGCCTGATCCGTCCAACTTTGTTCTTCTTTTTCAAGATTGTTTTGGCAATTCAGAGTCTTTTGTGTTTCCATACAAATTTTAAAAGTATTTGCTCAAGTTCTGCTAAAAATGCCATGTGTATTTTGATAGAAATTGCATTGACTCAGTAGACTGCCTTGGCTAGTATAATTACTTTAACAATATTGATTCTTCCAATCCATGAGCATGGTCTGTCTTTCTAATTTTTGTGTCCTCTTTAATTTCCTTTATTAATATTTTACTGTTTCCTGAGTAGAAGTTTAATACCTCTTTGGTAAGATTTATTCCTAGGTATTTTATTATTTTTGATGTGATTGTAAATGGAATTACTTTCTTAATTTTTTTCATATTTTGTTGTTACTATATAGAAATGTAACAGACTTCTGTAATTTAATTTTGTATCCTGCAACTTTACTGAATTCATTTATTATTTCTAATATTTTTGTTAGCATCTTTAGGATTTTCTGCAAACAGTGGCAGTTCTGCTTCATCTTCTCGAATTCGGATTTTTCTTTTCTTGTATGATTGCTGTGCCTCCGACTTTCCAATACTATGCTGAATGAAAGTGGTGAGAGTGGGCATTCTTGCCTAGTTCCTGACCTTAGAGGAAACGCGTTCAGCTTTTTACCATTGAGCATGATGTTGTTGTGGGTTTGCCATATATGACCTTTGCTGTGTTGAGGCATGTTCCCTCTATATCCACTTTGTTTTTATCATAAATGGGTATTGAATTTTATCAAAAGGCTATTTCTGCATCTGTTGGGATGATCATATAATTTTTATTCTTCAACTTGTTAATGTGGAATATCGCATTGATTGATTTGCAGATATTGAACCATTCTCACATCCCTGGAATTAATCACACTTTTGATCATGGTATATGATCCTTTTAATGTACTGTTGATTTCAATTTGCTAATATTTTGTTGAGGATTTTTACATCTGTGTTCATTGATGACATTGACCTATAATTTTCTATTTAAGAAGTGTCTTTGTCTGTTTTGGTATCAGAATAATACTGGCCTTGTAGAATGAATTCAGAAGCATTTCTCCCACTTCAGTTTTTTTGAATAGTTTGAGAAGGATGAGTGTTAACTCTTCTTTAAGTGTTTGGTATAATTTACTGGTGAAGTCATCTGGTCCCGACTTTTGTTTGTTGGCAGTTTTGTTTGTTTGTTTGCTACTGATTAATTTATTTACTGGTAACTGGTCTGTTCACATCTTGTATTTCTTCCTGATTCAGTCTTGGTCCTGTAGGAATTTACCTATTTCTTCTAGCTTATTTATTTTATTGACATAAAATAGTTCATAAGAATCTCTTACAATATTTTGTATTTCTGTAATGTTTGTTGTAATTGTTCTTTATTATTTGTGATTTTACTTATTTGGTCTCTCTCTCTCTCTTTTTATGAATCTGGATCAAGGGTTATCTTTTTTAACCTTTTCAAGAAATCAGCTCTTAGTTTCATTGGCCTTTTCTATTATTTGTTTAGTCTCTATTTCATCTATTTCTGCTCAGAATTTTATTATTTCTTCCCCTCTACTAACTGGGTTTTTTAAAATTCATTTTCCAGTTCCTCTCTATGTAAGATTAGGTTGTTTACTTGAGGTTTTTTCTGTTCCTTGAGGTGGGTTTGTATCACTATGAACTTCCCTCTTGGAACTGCTTTTGCTGCATCCCATAGATATTGGATCTTTGTGTTTTCAAGTGTCACCAGGTATTTTTGATTTTCTTTAGTAATCCATTGACTATTGGAAATGTATTGTTTAGCCTCCAGATGTTTTTGTTTTTGCAGTTTTTTTTTCTTGTAGTTGATGTCTAGTCTTTTACCGTTGTGGTTGGAAAAGATTCCTGATATAATTTCAGTTCCTTATTGAATTACTGAGGCTTTGTTTTGTGGCCTAGCATGTGGTCTGTCTTGGAGAATGTTCTGTGTGTGCTTGTAAAGAATATGTATTCTGAATAAATGACTTCTTAAGCATTTTCTGGCTTGTTAGTCACAGTTTTCTGTATTTTTGTTTTAGAGTAGATTGCATTAAAATCATGCAAAGCTCTATTTGAGAAGCTGATACAAGATTTCTTTGCCAAAGTTGGCACTTCATGGAATTTGAGATCAATATAAAAATTAGGGAGTAGGGAATAAACTTTTGTGAGACTCACCCAATCTTTTTTTCTATCCCCCTCTTCTCATTCATAGGACATTTCTTGAATATATCCTCAACAAGAGATTTAATGGATCTAAATTAAAATGCATTTTGTAACAGCCCCATGGTGGAGTTGGTATCAAGGATGTAGTGGTCATTTCATCATGCAGAACATGGACATGAAAAAAGAGAAATGGAAAGACTAAATGGTAGCCCTTAAAAAGGATATGCCAATGGCAAATAAATATGTAAAAAGATGTTCAATATTATTAGTCATCAGGGAAATTTAAAAATCCATAGTGAGGTACTGATGCAACTCATAGGCACTATGCTAAGTTAAAGAAGCCAGACTCCAAAGGCTGAATCTTGTATGATATCATGCATTTGACATTCTGAAAAAGTCAAAATTATTGTAACGTAAAACAGCCTCATGGTTACCAGAAAGCTGATTAAAGACAGGAGTTGACTACAAATGGGCAACATGAGGAAGTCTTTCAATATCCTAACTTTGGCAGTGACTTAATGGCTGCATGTTTTTAAGAAAAGTCACAGAAATATATACTGAAAATGTTGGATTTTACTACGCATTACTTTTAAATATGAAGTGATCACTTTAGGTTTTATTAAGTAAGAATTTGGGATACATCAGTGGAACTTAATTGATTTGACATGGTGTAGGAGCTGAAGACAGGCAACCATGAGATCAAGTACAGCCTCTGAAAGCTGGTTTAAACATTGTTATTCATTAGCCTTTAGGGAGGAAGAATTGGTGTGCAGCAGAATTCTCTCCATTTTGTGGGTCAAGACGCATAACTACTTGGGGTTTAGAAGTAAATTAGATATTGTGTTCTCCTGTGCCGAGCATGGAATATGCAGTATTTTTCAGTCTGGGTCCCCTCCTAGGAACTTTTAACTGAATTTCTCTATAGTGTCAACTCTTTTCTGGGTACAGACAAGCCCCTCCATCTATGTGGGTATATATTTACTAGATAGATTGTTTTGCTGCTATGAAGAATATTGTCAGGTTGGTATTACTATCTCCACTATGTAGATGAGAAAGCTGAATGTCAAATGAATTTATTGACTCATTCAAGGGGACTGACTTTTAGATGTCATGTACTTAACAGAAAATGGAAGTCAAAAAAAAAAAGTTAAGACATAACATCTTCATTTTATAGAATTTGATTCATAAATCTGTTATATACAATTAAGTGTTAAACCTAGTATCACATTTCAATTTTTGTTTACAACCACAATGAAAGAAAAGGTAAATTTTAAATTATAATCACAGCAATCTAATTTTGTTCTCACTCTCATTCTTCTTTGTACGTCTTGACTCCTTGCTCTCATAATCGATACATTTAAATCTTTGGCAGTATTGTAAATATCCTTTTATATTTTGCTTTCCTTACTTACCAAAGAATTACAGCCATTTGTTTTCTATGTGGAGCAATTCACTTCATGCTTATTGATAGCCTGTAACATTCTAGGCTCCAGAATACAGCGATAAAAGGCATAGTTCTTATACACAAAGGGTTTATGTCTCTAGGAAACTCACACTCATAATACAGTTGGAAGTGTGCTATCATGGAACAATTCTCAGTGGTGCTGCATAACCCAGAATAGTGCATAAACACAGTTGGATATGGCTTATGTTTTGCTGCACAAGAAAGAAACAGTTCAAAAAAAATTTGAGGAAGTGTGGTCACAGAGACAGACAATAATAAAGAGAGATTTAAACCTTTTAATATTTCATATGATTTAATCATTTGAAGTAATTTGATGTGCTTAGTACGTTTTATTGGACATTTACTTATAAACAATGTTAATGCTTTACTTATAATCAATTATTGTAAACCATGTTGCAATGAATGCTTTTGTGTATATAGCTTTTATCTTACTTTGAATTATCCTGTTGGAATGCACTCCCAAGTGTGGAACTATTGGAAAAAGATGGGTGTGCATGCACATACATACAGTCTGCATGTACAAATGTGCATATATAGAATGTATACATTTCTCCCTCCCAGCTTTTGTTATATAATTCCAAATTGCTTTTGAAAAGGCTTGTAAAGTGTCATGAGTAATAAATGAGTGTACCAGTTTCTAGCTTTGTGTAATCTTATTATGTCTTTAAATTTTGCTAATCTGATAGTTACAGAAAAATGGAAGTCACTTCTGGAAGATGAAATATTTGACCAAAAACATGAAGGAAGGAACACAACACATTTGGGGCACAGTGATGAGTGTGATGTAGCAGAAATGTTCAGAGTGAAGCATGGTTTGATTAAATCATGCAACTCAAACCATTTTAGACCATGATTTTGTAACTTAAAACAAGAAGTAAGCTCTGTTGCAACTTAGTGTTTGAAACAAGAAGTAAGACCAGTGTTCCTTAATGAGGTTTCAGATTTATGCATTAGATCTTGACAAGATCCAGCCTTCAGGAAAAAAATCACCACTGGAGTCGTTTATTTCCACAGATATTTATGAACATCACACAGCAACCTTCTGCTGACCCAAGTCCCTGTTCCTATACATTCATTTCTCTCTTGGGTGCATGGGCAGGACTTTCAGATGAACCATGGACCTAATGGGAGAACCCGGAATGAGATTTTTTTCCTAGAATGAGTCCCACCAGGTCCTTAGTCACTTAGAAGTGTCAGGCAGGAGGGACTCTGACAGGCAGCTCTGTCAACCTGAACAGAGAGTTTTAGATCAAACCCAGGAACATTACTGTCAAAAATTACAACCTCAGCGTTGACATAAATGTTGACAGCACCATTTTCACTGATAGTGGTATCAGAGCAGATTATGATTCACAAAGGACTGTCCAACAAGCAATGATTTAGATGAAATGTTCCCAAATAACTAAAAGGAGAGGAAGGGGAGAAGCAAAATATAAAGACTGGAGGTTATAAAATTTTATTAAGACAGTGTCATGCTATGGCAGCAAAGATCTCTCCTTCCTGATAATGAGAGCTTGTCTGCAAGTTTATGTAAAGAGAAACACGGTAATGGAATTTCAGGCTCTCCTCTGAGTCTGGTGTACGGTTTTTGATTCAGTCCTGTAATGTACGCGGCTCAGTGAGATTTTTTGAAAGAATGATGATGGTGCATAGGCCAGATGACCAATCCTGGGTAAAAAGCAAGGTGTTCCGGAAATCCAGACTATGTGGGAAAGTGAACAACATTTCAGTAAAAAGGGAGGCACATGGGGATAGACACACAATTACCTTTTAACACCTATAGAAATAGAATCAATTTACCAAAACTCATCTCAGTTTCCCCCAGTAACTCTTCTTAATCCCAGTAACTAATCTCTCTAAAATTGCAAAATTCAGAGAAAGTCTATTAAACCAGCATTTTCTAATGTCTTCAACTGTTATCAAAACTGCTGATATACCATGTTTGACCTCATTTAAATATTAAAAACTTTTTTTAAACTATTTTTTTAACTCACAACACCGAGCAGGGGTTTGGGCATGTAGGTGGTGGGGGATACTGAAATATCTGAATTAGAGATTTAAGTTATTTCTCATATTTGGCCCAAATAAGCATGTTCAACACAATTATCTCCAATGGTCTGATAATATGATTCCTCTTCGAGAGCCTCAGGAGAAGAGAGAGTAGATTAGGAAGTGTAGGGCTTGTAGAATGGAGATTGAGTTAATAATAAATGTAGGACAGAACTAAGAACTGTGTAATGGTAGTGATAGCAACCACCACCACCACAAAAACAACAAGAGCTGACATCTTCATGGGTCAGGCCCACCTCTGAGCAATTTACATTGATTCCTGCAGAAACGCTCTATGTCAGATAATGTTTCCAAACGTATAATAGAGTTGAAAAACCTGAATCAGAGGAATCAAGAAGAGCCGTCCAAAGTCACAGACGGTAATAAAAAGAACCCAGAGAGTCTGGCTGCATATACACATATTTCCTTTCAAAAGCAAATACTGTTCATGGTAGTGATTCAAGTATTTTTGCTGACTAAGCAATCTACTTTGTCTCAGTTCAGTGAACTAGAAAAAACAATGACAAAAAATGAAAACATCAGGAGGACCTAGAATTGCCATAATAAAGTAATAAACTTGGTGCATATCAGTGAAAATTTGGTGTGGCAGATAAAATTCTGGAAATTCTGACAATGTAGGGTTTAATTTCTCAGGCTATAATCTTTGATTGGATGTGATAACTTACACAAGGTAGCCATAGTATGTGGACCATAACTAACCACTATTACAAATTCACTTTTAAAAAATTAAATAACATAGTCCCATTTTTCATGTGACTTTAGACATGATGATGGTGGTTTCCCTGGGAATCTGTCATCTTGACAGCAGGAACCACTGAGCTCTTCTGATAAAGAAAAGGTACATCCACTGGCTGTGGTCTGAAATGGTTGAGATGATCCAGTTTTAATGACCTTCAGTTCTGGACTTTGAGAGAGTCATGATCTAGCTGGAGCTTTCTGACACTCAGTCCTGGTCCTGCAAGGTTTAAAAAAGATCCACCTCCCACCCCCACTTCTGCCCTCTTTTATTAAGGTCATGTTTCCAAAAAAGCCACAGCCTGTGTGTCTTAGTCTAACCCTTTTCAGTCACTGCTCATTTGGGAGGGGAAAGAAACTCTTTTACCCAGGGCCAAATAGGTGAACATGTTTATCCCAGCTGACAATGGATGCCCTGGTAATAACCCAGGAAAAGGAAGATAAATGTGTTTCTGCAAAATGGTTCTTTTGTCTTAGCGATTCAGAGTCCCGGGGGCAGCTGCCGTGTTGTGCTGACTCTCTGGGCACAGAAGTTCCTCTGAGCTGTGGAGAGGGTTAAAGGTGGAAACTGATGGGATGGAAGTTTGGCTGTTGCAGATGTAGGTCTTAATTGGGGAATCAGGTGCTCATAAAGAGTGTGCACAGAGGACGCAGAAGGGAACTGGTTCAGAGAATAGAGCCACAGGAAGGCCACATTCAGGAACCCAAATAAAGACCCCTTAACTCTCCTTCCCAGAAGCTTTGTTCCATCTCAGCTGTATCAAGCAAGGTCATAAATAATTCTGTTCTGAGCATTCCAGAATGACCAGCCTGCCTTCGCCATCTGAAACTCTTTTGTTTGGTATATGTTTTATGGTTACTGGTATTCCTGATTATGTCATTAACATGAAGCTGGCATTACCATTATCATCATCATCCTACCATCATCATCATCATTTGTTTCTAGAAATTCAATATAACAAATCCTAAAGGAGAGAAATATATCGTGATTAGGATACATACAGCTAAGGAAATAGTTTTCAGCATTTTTATGAACAGAAAGATGTACTAGGAGAGAATAAAGGTGTGGGATAAAGGGTGAGAGGACATGCAAAGACCTTGCTAATATTGTATTTGTCATTTTATCTAATGGATTTGGATCCAGTTCTTATAAACAAAAGAACTGTCTCTTTCTGTAATAATTTGACTACTATTGATGTAAATTAAAAAAAAATGTGAACAGACATCAGCTAAATAATTGATGATTTTTCTAATTGATATACTCTCTTTTAACATCAAATGTTGTCCAAGAACTTGCAGGACCATTTTTTTCTTAAATTGAAGTATAGTCAGTTACAATGTGTCAATTTCTGGTGTACAGCACAATGTCCCAGTCATGCATATACATACCTACATTCATTTTCATATTTTCTTTAAAGGTTATTACAAAATATTGAACATAGTCCCTTGTGCTATACAGAAGAGACTTTTTTAAAAAATCTTCTTTTACATATAGTGGCTAACACTTGTAAATCTCAAACTCCCAAATGTATCCCTTCCCACCCCCTTGCCCCAATAACCGTAAGATTGTTTACTATGTCTGTGAGTCTGTTTCTGTCTTGTAAATGAGTTCATAGCACGAAGTTATTTCTAATTCTAGTTCTATAATATTTGCTTCTTTTTTTGAGGATATATAATTATTTTCACACAAATTTGCAGCTTTTCTCCTTTTTTTCTTATGCATCTGATTATTCTTGATTGTCAGACATTCAATGCAAAATTATATAGAGAAATAATGTGAGGGCTAGGATTATGTTATTTCTCTTTAGAGAAATTTTTGTTTGTTTCTGCCAGGTACCTAGTAGCACCAAAACCCTGGAATCATATCAATGCAATTTCATGAGTTGAGGGGATTAGAAACTGTAGTCAAGGGTTGCTGCTCAGGAAAAACACAATAAGACAAATTTTTAAAAATCAAACAATTCTTCACCACTACAGTAATAAAACCTATGTTCATCTTGCTAAATAATAAAGTGAATTTTTTACATCAAATCATAAAAGAAAAAATTCTCTGATGATTGGCATTCAGATGCAAAGACATTTGGAAAATTCTGGCAATTGAGTCTCAGGTGATAAATACTAGTTCTTGGTCTATGCTTCCTGAAAGAAAACCAATTATTCAACAAACATTGGTCTAAATCACAGTTAAATTTTCTACTATTTTTCTTCCTTAGATATAATTAAGCAAAACTTAGAATATGTTTGTGGGAAAAAGAGTGAGTAAAACTATAGAAAAATATCCTTTAAGGAAAAATAAATCTGAGTGGAAAAAAGAGAACTGAAAACAATAAAAAGATATTTCTTTTAAGTATTTTCAGATAGACTTCATAACATATTGTATCCCACACAAAAAGAACAAGATGTTATGGGGGAAAAAAAGCAATGAAAAAGAAATAAAAAGATATTTAAAGTAAAAATGTAATTGCTAATTTTAAAGAAAAGTGTAATAAAATGTAGGAGACAATATTGAGAACATAGCCTCCAAAATTTAAAAAAAAAAAAGGGCAAAAGATTCCAAAATATAATAGGAAAGTTGAGACAAAAAAAATTGCAATTCTATATGAATGACAGAAAGAAAGGAAACACAGAAAACTGAGTAAAGAAAATCATGAAGGAAGAAATACAAGAGAATTTCCCAGAACTGGCTATCGGTATTTGCTTTGAAAGGAATCACAGTGGCTCAATAGAATAAATGGAAAAAATTATCATTACCTAAATATTCCATTATAAAAATCAGAACAGCAAAGGAAATAAAAAAAAATCTAACTCTTTTATTGAGTAAAATCAGGGAACATTTAAAAGACTGGAAAAAAATGATCTGTCATTAAATTTTTATCAGCAAGATAGATCCCAGAAAATAATGTGGTAATAATTTCAGAGTACTGAGAAAAATTATTTCTGAAGTATATTTTCTATACTTTTCACCAATTTCCTGAGCAAAGACATTATCAAATAGGCAAGAACTCCTTGCAGAGTTTCTTTACAATTCACTAATTCATGAGCTGCAGCCAAACCTAGAGAGTCCACCTACAGAGGCTGGCATGAGATATAAGGAAAACAAAAATTAACTCTGGGAAGAAGTGAAGGCATATCCCAGGAAAACATCTCTGTACCAGGCTAAGACAAGGGGACAGAGAGCCCCCAGGAGGAAGATCTCTGAGCAGAAGAGTAAGACCAATAAAATAATGGATGAAGAGTTTGGAGGAAAATAAAGCAAACAGCACAATAATAAAAAGGAATTCAGAATTTCAAGAGAAAAATAAGTGTCAAAATAAAATATGTAATCATATTCCAACAGTGATGCTGCTAACAGGAACAACGTTTCTGCAACCATGATTCTGTAAAATCAGTTTATTGATTTTGAACTTATTGAATCACCCTCTTGACAGTGTTTCTCAATCCTGGCAGCACATTAAAATCTCTGTGGGGCTTTGAATACCAGCAATACCTAAACACCTTTGGATCTATTAAATCGGAACTCTGGGGACAAGACATGGGCTTCTGTGTTTTTTCAGCAGTCCCAGGTGACTCTGATGTGCGGCTGGATTTGAGAAATGTGGCTATAAAGCAAACATAAAACACTTATGGTTCCAGCAAGCAAAGCAAATGTCATCAGTATAGTGACAGGTGTAGGAAGGTAGAGGAATGATGGTAAGAAGAGCTTGAGATGAAAGTGTCTTCAGCTAGAAAAGTGGGAAGGTGAAAGGCACTATCCATTGCTATCAGATCAAAAAATAATATTCCACACCCTACACTGACCAACCATTGAGGACAAAAAAAATATTGGAATATAAAGGAGAGAGTTCAGTGTATAAATTAACTAATCCTCATCGTTCATGACTGAATTAATAGGTAATGTCTAAACTTCACAAATCAAGAAATACTGGTTGGAGCGTACACCTTAGAGAAATAGAAAAAGCTTTCATAAGAAATCATTAAACATTTTAAAAGTGGCTCCTCCTGGAAGCAACTTATACGGTCAGCAGCTATGGGGCAGAGGCTTGTCGCTTTCCCTCATAAAGCAATGTAATGCTTTATTGTTTTTCTTTTCTTTCTTTCTTTTTTTTTCTGAAATTGAAATATAGTCAGTTACAATGTGTCAATTTCTGGCATACAGCATAATGTCCCAGTCATGCATATACACACATACATTCATTCTCATATTCTTTTTCATTAAAGGTTATTATAAGATATTGAATATAGTTCCCCGTGCTATCCAGAAAAAAAGTTTGTTTTTTTGAATCTGTTTTCATGTGTAGTGGTTACAATTTGCAAATCTGATTTATTTGTAATGTTTCATTTTTGACTCAGCTTATTACAATGTTTAGATGCATATATTTGAAATGTTGGAAATAAAGTATCCTGGAAGAGAACGTGAAAAGGATTTCTGAAGTGCTGATAATATTCTGTATCTTAGGAGCCGGTCATCTGGGTGTGTTCACCTGTGACAAAAAACTCTGAGATACACATTTGTTAATATGTGTACTTTTCCGTATGTTTAGTTTGAACGAAGTGTTTAACAGGTGATGGTGACTTCAGCTGAGAAAATTAGCTACATGTGAAACAGCTTTAAAACCAAAAACTACATAAAAAGATAAAACGATTATTTTTAAGAGTATGGTAGACAGCCAGTCAATACAGGCCAGAGAGGAAAGATATCGGCATCTTCTGGGGAGGACCCTGCAGGTGAGGAAGAGGGCTGATGGCATTCCTGGGCATGGAAAGAAAGCTTTGGATGTTTGACAAAACACTGCACGGATGCGGGTTTGCATGTCATAAATGGAGCCACACCATGGAGAAGAGGGCAGAGTGTTAGGAAGCCAAGGAGGATGAGGTGGTGGCGTGTGCTGTTTGTGACGGGAATGACTTTGAAGTTGAGCTTTATTGTGCAAGCAGTGGTGAAACCCTGCCAGGTGGAAGGTGAGACAACGATACTAGGCAACCAGTCGTTTGGGACTATCAGGCAGGAAGCTGTAATGTCGTAGGAAAAGGAGAGAGGAGGGTTTGCAATGATACAGCTGTTTCCCTAGGACCCTAAAGAATATCAATTTAGGAAAAGTTCATTTCACCAGCAAGGTCTCCAAATATGGATTCTATATTGGTAGCTGCATATATATCTGCCTAAGGGTTTGGATCACAGCCCAAACTCGGGATGTAGAGGACAGCTACCATTCATTTGTTTGTAGATAATTTACTAAAAGAACAAAGGCACTTCATCTAGGTTTTTAAGTATTTGAATTACCAAGAGACTTCAAAATCTCCCTAATTTCTGAGTAGTAAAACCTGAAATGGTCTTCTATGGAATGTCAAAAATGGAAATACTTTAAAGCCAGCATTTGAAAATATTCCAATAAGTCATAGCAACATAAAGAAGGTGCTTGGAAGGTGGAGAGCAATAAAGATCAACAGAATTTTCTGGAATGTCATTTGTCCACGATGAGTCTAAAGTCAAAAGTGATAAAATTTGAATAAGCATAAAATTTAAATTCATAATGACTTTTTTGGTGAGTAGTTATATTTTGATAAACAATATTATAAATACTCTTTCCCGAAAACCTATTATAAATCATATAACCATTTCCAGCTTACCCATGAGGAAACAGAGGCGTACCACATTTGACAAAGTTGCCTAATCTTTCACAACTAATAAATGGTACAGCCGGGACTGTATTCCAGGAGCACCTAACTCCAAATTCTGTCCTTTTAATCACCATTAAAAAAAAGGGCTATATAGTTGCAGAAAATATGGCTTTGGGTATGGGACAGAGACACAACCATAAATGGGAAGACATTCAGTTGTCCTTCAAGAAATTCGCAGTATCTACTTGAAGGCAAAGTATAAGCACATGTAATGATAACAGAGCACAATCTGTATTACAAAGGAAAGAAGATGCCTGTAGGTGCTTGAAAAACTACCACTGGTGTTCTTATCTGAAGACATGAAATTTCAAAGGAGGGAAATTTGAAATTAAAAAGGGAGATTTTACAGATTTACCGGGAGTGCAAGCCACAAGAATAAGCCTTGGGAGGGAGAGAAAGGCCAGATCAAGGAATGCCTGCTAGGCCAGGCGATATTTGGGGCCGGATCCTGGAGGCAATGGTGTGCCATTGGGAAGGGGGGTTGGATGGTGCCGACGGAGTGACTGACTGGCTGACACCGACATGCACACGCATGCCTATTCCCTGAGATAATTCTCGCCACGATGCTGTGACGATGCAAGGTACACGGGATGTGCCACCATTTTTTAGTATAATAAACCAAGGCAGAGCAAAAGGAAACGCCAGGTCCAACCTCACACAGCACAGCAGAGTGGTCCAACGACGAGGAGAGACAAAACCACTCCATACAGCTTAGCCATAGCAGGCGCACCACGGGAATGCGTGGGTACAGAACACAACAAACGAGGAGGCACAGTCACTCTAGTTCAAAGGCCAGGTGCTGTTTACTGCTGTGACTTGGAGAATAGTGTAGTCCCTCTTGACTCTCAGTGTCTCTCTCTCTTTGTAAAGATCTTAATGACACCTCCCCATATACACATCCAAAGAGTTTCAAACACAGATGTGTGGGGATTTGTGCACATATTACATAAATTAGTTTGTATGCTAAGAGTAGGTGTGTTGATACAGGAATGATACTGTGTCTGTGGACCCGTATCAGTTTTGTATATAAAATGACGGTGAATTGTCATTTTCTTTTCCTGGAATAACCAAGAACTCACAATCAGCATCTTACATCAGCTTGTTGGGAGGCAGTTCTCCATGGGTCTCTCAGGTTTCTGCACATTTTGCCAGATGGACGGACTGCCTCTTTTCCAGACTGTCTGTTCAACAGCTTTAGAAGGTAGAGTGTGCAGCTCCAGGGAGAAGAGGTTTGCTTACTGCCTTGGGAGATGCAGTGTCTCCTTCTGGAGGCAAATTGCTCGGTGCAAAAAATTCGCATCTCCCTTTGGGACAAAGCATAGGCGCACACTGACTGTTATAAGGCATTTGGTCCCCTAAACTCACTGCTTCTCTACTGAAACGCAACCCATGGCATGTACAGGGGCCGCCTGACCCTCTTTGCCATGTCCTATGTGAACTGGAGCTCAGGGAAATAGCACAATGAAATACTGACTCACAGACATAGTAAAGAAACTTATGGCTACTGAGGGGAAGGGGGTGGGAAGGGGTAAATGGGGAGTTTGAGACTTGCAAATACAAACATATATATATATATATATAATAGATAAAAAACAAATTTCTTTCGTATAACACAGGGAACTATAGTAAATATCTTATACTAACTTATGAAGTAAAAGAATATGAAAACAAATGTCTGTATGTATATGTATGATTGAAACATACTGTATACCAGAAATTGACATATTGTAACTGACTATACTTCAACAAAAAATAAGAAAAATAAATAAAAATTACTAGAGACAATAAATAAATTAATTAATTAACTAATTAATTAATTTAAAAATCACTGATATTCTGACTACTGCTATTGCCATGATTAAGAAAATCCTTTGCCTTTGACTCGGGAGTCTCGTGTCTCCTGCCAACACCCACATGACAGCGGCATTCTAAACTGTTGGTTTACAAGTTGGGTAAAGTCTCAGCCCCTTCACAGTTCTCGACATGGCTTAACCCTGGATAACCACATTCTAGTAGCTGCTGTGGGCACATGTGGTCTCCCCGCAGGCAGGACAAAGTCTCCCGATTTAATGCAAAAACCTGGTTATGAAAAAATACAGATATAAATAGGAATCAGAATTGTGAAAAACGGTTTGCCTGAGAGGTACATGTTAATAACATGGCTCCTTTTATTTGTCCTGCTTTCTGGTTATTGTCACCTCATTCATGTAACCCCCCAAGGCTGGAGTGTCCTCTTCCTTCCTCCCCGCCTTGTCAAAGCTAGCTAATTAAGGGAAGCCGTCACAATCCTACCTGGGGCACTAAGATTTTCCAGACTCTTCCAACTATTTGTACCTCCTAGATGTCAACCTCGTGGTCACTTCCATTTTTCAGCCTCCTGAGCTCTGAGCTCTCTGCAGCACATCATGTGTGTGTCACCTCCCTTCTTCTGATTTGTCCTCTTCCATCCCCTCTTGCTTCTCTGGGCGGTCCTCTCTGCTGGCCTCTTTTCTCTGCATCAGTGTTTCTACCATTGACACAATAACTCATCTTCCTCTGAATTTTTAACTCCTGGTACTTTAGAGGATTGTGTCTTTGAGCTTCTCATTTCTTACTCTCCCCCTTCTCATCTATTCCCGAGACAAGAGTATCCGTATCCAGCTGCCTGACTCTTCTTATTCACAGCTTCATATCCAGCTTCTAAATAAGAAATGCACATGGACTTTGAAGTCATAAAACCTTGCCATTCAAGCCATGTATGTCTTGTTCAAGTAATTTAATCTGATTGAAACGCAGGGTCACTATCTGTATAATGGGTATACTGGCTCCAATATTTTTGATAAGCAGAAAGCTTACATTTAAAGATCTTTGTAAAAGTGTTGAACCCATATTATGCGCCCAGTAAAGAATGATGACTATTTGACCCTTCTTATCCATCCCCTCCTTCTATACTGAAGAAGTAGTCTTTTTTTTCCCTCTTCGTATTTCCTGTTTTAGTGAAAGTCACTATCATTTACCAAGTGTCTCAGGATAGAAACCTGAGACCCACCTTTGCTCTCTCATTTTTGCTTGCTTTCTTCATCCAGCGGTTACCAAATTGTACTGATGTTATTGCAAAATATATCTGGACTTCGAGAACCACTGTCCATTTGCTTTCCTGCTGTTTTCCCTGTCTACTTGTCACCCAAGTCTAATCTCTTTCTATTCAGCCCATTGTTCACACAACCAAGAGTTTTGACCTACATTGCAAAGTCTCTGTGCTTTCAGGATTAGTGCCAACATCCAGAGCAAAATGTTCAAGTCTCAAAATCACCCCCAGCCTTCTTTATGACCTGGTCTCATACCAACACTCATATCCCTCCTATCTCTTCTCCAGCTGTCTACAGCTTCCCCTCGTTCTCTGTGTAGGCAATTTCCTTTAATTTTTGAAGTCTTCTCTTATGCATGGGTATCCACAGTTCTGGATTCCTGAATTTGTCAGCAGCATTCATTTTTAGACTCATCTTTCCCAAGCAAACTCACATCACTCAAGTCTCCATGTAAGTAGCTTCTATCCTTTCATAGAACTATTATTCCTTCTTCCTTAGCTTTAGTCACTCCTTTGTTCTTCTCCCCTCAGCCTCTTGCTGAGACCATCTTAATACTTTTTGTACTTCCTTACTACTCCTAGACCCTCCTAGAGGAGGTGAAGATAAAGGTGTTACCAATAAGAACAGAATTTATTGAACAATTCCTGTGTCCCAAGCTCTATGCTGAATGACTACTTTAAATATTTTATCTCATTTCTAGCTTAGATTTCAAAGTAATCTATAGGATAGTTAACTTTTATCATCCACATTTTGAAAATGAGAAAATTGAGCTTCAGGAAGAGTAAGTACCTTTCGTGGTCACAATGCTAGTAAGTCAAATATCTATTGCAATAGTTAACCAAATGCTGCATTATAAATCACTCCAAAACTTAGTAGCTTAAACCACAGACATTTTATTATATCTTTCAAATCTGTGTGTTGGCTGAGGCCCAGCTGGGAGGTTCCTCTGCTAGTCTTTCTTAAGACCTTCCATGCACTTGCAGCAAAATGGCAGATGCCGTCAGATGGCTGGACATCTGGCACCTCAGAGCTCCTTTGGGTGACTTCTTTTTTATGGCATTTTTCACTTTCTAGGATCTGTCTACTTGGCTTCTCTCTTCACCAGGATTGTCTGCAATTTATCCAGAGTGAGGAGGGGAGCTTTCTTATTGCCTTGCTCAGAGGTCCCAGAAGGTCACTTTTTTTCCACATTCTATCCATCAACACAGCTACAGACACAGCTCAGATTCCAAGAGGAGAAGAGACGAGTGTACAGACAAGGCAGGTTGGAGAGTCTGGCCATCTAGAGATTCTCTGTCCCACGACAAGAGTTAGGACTCATTGACCCATCTCCATCTATAGCAGGAAGACTGAGCAAAATGTGATTTTAATGGAATTACTTGGAATCCTTGACGTACTGAACATAGAATTAAGATTTCCTTCCTCTGAATCTGATTTTGTTTTTAGTAAAGACATTTAATAGGTATGAAAGTATAGTATTTAGCACTAACTTGAGGAAAGTCGTACTCATATTTCTGACGAGAGTGCTCCAACACTGCAGGGGAAGGAGAAAAGGCTAAGAGTGTTTGTAGAGCGGGAGCCACAGGAGAGAAGCTGCGCAACAGGAGAGCCAACAAGTGCAGCCACCACGCTGATGTAGGCAAGGGGCGGGGGGAGGTTATCTTAACCGCATTCTCTTCCTGCCATCTAATGTCCTGCCATCAACTTCCATTGGTGGAACCCTGCCCGTGCCAAGAGAACAAGGAAGTCTTTGGGATCAACTTCCATGGCAAAGTACAGGGCAGGAAATGGAGCGGCAAGGAGGCTGGCAGTAAAGAGTAACCAGCACGTTGCTGCTGCTGCAAGTGCTCTTTTGTTGACATTATTATTATTATTATTATTATTATTATTATTATTATTATTATTATTAGTTATC
Source organism: Vicugna pacos (assembly GCF_048564905.1). NCBI lineage: Eukaryota > Metazoa > Chordata > Mammalia > Artiodactyla > Camelidae > Vicugna > Vicugna pacos. The sequence continues at coordinate 4,156,239 of NC_133010.1, read as the reverse complement.
CTCACTTTTTCCAGGGAACTGGAGTGAATTTAAAAAAAAATCAGTTTGCTTGGATTTATAGATAACTAAACATTGGTTCATAGAAATTTTACTTGTTAAAATTGAGCACATATTATTTAATATGCACTTAGAATTAATGCATTTTAAATGTAAATTTGTGGTGTTTTCATGGGAGAGGAAGAGCTATCGAAACTACTAGCTGTCACCAGTCAGAGTGACAGCCATCATTAAAACCCCACAAATGACAAATGTAGGGTGGAGGGGAGGGGAGAAAAGGGAACCCTCCTATGCTGTTGGTGGGAATATAGTCTGGTGCAGCCATTATGGAAAACAGTATGAAGATTTCCCAAAAGAACTAAAAATAGATTTACCATATGATCCAGCAATCCTGCTCCTGGGCATATACCCAGTGGGACCCTTAATTCAAAAAGACACCTGCACCCCAATGTTCATAGCAGCACTATATACAATAGCCAAGACATGGAAACAACCTAAATGTCCATCAACAGGTGACTGGATAAAGAAGATGTGGTATATTTATACAATGGAATACTACTCAGCCATAAAAACCAACAACATAATGCCATTTGCAGCAACATGGATGCTCCTAGAGAATGTCATTCTAAGTGAAGTAAGCCAGAAAGAGAAAGAAAAATACCATATGATATCACTTATACATGGAGACCAAAAAAAAAAAAAAAGAAGACATTAATGAACTTATCTACAAAACAGAAACAGACTCACAGACATAGTAAACAGACTTATGATTACTGGGGAAAAGGGGGCAAGAAGGGATAAATTGGGAGTTTGAGACTTGCAATTATTAACTACCATATATAAAATAGACAAAAAGTAAATTTATTTTGTATTGCACAAGGGACTATATTCAATATCTTGTGGTAATCTATAATTTTTTCATTATAAAACAATATGAATATGAAAATGAATATTTATGTGTATATATATATATGACTGAAACATTATGCTGTATACCAGAAATTGACACACTGTAACTGACTATACTTCAGTTTTAAAAAATGCACTTAGAGAACAATTAATGGTCTCTTCTCTATTCCTCATTCCTCTGCCCCTCTATTCCAACCTTCTCATCTCTTACTTGCTCATTGGAAGATATTGTGATTCAGAAGAGTTTAGTCAGAAAGAAACTCTCACCATTAAAAAAAAATGGGGTGAATATCCACACATGGCTCCTAGGCAGAACAATGGACAGAAAACCTTTAGCTGTTTCTATTACAAAGAACTTCAGCAGCGGGCCAAATGGGGCTTTCTGGTGCTTGTCTAATCAAAGCATGCACTGGAATGAAAAAATATAAAGCTGCTTCTTCTCCCACTGTGACTTTTATTCTGGGCCACCATATTTCTCTTACACACAATATTTTAAACATTTCTATCAAATTAACTTCTGAAATTAGAACAGACAATGTCCTGGGACAACCTCCAGAGGTAAGATTTTTTCACAGGTTGGTGTCTTTAATTTCAATTTCTAATTAATAAACTCCATCATGGTGATTCACGTTGGTTTACTGTTTGATCCATCTTACCCTCTTTTCTTGTATTCACCGCTCTATGGCAGTCACGAAGGAAGACACAAACAAAATTGGAGGTGAGTGGGAGGGTAGTGAGTGGAATAAAATAGTATTTTCATGGAGATCCTCAAACCATTCTGCTGTCTTGCAATGAGCATGACTCTACTCATGATGTCCATAATGGAGTCAGTAGTCTCCATCCTTCAACTAAAATATCACAGAAATCTTCCCACTGCTGCATTATCGTGTTTATTGTAGACCTCCACATACAGTGTTTGACTTTAGAGTTTCCATTGTTGCTCCATCTAAGATTTGTCTCATCTCTCATAATTAGTTTTGCAAAATTGTACAAATGGCCAGTGTCTCTGTAGAGAAAATGACACTGAAGCTGCAGCAATCAACACGTTAAAACAGATCATCTCAGAGGCTCAGCGCAGTACTGCGTAAGTCAGCACACCGTCCCATAAAACCCATGACTGACTCAGCACACATGGGCAGCATTAGTTCTCCCAAGTATCCTTCTCATTCCTTTATGACTTAGCAGCCAGCTTTTAGGAAGTCCATAATCAGAGGAATCAAACTGGCTTCTTAATTACTGAGATCACAAAAAGCACTGATGGCCCCATTAGGAATAAATGAAGCCTTGACATATAAACTCATATGGTTGGGCTACCTGACTCTCAGGCTTCTTTTCCTGAGTTTGGCTTCTGAAACAAAAGGTGTTATTCTTGTGATGTGTGTGCAATTCTGTCTTGTTTTCCAGCAACACACAGTATCATGCATGATGTAAGAAACAAGTATGGCTGTCATTATTTTGAACACTTTTTCAAAAGTCAGGTTTTTATTAATGGGCTCTAATACAAGCATGATGAAAAATCTTTTTTGAAAGTATGGCCTCTTTAATTAGCTTCACAGTACATATTTACATACAAGAAAAGAAGTTTATAAGTATAAAGCAATGTAAATTAATATATGAATATATCAACATGTACCTTTTCATTATCTTTTCAACTATGATCCAGAAATAACCCAGATCTCTCCTTTTCCATAAGGCTTCAGAGTCTTACAAAACCATTGAGATGTTTAAATTTGCATAATCAATCCCTGACTTCAGTACTTACTTATGTAAGAAACGCAATATGATATCATTTTGTTCTGATTTCTTTTCGCATAACATAAATTTTATTTCTTCAGTTGCACTCAAAGCCTACTGAAGCCAGTGACTGTTTTAAGAATTCCCTTTATATGCTCCATGGAACTGTAAGGGCAGTCTCTCTATATATTTTTAAATATTTTTTTCATCTGAAAATTGAAAAAAATATGAATACAACAATTAGTTGCTTATATTCACAAAACCAGCAAACAATTGATTAAGTTTTTATGAAATAAATGTTACAGCATCATATTGATAAATGATATTGTAACAATATCAGGTTAATTAAGCTGTGATTTGTAAAATTAGATTGGAAGATAGAATGTTTTACTATTATCAATATCACAATAGTAGCTTACGTTTATTGTTTGCATACAATATTTCCCTTGCCATTTATAATTGTTGGTATAATAGAATTATTTTTGGAGCATCCATCTCAAGGTGTTGCCACCTGCTCTCCCTGTCTTCTAGGAGCTCAAAATTGTAGACTAAGTTTCATTTTCTTAAAGGAAGTCTTTATTCAAAGCATTTTAGTCAGATGTCAACTGTGCAAAACAGATGTAAATAAAGCTCTTCTGCTTGAGAAGGAGTTGGGTCAAAGAGCCCCATTTGGGTCCTCAGCCTCCTCTAAGACCTGTGAATGTAATAGTACCATAATTTAAAAACCGCTGCTCTGTGTCTTAAAAGGACTGCTCACATTAGTTACCTGAACATTACCCACTGAAACAAGGGGGCCTTCTGGCCCGGGATTTATATTCACGACACTTGCTGGTTTATTTTCTTTTACAGAGTAGCCACTCAGTGTTTTGGTTTTTCTTTTTATTAGATTGATTCAACTCTTTCTTGACCATCTCCTTCCCACCCCATCTTTTCTTCTCTTCTATGCCTTGAACTCTCCTTCTTTAGCCCCACCAAACAGTCACACGTACATATGCACACACATACAGGTACACACTTACACACGCATGTGTGCGGACACAGACATATGCCCACGAGCACAGGAATCCATCACAGGTACTCACCAATCGGCTGAATCATTGTGCCTATGATGCAGTTTGGTTGTTCGTAAAGGAAGCCAAAAGCACTTAAGCACATTGCTTTGCAATCTGGGAATTTCATTTGTTTCAAGCCAAAGAATCACACCAACCTCTGGAAACCTGCTCCTTGGTCGTCTGCCTACAGCAGTCAATTTTGAAATCCGCATCAACAGCAAAGGCTGAAAATGGCCATAATCACAGCGTATTGGAAAATAAAAGAGCCCTGAGCACTTACGTTAGTGGAGCCGAATGCATTTGATGCTGAAAGAGCCAGCCGGAAATTCAAAACCAAACAAAAGCTAAGAAAACCAGCATTCTGTTTATATTCACAAATATGATTAAGTTTTCACTGAATAAGCACTTGCAGTATGATATTAATAAAATGTGGGAAGTGAGATAACATCTCATTCATCTGAATTAGCTAAGAAATGGTGTGTTGGGAATGACTGCATTTGTCATCACTGAAACACTTTTTAATCATTTAAGGTCCTTGAATGATTAAGGTCATACTCTACCTTAGTTAACATATTATATGAAATTTTTAAATTTATTTTGGGGGGATTGAACATCATCATTATGAACAGATCAAGCAAACCAATCAAATTAATTGAGCCTTGAAACCTCCAGTAATGACAGTAAAGCAAAGTGGATACATGAACATTCCAGCAGATAATAATTATAAAAATGTAGATAGAATATGTTATAAAACCTAGTTAAGATGTTGGAAAGCATTTCAAAGCAGAGAAAAACAAGAGAAGACTTAACCCTCAAAAAACTGAAAATGGAAGGGAAAAGACCTATTAGTTTATGTCCTGGTTTGAGAATGCTGTCCATCCTTCAGCTTGGCTTCTGTTAAATTAGAACATCTTAAGGAGCAATAGGATATTTGCCGTAATCTCAAATTATCTTCCTGAACATTATTAATTACTGTCATGTGTTTAAAATATGTCCCCACGTTTTTTTTTTAATATATTCTTCCTTCCAAAAAATAGAACTTAATTCAGCTTAATTTCTCTTCTCTTGAATGTGGGCTAAACTTAGTGATTGATTTACAACAAATTAAGTCCAGAAAGAAAAAAAAAATAATGACTTTACAGGGGTGAAATCTACTAGACATCACTTCAATCACCCTGCAAAGTTAGCATCGCCAGTTTTCTAAGTCACGTTGACATGTGATGCGATGCAAGGGCACTTCAGCTCTGTGGTATTGTTCTCTAAAACCCATAACCCCAGTCTAACCATGATAAACATCTTCAAAAGTGTCAAAATGACATGAAACAAGGAAATATGGAAAAACTGTCACAGATTGGAGGAGACATACTAAATGTAATTTGGGATCCTGATTTCAATCCTGAAATAGAAAAGGAGCATTTGTGGAAAACCTGATAAAATCAAAATAAAGTCTATAGTAAGGTAATAACGTTGCACCAATATTAATGTTTCAGTCCTGCCATTGTACCATGGTTATGTTAACATTAGGGGAGGCAGGGTGAAAGTGTATGGTGAAGCTCTGTTCTAGTTTTGTAACTCTTCTGCACGTCTAAAAGTTTTTAATAAAAAGTCAAAATTAAACAAAACAAAGCGAAGCCCTTATATCACATCACACACTGTGAATGAGCCAGAAACTCAGTGCTGTCCTTAAGTTATCAACAGCAGCCAGTCAGACCAAAATCCATTACTTCCGGATCCACATCTGCAAGGCAAGTGACTGCTACGTCCAGTACATGGAAATCCCAAGATATATTGTTGACTTCATGTTGGACGGGATTTTTAGAGCTTGACCAGTATCAGATAAGAACAATAGACATTGGCAGAGGAATGGTGGAAATCATGGCTATTTCTCAACTGGCCAAAATATGACCAAACCAGAGTGAGAAGGAATATGGAGAAGGCAGTGACGGTTAAGTTAACCTAAAGGAAGTTCCAGTGACAAATGGCAGATTTCTTCCTGGAGACCTAGGTTGTTGAGCCCCCTCACTTTCATCTTTATGTCAAGGAGCCCTAGGCCATTTCCCCTGACTTCAGGGAGGCTCCAAAGCTTGGCGTGGCCCAGAGAGCAAAGGGATCTGCATTTGACCATCCCTTGACGGTCACTGAAAAGGCAAATCCTTGACGGAATGCAAGTGAACCTCTGCCGAAGGCAAACAGTCACCAGAATGACAAACTCTTATTGACCATTCAAATGAGCAGGTAGAGTCTTAGAAACTGCGTATCATTTGCCTAAATACTGTTTTTTTAAAGAAGATAAAAGTGATCAAGGCAGAAAATAGGCAAATAAAAAGAACTGAAGGAAATTAATCATTAGATATTCGTTGCAGAAACAAAAGAAATCCTGTAGAATCCTTGAGTTTGACACCATCACGAAGGTGGGTATGCCTCATCTATGCCGTGGATGTTTCTGCATTATAATAGGCCATAAAAAATAAAATACAGTTAAGGCTAGCCAGTGCAATTTTGGGGGTTGAAAATTGCAGGCTGGGACTTCCCTCAGATCTTGCAATCAGCAAATTACGGAGCAAGCTCTCTGATCTTGGTTTCGTAACTAGCCCATACTACGGAATGTTAGCCTAGCCTTTGCATTGAAGTAGCAGTAAAAAATGATTGTTAGTGCACACAAGAAACAATCATTTGAATATTTCCTCTGTATGTTTTTGGTCTGGAAATAGCTATTTCTCATTTTTCAAACACTGTTTTTTTTTTATTTTAAGGAGACCAAATATTCCAGCTTACAAATATTTTTGCCAAATGCCTATATTCAAGATAAAAGTCCAGTTCAGCACAAGCCTAAATTAGCACACTATCTAAATAAGTGAAATCTGAACTCTTCTGATTTTTTGATAAGAAAAGGAGGACAGAAAGGAAGAAAGGAAGAAAAGAAAAGAAGGAGAAAGAAATAAAAAAAAAGAGAGAGAGACAAGAAGAAAGAGGAGATACACAAAGGAAGTAGACTGGGTACTTTAGGGACCACTATGTATGTTCTACGCACATATATATTAGCTGCTTTCTTGGTCCCTTTTTCATTCAAAATTCAAAAGTGTGTGGACCAGAGAGATAGATAGACTTTCAAGTGGCAAATCTCTACTCCCCAAATAGGATGAGATAATGAAAAATGTATTAAAATCCTCAGATGTTCACTATGCTTTCATATGGAGTTCTAATATAGTGAAAGGAACTCAAAATATGCCTCTTCAGCATATGAAGTATCTTGAGCTAAACGCCACTGAGAACCAACAGAGGCAGGAAAAGCTCTAGAAACAGGGTACAGGCTTTCCTTCTGTAAAAGAAGCTTATATTTGATAAAGGACATTTCCATTTGTAAAGATGTCTCCTTCTCTGACCTGGAAGAGCAGAAGTTAATAACGCTTATCAATGAAAAAGGCAGCGACTTAAATCTGTGTAAAAATACTACGAAGCAAGTCTAGTTTACCACTTTTTCTTAGTCCTCTTCCTATGACTTACCTTCCCAGCCCAGAAGCCCATCTTTCCTTTTCCTTAGCTTGAAATGACGTGTAAACTCAAGTTCTAACCAACGCTGGGTTAGCCATCACTGGGTGCTCCCATACAAACGTGCAGGATACACGTTAATACGTGTTAACCTCTGTTTTTCTCTTCTTAATCTGCCTTTTTCTAGTTTAATTTATAGGGCTGTATGGTCAGAACCTCATATGGGTAGAGGAGAAAGATTTATTATTCCTCTCCTACAATTTACAACAGTCCTCATGTAACTTGGATCATAATCCTCATTTGAAAGATGAGGAAACTTAGATGCAGATGAAGTTTCTAGGCTTAAAGTAATAAAACGTGTTAACATAAGATTTTTCATCTAATATATTTCATGTAGTAACTTTCACTTACCCTGCTAGGATATAAATAATGTTGATGTCCTCAAAGATTTGTGTTGTTTCTGTTCAGGTTGTATATTTTCAAAATAAAATTAACTAATTTTGGGATTTTTAATGAACTATCAATAATTCATTAATCATGACTATGATTTGTGGTTGAATTAACTGTGGGAAAACATTCCCAAAATAATTATTCTTTTTTTCCCAGATTTATTGAAGCAAAATTGACAAAATTGTATAAATTTAAAGTATACAATGTGTTTTGTTATATATATGCATTGTGAAACGATTACCACAATCAAGCTAGTTAACATATCCATCACCTCGCATAGGTACCTAAATTTTTTGTGGTGAGAACACTTGAAATTTACTTTCTTAGCAAATTTCAAGTATATAATACATTGTAATTAACTATAGTCATCAGTACGTTAGGTTTCCAGAACTTATTTATCTTGCAGCTGAAGGCTGGTACCCTTTGACCAACGCCTCCCCATTTCCCCCATGCCCAGATTTGTAGTTCTAATTATTTCTACACCACCTTTCTCTCCCCACTACCTTCAGAGAGTCTGAAAGCTCCGGAGAAGTAGTGTAGAATATTATCATTGAAGTGCACCGTTTGATCACGGCATGAAATATTTTTATATTCATTACATAGCCCTACCTGGGTCCCACTCCATTCCCTACTTCTTTGCTTGCCCAGATATTCTCCTACATCTTTTGTTTTTTACTATTCCATTCCAAAGGAAGTTTTACTTATTTAAAATCTCATACTGGGTTTAAGATCTGTACAATCCGGACATAGCACTTAGCATTTGATAATGGACAATCTTATATAAAAATGCTGTATATACACTGCCAACTCTTTGAGATCGGACTGATTTTTCTTTTTCCATTGGACATATAAGACTTAAATCTACTGTTATTGTCTGCCATTCAGTCATACAGTAACAACAAAAGTGGGCTTAATGTTTCTAATAAACATCATCAGAGTCATGAACATGATAATCAGAGCTGATGGTAGCGGAGGTGGGTACCAGGATGATGAATTTTCTTCTTCGCAATAAAATTGTATATTATTTTTAAGTAATTAAAAGATAAATTTTATAGCAAAATTCAAAGTCTTTACATTTTTCACAGTTTAAACATTGAAGAATCACTGGTTTCCCTGTAACAAAGGGCAAAGAAATAGCCACCCTTCATCTACAGTGAACTACATCATTAATGCCATACATCAGAACTTCGAGAGTTATTTCCCGTTTAATCTTCCTGGCTCTGCTTTATAATTTCTCCCCACATTTCCCATTTGAGCTGATATTTTTTATTGCTTCAGCTCAACACAAAAAGTTAACTTGGATACAGGAAATGTTCATTTTTTAAAAAACGAAAGTATTTTGCTTAGAAGGACTATTTAAAAAAGGGCTTGGATGGATTCAGCAAGAGGATATGCTTTGATACAGTGAAAGAAATTGGCTTCACAAATAAAATGAGATTTTTTTAATGCAGATGACCTCATACTGATACATGTTGCAGTGAGTATACATTTGGATGCTTTTAAAAAAGAATTTCAGCGTGGAAAGAGAGATCTGGAAAGTGGTAGGAAGCCAAAGCATCACACAAATACAATTCGAATAACCCTTGGCCTGAGAAATGTGGGAATCGTGATTCAGAAATAGAGTGCCATTTGCAGAAGTAAAACCCGTTTACTTCAAGTGCTTCTTATTGCATAGAGGGGAAAAGTGACAGAAACCAACATACATTCTGCCACTCCCCACTCCTGTAGACATGACAGATACAACATCAAACATTTCTTAGTGCTCACTTGTAGCTGATCACTGTGTCCATTACTAACTGTAGCTGACCATCGATAGGCTTCCTCTATGTACACATTTGGTTTTTTTCTCTGTTCATCTCATAAAAATGGTGTAATAGGTGGTCTTCTACTTCTGGCTTCTTTCAATTAGCATAATGATTTTGCGGTCTACCCCTGCTGGAGTACGTGTCAATAATTGGTTCTTTACTTATTAATTAATTGTGCTCAATTATATTGATGCAAAGCATTTTGCTTATACATTTGTCATCTGATGGGCATTGGAAACGTTTCTTTTTGGAGAGCTATTGTGAATATAAATGACTTTGTGTGAACAGATACTTAATTTCTCTTAGCAGATTCCCAGATGTGGAATTGTTGGGTCATATGGTGTGTCCGTGCTTAATTTTTGAAGACTGCCAGGTTCCGATGTGGCTGTCCAATTTAACATCCCCGTGGAGGACTGTAGTTTCTCCACATACTCCTTAATTTTTCTTGCCATCTACGTTTTTGAGGACAGCTATTCTAGTTGCATGTGAGATGGTGTCTCGTTTTAATTTTTATTTCCATGATTAAAGATGTCATAGATCTTATATATAAATACATAGGTAAATAAATATATGTGTTTATATATTATATATGTATATATATGAGTATATAAGAAAATACATATAAATAAAAGTGGACATCTTTCTTAGGCCAATGAGAAAATATTTTTCTTTTTTTCTTAATTTAGACCACTCATTTATTCCTCTAATAGTTTACCTTTTTTTTTCCTTTTCTTCTTTCTCTCCCTTCCTCTTACTTCCCTCTCCCCTCCTCTTCCTTACCTTTCCTTCCTTCCTCCCTTCCTTCTCCACAAATAATTACTGAGAAACCATTACTATCAGGATGTCACCCGCAATCCTTGAAGTTCTTCTCAGGCAAGACTCAATCATGAAAGAGGCCTCGAGAGAGGCTCCTAGGGCTTCAATTTAAAAGTCCCTTATTTTTGGAGAAAATCATCCATTTTCTATGGACGAGGTTAGGCCTCTTATTCTGTAATTCCTTGGGGCTCTATAATTGTCTGTGTTAGCGCTAATCACAACTGAATAGTTACACTTTGAAAAATTTTATTTATATGAAATATCTGTTTCCTTCAATAGGTTGTTTGCTCTTTCTTATATGAACTCATGAGCCTGTTTAAATCACATGCATCCTCAGGATCCACCACAGGAACTTGAATGTCGCAAAGCTAATGTAGCACTGTAAAGCAGCTTTAGTTTTGTAAGGTTGCTGTAGTAGAGAACCACAAACCAAGTGGCTCAAAACCAGAGAAATACGTCCTCTTTACGGGCTGAAGTTTAGAATTCCAAAATCAAGGTGTTGACAGGAACCATGCTCCTTTTTGAAATGTCCAGGGGAGGCTCTTCCTTTGCCCCTTCCAGCTTCTGGTAACACTAGGTGTTCATGGCTTTTGGCATCGTAATTCCAGTCTGTGCCTTCATCTTCACACGGTCATCTTCTTCTCTGGGTCTTCACATCGTTTTGCTTCTGTGCGTGACTGTGTGCAAATATCCGTCTCATAAAGACATGTCATCTTGAAATAGGGGTCAATTCTACTTCAGTGTTACCTCATCTTAAGCAATTACATCTTCAACAATTCCGTTTCCAAATAAAGTCATATACCAAGGCACTGGGGTTAGAAATTCAACATATGTTTTTGCAAATGCAGCTCAACCCATAAAAGGAGTATTTCTGAACCATTAGTGTTCATTTTCCATCATGGAAAGTCAACCTTGTTTCTCAAGGGAAGAGCTCTTTGAGGGCTGTTACAGTTCTCAGTAAAGTCAAAGTGCAAGGTTCTGTGCTTCTCCTCAGCAAACACCACCACAGTAGGAACTAAATCATTGACATTCATTTCTTAATGCATTTGATCATTCTGATTCTCTCCCTGAATGAAAACCCATATCTCTTTTGGAAATACAATTTCTCAGGACTCAGAACAGTGCCCTAACTATATCAGGCTTTGAATTATATATGTTCAATGAACAGTTCTTTTTTTTCAGAGAATGAATCCTCTTTGACTTTACCTGAGCCACTTCCAAATGGTTTTCTAAAACCTAAACCGTGTTTCTTCTTGCTTAGTGCCTATAGGTCTGTTTCCACTTGCTCCCCATCGAAGGCCAGACCCTGCTGAGGGCTATGTGAGTATCAGCTGCTATTTTTAATGACAGCCTTCAACAATAGCTAAGAGCAGACTGGAGCCCAGAGCTCTCTGAATGCATGAAAGGTGGAGGAGAAAGTGTCAGTTAATATTAGAAATTACAATCCTCATCACTCGCCAGCTTTAATACTATGTCCAAAAGCATTATCACTTCAAATGTTAGCAAGAATGCTCTTCCACGTTCTTTGATACCAGTGATGATGATAAGAGAATGAAGTGGAAACTACAGAGAAGGAAAAAAAAAAGGGGGGTGGGTAGAAAGAATTGCACTATGTAGTTTCTTCATCAACCATACCGCCTACATTTACCTACTGAATGATTTTTGCCACAACAATATAATGAATAGATCCTTGTCAATATTGTCCCCTGGGAAAGCTATTCTACAAGTAAATGAAGAATGTCATTGAGTTAACATAGTGTTTCCCTACTTTAATGGCTTTGGCATTAGAATGAAAGAGTATTGCATAGTATGTTCTCTCTCTCTCCTTCTCTCTCTCTCTTCCTTCTGTTCCTCTTTCTTAGAATAACTGTCCTCTGGATATACAATGAATTGCTTCAGCTCTGTAATACATAATCTTTCTGCTTAATGCATCCACTCAGTGTTTAATGTTCCATACTTTTGAGCAAAGAGAGCTTAGGTCAGTGTTAAAGATAACCACACAGATATTTCACCACTTGATTTTTTCCTGGAGTTTGGGCATAATTATTCAGTTTCCTGAATGCCTTTTAAATTTGGACCACCCTCCATGACATTAACTCATTAGTTCACTTTTTTATCTGTTTAAAAACTAGTTGGTTTAAATAAAAGTTGATGGATGCAAAATGGTACCTTTCAAATGAAATTCACCTGTAGAAGAAAGGTGAGATCTCCTTGATGTCTGCTCTTTGCTTTCAAGCTTATAATCAGGACAATTATTTAGATAATCCAGGCACAAATCTTATGGCTTTGAGGTGAGCTGAATGAGCTTTACTATTTTTTTCCTTTGAAATTGGGGATTCTCTTGTCTTGATATTGTTTGACATTTTGATTCTTGGGTGTCACCTAAGTTAAAATTATAAACTGACCCTTACAAGCTTTCATATTTTACCCCCAGTACCATGTGGATGTGTGTTTGCATAAGAGGAACCTCTACTTTAAATCTAGCAGGACACAACATCTTATTAAAATAATAATAAAATTAATTCTAATCATTCCACTTCTATTGTCTCTAATGTTTCTGCTTCCTGGCTTCTTCTAGATTAGTTTAACTCCTTCTTGATCTAACATCCTTTGCTCAGCTTCGCTCATGATGTTTTCCCAGCACTTTTCTAGACTTAATTTCTTCGCATTTCCTTCAGCATGGGCCGCCTTCCGCTTCTCCACCTCTCCCCAGGTAGCAATAGTCATGTGCACAGAAGAACTTCACTGTTGAATGTGAACCCAAATTTTCACAGTTTAAAAGGTATGTTCTTTATATCATTCCATTCATTCTCAAATGGTGCTGGAATATCTTATGAAAATGAACATTAAGACTCAGGGAGATCAATTGATTCATCACAATAATACAGCTTGCCAATATGGTACTGAGTCAGGGACTAAGAATTCAGTCCTTCTGAATCCAAATCTTTTTTATTTTTTCATTATATTAGTTCTTTCCTACATCTAGTGTGTCCCTCTGTATGCTGCTAATGTACTCGTTGCTGGCAGGGGAAGATGACTCCAAGAGGTCAAAGGACAAATTCACTGATTTCCAGTCTTCATGGGAAAGCAGAGATTCCTGACACCTGATTTCTTGATACTGAGCAATATGATTGTAAAACAGAAATATGAATCAGAAGATTGATTTGGAAAGAGAAAAGCAATGGCTTGTAAATGGGTCCTGAAATAAAGTGTTTAAGAACTGAGAAATGCCAATTGGAGAGAAGGGGAAAGAATAATGATGGGGGGAAAAAATGTTAAGATTTCTCTCTTACCTTCCTGAAATTGAGAAAGGCTCCACGTGCTGTCATTGGTATTTTTTTTTTTACTTTGTTTTGTTTTAAAAACAAGCAATGTATGTGGATGAGAAAGTCATTTGTCCATGTGGACCACGAATTTCCACAGATGGACAGAATAGCCTAATCACTTTTGGCTCAAACAGGTGACTGCTGTCTTGGGAGGTCCTAAATGGAAGAGCTTCTTACATGATCAGTCCTTTCACACTAGGGGACAACACATTTTAAAACCAGGAACGTTTACCAGAGCACTACAGCAAGTAACAAAAGAATTTTTTGCAAGTTTCTGCAATAGCCGTTTTATTCATGTGAGTCATGTGTGTGTTGTGTGTGTGTTGTGTGTGTGTGTTTACTTATATTTTCCACTTAAATTATTTGCACATAGTGTCCATTAGATTTGTATGATACTTACCACTCCCACATGAATTAGTGTGATGAATATTTCCCAGAATTATATATGTGAACAAATGAGATATTTATAAGATGCTCATTCAGGACTTTCTGTGCCGGTCTCAAGAGGGACAGAGGTCACACTGGCAATTTCATGTAGATATTCCCAAAGGAAAGAAACATCGAGGGCGTTCAGGTATCTTTGCCCCTCTTGCTCTCTTTCTTGCCCTCATCATTGGCCTCTGAAAAAGAGAAATGGCTTTTTTTTAATTCCACAGAAGGGGTTGCCTTGATATTAAAGAGCAATCAACTTACAGAATTTGGAGCAGAGTTGGTTGTGCCCTACACAAATGAACTAAATTCTGCTTTAGGAATCATTTTCTTTATGATACTGTTTCTGATTTCAATGGCTTAAAAATAATGCCTTTCTTTTGAATATGACTCATTTGCAGCCAATGGTCTGAAGACCTATGAACGTGAGCGCCGTTGAATAATTTAATAGGACTGTGCAAACAAACAGCAGCTTGAGTCTTTGCCAGGGGAGTAGAGAAAAACTGAGCACAAGAATTTTAATCTGCACTAGCAAACCGTGCTACTGAAACATGGACAGAAAGAGCCAGACGATTAGACGGCGGCCACTTTTTATTCATAGCAAACAAACCCAGTTACATAGGGAGGAATACCCAAGCAAGGCATAGCAGTTATCAGAGGGTCTGCAGAGATCCCCCTGGAGCCTCCAAGCACAGACTCACCAACCAGTAATTTCTCCTTCCTTAGATGATGTGCAAGGACCATGGTGCTGATTAGCCCTTAAATCGCACTCCCAGGAAAAGTAAAGCCTTTAATTTTGTTAGTGGGCAGAGACGTGTCCCCAGTTCCCTCTTTTCCTCCTTCAGCGTTTCCCTGGCAGTTGTAAGGACACGGTATGAGGATGTGCATCTATGTGTCTGTGTGTCTGTCTGTGTAAGAAGCAAGCTAAGAGTTTAATTTGCTCCTCTGAGGTCTCCAATGACTCTTTATTAAAGTCGTAAGAAAAGGTTCCCCATTAATTTCCATTTAGGATCAGTATGTGAGTTGGAGTAATGGGGGGGGGACAGTATTTTTTTCAGTATCATCCATGAGGAAACTCTCAGACCCCCTGTTATTCAAGTTCTCTGTGGGCGAGGTGGCAAAGGGAACAGAGAAAGAGAAGACAAGGAAGTCAACTGTTGACAAATCTGGTTTTGTTATGTAGACGGAGAGCCTCTTGATAGAAGGTCCTCGCCTTGACAGCTGGCTCATGCGTAACCAAGGACTCTCGCGTTGCCCAGCGTCTTGTGTGCTTGATACAAACGTATGTTTATGGTTCTCAGTTTAGAAAGAAGAAATGCGCTCAAATCACAAAAGAGAAGGAATAAATCAAAAGGAGAAAAATTAACAATTTGCTTAAAATTTAAAAGTTTTGTGTACGAGAATTGCAAATAAAAGAACGAGTAATCTGGAATAAGTAATTCCATTAAATAGAACAGAAGTTTGAGCTTAATATATAATGAGTTTATACAACTCAGTAACATCTCAGTGTTAAGAATGAATAATTCACAGGGAACATAAAAATAAACATCCAAACAGCCTCACCATAAATAAAGTGTGATTTCCTTTTTTCAGGTTAGAGTCACTATCAACAGAGATACACCGAGTTAACTTATTATCAACTGATACACTACCGACTAACGTATTGGCAAATAGAGGGGGAAAAATTTGTATTTATCAACAATTACCAGAGAAATACGTGTAAGTATCAGACATGGTGTATTACCACTAAGCACTGTACAATATCATATATTAATATAATAACTATTTTAATAAATCTATTTATTAAAATGTCCTCAGTTCTTTCTAACTTGCCTGCAAATTCACAGACTAACAATTATTTTCTTATGTCTTTCTCATAAGGGATTTCTCTTTCTCTTTCTCTCTGCCTCTATGTCTCTTTGTCTCTGTCTCTGTCTGTCTGTCTGTCTCTCTCTTTCTCTCTCTCTCTCTATATATAAATAAAACATAGCTTCTCAGATGTACCTGCCTTTCTTCCCTCACACTGAGTATGGTCCACTTACCTGCATCTACACAGAGTATCACTGGGAACTCAGCTCAAGAAAATAATGAAGTGAAAACATATGTCAAGCCAGCCCTCTGGAGTTTTCATGGTCTATTTCTTTGCTGGAAGCAAAGATGGATAAAAGTATTTACCTCTTAAATGTTTACCTAATACTGTATGAAGCGGTGACCTTAAGTGGTCTTTACAGCTCATAGACCACACACGCAAAATTATGAATGAGCAATTTTTATTCCTCTGCAACTAATGGTTCTGGCACCCTCTCCTCCACGTCTCGAGGCTGGCAAGTATTATCCTCTGGTGAGATTGCTGTAATTCACAGGTGGCAGTGACCAGGTTTCTGTATTCAGGCAAAGGTGGAAGATGTAGCGGAGTAAACAGCAAAGAAAAACTCTCAGAGCTTTATTAGAAAAGGTTGATTCAGTTGGCCTGGGACTCCAAACTTGACCTTGAGTGATCAAGTAACTAGCAACTACTCAGACTTTCAGCCAGTGCCTCCGGTGTGTCAGGGTATCTGCTCAGATTCCTTAAGCGCCACATAGTCAGTGAAGCAAAGCGTGTCAGGGGATCTGTGGTGAACTATTAGTCAGCGTCCATCTACAGACAGCCACAGCCACTGGTCTGTTTCTTGTTCTCACGCAGGAGTATGAATCCACTGATGTAACTTCTGACTTTTCAGAGAAGTCAGAAATTGAAACCTACGTGGAAAACTATAAAATAAATCTTGAAATAAACTCATTATTTTGGCTTTAAAAATACATTCTTTTTGTTTTGTTTATTTTTTTTGTTTTAAAAGTACATTATATTTGCCTTAAAATATGTTATTTTTGTTTTTTAACAAAAGCTAAATAAAACACGGGTGTTGGAATTCCAGTGTTAGTTTTCAAGTTGCAATTTTGGGATAAGGTTGTGCTGGACATTTTCAAGAGACACACTGAAATATAAGGTTTATAATCCTTTGCTCTAAAAAGCTCTCAATAGAGATGGGAAAGAAGAACACGCATAGAAAGATACAATGACAAATACATGGCTACCTCACCCTCCTTCCTGCCAAACTGGCACCAGTGCGGCCCATACAAGGACAAAAGGAAGACAGAACCCAGCAAGCTGAAGAGAGGGCCTGGTGCAGCTGAAGCCCAGGGCAGTAAAAGCTGGCAGATTGTGGATAATAGGAACCAAATTCCTCGGTGTTGAACTGGGGAGTTACGAAATGGGAAAAGAAAACATTAGAATGAACCTGACATATTGGGTTAGAATGAAGACATTGCTATAATGGCAGGCTTTACATATATAATTTTATATATTACATATATATAACATTTACATTTTAAATATATCCATATTTATATTTATATATGATTATTTAAATGCAGATGTATGTAGATGGGTATAGAAATAAGTATGAGCATAAGTGTATGTGTGTGTTGTGTGTGTTGTGTGTGTTGTGTGATGTGTGTTGTGTGTGTTGTGTGTTGTGTGTTGTATGTGTTGTATGTGTGTGTTGTGTGTGTTATGTGTATGTGTGTGTTGTGTGTGTGTTGTGTGTGTGTGTTGTGTGTGTTGTGTGTGTTATGTGTATGTGTGTTGTGTGTGTGTTGTTGTGTGTGTGTTGTGTGTGTATGTTGACCTTTATTTCCTACTTTCAACCCTGAAATGACTGGGGGCAGTGACACACCAGTAGCAGTGAGAACACTGCATTTCCAGATCTCGGTTGCCAGATACCACTTCTAATAAAATAAACTTAAAGGAGGAAAAGGGAAGTATAAAACAAGACTAGATCATTTTGCTGGGCTAGAATGTGAAAAAAATTCTCAGAGAATGAAGGAGGTAAGTTAACAGGAAACAGACAAACAAAAAAAGAGGAAGCTAGGCTGAAAGAATTCTTACTAACCAAAAAATAAACTTGAGAATATTTTTAATTTATCCTCTAAATCACTGGAGAAAATGAAAAGGCACATAAGATAGATGAAAGAAAAAGGAAGGAAGGAAGGAAGAAAGGAAGGAAGGAAGGAAGGAAGGAAGGAAGGAAGGAAGGAAGGAAGAAAGAAAGAAAGAAAGAAAGAAAGAAAGAAAGAAAGAAAGAAAGAGAAAGAAAGAAAGAAAGGGAGAAAGAAAGAAAGGGAGAGAGAAAGAGAGAGAGAAAGAAAAAGAAAGGAAAGAAAGAAAAGAAAGAAAGAAAGAAAAAGAAAGATAGAAAGAAACAAAGAAAGAAAGAAAGAAAGAAAGAAAGAGAGAAAGAAAGAGGAAGGAAGGAAAGAAAGAGAGGAAGGAAGGGAGGAAGGAAGAAAGGAAGGAAGTGGAAGAGTAGGTAAATAAAAATCTTTTAACAGAACGTTGAAATGTAGAAAAACTGAAACAGCTGGAAAATCACTGTTTCATAACCAACAGAATAATAATTGATTCATGACAGAGACATCAGTAGGTTCTAAGATTGCACGAATGGAAGTACATGAGGAGTCTGAGATCCACGCCACCTCAAGGAATCTGAACACAACATACTTACGTTATTGTGTAGAATAACTTTATAGAGTAGAAACTCCATTAGATAGTATCTCAGTCACGTGATAAAGCTGATTTGAACTCCCAGAAGGGAGCTCACAGAGTCATCGGGAGCCCCAGGTTTTCAACAGCCACTCAGGGGATGCCCCCAGGTGGCCTGCTTTGGCAGCCAGTGGCGCTTCTGCTTTGCAGTCCCAAAGGGCATTATACATGTGTATTCACTTTTTATTGACGTATAGCTGATGTACAATACTGTGATAATGTCAGGTGTACAGCGGAATTACTCACATAGATGCAATGTATTATTTTTCAGATTCTTCTTCTTTATGGTTATTACAAAACATTGAATATAGTTCCCTGTGCCGTGCAGTAGGTCTCTGTTGTTTTGCCCATTTTATATATAGTAATGTGTGTCTGTTAAACTCGAACTCCTAATGTATCTCTCCCCTCCCGTCTTTCCTCTTCAGTAACCATAAGTTTGCTTTCTGTGTCTTTAAGTTGGCTTCTGTTTTGTAAATAAGTTCATTTGCATCATTTTTTTAAGATTCTACATGTAAATGATATCATATATTTGTCTTTGTCTGACTTATGTCAGTTAATATGATAATGGCTAGGTCCACCCATGTTGCTGCAAATGATACTATTTCATTACTTTTTTATGGCTGAGCAATATTAATATATATATATATATACACATATACACATACACCACATCTTATATATATATATATATACACATGCACACATGTATATTTCATAACAAAATGAAATCTTACATTTCTGTAATTATTAAGAATGTTGAGTATCTCATTTTTCTGTGTTTATTGGACATTCATAAATTCTCTTTGGGGAAATGTATATTAAAATCCTTTGTCAGTTGTTCAATTTGGGTTTTAACTAGATTGTCTGTCTTTTTAATATTGAGCAGTAAGTGTCCTTTATATACTCTGGATGTAATTTCCTTATCAGTTGTATAACTTTTGAATATATATATTTATTTATCTATCTATCTATCTATATATATATATATATTATATATATATAAAATTTCTATGCAGAAAAGTCTTTATTGAGTTAAAACTTCACAAAGGGATAAAGGAACCCCCTTGTCTACCTGATCCTAGTCTCCAACGTAGCTTCCTTGCCCAAGGTTTGCACATCTCCCACAAATGGTCTTCTATTTCTAGCCCCCTTCTCTGAATCTCTATCAGCTACTCAGAAAACTTCATCACACAGGGACATTCTCACTCCATGGTTCTTGCCCTTTATACAGCAGTAAATTCCTTGAGATCTGAGTTACCTAAGGATGTGGCAGGGAGATTTCGGGAGCATGAGTAGAGCTAGGTTCTTCCTAACATTTGAAGGTTGGCTGAGGTTCACTCTTTAATGTGGTTTTATGGTCCAAGACAGGTACGAGCTCTCTGAGTCTGATCTGCATTGACTAAACTTTTCAAGACTCCTGGCTTATTTTTTCAGATGTTTCCTATCTGGGTTTTGGATACTTAGCCCCCTCCCCCCAAAACCAAATATTAATCATCATAGTCATCAACATAAAAGCCCCAGAAGATGCAGGAAAGTATTTTTCCCATAGAATCATCATCTGGCAGTCTTCTCCATGAGCCCTGTAATTGCACAAAGTGTATTTAGTTCAAATATTTTATTCCCCTTCTTTTGGAGTACAGCTCCTTAGGTTCATCAGAGACGAAGAAGAGCCTTTTATCACTGAGTTATGTACCTAGTAACGCCCATTGCCTTAGATTATATTCACTGCCAAATTGTTTAATGGTCCATTTAGGTTTAACCTTCTGGTTATACTTGTATCTTCCACTCACCCTAGTGTGGACTGAAAGACGTAGTCGCTGATTAGTAATTGCACACTGACTTAAAAAGATGGCACAAAAAATGAGGTTTTCCCTGTTTGTTTAAACCTCATCCTTCTGCATGTCCTTTAGATTTTATTAATAAAAGACCAATCTTGGGAAACTTGTAAAAAATAAAAACAAAGTTATTTTTTGTTTTGGTTTTACTTTGTGTCGGTAACCTTTTTTTTTTTTTTTCCTTTAGCACTTTGTCTTATCTAGAGTCCCACATTTTTAGGTGGTGCCTTCCCATTCCAGTGTTAAAATAAGTAGATGATATCACACAAAGATGTTAGTATGCACAACTGTGAACCATTTTCCAATATTATGCTTTTTATCATTATTCCTTTTACTATAGCAATTATTATTTTTATAATTTTTGAGAGTAAATTACTAAAAAAAATAAAATTTCCCCAAAACAAAGTTGGTGAAGACTGATCCATGAAGATATAATTCTGGACACTTCCAGAAATACTCAAATCATAAATACTAGATTGTCACCTGATCAGCTTCAGTATGGGTCACACCCTGTATGACTTTAAAGCTGCTGTTAAATTCATTGAGCCTGGCCCCTTTCGGCAAATAGTCCTTCAATGAAGAACATGACAGACAGAGAGTTCAGAGCAAATTCATCCACAAGCCACACATATTACCCTGTAGCTACTTTATTTAAGGGCTGTGACAAGGCTCCTTTAATGGAAGAAAACCTACAGCATACCTCAAAAAAACTTTTTTCTGTCTTTTTTTTTTTCCTCTCCTTTGATCTTCTTTGCTTCTCATGTATCCACATTTTTCCCCCTTCTTTCAATCTATGGAAACAGTAATGAATGCTTATGAGAGGGAGCTTAAGCTAGCTCAGGCCTTCAAGTTCAATAAATTAGTTAAGAGGACATAAGTCTGGTGAGCTCTCGGGTGAACCCTGACTTTGCATAGGAAATTCTCAAATTGTGATCAGAGAATGGAGGTTTTCATCCCTGAAACTCAATCTTCAAGAAAGGAAGAGGGGAGAAAACTGGACAGTGATTGCATTGAATTAGTTAAGCTCTTACTTCTCCAGTTATTCACCAGTAAGTCAGAAAGGAGTAGTGCTCAGATCACCAATAATGGGGTAATATGTTATCCTTTTCAATGAATGAGAATATCCTCTAGTTGAAAAAAAAAAAGTAGTTGCATAGAATACAGGCACGTAGAGTGATGATTTTATAATCCGTGAGCACAAATTGTGTGATGTGAAATGATTTCAGAAATCTGGACACCTAAACATCACAATGTACCAAGTTTGTTATATTTATGATATCAGCTTACATTTATCGAACATTTAAGTTTCGGCAGGTACTGTTTTATTTGATATATATGCAAATTTAATTCTGAATCCGTTGAGTTAAATGTGATTATTTTCACAACATAGAGCTGAGCCAGTTCCTAGAGTTAGTCTCTGGTTCCATCTCACACATTTGGGAATTCAAACAGGTAGAATTTGAAACATTTTCATTTTACTTTCTGTTTTAAGAGTATCCAGAACTTGTTTTGATTAGATATGGTAATGTCTGTTGTGAATGAAGGTAAATTACAGTTTCCTAGAAACAGAAGACATGAAACTCCACGCAGGGGAGCCACGTGGACGAGCACCAGGGTCGGTCAGGAGGCTGAGAAAGCAAGAGGAAATGTGGCAACAGCGTGCCTTGTCATTTCTAGGGGAAGGAATAGGTGAGGCAGATTAAACTGATTGAGGATTGACTAGGCTGAGAAATTTTATCAGACTCTACAAATCGATGTTGTTCCTATTTTTCTGGTACCGGGTCCTGGGGTGATTAGGGCAGGTGGATGATGGTCTGAAGTGTGAGAGCCTGATAGAGGAGTTGTTGGGGTGTGGCGCCTACACTGTCTGGTTTGCATTTGAGATTCATGCTGCTGGAAGAGTCGTTTGCTATCTCTAGGAGCTGGCTAACCCTGAGAAGGGTGGTCCCTTCAGGATCAGTTAGAACCCAGAGACCAAAGCATCAAAATTCAGAAAATAAAAGCCATGCTTAATACAGTTCACATGTCCAACCTCCACTGTGCTATAAACTCCTCATAATAAAAACCACCTCTTTTTTCCCCCTTATTTCTCAGAGATAGCTTGGTTTTTTTGAATAAATATATTCATTTCAGTGAAAAACTTTGATGGGTCATTTAAGTCTACCTAGCTGTGACTTTACACAGTGAAAGCCTTAAATATATGGAATATATGAAGGGCAAACAAAATTTAAAACAATATATGTTGAAACTATACACACATTTTTATACATGCGCATTTGTTATTCATAAGTTTGCACAGTGATTCTTTTTATTGCATGAAAAAATGGAAAGTTCATAGGAGACCAGATAATGTTTCCTCCTCAAGTCGGTATCAATATAATGTCTAGTTAAAATAATCAGTCTCCTTTGTAATGCCAATTAAAACTAGTCTGCTTTCTTCCTAATAGCCAGAATTACTCAAAAGGATATTCAAGTTGGGGGAGGATATAGTTCAAGTGGCAGAGTGCATGCTTAGCATGCATGAGGTCCTGGGTTCAATTCCCAGGACCTCTTCCAAAAATAAATAAATAAATCCCCTTAAAAATATATATATAAAAGTTAAAGAAAGAATACTCAAGTTGGAATATTGCACTCGACCAGTGGTTTTCCACTGAGAATTTTTCCACAAAGAATTTTAAGATTATCTTAGAAAGATCTAACTCAGTAATTTATTATATAAAATACACAAGAGTACAATTATTTTTTCTTACTTTTAAAAACAAAGGAAAACCTAGCTGGCTACCTCTACTTTTTTTTTTTTTTTTTTTTTTGGTTGTCCCTGGGTGGAGGTAGGGGAAGATATTTTCTAAGAAACAGACTGGGGTGAACGACAATTTCTCAGAAATATCAGTTGTAAAACACTAGACTAGATCTTCAATATCTCACCCAACTCTGGATTGCATGATCCTCGCAATCCTAGCTTCTTGGTGTCAGTGATGGTTGGTCATTGCAAAGCACCAGGAAGGCAGAGGGAGGAATTAAAACATTAGAAAAGTCCTAGAGGTTTGTCCAGATTAGCAGTTCTAACCAGTGATGATCCCAACACCAACTTAGTTTTGTCTGATCAGGCCATCTTATCTTCCTGATTTATATCCTGGCCCCCCAGATCTTGCACAAAACTCAAACTAATTATGATTACCCCCGTGATCTGTGATACCTAGAGAGATATAATCAAATTTCTACTTATCTTTAATCACCTTTGATGTTCTAAAAGCAAGAGGTAAAGTAGGTATTATTTATAATTTTAAATTATAGGTATAACCAAAATGCTTAATATAAATGTGTCAACTGTCAGAATGACGTGTTGGTCATGTCCAGCATACTCAGATAGTTACTACTCACATTTAGCTGCCATCCTGGCAAAGCCTCATTTGGACAACCTTTAGTGGGTTTGCTTTCCTATTGTCAGATAAAATGCACTAAGTTCATATATTTTTATAAAACTGAAACTATGGGCATTCTTCCGTTCAGTATCTTATCCTGATGACAACGCTGTTCGTGTTAGTCTTTTAACCACAGAGTGAAATACTGATGGAAATTGTTTTACACTTAGCTTCAGTAAAAATGAGTAAGTTGCATCCGACACAGTAAGGACTTCAGGTATCGGCATGTATCATTCCTCACCAAAAAATTAGGAAGATATTCAGCCAAGAAGAGCTAGCCCACTAGATTCTTCTCCTTTTCTTATGATGGTTGGGGATCAACAGTTGGTGCTCCCTGGATCCCTGTGTTGATCTGGGCTGGGAAGATCACTTACCACAACCATGTCAGAGACTTGTCGGTCAATTCTGTTTGCAATTCTCCAAGTTCAGCTTTACTTAGTGCTTTGTGACCTTCTATTTCTCCAGCCTTACCACCACACTCATCTACACACTGCTGCAGTTTAAAGTTGGTCCTTTGTTAATCTTTCAGATGCAAAATAAACAATTCATTTTGGGGGGATAAGCAAGTGTCTGTTCTGCATGTACTCTAGCAAGCAACTTTGAAACTATCTCTGTAGTTCTGGAACTTGCTCTGTTCCCCCTCTCTGGGAGGCCTGCCTCACTCTCTAACAATCTATAGATAGATAAAAACAGAGATAGATAGATAGATAGGTAGGCAAATATTTAAATAAATATACTTTCTCCCTTTTCTGTCTTTCTATTTGTTTTTTTTCTTTCCACTCTTCCCCACCTCTGCTCTAAGAAACATTACTTAAAATTAGAATAGATTGTAAAAATTCCTCACTTTTTGGAGGAGAAGAATAACTGTCAGTTGAGAAAGACACTCTCATCTAACAAAGGTCTTTTAAAATAATTTTTAAATACTTTTATCATGTGTTCTTTAAGTTACTCTCAATACCCACCCCTCCACTGCAGCCTGAGACCTTCCCTACTCCTAACACGTGGGCCACGACTTGGCATTAATTTTTTTTCATCAATATTAATAGTAGCTCTCTGGAATTTTCTCTTTTCAAAGAGGAGAAAATTAAGGCTCAAAGAAGTCATCAATTATTCAAACCTTAAAATTTGTCCACTATTAAGTTCACCAACTTTTCAGCACTGCACTGTATGCAACACCCAAATTTTTACACTGTGTATGGATTTTGGTGGTTTGTGCAATACAACCCATTATTTTCGGTAGTTTTTTTTTCAGCAGGAGAAAAGGTGACCCAGATAATCTTGGGAAGAAGACGTCCATGGCAGGAATAGAATAGAAAAGCAGAAAGGAAGGTCTTCAGAATAAGGGGAGAAGGAGGTAGATAAGATGAACCAACCAATTGTCCGCTCTTGGCGGGTGCAGAGTGGAAGCGGGGAAAACTGAGGCCACCTCTGAGGGCAGGGCCATAAGGTTGACGATTGTTTTCCCCTGGTGGATAGTGACGGAGCTCTAAAAACAGCAATGTGGCTGCTTGTTCACCTGCTCGCGAGGTGGCCTTGTATATGTAGGCCCTGGAAGAGGAAGGGTTTTGGCAAGGGGACAGCCGAAGGTGTGACAAGATCATAATCAAATAATTATTGTAGAAATATCACTGAGACCTGAATTACAGATTTTGTTGTAGAGACTGAAAAGGGTAGGATGGCTAATTTTGTTCCAAGATCACACTGCTTATAAAAAGCATAGAAAGAGAATGAACCCAGGTTCGGGCTGCCGGTGGTCTGCCCTTTTTATTGTGGCTTTAGCAGGGAGCACGACACTTCATGTTTGGGCTGTCATTTAAATGCTGCTTCTCTAAACACAGTGTGTTTTATATCCTTAGCGACCAAAGGGGTTGCTGCCTGGCGACATTTCTTTTCTCATAAGTCATTTAAAGTGTCTTTTTGACAACTTTAGAAGGTTTTCCTAGGTGACCATAGTTACCCTCTGAAGATACAACTAATGATTTTACTTCCTAATCCTCAAATTTCTGTGGATTCACACTGTAATGAAACCTATAAAACTCATAAGATTTGTAATGAAAGTAACCCTGGTATTCTAGAGAAGAAAAGATTCAAATGTCAAGATAATGTTGGTGGGACATTGCAATACAGCTGTATTAATGTTTTGCAGATATTCATGTAGGCTGCCGGTAGTAAAGAATTTATAAAAATCATGAATTATCATTAGGTGGGCAAGATAATGATGCATGGTCGGGAGGCAGCGGTTGGCTCCTTAGAGGTAAGCAGTAGGTCTAATCTCAATTCCTGTGCCCTGAAAGCAAGTAGAAAGACTACAAAGCAAGAATTCTTATGAGATTCCACTTAGCTCTCCAATCACTAATCAAGAAAAAATTTCAAGAAAAATTTCACGCAACAAATATATAATAGCATACCGTTCACTGAACTCTATTCTAGGCACCATGAATGATGCAAAAACAGCTTAGATTTAGAAATATGAATCAAGGGGTATTGTTTATGAGTCAATAATGGGAAGTAGAGAATAATGGAAGAAAATGTAATAAATCATGTGATATTGAATATGATTGACAGAAAAAGGGACAGGGATTGAATTAACTAAACATGAATGCTTGTTGCAGAGGAGCTACTGGTTTTCTGATTATCTTTGACTCCTTGATATATTTTAATTTTTTCAGGTATTAAGAATAAAAACACAGATCTGGGATATTAATACAAAATAGTCTAAAAAGAACTTTTTAAACAATTTGTATTTTTCACACACTTAATTAAAACTATTAATAGAATAGCATGGATTTATATATAAACACTTGTCTCCAACTTAACACTAGGCCGCTGGTTTATATGGTTCAGAACCCTAACTAGAGTGGCAGAGCTTGGTCCCTGACTAAAGGACGAGGCTATATGAAATCCCACCAGTTAGTAAAAAGTGAGGATTTCATATGACTTTGTGGACTTGATCCAAGTGTATGATGTTGTCATGACACATTTGTCAAAACCCATAGAATGTGCGACATCAAGAGTGAGCCCTAATGTAAACTACGGACTTTGGGTGATAATAATGTGCCCATGTTGCTTCATCGACTGTACCAAATATGTCACACTGATGAGGGATGCAGAGGGTAGGGGAGTACGTATGTGTGGGTGGGGAGGGCTATGTGCGAACTCTCTGTATTTTCTGCTCAACTCTGTTGTGAACCTGAAACCGCACTAAAAAATAAAGTCTACTAATAAAAAAAGACAAACCACCATGAGATGTCACCTCACACCTAGTACAAAGTTGATTATGAAAAGACAAGAGAAAACAAATGCTGGTGAAGATGTAAAGAGAAGGGAACCCTTGTACACTGTTGTTGGGGATGTAAATTGGTGTGGCTACTATGGGAAACAGTATGGAGGTTCCTGAAAAGTAAAAACTGAACTATCACCTGACCCAGCAGTCCTACTGCTGGATATATATCTAAAGGAAGTGAACACACCGTCTCAAAGAGATGTCTGCACCCCCATGTTCATTGCGGCATTATTCATGGTCGCCAAGACATAGAAATAGCCTAAGGGTCCACTGACAGGTGAATAGATAAAGAAAATATTACACACATATATGGTCATATATGAAATATTATTTAGCCATGAAAAAGTAAGTCCTGCCATATGCAATAACATGGATGGACCTTGAGGGCAGTATGCTAAGAGAAGAAAGTCAGACAGGGAAATGCAAGTACTGTATGATGCTAATTATATGTGGAATCTAAAAAAGCTGAACTCATTGAAACAGAGTGTCAAATGCTGGTTACCAGGGGTTGGGGAGTGGGGAAAATGAGGAAATGCTGGTCAAAGGTACACATTTCTGCTTATAAGATGAATGAGTTCTGAATGTATAGTGGATAGCGGTTAACAATATTACATACTTAGCAATTATATCTACTTATTATAATTAACAATATTATAGACTTGAAAGTTGCTAAGAAAGTAGATCTGAACTGGGCTCACCACACACAAAGCTAATTATGTGCAGTGATGCCGGTGTGGATTAACCTTATTATGGTAATCATTTCACAACACGTATGTATACCTACATCATCACATTTTTTTTACCTTAAACTTATACACAATTATATATCAATTTTCCCTCCACAAAGCCAGGGGCGGGTAAGGAAGCATCTTGTGGGAGCTTAGTCTTCCATATAGAATATTCTTTACAATTATGGGTTTTAACATATCAGACTTAGTAACTATCCTTTGAGGATGCCTTTAGGGTGGCTCTGAAAAAGTGTCAGGCTCACCCACCTCAAGCGTGCACTGCACACTCTGCGACATACACCTCAACCCACAGTAATTTTAGTCAACATCTTGCCCATGATAGTGATTATGAGTAGAGAAGGGAGTACATTGGTTTACACAGAAATCAACCATCACCCACGTAAACAGTGTTAACTACAGTGGAAATGTACGCGTTGCAAAAAAAAAAAAAGGCATCTTTGGTATTTTGCCAGCAATTCAATAAAACCGTTATATTTGTGTCATGGTATTTTGTGGGATGTATTTTTACAATATTTTAGTCAAGGAGAAAATGGGCAATACTGATATGTCCTGTTGAAATCCAAACATACTCTTCTGTTTGGCCTCGAAGGATCTGACTTCGCTGGTAACCCAGCACTCTGGTAAACCTGTTGGCTTGTCGGTTACGATAACAGAATCATGAGTATCTGACTCACAGACAGTGAAGTGTGGACCCATGACCTGGTATAGTTTGGAAGTTGGGATCACATAGTGGGATCATGGGACCTAAGTTAGACCTTTTTGCTGTGGTCAGTAAGTAATCATCTGAGCTACTAAAAACATGAAGAAACTGATCATTTTAATTTAATATTATGAATTGTTTAAAATATAGTTACTATCGGCCATTATTTTAATATTTTAAAATAATTGAGTACATAGACAGATTATCAATATAAATATTTAGCTTACGTGGCCTGGGGTAACTAAGTACAATTTTATTTCACTAGTGTATACAAATTAAAGAAGTCATCCCATACTGCCTCAATTTTCTGTTATTTCAGTTCAGTGGGTGAATTGAATGTGTACAAGAATCTCTTACGTGTTGTGTTTTTTAAGGGTAGACGTAATTTTTGAATGTGAACCCCAGATAAATCAGAAAATTGCTTTGTGAGATGAGAAATTTCCTTACAGTCGATGAGAAAAGGGAGACAAAGATTTGATTTTATTCCAGAATTGTACTAAATCATGTTGGAACGGCACTGCAGGGAGGCTGAGCCAACTTGGACTTGTTCAGAAGGAAAACATCTTGTTTAGAGCCCTTGGACTTGTTTGGGTGAAGCCTGTTGGGAGTAGGTAGATGTAATTGAAAAGGAGAGACTGAGGTGTACTTTTTTCCCCGTGAGCTGTCTTGCCAGGGAGAATGAATTAGACCTGTATCTTTGGGAACGGAGATACTTGCTGGTCAGGGGATAAAAAAGAATGCTGTTGTGGAGACATTTATTAGTTGTTAATTATCTCCAGGAGAGTTAAAAAGCAGGTAGACATGAATCCGTATTTTGGTTGTTGCTTTATGTGAATGGTGTTAATATTTCTGTTTTCTTTCTTCTTTTTTTTTTTTTTTCTGGTGGTGGTTGTTTTCTTGGTTTCATTGGCAACTCGCTTTAGACCTCTCGAATTCTGTTTCCTTACCCCAAGCCATTTTTCCTCTTTCTGAAATATATATTACTCTGCCATTATTTCTGCACTGGTTTTCAAAGTGTTACAATTTTTATTGTTTCATCGTTCAAGTTAAAATATGCTAACTATTCATGGTTCGGGGGAATAGATGGATCATTCCTGAAGCATTCCTCAACGTAAGACTATGAGGAGTAACACTGGGCCATAAATCTCCAAGACAGGCAATAAAAACATCAATTGGAAACAAAACAAAACAAAACCTGACATTGAGTTCTGAAGGTTAGTCTATCAAGGCATCCACAACTTCTCTCAGCTTGCTCACTTTGCATTTATTGGATATGAGGAATTAAACTATTTTCACTCATTTCATTTTCAACTTATAAAATCACTGGAGATGGTGAGTTCTATGCATCCTCTCTACTGTCTCCATCACCTCATCCAATTTGAGAAACAATTCACACAAACTGAATTCAAATCCAGGCATGTTACATTTCAATGCAAACTGCTTCGTGACTGTGATTTTTTTCCATAAGTGATGTGAGCTTCTTGATCAGCGTACATCCTGAAACTATTGGTGGGGGGGGGGATAAACTAATTGTAGCCAGGAAAGATTGGTACTGAAGACTGGATATAATCAGAGACTGTTAAATCTTTTCTCAGAGGAAAATAAACTTCAATTATTTTATAACTAAAATAATTTAAAAAAACAAATTGATTATGCTATGAATTCAGAAAGATAGGAAAGATAATTTTAAAAATGAACAAAAGGAAAGAAGAAATTAAATAATCAAAGTATACAAATTTATGTAATAGAGATGATAAATCTATTAATAGTAAAGAAATTTTAAAGTTATTTAAAAAATCATAAAAATCTGAAACTGGATGATTTAATTAAGAAAAAGGGGGAAAAGTAAATACAGACTATCAGATATACTAGTAGGGAAATAACAAAATATACATAAGAAAAATATATATTCAATATGGAGCCTATTTTAATAAATTCAATACAAAATGTTAAAATCTATGGTGAAAATGGATGACATTTGTAATAAAATATAAATGACCAAAATTAATCAAAGAAGATATGGAATCAAAAAAAAAAACTGTTGCTAAGTAAATTTTTAAAATTGTTTAAATAGAGAAGAAGGATAAAGGAAAGAGAAAGGAAAAAAGGAACTACTCCTTCTTAAAAATAAAACAAAAGCAAAATAGATTCTGATAACATATTCACTCCTGAATGCTAACATAAGTTTAAAAAGTATAAACTTTAAAAGAAGAAAAAATAAAGAATATTAAAACATTAATGTCTGCCATCTAAATAATTAATGACATAGTAAAGTAAGTTATGAATGTCAAATTAAAAATACAAAGTGTAAAAATATTAAGCACATTTTAAAATTCTGCTGAAAAACATAAAAGAATGTTTGAAAAAAAATGACCTCTTGCCCTTAGTTTAAAAGCTTAACATTTTAAGGAATAAAATCTGCTTGAATTACATTTTATACATTTAATATTAACAATTTAAAGAAAATAATCAGAGAGCACTGTGGACTTTGATTTATGCCACAAAGGAAGAGCAGAGTCTGGAATTATCTCCCCATTCCAACAACCAGGAAACTGGATGACATATATAAAAAACAAGTGTTTTCACACCTTGAACAATGGGCAAGGCCAAGACCGTGATCCTTAAGAAAAGAAAGACAAAGTCAGCCCCAAATTGTTCTAGTTTGTTTAGAGATCATCTCTATTCTAGCAGAGGGAGTTTTGCGCAGTCTCACGATATATGCCCAATATACAGAAATCAATTGCATGTCAATATCCATGAATTATTGAAACTTAAATTACTAAAATAAATACTTAAGAATGCATTTAATAAAATATTTGCAAGACATGTACACTGATAATTACAAAGCACTGAGAAAATCAAAGACATACATAAATAGAAAGACATACCATTTTCATGGATTACTGGGCATCTTTAAACATTTTTTCTGAAAGTCATTCATAGATTCAAAGTGCTCCCTAATAAAACCCAATGGGTTTTCTTTAGAATTGATAATCTGATTTTGAAATTTATATGGAAATAAAAATGGTCTAGAGTAGTCAAAATTATATTGAAAAGACAACGATGGGGTTTTTGACTTGTTTGAAGACTTACTATAAAGGAAAAGCAAATAAGATTTATATTATTAAAGTAAGACTATGTACATATATCAATACAATGTACAGAGTCCAGGAATCAATTTACCATGTATGTATGAATCTAGGACCATAAATATACAGTCAGTTGATTTTCAATAAAGGTGGCAAGGTAATTCAATATGGAAAAGCATCTTTACAACAAATACACAGGGATATCTGGATACACACATGAAAATTAAGGAATCTCAAACTTTGCCTCCCAGCATAAATTAAAGTTAACTCAAAATGGATCCTAGATCTAAATGTAAAAATTAATATTGTGAAGATTTTATTTTAAAAAAAGAAGAAAAATTTTATGTTCAGGTGGAAAGCAAATATGTGTTATAAAACTAATCATAAAAAACATGATAAATTGACCTTTATTAAAATTGAAAACTGCTTTTTGAAAGACACTATTATGAAAATGAAATGATAAACCGCAGATTGGAAGAAGATACATGCAAAATATACATCTGACAAAGAACTTATTTCCAGAAACTGTATTAAAATGTTTTCTGTAATTTCATAACAATAACCCAAATCCAATTTTTTGAATGAGGAAAAGAGTTGAACAGATACATCATAAATAAAAATACACGAATGCCAAAAGCACATGAAAAGAAACCCAACAACCTTGAAGGAAATGTAAATAAAATACACAGAGAGTTATTCCTACGCACTTAGTAGAATGGCTAAAATTAAAACAAACACACAGACACACAAAAAAATAACATAAGATGTCGGTGAAGATGTGGAGCAACTAAACCATTCACAAGCTGCTGATGAAAATTTAAAATGGTTCAACCAATTTGGAAAAGAGTTTTACAGTTGCTTAAAACGTGAAACTCACAATTTCATGAAATAGAGCAATTACACTGTTAAGTGGAAGAGAAATGGAAATACGTCCACACAAAGTTCTGCATATGGTTATTTAAAGAAGCTTCATTCCTAATTGCCCCAAATTGAAAACAACCCTAATAATAGCCACCAGTGGATAAATGAACAAACAAACTGGGACATACTGTGCAATGAGATGCCACTCAAATAAAAAGACACGAACTACTGGTAGACAAGTACATGATTAATCTAAAAACATGTGAAGGAACCCAGATGCAAATGAGCACTTGCTGTATCATTGCATTTATGTGGGACTCTAAACAAGACAAGTGTAACCTGTAGTGACAGAAAGCAGAGCAGTGATTGCTGGGGACTAGAGGTGGATGGTGATCAGCTGGGAAGGGACATTAGAGAACTTTTTGGGTGATGCAAATATTTCCTCCCTTAAATGTGGTGGTGATTATACGGGTAAAATCCATTGAACGGTACAATTAAACTTACTATATTTTATATCAATTATAATCCAACAAAGTAAATTAAAAAATAAATAAACAGGGTGTTTGGGGAACTCACCACAGGGATTTTATGCGGATATGAATATAAAGTTAATGTAGTTAGAAAAGCAATTGAAAAGTGGCAATTGAAGAAGTGAGAAAAAAGCTAATAGTATGAGATAGAAGATATTTCACAGATGGAGTAATTATAACAGTTTGAAACAATGTACAAAAGGAACAGAATAGAGACCCAGGGCGTTCACCAGTGCGTGTATGATTAATTGAATAAAATTGTAAAAGTCTTACAAATAGTACTATAAAGGCAGGAGTGCAGAATTAGGTTTTGAATGTCCTTAGTTTGTTCAGGGTAGAGCAAATTTGAAAGCATGTCTAGTAACTTAGAAAAGATTCCATAACAAAAGGGGATATTCAGGGTACGTTTGTGCTGACTGAAAAACAGCTCCATATAAATTAGGAATTATTTGCACCATCGCCAAGTAGCATCTTTTACAATTCTAGCTGCAGAGTGTGCCAGTACTAAATGGATGCAATTCTTATTTTTTGTCCTCCATTGAAACAGTTTATTTAGTCTGAGTGGAATGTAGCAATAAATATTTCATACAAGTGGAATTCAGATACCCCAGCTTTCGTTAAGGAAGGCTTAGTTGCCTTTTTGGATGGAGACGTTGACATTAGTAAACACAATTTGAAGAGGTCAGGAACATTTCAAACCATGCAAACTTCAAGGAGAACTTGTGCTATAAAATTGTGGGAGTGGGGAGAGGTGGATGGCTAAAAAAATACTAAACTTCAAAGGCAAAGACAGGAAACTAAATTCCAAGAGTGACTGTCCCTTGTAGGAAACCAGAACACATCCTTGCCATGCTGGTTTTGGTAACTCAAGAAAGTCACCGTGAAGAGGACTAAGAGGATGGTCGAGATGATAGTCAAAGAAAGAGACAGTAGATTCAGAGGTTCAGCCAAACATCTGACGTCTTCAGTCTGACATTGTCTCTGGTCTTTGAACAAACCAGTCCCAGGGGGTCTCTGTACTTGCTGATGCTGCTACCTGGGAAAGGCTTCTCGTGGATTTACTTTCTCACTTTCTACCAACCTTCACTCCAGTATCACCTGATGTAAAACTGCCACCTGCCTGCGACCACCTCTGTTCTCCATCCCCCGACCCCCGACCCCCCCACACTTCCTATACCACACCCCTACTTTTGTTTCCCCTTAGCACTTCCCATGGTCCAGCTTAATTAGGTGGATGAATTGATGGATGGAGAGATA
This sequence comes from Vicugna pacos, assembly GCF_048564905.1. Taxonomy (NCBI): domain Eukaryota; kingdom Metazoa; phylum Chordata; class Mammalia; order Artiodactyla; family Camelidae; genus Vicugna; species Vicugna pacos. The sequence continues at coordinate 4,121,924 of NC_133010.1, read as the reverse complement.
GATAGAGCGACTGATCGATAGATGGATAAATGGGTAGATCGACCTTGTTTTCCTTCAGTTTATTATCTGTCTCCCATTCAGAATATCCTCAGGAGGGCAGCAGCTTTTGTTTTTGTCACTACTTTAGTTTCTATTATGACATATGAAACACCATGGTTCTTAATAAGCATTTGTTGACTGACTGATTAACCAAATGAATGAATTAGTGATTGAAGACTAAAAATTAGGAACAGGGCTTGAAGTTTAAAACTGCCCTGGGGGTGGGAAGAAAATACAAATGATGGTCTCCTGGACCCCTCCACCCAGAGACTCCTTCTCTAACATTTTTGAAGTAGTAAATTCTGGGTTAATAAAGAGGTATTTTTTTGCACACTGGAACAGGGTCCATGTGAAAATACCTTAATGAAATATTAGATAAATCAATGAGGACAATGCACAATGGCCTTATACTAGAAACTGGTTTTTTTTTTTTTTTTGGAGATAAAGCTCATCTCTGAGTTGTCACTCTGATAGATACATCTGCAACTCTAAAACAACATCTGATGCTCTTGATGGGCACCAGGTCTCAGACTAAATGAAGCGAGACGCCTTACTGTGACAAGTCCAATTAACCTATTTATTCAACAAACTATTGAATGCTTTTAATAAGTAGTCTGCCTAGGCGACAGTGGGAATGCTTTTGGTGTTCTTCTGCAAGAATGCTGTAAAGATGCCGGCATATTCTGAGTTGCAGAATTTCATTTTAGTTCTTAGGTACGTCCCCTTCGAACTAAATATCTAGGCTGTTGCTATCTTCACTGTTCGTGAAAAGAAAATAAATACAATACAAATTATGATTTAAATTGAGATGCATTTAACCAATCCACAGTCAGAAGTTAGACAGCATGAATAGATCCTCATCTTTCTTCATCACTGTGAAGCTGAGTCACTCTCATATTCCGTCTTTTCCTCCAGTTCCCCCACTTCACACAGTGGTTTGTGTCTGAAAGGTCACTGCCTCCTGGCTTTCGTGCTGTTATGGTGAGACTTCTGCTAATCTGCCTTTGTGCAAAGTTCAAAAACTAAATAAAATTTTTCAACAGCTGTGGCATAGCTTTAAATTCTACCCTTATTTATGATTTCTTCAGGTAAATCTTTGTGATTAAAGAAAAGAAAAACAAGAAAAAAAAAAACAAACACAAGTAGCTTCTCTGTCCTTTAATGTGAATTACAGAATGTCTGCAGTACTTAGAAATAGCCTAGGAAATAATTTTTGATTTTTAAGATTTGAGAGATTATAGAAAACACATCTATTTTAGCATAAAATTATTGTTCCAGGACAAACATTCTCTGAAATAAAGTTCTAGGACTGGGCAAAGTTATTTCATCTATAATACACATTCCATGTGTTTATTTTTATACATAATCTACCCCATCTTTCCAGCTATTTATTTCTCATACATGATATACAGGGTAGAAATTATGCTAGAAGATAAAAAAAAAAAGATAAATGAAGCATTGTTTTGCCCTGTCAAATAGTGTGGATTTCATATAATACAGGAAAGAATTGAGGCTATCAAATGAGACCTACGGGGAACTTTATTTCTAGGGAAATATGTAAAATATAGGATACAAGACATGAAAAAAATCACCTTTTCTCTTCTGTTATCAATGAAACCCTGTGCCTTGAAAGATATACTGGTGGTTTAATTAAAAGAATATGGTTATAGTAGGAAAAAAACTGTACATAATTATAGAGAATAATAGAAAAACTGATAGATATCAGGTTAATGAGATAAATATTTAAAAATATACACTTTAAACCTTGTGCTTAGGAAAGTAACATTACAATTTCCTCTTTCTCTTTTTCTGGAGGGAAAAAACCTGTCTAAATGCAGGTGTGAGTTGTTATATGTTTACTACATATGTATGTGCATTTAACAATGTGAAGTGTTGGTTTCGTGTTTTTAGATGTATGTAATTGCATCATACTGTGCAGTGCCTTCTACAACTTTCCCTGTATACTGTTTCTGAAATTCATCAATTCATGTATGTAGCTCTATCATTTACATATATATGTATGTGTGTATATATATATATAGAGAGAGAGAGAGAGAATATGCCACCATTTATTTATCCCTTCTTCTGTTTATAAGACATTTAGGTGATCTCAGTTTTTGTCTGTGCTGCAATAATCACTCCCATACATTCTCCCCCACGTCATGAGCTGGGGTTTCTCTGGAGTGTACGCTTGTTGAGTGGAATTGCTTGGTCTTAGAGAATGAAACCTTTACATTTATTATAGATTAACTACCCGCCCTGTGAATTGCACCAATTTACATCACAATCAGTGCACTCAGAGTTGCCCCCTTGCTGCATTCTGAGAGGCAAGGGAAACTTGTGGGGACGTCCTGGGTCACCACAATGATTTTGTTGAGGGCTGCTGCTAAGCGGGTGGGGGTCAGCACATGAGATGACTAGCCTTTGTGTGAGACAGTCCCCAGGAGACGAGTCGTTTTGCTCCTCAAACAACTTGTGAAAATATAACTGAACGTTCATGGAGATACATAAAACAAAACATTCTAAATTGGGTGTAATTATCACTGCTATATGACATACATTAACTTCCACAAGAATCTAAAGAACTGTGCATAGATTTAACCTATGCCGAATTTTCAATGGCTAGGACCACTGGGTTAACTATAGGGGGCTACCCATATTTTGTGGGTACAGATATGTACAAAAACTGGTTACTACTTTAAAAAAGTCACATCACTCATGACAGCAAGGCCCATAGTCATTAACTTCTTTACTGAAGATAGCGAGATTTTTCTAGACCCCTTTCTGCCTTTTCACAGTGATATGGATGCAGGTGCTTAAAATGCTGTTATCCCCAAGCATTTATCTATGAAACTATATAATCACATTATAAATTACTTTCTTTGACTCTTCCTTTTAGATTTAAATTACAATACATATTATAACACTATGATATGATGATATGATATGATATGATATGACATATTACTGGGTTTTTTTAAGTGTATGTATTAGCAGGTAATATTACCTACGAGTTTTATGTATCTTTTGCTAATTAGATGCAGGTGTGGTATTTTATTTTATTTTTTATTTTCCTGACAATATTTAGGTTGAACCTTTTTTTCATGTCTTTAATGAACATTTTTGTCCTCTTTTATGTATTGTATTCCTAGCCTTCAAGTTGTTTATCTTTTCCTGACTGATTCGTTCAATTCTTAATATGTACCAAAGAATAGCATTTGTCACTTAGATGTGTTCTACATATTTTTGTGCCATTTGTTGTCTTTTAACTTTGTTTATTTTGCCTTTGTTGTAGGGAGGTTTAATTTTACTGTATTGTTCTTGAGTATATTTAATGTATTCCAAGACTTTTACACAGAATTATCATTATCTGGAATAAATTAGTTCTCATGGGAATTTATATCAATATAGCTTTGATTTTTCATTTGCTTTGCAATTTTGGGGGAAATGCTAATTTTTGAGTGGGAAGTGTTGTGTGTGTACGTGTGTTCTTTCTTTCTCTTTTTCTCACTCCATCTTCCTTTTCTTACCTGTCTTTGTTTCATGACTTTGACCTTGCTCCTCCTCCTCACTGGACCTCAGTCCTTACAGAAATGGTTCGAATCTCTTTCTTGCTCAGCTGTTGGGGATTTTACGCTTCCCACCATCCAGCCAACTGTAGTTTGTGGCATTTTCTGATCGTTTAGCTTTGACCTTATCCTCGCGCTCCCTTAGAGTCTTAAGTTTCTGCCTTTTCAAGCCCATTTCCGACTAGACTTTTCTGACCGCTGTCCCCTGGCTGGCTTCCCATGGATGGTCCATCACCCCATCTCATCACCGTTGTCTGTGCAGTCTCAGAGACCAGGAAGACTGACCTCGTAGCTGGCTCACTGCTCTCTGCATCTGTTCCACGTTTGGTCCACATAACTGGGTTTTTGAGTCTCTATAAATTGTTTTTTGTTGTTGTTGTTCTTGCCACTTCTGTTGTTTACTCTTTTATATCTTCTCTGTCACTGCTATATATTTGAAGCCTGGGCTTTTGCCTCAAGTTGCAAACTTAACAACACTCTGAATTTGAAAACACATTTTGGGAGAAAGGAAGTCGATTGTGCATTTGTTAAATGCCACATGAGAAAATGTATATCTTCTCCACCTTTGAAGGGAGAGTGCCTGTCCTTATGATGAAGAAGATATAGCCCAGGCTTCTGGACAAGCATCACTCTACTTCCTTCCCGAGGCAAGACTGTAATTTCTTAATAACAACCCAAGGTTTCAAGTTAATGGAGCTGTCACGGAGGCAGTGAGCATAACCAAGACCCCCTACATGTTTATGTGCTCTTGTCTCACCTATTTATTTTCATTTGTGAGTCTAGGTAGAAAGTGATAATTGTTTAATTGTGCATATTGGCTTTTTCATTTTTTAAATTTAACGTTTCACAACGTTTTTAATCTAAAAGAATGCCTCATGCTGTGATAATCAACATGATAAAATGTAAAAATAAATAAATAGCCCACATTTAAAAGATTCCTCTTATCTACCAACAACCTCTGTGTGCTGAATGTAAACTTCATTGCAATATATTTTCCTAATGGTCTCCTTTAATTGGTTACCCTGCTATGGTATCTTTAGGAAGTTGAAGTTCTATAACAAAGCATTAGTGGGTATTTTTAAAAGCAGCTTGTAATGATCAGATCACATGGAAATAATATTTTTTTCAATATTTAGCCATCAAGTGAAAATGAATGCACTTTGATTTTCCTGGAGTTGAATTTCTTTTTGCAATGACATTAAAATTTATAGCAAAGAGAGCAAGGCTGAGGGAGACGAGAACTATTTACAAAATGCAAAGAAACAGGAACATTTACCTAGAATTTCAGCCTCCTTCAATTTTCCATCATCAGGTGGGGCTTTGAAACAGCCAGCTCTTGGAAAACAGAAATGTATGTGTTTAACCATAATGTCCATCTGAACTAGGACTCCATTCACCAAGGGCAATGAACACTTGCCCATGTGGATGATGAAATTAGCACAACATTCTCTTCTGCTCTAGACTCTGAGACAGAATTACATGGTATCACTTCTTTTGTTCCTTCAATTTTTTAAGGATGATGCTGTTCCCAAAATAAAGTGATCTAACAGACCTCCAGAAATTACTAAGTATGAAAAATAATAATACGCCTCTGCTCTGAATTAAAACCCATGTTTCCTATGAATTTATTAACCACACATACATGAATGTCATACATTTTATGATATTACTTTAAAGTCATTGAAATAAATGATAATGCATTTAGGTTGTGTTGGGGTGGTTCTATTTTATCATTTTTCTCATCTTTAAGTATTTTCCCTAGATCACTGAATTCTAATTATCTTTTTAAATTGTAGTTGATTTACAATATTATATTAGTTTCAGCTATACAACAAAATGATGTAGTATTTTTACAGATGATACATCATGTAACGCTATTACAAAACAATGACTGTATTTTCCTGATTCTTTTCTCATTCTTCTAAACACAATTGTCTATTTTCTTCTTGGAGTCATCCTCAAATTCCAAATAAATATCCTTTTTTTTTTCTTTTCCCCCAAGTCATCCTGATGAGTGACAAAGCTTTAGTAATATTGTTTCTTGTTGACTTTTGATAAACAACTGGTGACTTGAGAATGGGCCCTAGATCACACATCTCTCACAAAATTGATAAATCTAAAGTCTTTTTGGGATCTCAGTGAAGTATGCTAACATTGACAGAACCTGACATCTTTTGAGATTTTCATAGAATATGTTAAATGCCTTCTATTTTATACACAGGTGGAGATGACGTATTGAACTGTCAACCCCTTGCTCTCAGTTTCTTGAAACAGATCAGTTGAGCTTTCATCCAGATCCCCTAAAAGCAATATAAGGGCACGAGGAGCCCCATGAAGTGAGAGGAGTGGCTTTGAGATTGTATTCAATTGACCTTTCACATACAATAGCTCCCCTTCTTTTCTTTTGAACCTTTAATTCCATAAATTATTTTCTTCCTCCTCTCCTCTCACAGGAGAAAAAAAAAAAGAAAATTATTTTTCTACAAACTGTGTGCCAGAAATAATTATTACTTCTCATTCTCTGCAAACACATAGGTATATCATACTCATAGTTTTAAAAATTGGAACAATCCTCTAATCCCAGTTAGAAGGGCATAAATTTTATTTTATATTTCCAAATACATTGTTATAGTTATCAGAACATGAGTATAAAGGAACAGGGACAGTGACAGCTTCTCCTTCATCAGTGAACTCCTCCGTTCTGTAAGTTGCTGATGGCAGATTCATAATTATACAACTGAAAGGATTAAACGTTTACAGATATTAGGACCATGTGAACAGAAAATAGCTGTCGTGGATACATCAGCTAATGTCTGCTCAACTTCATGGTGACTGGTTCAGAACCAACAAAATCTAGTCAATAGATTCGTGCTCGTTGTCAATCGGTAAACTAGACAGACTCGATCTTTTAAGCAAAAATACATCGAGTCAATATTATTTCAAAACAACCTGTCAATTAAGTGAAACAGCTACTGAAAAGAGTGAGTCAAATCTTTCACTTCGACTGAATTTACCGGTGAGCTCAATCAAAGCATCCTCTCATTTTCTCCTTCATTCCATAAATATTTATTGCGAGCTGAATGGCGCTAAACCCGCACTGGGTAATAAACAAGACCGATGAACCCCCGCGGACACTTGGCTTTTGTTCTAGAATCTGGACAAAGACTGTGAAGTATCACCTGATGGGACTTGAAATGAAAGGCTTTACAAAGGCTGTCTTTGACAAAGGGGTAATTCTCAGGCTGAGAAAGGTAACACATCACATTTTTAAAATATCTATAAATATATTGCCATGCCAGTCTCAGTTTACATTTGTTGCAACACTTCAACCTCGCAGTGTCCAAAGTGCAGTGTTCCAACCAGTGTTGCTACCTGTTAGAAATACAGATTCTTGAGCCTCACCCCAAACCTACTGTATCAGAAATTCTAATTCCAACGCAGGTTAAAGTTTGGGGGAAAATCAGTGCAAATCCAAGTCATCTGTATGGCTTACTGCATTATAGTCACACTGGACCTCATGCTGGAGTTTCTGACCCAGCAGATCGGTAGTGGAACTGGATAGTTTCCATTTTTAACCAGTTTTCAGATGACGCTGGGCTGCTGGTCTGAGGACCACACTTGAAGAGCTACTGGCTTATTGGATATTCTTTCTGGAAGACATTACAGGAAAATTATCTGGAAGCTTCTAAAAACACCAATGTATGGACTTCACCCCAGAACAATTAATTTCTGCAGGTGTGGCCCAAAATTTGTGTTAAAAAGAAAAACTCCATGTGATTCAGATGTCTAGCCAAAATTAAGGAGGCATGCTTTAATAAAATAATCTCATCTCTGTGTATTACTCTTCAGCACACAAGTTGACGCTATTCTTACTATGAAACTATTGGGGATTTGAAGCAGAACTCATTTTAAGCTGTTTCTACATAATACTCCTCCCCCCAAAGCAATAGTACAATGAAAAACAAAATCAATGAAACATATTATCTAGCATTATCTAGGTCAAAAAATATATTAAAACCCTAGGTATTCTGCAGAATTCATCTAAATAAGTAACTCTCAATTATATTGAAACTTTTTTCCAACTGGGACACATGTGTAAATACAACTGTAACAGTTTCAGTTTTTAGGAAGACGTGAATGTGGGTTGCGGCACAAACATCAATCATAGTCTTACATCTTGGATTTTGGTAGAATGGAAATGCAAAAATATTTACTTTACTAATGCACTGAAATAAATGACATATCCTTGCCTGGCACTGAGGTAAGGCCATTGCTTCCACTAGGTAAGATGAAGTTTGTAACCTGTTCCTGGAATGAAAAGTGAATGGCAGTTTGACTCAGGGAGCTAATTCTCGCTGTATCTGGGAGGATGTGGCCTCTCTTATCAGAGTCTTCTGTTCTGTGGGGAGCCAGTGGGCTTTGGGAATCTCTTTGTTTATAATCTTATTCTTTTTTCCATTAGAATAAGCACCAGGCCTGTAAGTTGCTCTGTTCCCCAGATGCGACTCCCGTGGTTTTAAAGCTCTCCAAATGCCATAAGTTTTCCGCACCGCACCTCCCAACACCCCTGCAGAATTTGTAAGTGACAAGAAGCTGGAAAAATACAGATGGCATAATTATATATTTTGCAGTTGATTAATCACTGCAAAACATTAATCACATTTTGTATAACAATACATAATCAAATTCTTTATAGTAGAAATTAAGTTTCTGTCTGATATGGAGCGGATTCCTTTAGGATATTGACAGGGTTTTTCAGCATCTGTCAGGCTCCCCTTCCGCATCTGCATTTGATTCTCATCTGCTTTAGGGCTTAGTAAAATGTGGCTTAAAGGTTGTTTTATGACTATAAATGTACGTGCTAATAGAAGAATTTGTTGAGAGGGAAACACTTGCAGAAGTTAGATACTATAAAAATATTTTTTTCCAGGCCATAACATGTTTCTTTAGTGAAAACCATTGGATTTATTTTTTTCTTAAAGAATGCATCCACTGAAATCAACTATAAATTATAAATTTTTTTCTTAAAAAATTGAGATAAATTCTATTGAATTTATTGAGATAAATTCTTAATCTTGGAATTAGCTTTATATTATTCTGAGACAAAATCTATATATAACATATATACACACATAATGTTTTATAGTGTAAGCTCCTAATTTCTTGATTATTATAAAATAGTCGTGTAGATTGTATGTGTCAATCTCTATATGCCTATAGGTATTTGTAATATTTTGCCAAATAACTATAATGTGTACACATCGCATGTATTATATGCAAGTATATACAAACTTTATGTTGCTACACTGCACTGTTTGGTGCTTACAAAGTAAAATTATCATAATTGTCTGTTGTTTCCGTCACTCAAAAATTATTATATATTCTGACATATGTACACATATATATACATTTATTTATTATGTATCGAGGAGATTACAGAACAAAGAAATACATCCTCTGCTCAAGTATTTAACAACATTTTAAAAGGAACAACATAAGCAGAAGAAACAAGGACATTTTCTGAAGCAGCATTTAAGCAATGATATAATCATTTTGTATAGAGTAATTTAGTATTTACTGGTGTGTGTGTGTGTGGTGCCATACGTGTTGTACCGTGATTACACAGCTGGCCTCTAGAATGCAAATAGAAACTCACACGATCGCGTTGCTCCAGCCCAGCGTTGAGACTCATATGCATGTTTATTATGACATCAATACAGATATGCACATATTAAAGAAACACTTATACAGGAACATAAACTTAGTCTGGATAATTCAGATAAGAGAGAGAAATCATGCCAGTGTAATCTGATTACTGGAAAGACAAGGACAGGGTGTTAATAATGATTAGGGAGGAAAATGGTCCCATGCGGAGGGCAGATGAGAAAAGAAGATGAAATGCCTGCAGAGAAAGTGGAAAGATAAACCCGACCGAAGTAGAAGAGCCATGTTGAAGAAAGGCTTAGGGAAAAAAATAAATAAATAAATAAATAAATAAATAAATAAATAAATAAATTTAATTAAATTAAATAGCATGAGTATAATTTCTGCTAATAAAGAAATGATATAACCATCTGGCTTTACTTAAAATCACCTAACCTCTGGGACTTGGTTACCAAGTGCAGCTCTTAGAATGGGTAATTCTTCACGATCATTTTCAACCCAAAGAAGGTTTGCACCTCATGGTAGTGAGTTCCTTATGAGAGGCCACTGGAGAAACTCCATGTCCTCTTACCCGCAGGTCCAGATGGCCTCTCAGACCCCAGGAGTGCACAGCCTGCTGTTCCAAGAGGCCACAGCCCAGGCTTCCCCAGCCCATCTGCCTGTTGAATGACATGGACACCTGATTCTAGCCTCATTTCACATGCAGCCAATAGAGCTCTGCACACATTCATAAGCTTGCCTTTTGAACAAATAATTTGTCAGTCTATGTTGGGCACTGGGACGGTGCAAGTTCTGTGAAGCACTTTTAGTGCTGTGGAAAGTGGTATACAAATAAAATGATTGATGCCCTGTCAATGGGAGCTTCAGGAAGATCAAACAGAGCAGTTTCTTTTGAAGTAGGGATGGAGTTTGGGGGAAAGGTGTTAGATTTTACTCTTCTATCCATCATAAACCCCAAAGCAACATTCCAGCAAGAAAAAGAACCTGGTATCTGAATAAGGCAGAACACAGTTTTTTAGCAGTAGACACATTTCAGTGAAAAACACAAAAGCTGGATTTGTAAAAATCCATTCATGGGGATTTTATTCTAATTTTTTTCCATCACTGGAATGATGTTGGCTGGAACGCTTACATATCTTCAAGCTTTTTTATTCCTTTTTGCTTCCACTTCTCATAGGCTTTTAAACTTTCCTTTTAAATGGTCAGAGTACCATTCTTAAGGACTTTTCATTGTGAAAATATTAATAAGATAATTTAGCAAATTGGTTAATACTATAAAACTAATATATGCAATAAATAGCAAAACTAGTATATGCAATAAATAGCATTTCTGTAAAGAAATGTGTTGGAAAAAATAAAATAATACAATATACAGTCACCAAAAATTAAAGATACTTAAGTTTGAATCAGAAAAAATACAGAATTTGCAAGCCTCTTATGGAAAAATGTATAGATCTTTACTGAAAGACATTAGAGAATATTTAAGTGAATGTAGTCAAACAATGCTTATAGACAAGAAGATACAATTTTGAAAACATGTAACTTTCTCCCAAATAAACTCTAGCTTCAATAAAATTCTAGTAAAATTTCTGATAGCCTTTTTTTTTCTAAAAATGAGAAGTTGATTCTAAATTGTGTATAGAAAGGAAAGTACCAGATGAAGAAATACATTGCAAACATCAAGAATGGTTGACGCATTACCAAACCTCAAGATTCATTGTGAAGTTATAGTAATTAATCTAGGGGAGAAAATGGAAGTGAAATAATGAAGAGAAAGAACCCTTCAAAGTTAGAAACAGACCCAAGTCTCCAGGAAAGTTGACAAATGACCAGGGACACTGCTGGGTAGAAGGGGAGGAAGCCATGTCTTCAGTAAGGTTTGCTAGGATGACACTTGTCCATAAAGAGTGTATGTGGATATCGACCTTACGCTATTAACAGGAACCATCAAAGTAGGTTAAAAAGTTAAATGTGAATGTCTAAGCAGCAAAGGCAAAATGGCAAAATAACATAGAATAACGTTTTAAAGACCTCAGCATACAGAGTAATTTCTTAAACAAGACTTAATAAGTGCAACCCATAAAAGACGGAATCAATCAAGACGAATATATTACAATTAACTTTTCCATTTCTCCGGAGGTGACTCAACAAATAAAAAGACATACCACAGACTGAAGGAAGATATTTCATATGCATAAAACTAATGAAGATTAGATCTCAAATATATAAAGGACTACTGCTTAATGAGAAAAATATTTGGGGGAGGTTTGTTTAGAGAAGAAGTTCTTGAGACGCGCACACACACACATACTATGGCCAATTAGTTGACATTCACAGAAGGAGAGATGTCACGTGATCTTATGAAAAGATCCTCAGTTTGTCAATAGTCGGCACAGTGAAAGGTAAAATCTCTGTGAAGGATTATTTCATGCCCAACACACTAGTAGAAAAATCAGTAGAAGCCGGGCAAGGGTTGATACTGACTGGGAGCAACTGATTTTTACAGCCCGCTGGTGGGAGTCAATACAGACACAATCACTTCGGCAAATCATTTGGCATTTTTTGTTAAGAGACATGATTCTCACACCTTGAGACCCAGCCATGCCATTCTTAGCTATAAATCTTAGAGAGATGCTTACATGTGTGCACTTGGTGACATGCACAGATATATACATAGTAGCACTGTGTGTACTAACAACAAAAAATGTTTTGTCCTTCTACAAAGAAATTGATAAATAACATTGTCCTGTCTGCATACAATGTATTTCTCTAAAACAGTGAAAATAAATGAATCAAGCTGTCTCCTCATAGACAGAACATTTACATCCATATCTACAGCTATCAAAAGTAGTATATACATGTATCTCTCCATTCATTTCACATGAATACATTTGGTGTACATCTCTCTCTTTTTTTTGTAGATGACCACGTTGTTTAGAGATGCTCTTTGAACAGAGACAATTTCTTGTCCAAGTCTACAGTATTGCAAAGCCGGAGCAGGATAAATCCTTGACAGTCAGCTGCTCACAACTCAGCATAGTACAAGTATCTCTTATACAGCATCCCTGGCTTTGTGTCCCTTTACTCTAGTTCAAGACCTCCCAGGGTATATTTTTGTAACCGTGAGTTGGTTCTGTTGCTCATGAGCACAAGCTACTTCTTTACAACTACCACTCCTCGTATCTTCATCTGTCCAGTGTGATTTCACATTCTTAATGCTAAAACCACACCCTCTTTATATCTTCCATATATGTGAGATCGGCTGCTTGGCTTTCCATAATCTAAACCATTTTCCTCCCATTCTGGATTCTCTCTAGTTGTCCTTAAAGAGGAGACCCAAATCTACTTCTAAAATTTCAAAGGACAGCTGAGATGTTCAAAAACAATGGGAGGATTTGGCAAAGTCTTTGATCTGGATGCTTTTTTTTTTTCCAGATCCTGGACACTATAGGTCATTCTTTTTCATCAGTCATTATACATTCATCCATTCATTCATCCAGTGATGAGGAATTGGGAATTAAAATTTAATCATGGTCCACTCGCTCACAATTTAGGGTATATGTGAGGTTGACATGATTTGGAAATGAAGAATATTTCTATTGACTTAATCCAAAATTATAAAAGCATTTTGAGCAAAGTGGATATTCCTGATTCTAACTGGGGAGTTTAACTGCTAGTTGCTAAACCAATCTATACTATAGATGATGTAAATGATGCTAACACAGACAGTTACCAGGAAGTAGACCTTGCATCAAACATTGGCTTACAAGGGGTTTATCAAGTAGTACCTTTGGTAATAAAATCTTTAATCAAGTGAGGGAAGCAGAACTGGGCTGAAGGAGAAGTTAAGCTCTAATGGAATGTCAACAGAGCTCTTAGCCAATCTCATGGAGAGTTCTGGAGCTGAGATGGTTCTTCAGTGGTGCCCTGACTCCAGCTGCAAAGACAGCCCTTTACGTCCTGATGCTGAATGTCATTAGCTGTGTGCTGACCCTGGAGAGGAGTGCTATCCTTGGGGGATCAGGCTCTCTTCATCATAGGGCACCTTCCAGAGAAGAGGATGCTGCAGGGAGCTGGGAAAATGAGAACTGTGGTCCTATCGGAGGAGCTGCGTACATTCCAGCATTCATTCACTATACTGTAATAAGACCATACATTTAGAAAAACTACAAAGTCAAAATGCAGTGTAAAAATAAATCTCTATAAATTCTATTCGGGTTATTCCATAAGATGTGTAATGCCTCCTGTCTTGAAGAATTTATTTTGTAAGCAAAACTCCTAAATTCAAATCCATTTTCCTTTTGTTGTCTTTATTTTTAAAGGAATGCACTATGCTAGAATGAGTTTATGTGAAAGTGTCATGGAGTTGGAAGAGACAGTTTGAGAAGAAATTACATTGATCTCAAGGAAAAAATAAAAACCTACTGATGAGATAATTTTAAACACACACACACACACACATACACACACTCTATTTTAGGTGGATTTGAAAATTTGCTGCCCATTTAAAGATACCTATCTATCTGAATCCCAGAAATAGAATTATATGAGATGTAGTTGAAAATCAGCAAGGAACATTCTAGATCCCACTCAGCTTAGCTAACTCTTGAACATTATTCAAGTCAGCCAAAAAATCAGCTCTCCCAAGAAATTTTTCTTCACCCAATACCAAATAAAATCCATTCATGCCTCTCCTATGTCTTCCTGCAGCACCATGAAAACTTTTATCCCATCTTATTGGAAATACGTGTTAATTTTCCCTTTCCCCTTTAAACTGAAAATGCCTAAAAGGTAGGAATGACATACTTTTCAAATTAGTAGTTACAGTCTGAGTCACAGTTTCTGAGGTAGCATCGGTAATCAGTAAATATTTATTAAGATGGATGGGTGAGTTCTCTGAATTCCAAATTTCTATATCCAAACTGCCTATTTGACATTTCTGCCTGGATGTCTTATAGGTATTTTAAGGCTAATAAGTCCTAAACTTATTTCCCAATTATCCTTCCTTCTCCCAAACCTGTTTTTTTCCCATAGACTTTAATCTCTATAAACCGGCAATTCCATCCTTCTGAGGAATCAGGCCAAAAATCTTTGTCATCCAAACCCCTTTCTCTTTTTTTTCCATGTTGTACATTTATGCCTTGAGCAAATTCCATATGCTGTAACTTCAAAATATAAGTCGAATCTGACCACCTCTCCTAACCTATACCACTCACATTCTGGTTCAAACCAATGACACCTATGACCTAGACAACTCTACACTTTCTGCTTTGACCTCCTTGCTTCCACCAGATCCTGCCTCCCCACAAGGTATATTCAATCCAAGAGTCAGAATGTTCTTTCTAAAATAGGAGTCAGATTGGTCCACCCCTCTTTTTAAAACACCCAATGTACTATTTATTTTAATCGCAGTAAATACTTTTTCGCTTCCTTCAAGTTTCTCCTTAAATGTTACATTCTCCATAACATCTTCCTTTCTTAGCATATATAACATAATAACCCCCTTCCAAATGAAAGCTTCTAGTTTCTGTGTCCTATTTTTCTCCATAGCACTAATCACCATCTTAAATTCTGTCTTTTACTTGTCTATTCGCTTCATTTCTGCCTCCATCTCTGGACTATAATATTCATAAGGGTATATGCTTGCCTTTGTGTTTACTCCTATCCCCAAGCCAAAAAAATAAAAGGGTTCCATATAATAATTGCTCGAAAATATTTATTGAATAAATGAATAAATCTATAGATGGATAAATAAATGCATAGATAAATGAATGATCCAACAAATGCCAAATGCAATCATGGGCTAATGCCTCTGGAAACAATAGGTAAAAATAAGAAAATATCACTCTCTTGATGGAGCTGAAATTTCAACAAGGAAGGATGGACAATATATAAGTAAAGAAAGGAGCAAAACAAGCTATTCATAGGTAGTGATAAGCACGAACTGTATTATTAAGGGAGTAAGTATAATGAAATAATAGAAATAAACTGGGATGGGGTATTGGCTAATTTAGACAGGGTCATTAGGGAAGTCCTCTTTGCAATGGTGACATTTAATCTCATAGTAGAAGGCTATCAGGAAAGGCATCCCCAGAGAAGAGAAAGGCAAAAAGCAGCGTGAAGATGCCAAGGAAGGGTAGAGCTGGAGGACCAGGATGTCGGAGATGCCTTGGTGTGATGAGGGAGATGTTGTCCTGAAGCGAGTCCACAAACATGGGAGGGTGGAGGGGCTTGTTGGACAATAATATTTGCCTCTTCTTCACTATTTAACTGCAGTGCTTTGTAAATAGCTTTAGGTAAAGTAGAAAACACGATATATAAAATCTTTGTTCGTTCGTTTATTGTTTTGTCTCCACAATTGAACATAAATCCGTGGTAAACAGAGCCCATGTCTTCAACCTCTGGGAGCTATACCAGATACAAAAGGGTCTTAAACAAATACCTGTCAAATAAACGTAATGAGCAAAATTTCTAAACCAGGTGAGAGCAATACATCCACGAGGCAAGTCTCTTTAGATGGGGAAGCAGTTCTCTGCAGTTAAATAGTACATTATCAGAATGGTGAAAACACTGTGCTCCATGTTGTGTTTTATTAGACAAGAACTGAAAACAACCCGATCTCTTTTCATTGTTGCTATTGTTCTTTCCCACTTTGTTTGATGGTGGGTCGTTTCGTGGTAAATTTCGGTTTAAAGGGTGTTGGAAACTGGGGAAAGAGATAATGAAGCAATTCAGCAAAGAATCCATTAACCCAAAGTACAATGTGCTAATGGTTTTAATTGCTGCTTCCAGAAGTTTTAATAAGAATTTCAATTTAGATTAATGATAATGAAACCACTTTTTCTGAATATTAACTATACGTAGTTGGAAGTGTTGACAAAAATAGTGAAATAAACTGGAACACAATAAAAATTATAAAACAGATCAGTATTTTGTTAAATTAATTAAACACAGAGGCCATTAGACCGATGTGGCCTCAAAATCCGGATGGCTTACCAAAGCAAATCAAAATCTAAGCCTGTAAATGCATCAAGGATGCAAAATAAAAACCCTAAGGATGACCAATCACAGTCAAGTCAGCTTTAAGCTGCAGCCAATCAAAAATGTTCTTTCCTTTCTTCCACCTTTTCTCAATGAAAGTCCCTCCCTGGCTCGTGTCAGTGTCATCCTAACCACTTCTAGTCTGGCTCTGCCTGATTCAAATTGATTTTTGCCCAAACAAACTCTTAAAATTTTATCAGTTTATCTTTTATCAGTTCACATTGAAATAATACATAAAATATTTCCTTAGTTAAGATTGTGGCATTTTCCTTTGATTGTCTGTTACTTCTTATTGTTTTGAGAACTTTTGAATGGCTTTTTGAATTTTTAAAAGTTTAAATACTTTTAGATTTGATTGTTCAATTCTTCAACTAGCTTATTAGCCTAGAAGTTATATTTCTAATGACTAAACTAAATATTAAGTTACATTTAAATATTTAAATTAAAATAGATAAAAAACTAATATTCATGTACAGTTAAATTAAAAATTCATTAAATTTAAAAGAATTTGAAAACTAATTTTAAATTATGTAAATACAAATTTAAACTTAAAACTTAACTAAATTTTATTATATTAATTTAAGGTTTATCTCATTTACATGTTAAATGTAATTAGTATTAACTTCAAAATAGTTGAAAGAAATAACTGGAAATCATCGCACATTAGAAGTTACTAAATTGTGAATGCTAGCAAGACATTTGGACTTATTTCACTCAGTAATAATTTGCACAAAGCTCTGACATAAAAGATTTTAATCACTCAAAAGAGAAAATAAATATTCCCAGTAGTAATTACTATACCCCCATACGGTAAAACCTCAAATTTGAACTTTGTTACATATAAATACATTTTTTAAAGTATTAGACTTTTTGAAAGTCATAATAATTCTTACGTGAAAAAACAAATGTTGACAACGCAAAAAGTGAATACAAGATTAGGCAGGTATCGATGAGAACTAACATATGTAAAAGAATAAAAAAAAAAACCCAAAAAACCGAAAATGCCAGCATCTTTGTTACTGATGATAAAATATACTTTTATGACTACATTTATTGAATATTCCAAGCAAAATTCTTACAGATTGATTTTTAATCTGTTAAAAGTTTGGTGAAATGTTCATTTGGGAAATTAATCATTTGGTGAATCGACTTCCAGCTAATTGTTTTCAGTAAATTGACTCAGAGCCAAATAATAAAGGCCTAAAACAAAGTTTATGAAATTGGAACCTTATGGAGAGGAACAGAAGCAGAAATAGAAATATCAACAAAGCAAGGGAGTTAATAGCTGTTTACACGGTTTGCAAAGTCTCCTAGCCAGTGAGTATCCACGCCAGAGCTCAAATTCAGGTGGGCAACATTTTTTCTGTATCTTTTCAGCTTGTAGTCTTCATCGCAGGAACGACAGAGAAGGGTAAAAACTGCCACTATCTGTGCTCATTTTTCTACAAAATGCCCCAAATAATAACTCTGATTGTCTCTGGATGAGGAAAAATAGATTATTTTTATTTTCTTATCTGTCCTTTTTTGTATTCCATAATTATTTCAATTTGCATGCTTTATTTTTACATTAAGAAAAATCAGTACAATTTATTGCTTTTAATATAGAAAAGGAATAATGCCCTGTAGCAACATACGCTTACCTCATTGATATGTGGAAATGTACATTACAGAAATTAACTTACTTGCCTGATGGAAATGTACTTTTTTTTTTTTTAACATTTTTATTGATTCATAATCAACCTGATGGAAATGTACTTTTGGTCCATTTGTACACTGCGATTCCAAAGAAATTTTAAGTAGTAGAGTGTTATCATTTCATTATGTGTAAATATTACCTAAATAAGATGTAGTAGGGAGAAGAAGCTAAGTTTATACTCGACGTAACAAAGAACAGTCAAATCTCCATGACTCCATATTTTTCTTTCACACAGATATCCCACCTGTGTGTGTATGTGTATGTGTGTGTGTGTGTGTGTGTGTGTTTTCTCAGGGCAGGGACAGCTGTGTTCCAGAACACACTGGTGGAGAAGAAGGAATTAGAGAACCAAGGAGGGTCATTTCAGCCAGGGAGTGAAATCACTTCTGTTTACATTTCATAACCCAATGAAGGAGAAATAATAAAATGGCTGCACTTACGCTAACAAATGCTTGGCTTTATGCTTACTGTTTGCTTTTAGAATGATCAGCAAACCTAGCTGCCCAGCTCCAGGCCCATTGTTAAAGCTAATGTTTTTGATACTATTCTTTGATGTGACCTTACTCTGATAATTACAATCATGTTTGGTGTCTGAGTCATTCCCCAGGAAAGGAATCATGGGACAATAACCTCAGGAGAATGACCAGGTCCCCCAGAGTTCCTCCGTAGCACCAGATGAGTCTGACCAGATAAAGCAGGTCATGGGCTGATGACCTTCCAGACTACCAGGAGGTCCCATAATACCAGACACACTCATCCAGATTTAGGAGTTTTATCAGAGATCCCTGTTTATCAAGACCACCTTTTATGCTCCAACATGTTTGTCTATAGAATCACTAAGCTCCAACCCCAAGATGGGTTCACAGTTTTGAAGGCACTAGGCTGCTGGTTGTGAGTCCGCTTTGCCCAGCAAAGAAACAAAGCTGCCTCTTTTCTCTAAGCTCCAAGACCTTGTCTCTGAATTATGCAGCTCTTCAGGGACAGGGGCTGATCTTACGGCAACACCAAGACAGTCCACCTCAAGGCAAGAAAAATGACAAATGTAGCATTTTTGGGTTTAGAAAAGGAAAGAAAACTAGGGTACTGGTAAACAGTAGTAAAAAAATCAAATAAAGCATGTTTTCCGTTTTACTGGATTTTAAGGGAATTCCAAAGTTGGCTGCCATCTTGGAAAATCAGTCTTCTGTATATTCAATTTTGGAGCCCTGAGTTCCCCCTCAAATTGAAAAAAAAAAAAAAAGACATTCCTTTGATTCCTTTGACACCTATCAAACACTGAGGATTAGCGGAGGACAAATGAGAGATAATGTATGTAAAGCACTTTGACCAGCTCAGCAGGAAGGAGCCATCTGCATTCGATGCACTTTTAAAAAATATGATGATGAAATAAGCCCTAGAAAGATAGAGCTAAAGAGAAAAGGCAATTGTCACACCTCTCCACCCCCATCAATTTCCCAAGGACCAAAAAGAACAAAACTCTCTAATCGTGCCATCTCATGGTCATCCAGTTCCAGGTTGAATTCCAGGGCTTCAGCACCTATGGCCAACCCCACTAGATCAACAGTATGACTGACTCCACCTCTGGAATCTTTAGAATGTTGGCAAGGATGTCGTCTGCCTCTGTGACTTTAAAACTCATCGTGATTTTAGTGTCCACTCTGCTGATGACTGGCTAGATTTGCATATAAAATGCACCATACACATAAATAAGTCTTCTTGTGTTAATGAAAAATGAGGAATTGGGGAATGAAAACTCATCCCCAGTCTGAAGGTGAGATTTTCCGCATGGACTGGAGATGCAAATCTAGCAGATTATGACAATGTGGATAAATATCTTTATAGAGAATTTCTGTAAGACAGGAAGGAAACAGCAAAAACAATCAAAAACCCTCAAAAAAGGAAGAGCCACTTGTTTTATCCAAATGCTCTTGTGACCTTAAAAAGGGTCTCCTTTCTTTACATTGTATTAGAGTCTCCCTTCCTATTTTCCTAAACAGAAAACATTACATTTGACTTTGTGGGAAATTCTATGATTTCTTTGGCACATATATATATTTTTAAATTTGTAATTGAAATAATTCTACTGGATTGGCATCACTATTTTTTTTTAATTTGATCTTATTGAGTTATAGTCAGTTTACAATGTGGTGTCAGTTTCCGGTGTAGAGCACAATTTTTCAGTCATACATGAACATACATATAATCATTGTCACATTCTTTTTCGCTGTGAGCTACCACAAGATCTTGTATATATTTCCCTGTGCTGTACAGTATAATCTTGTTTATTGCATTACTATTTTTCAGTGATCTAACATCCTTCATTTGTATCATCACAAGAAAAGGGCAGCCAACCTCATACAATCAAACAAATGTTTTGGTCACAAATTTAGAGGCCGGTTGTATGCTTCCAGGTAAGCTACCTGTTCGGAATGTGATGACACCCTTTCTCATTTATGCGGTCACATTCAGGAATTTTATGACAGTATCAAGAAACTTCAGTCATTGTGACTTTCTGAAACAACAACGTTCTCCCTAACAAGCAGTTTCTTGGGACGACTTCAGTGCGATCTTGCTGTCAAGCTGAATGTCAGAGTGCCTTGGCCTTAGTCCCTGCAGAAGAACTGAAAGACAACATGTATATCCTTTGAGCAGGAACCAGGATCCTGCCTTAATAGCATGCTATCATTTCTATATTGCTCCTCCACTGTCTTTGTATTCCCTGACTTCCCTGATTAGCAACTGTTTGATCTGCTCTTTGGAACTCAGGGAAGGTCTGGGAGTCTGAAACCTTTATCCTGCAAACAAGAAACAGGAGACATGGAAAGGCTTTTATGCCCAGGAGGGCCCCAAATGGTCCTGCTCTGTGCATCTCCCCTTTTCTTTGATACTCCTCGATCTTGAGGGGATCAGATAAGGGAGGAAAAAGGAAATAATATTTGAGATGGAGAGGCTGATCATAAACTTGACAGAAGGACTCGGCTTTTTAGGGGACTCAGTTTCAACACCACATGCCCTGCAATCTTCCCCCAAAACAGACTATACTAAATAGTCCTAAAAGCATTGCCTTCTTTGGGCACAAGCGTGCAAAATGAAATTGAAACAAAAACTCTTAGTGGCCTGGCACTTAGACCTGGTGATGCAGGAAAAATAGATGTGGGGCATGAAGAGGGCTGTGAACCAGGCTTCAGTTGAGCCCCTGGGACGTGCCCTGCCAAGTGTGGGTCCTTGACTTCGCACAGAAAAGAATTCAAGAGCGAGCCACAGTTGAGTAAAGGTAGATTTATTTAGAGATACATCAAAAGGCAAGAGAAAGGCCCCGAGGTGTGGGGGTTGGGGGCTCAGATTAGAGTAAAAGTAGGTACTCACTCCACAGACAGATTGCGGGCCATCTCCAAGGAGGGAGAGAGAGAGGGCAGCGGCCACAAGGCATGTGCTGCCAGTTATTTGGGCTCAGTGGCTTCATATGCTGATAAGTGGAAGGACCAGTCTAAGTAGCCTGGGGAAGGGGTTGGGGTTCCCAGGAAGCTGGCCATTTCCCACTCTTGGACCTGTTGTGGCCAGCCTTGGGACTGCCATGGTGCCTGTGGGCATGTGATTCACCATGCTAGTATATAACAGTGAGTGCATAATGAAGCTCAAGTTCTACTAGAAGTCAAATCTCCCACCATCCTGAGCCTCAGGGCCTCCTGGTGGTTGAATCTTCCACCATTTGGATGTTAATTGCTGTATTGTTCCTTGAATGGCTGTGCCCTGCCCTCTTCCTGTCTCACTGGTGGTGGGGACAAATCTGTTAGATCTATCAGGGAAGTGGTAAAGTCACACACTTTTTACCCACTTCTCCATCCTCTTATAAAGGCAGAAGATTTGCCACCTCAAAATGGGTCTCACTGGCATGAAGATTATCTAGGCTGATGATTTTTAAGGAATGAAAGACTCAGAAAGAGCTTTTACCTCTCCCTTAAGTGCCTGAGAAGAATGTAGACAAACAGCCTATTCCAGGAAGAAATGTCAACAGAGATAACTACTGGGGACCTGGGGAGGTGGTTAGACTGGGGACAACCAGCCAGGACTGTTTACATTCCTCTCTGTGTCCCTTTGTCTCTACCTGGCTTGGCCACCATTTTGTTTACTAAACATTTATTCTTCCGTATCCATGAGAATTGTCATTTTCTTGTTCAGAATCCCACACTCCAATCCCCTTTCCCTGGGCTCAGAGCAGCATATGATCCTCAGTTGTCTGATTGCCTCATATTCTTATGGGGTTTCCATGCACATAACATTAAGTTTGATTTTCTCCTGTTAATCTGTCTCGTGTCAATGTAATGGTTAGATCAGCCAGAAGAACTGGAAGGTGCAGAAAAACCGCTTCCTGGACATTCTTCTGCGTGAAGTCTCTGTAGGACTAAGTGATCCTGCCGGCGCAGGTTAGACCATCTCTTAGAACCAATTCAATACTCAACTGGGAACAGTTACCTTCCTCGTTCTCAGAAATCATATTCTTAAATATCCCCTTAGTTTTTGCTTTTTTCTCTCCACACTTCATTAAAAAAAAAATGCAGATGTTAGTACTGTCGACTGAAATAAACGCACAGCCTAAAGGCTGAGAGTCGTGTTTTATCTGGGGGACATTTCTGAGGACTCGAACCCCTTCGAGCCCGGGATGACAGCCTCTCCGATGGCTCTGAGGGGCTGCTCCCAAGAGGTAGGGGAGGAACCAGGAGATACAGGAGATTCACAACAGAGACCAGGTAGCTGGAACAGTAAAAGAGTGCTAGTTAAGTGAAGAAAGCCAGGCATCTCAAGTTAAAGAATTTAGTGCTCTTCTATGTATGGGAGGGAGCAAACACTCAGGCTCATTGAATTCATTCCTGTGACAAGCACCTCGCTATCCAGGGCCAGTGTCCTGTCCTTTCTTGTTCTGAGTCCCCTCAGGGTGCACCGCTGTGAGAGGCTGCAGAGGCCGGGCTGCGGGCTTGTCTTCCCTGGGGGGTGAGGCAGCCGCTGATGACTTGATGGCTTCAGCATTGTTTACTGAAACAGTTTACCGTTTGCCGTATTTTTCGTTCACACAACTGACATGGCTCTGCTTCTGTCTCTCAATACAGGGGTCTGTGAAAGAAAACTGCTTTGAATAGAAAAATAAATGTTTTTTATTACTAAAAGGCTAAGCTATATAAGTGTGTATACATACATATATATTTACATGTATAGCTATATATGCTTTCAAACCTCTGATTTAATCAAACTGCTCACTTTAAAGCTGAAGAAACAAAGTCCAAAAGTTGTCTAAATAAACATGCAGGAGCCAAGACTGGAAATCTGCTTCCCTGACTCCCAATTCGGTCTTCTCGTCTTCCATATGACACTGCCTTTGCCACCTGGCGCTCCGCCAGGAAAGACGCGGCCGGGGTGGCAAGTTATTCTAAGACGGTGGGGAGGGACCGGAAATGGTACAGTGATGGGACGGAATGAGCGTCTAACGCCTCCAGTGCCCAGAAGACTGCAGGTGTGGCACAACGGCCGTTTGACAGACGGAATCGGATGCTTGCTTTACCCAGGTAAGAAGCGGTCAGGGGAGAAGGGAGTTACTGTCCTGTAGGTGAGAATCACAGCACACGGGGAGGGTTTCTTCTCAGTCACTGACGTTTTTGCAGGAGCGCAAGCGTGAATAGCGCACAGAGCGGAGCAGGACCCTTGGCAAGTTGATGGGTAAACATGGAGATCCCTAATCTTAGTTCAGATTTCGCTGCTTTGCCGTGATCTTTTTCCTTCCTCCTCTGTACTAATTAACACTTTTCATTGACACCAGATTCTTCAACACTTCCGTATTTATTTTCTGTTTGGACTTACGGGTGCAAATCTGTTCAGTGGATGACCGATTTCCTGAAGAAGGGGCAAATTTTTGCCTCATGTCCTCAGGGCACTTTTCACTGTTCTAGTCACCCATGTGGTTGCTCAAAATGTGTGAGGATATTTTTACGGAATCAATTTTACTGTCAATAAAATTAAAGGTGGACTATTTAAAGAAACAATTACATGTTCCAGTTGTCACATGGGGAGGGCAGGATGCTTTGGACAGATTGGTTTAATGGCCTCTTGGACACAGCCCGTTGGATCTCAGTGGATGTGGAGTCCGGGCATCCTCACAGCTCGGGGAAGGGAGCCATGTCCCTGCCTTCAAAGCAGGCTGCCGCCTTGTCTGTTTCCCCTGCTCCTGTGAATGCTTCCATTTGCAGAAGCCTTATAACATTACCATGCATAACAATCTGTCACTATTATTCATGGCTTTTCTCCAGTCTCCATACTTTGGACATTGCCATTAAAGAGATTCAGTGTGCTTAGTAGCTCTTTAAAAAATAAATAATTGAATGCTAAATTATATTAAACCGGGCCAAGGCTGACCCCCTCACCTCAGTCCATTGCTATCTCCTTAAATGTATTCCTTCTTAAATCATATTGTAATTTGAAGATGCTGAAGTCTAAGTTTTTTGACTCAAATGCAGTTTCTTCTGATGCATAATTCATTTTCACTTTGTTACTGGCACTGCCCATGCAATCGCTTTTTTGGCAGCTAAATGCAGGATGAAATCAACAACTCTGTAAAGGGTGAGGAATCGGAGTGGACATCTTGGCGGAAGAAATATTAAGCATGTCACAATGTTTTGTACTCTGTCTGGTGAAATGGAGACAAAAACCTCCAGTTAATGCAAGACAATGGCATTTTATGGCTGAAAATTATCTACCACGGATGTCATGCTGATGTTGCATTTAATTATTCCACACATCACTGAAGACGGTAACTTTTTAATGTTTTCAAGCCTCACAATTATTTGATGAGCATCCTCTTGGACTTTTGCTGTTGTTAGGAAAGAGTGCTTTCCCAGGTTTTCCTGTCACTCTTGTGTTCCCTAAAGCTTTACATACATACATACATACTATATATATATATATTTTTTTTTAATTGAAGTACAGTCAGTTACAATAGAATTCCCAATAAAAACATATGACCGTGAAACAAAGAGAAGTCAAGCTGGAATGTCTCAGAGTGATGAGACTGTCAATGTAGACAGAAATTGGCATGCCTGGAAATTAGGAAAATCTAAATCTACAGCAATAGCAACTAACATTCTTAGCTTCAAATTATGGAACAAAGTGACCTCATGTCATACACACTCTGAGAAATGCCATTTTACTAGGCCTTTGCAAAAAAAAAAAAAGTGTTTTGGACTGTTTCCTCAAAATAGTTATGAAATCAGAAAGTTTGCTTCTGATCCATTTACACTGCTTTGCTTTAATTAAAAAAAAAACTAACATGTAAAATTTAATGCCATTTGTGATAAATGGATACCGGAAGTCATTTTAATCAAATGCTTAATATTTTAAAACATATTGTCATAAGATACATTTAACCAGGGAGTTCCAGTAAAAGGAACACTGTCATATTCCCACATCCCTACTCTTGTTTCTCTTTCTATTCCATGTGAATTTCCTCCAGTCACTCTGCCTTTAGCATTTATCTGTTTGGCAAGGCATTTTTTTAGGTATAAACCTCCTGATTAGATGTAATGTCTGGAATGTGAGCTTTCCAAATGCGTGCATATCTATCTGTTGGTTAGAGTTTCAGTGGATGACCACGAGGAAGACTATACGTGTATCGTGTGTGTGTGTGTGTGTGTGTGTGTGTGTGTGTCTGAGAAAGAGAGAGTGTGTGTTTTTAGTGCCAGAGGAGGGGGATATATAGGATTCCTCATATTTCCACTAATTTAAGTTACCACCTTTTCTATCTGTTCACTAGACCATCCCACCGCATCTCTTTGGCTCTTTCTGAACACCTTGGAAGAAGACAGCTGAAGACAAATTTTCAGAAATAAGGGAAAAACAACCTGAAAGATTAATTGGTTGGAGGGATTTGATCAGGTCTGATTTGATCAGGTCTGATTAAAAAAAATAAATCTTTGGAGTTGATGCAAGGACAATGAGCAACTAAAGCAGGACAAAGAGGGGTATATTGTCTTTTCCCCTTTTCATGTGTTCAGGGTGACAAATTTAAGATGGAAGAGATTTATGAGGTTCAAGGGTAGCTTTGGGATAAAATTTAATCAATTGGACAACATATCTCATTGAATCTATACCCTGGACAAGACCAAAGAATGCCAGAAAATTGAAAGATGGCCTAAAGCACTAGTTGAATTTTTTAAATGGTAACAATATAACTCAAATTCTTGTAAGAGACACTGAATATACAGTATCAGAAATCTTAAATGAACTTTTCGAATTACCTACCCCACTTTGCAAGAACCAGAATCACTTCCGAGGCACATGCCCAGATTAGTCCATCACACCCATGCTCTTTGAGGTTTAGTAACGTTCATTCATAGTTTTTCTGTTTGGAGATATTTCATTAAGCCAAGAAAATTTGCCTCTCTGCTTGGGTGTGTGTGGGTGTGTTTTCTGGCTCATTTATTCAATAAACTAGGAGGAAAAATTTTTCTTAGCAGAAAATTCTCTTTTCCTGAATTTTATGGAGGACAACAGAGACTTCCCAGGTAGTAGACTGCTGGTAGACCGTCTTTGTCCCAGCCATTTCAATAGCTGTGAAGGCAGAAAAGTGTCCTTGAATATCATGGTCCTTCCTGGACGTCACTCTCTGGTTATCAGCATAAATTTATGATACTTGGTAACCAATTATCCTATTACTAAAAAATGGTGGTTATTGAAGAAAGTTCAACTCAGCAAACTTTTAGTAAGAGATTTCTTGTTGGTCATTGCCCCTCTCACTCTTGAGACATTCCTGCCTCCCTCTTCCCCTTCACTTTGCTATACTGTATCTCCTCCTGGAAAGACTCATCCAAAAAATCTGTCTGCCAATATGACTAAGCCAAGTGACAAGTGACATGGGTGATGGTGTTAATACCGCCCATTAAATATGAATTTGCCAAAGCAAAACAAAATCCTTCAGGATTGAAAATAGAAACTTGAGAAGAGTGGGAACACCAAGAGTGTGAAAAGCATTTTGAAAGGTCATCTCATCACATGGTTTTGTAAGTGTACATCTTTGCTCAAACTCAGCCTACTCATGAAGTCCAGTCCAAGTCCAAGTCAGCTCAAGACGGTTTATTCCCTAAGGAGGAATGGCAGATGTACTCTCCTTGATTTGAAAGAAAATAACAGATACTTGAGACTATTTAAATTCTTTGCAGGAGGCCAGAGATAGATTGACTCTACCTGAAGGAGAAGATGAAAGTCGCACAAAACAGGAACATTAGAAAGTGATTGCATTTACTCCCCAAAGAATTTTCCTGGTAAAATTACATATTCCAAAATCACTACTTTTATCTCCTTAATTTTTTGTGGCAATAATTCATCATCTCTCCTCCGTTTTCTTGAACCCTTTACATAATAAGAATACATCCTTGTTTGTTCCTTTGGTCTTTAGCACAGGAATCAGCAGGTTTTTTTGAATGGCACAAGCTAAGTTTTATGGGACTTTTTGTTTGTTTGCTTTTTAATTTGTTTCTCTTTTTTTTAAATATTTTCAATGGGTCGTAAAAACAAATTTAAAAAATACAAAGAAGAATTGGCAAAGAATAGACAAAAGAGATCATATGCAGACCACGGAGCACTGACAATCTGGAGTCTTACAGAAAACATCGGTCAGCCCTTGCTCTGGTATGAGACCAGTAGAACTAGTAGCTGGTGGTAGGATTATGTGGTGGTGGTCAGTCTGGTAGGACTAACTCTATTAGTATGGATAACATTTCTGAAGGAAAAAGCAATGGCCAAATTTGAGGAGACTGGTGAATTATGCCTTAAAGATATGGACATTTCATCAAACTGTGAAGTAGAAATGAATACAGGGGGACCCTGGATGGTCAGAGTCATGGTACAGGAAGACACTTAAAGGCGAAGATCTCAGATCTGTCATTAATGGGCTGTTTATTTGTAGTACTAAAACCAATTGGAAAAATATCTGAAGCTGTGGATTGTTGATGTTCAAGGGTCATAGTAACCCAAACTTGTATTATAAACACGAGATGCCACATTTACTGCCAAAATGGGACAGGAGACCAGGGAAACTCGTGAGCAATGGCTGTGACACATGGCGATCACAAGAATTGTAATTATGAATATAAGCCCAAATGTTAAACATGGCCCTACTGATTACGTTTAAAAGGCGCTCAAAAGAAAGAATGTCTCTTAATACCATCTTTTCCCCTTACTTTTAAATAATATCACTCTCAAATGCATATGCTCTTTTAGACTCTTTCCATGTTTGTCCTGCCAGCACCTAACATGCAACACGTCTAAAATTTAAATTAGCACCTTGTTCAAAAATTGTCCTCATCTAGACCTTCAGAGGCTCGGCTGATTTTGTCCACTGCCACCAGCACCTTCAGATGTGGATTGGTATGTGGCCAATTCCCTTAAGAGTCACCTTGGCTCTGCTCTGAGTCCAGTGCAAGCAGAGAAGTCCATCACTCTGCTCAGCCCTTCCTCAGTTTCCAGATTAATGTGGCACGTTCCTGTCTGTAGCGTCAGGAAGACACAGACAGGTGATTGAAGCAATATAAACAAACGCCTCCGTAAGCCTGCACGGAATGAACAACATCAAGGCATATCAGGAAAAGAAAAGGGAAACATGTATACAATAAAATCTACATTAGCCAACTTTGACAGCTCTAATATTACGGATGGAATTAAGTCCGTAAGTACAGGCTGGGCTCCTCCAGGACAGTAATGTCAGCTGTCATTGTCAGCTGAGCAACTGCTTACATGGTAAACCGCATGTGGCTCTGAGGTAGAGCTTTGACAAGGTATTTGGATGGGCTTACGCACGGTGTAGGGATGCTGTGAGCATCCAGGTCCCCAAGGCAAAGGGAGACACATGGAAGGAGTCAGAGCACCTCATGGATACCCATTAAAAAATGTGACACACTATTGAAATGGGTGCCACCCACTCAAGGGAGTCTAACTTCCCTTTGAAAGTCATCCCTTCATGTAACTGATACAAGGATTCACACCCTGCTGTGGCATCTCTTCTATCCGACCAGGCTGGGCTGAGAATCAGTCTTACCTTGTGGATCTCAAGGTCATACATTTTTGTACTCAGAGCCTATTCCTCAGCTTAGTCATTCTCCTTCATCACTGGACTTCAGGTGCTTGGACTCTTTGAAAAATGGTTGACCCTGGGACCTCTTATAATAAAAACATTAAAAACATTTTTCTTGATCCTGTCACACCTTATATGCAAAGAGCCCTGTATGCTAATGTAACCTATTGGAGACAACGAAGTGTAGTTTCTAGTGTTTCTCTTTACTTCAAAAGTGGTGTTCTCGTGTGCAAGCACGAGAGGGAATTTAGATGTGTGTACCGTGCTCAGCACATGATAGGATCTCTTTTCTCATAGCACAAGGGCTCTAATTTTCTGCCTTTCAAAATCTGTCCCTTCAGGTTAAGCCTTCTCCCTTCCAGAAGCTATCATTTATACAGTTCATGTATCTCTGGATAAGTTATGAAACATATCATGTAGGCTTTAGTAAGAGTGATTTGACTAGATCACTTCCTCTCATTATTGAGAAAATCATAATAGTGTGAGAACACTGTTTATCTAAAAGTTCTAGAAGATAGGTCATTAAAAAAAAAAGTAAAGGACATGGATATTTGGAAGAATGAAGAAAAATAAAGACAGACTTCAACGCCATGCCTTCAATCTCAGAAGAGTCCATTCTGACCTCTCCATTGTGGGTCGGCGTCCCCTGACCTCCTGGAAGTTAAGATCCACCAGTTTTCTTTTCTTTTTAAAAGAATGTCCCTCAAACACCATGTATGTGTGGAGTATATGAAAGGAAAAAAATGCTACAAGCTCTCAAAGGGGTGGTAGAAATTATAGGTAGCAAAAATGTAATTATCTGACTTGGAGTTTTTCCAGGCTGGATCCACCTGATCAGAGACATGAGAGCAAATGCATTACACTTTTAAAAAGTCTCCTGCCGGGCTCACTGAATGAGAGTAATATCATATTGCCTATGGTTCTGGTAAATAAAAAGCGTCATTAGCAATAACACAATGTGAAGCGCCTGCTGAAATGATATAGTGTATTTAGCCATGATGGTGTGTCGCAGTTACGAGCACAAGCTTGGCTTCAGAAATGTGTGGACGCACTGGAGGGGCAAACGGGGATGATTAAAAAATGCAACCGGAGCAGAAGCAAACTCCTCCCAGCTTTATTTTTCTCCTAGAAATTTCCCTCTTCCGAAGAGATCATATTGGGAAACTTATTCCACTTCGAAATAGGAGAGCCTTTTGTACGGAACATGAGAATAAAATGTTAGCCCTATTCTGGTGTTGTGGTGCCATCACCGAACCAATGGCAAACGCCTCTGCAGTGATGGGGGCGTCACTGGCTGGGTGAAGAGCCAGCATAGCTGGGAATGAGAAGAGTGTTCTCTTAGATTGGAGAGTGATGTCGGTGCTGTTCGCATCCCTAGCAGACCCATTTCAATAAACTTCAACAAATATTTTGATGCATCTTTAATATGCGGGTATTCCCATGATATTATGAGTTATGAAAGAAGTGTGACATACTCTCTGTTTTCAAAATGATTACAGTCTACTGGAGGGATAGTGTATGGAAATTGTAATACAGAAAATAGTTTAATTAAAAAGTGTTCAATTATCACAATAAAGTAGACATGTAGAAAGATGCTATGGGAACCCAGTGAGGGAGATGTTATAAACAACAGATGGTGTCAATAATGGCATCAAGGAGGAAGTTTTATTTAATATGGACACTGAATTTAAGTAAGTATGGGGCTGCCAGGAGCCGGTAGGCACAAAGATGGCTTCCTCAGTCGTTCATGGCCACTGTCCCTTCTGACTGGACAGTGTTGTGACTGGGTAGACGGCTTAGATTAACAAGTATAGAAAAGGAAGTTAAGGGGGGCACATATAGTATGTATAATATACCTTGTACTTTATTGACCGAGGCAGAATCAGATGGTGCATAAAGGTTTATATGTATCAATCAGTCACATTCATATAACTGCGTTATCTATTGTTCAACTATAGTATCTATCAAACTAGCTAATTTATGAAGTGCCTCCTATGTGTACTCCTGTCATCTCTAATGGTCACAACAGTGCCTATTAGTCTCCAATCCCAGATAAGGAAGAAGGATAAGGGAGTGTATGACTAGCAGGAGGGTAGTGTGGTAGGATTCATTCTCACATCTGCTGGGCTCGAACACTTAGAATTACCCCCACTACCATTCTACCCACATAGACCTGCCTAGTAGAGAAAGCCATTTGAACAAAAATATTAAGAGATATGTGAATCATGCTCAGTCCCCAAGTAGTCATTGACTAGAGTTTTGTGTTGTAGAAAGTAAAAGACAAAGGAAATAGCAAGTGTCTGGATATGTCATTTAAGAGAACCAGGCTGGCCCCTTGCCACTAACTCTCTCTTCACTATCCGCACGGGCTTTGATACCAATCATGCACCCCTTAGGTCTTCGTCAAGTCTGCTTCTTAGAATGGAATTTGTGTAGGAGAAGTTAACACCAAGAGTATCTCTACTCTAATGGGAATGGGTTTGCCAAATCACTTTTCTCCATGACCAGTATGACTTCAGACAGTAGGAAAGCACTGAGGTTCCTGGATGTATGTGCTTTCTTGACTGGAAGACTGAGGAGTGTCCAAACCAAAGAGGGTAGAAAATAGACATGTTCTTCTTCTAAGGGTATCTGTAGCCCATTCAGATGACAGTTGCTCTACATTTCTGACATTCCCATATTATTTTGAACTGCAGAAATCCTAATCAATTCCAAGGACCCTGTGGGATTCAGCCGTCTTACAAACTATTCGGGACTTCTCTTAATCACAAACTTTAGAACTCTCCCATTAAACATAACTAACATAGAAAAATTATTTAAAATGGGAAATTTTGAGTCTACCATGAAACTGACAAGAAAAGGGCTCTCTGTCCCTCAGGGTTTGGGAAAAGAATGGGAAACCAGAGAGAGGAGTGAGCAGCTGTCACTTGGAGAGCATCAGCCGTGCAAGAACTCATTCTGCTCAAGTCCTTTTGTTCCCTGATACGCTTCTATTTAACAAGCATAACAAGGTCTGTATGGAAATGGACAAGGTATTAAAAAAAAGACAATAAGAGAGGGGTTTGTTGACTGAAATAAATGCACAGCCTAAAAGTTGAGAGTTATGTTTTATCGGGTGGACATTTCTGAGGACTCAAACTCCTTCCAGCCCGGGATGACAGCCTCTCAGGTGGCTCTGAGGGGCTGCTCCCAAGAGGTAGGGGAGGAGCCAGGACATATAGGAGCTTTACAACAAAGACCAGGTAGTTGGAACATTAAAAGATGACTTGTTAACTAAAGAAAACCAGGCATCTCAAGTTAAAGATTTCCGTGCTTTTCTGTGTATGGGAGGAAGCAAACATATGGGCTCTTTGAATTCTTTCCTTTGACAAGCACCTCTCTATCTAGGGCCAATCTTTCTTATTCTGAGTCCCCTCAGGGTGCACCATTGTGAGTGGCTGCAGAGGTTGGGCTGTAGGCTTGTCCTCACTGGGGGCTGGTGGCAGCCGCTGATGACTTGATGGCTTCAGCATTCTTTGTTTACTGATACAGTTTGCAGTATTTTTCATTCACAGGTTAAAGAGTAGTTGAGCAGTAATCCAGGAATGGTATCCCCAAGGAGGTGAGATGAGACAGCCATGCAAGACTTTAGGGGGCATGTTCATGACAAAGGGAACAACATCTCTCTGCCCCTCTGGCTGGAAAGAAATTGACTCCTTGGAGGATCTGCAAGAAGACCAGTGTAAATAACATTTCCAGAGTGAAAGCAAGGGAGGTGTGCAGAGGCTGCTCATGCGGGCATGGGTCAGTCCACACAGTGTAGATTTTTAACAATTATTAAGAGTTTATATGTGCAGCATAGTTATGGATGGCTTTTCAGTAGAGAGGTGGTGACTGAATTGTTTATTTTAAAATTATGACAGTACTGATTTACCTTATGTGGGTTTTATCTCTAGCTATTTGCCATATTAGAAATCTTAAAAGTAAGTAATTCATCTAAATATAAAGATGTAAAAAATCAATTACATCTTAACATTAATAGCATAGTTTAATGCAAAGTAGCTATTTTTTAAAATAAAATTAATTTTAGTGAGCAGATTATCATTGTTCTACATTTTTGCAGATCAACTTAGTGACTGATTAACTAGAAGATGGCTGGATTTGCAAATGTGTTTTTTATCTTCAGTTTGTTGCAGTATTGGAATTCATGTAGCCTCTGGAAAATTCATAAACTCGTGAGAGAATGAGAGTGAAGGGGAAGCATGAAGTGCTTGTTTTATTATGAAAATAGTTTTGATCGTGTTGAGGACCTGAAATGCTCCCAGGGCCACATACTGAGAGCCGCAGATCGGGATGAAGGACTCACAGAATTGGCTGGACCTAAGGGCCTAGACTATCTATGTTTTTCCAAATATGTCTTTTACTTGTCAGAATTTCCCTTCAAGACAAGCAGAACCCAAGGCTATTGTACCTGGAGGGAATAAGGGACTTAAAACAGGACTTATCCTCAGGCTACAGAGCACAGAGTTGAAGCTAATTTGAGTCACAGTGTCCAGGAGTAAAACAAAAATCAGCAGTCAGGTGACATCCCACAGAGGCATCATCTGCACAAGACATCAGGTTGCAAACAATAAATAAGACGCAAGGGGCCTGGCTTTCAGACAGGTGAGTTGGAGACTGGCCGTCCTCCTGATAATTTTCCAAGACGAAGGTTAGAGAAACTTCCTGAGCTGGTAAAGCAGAGCTGCGGGAACTTTTGGAAATATTGGTGACATAAGTATGATTGGCAGGAAAAGATATTTTAAGGACAATTGTATGTCAAGTCTGTATCCTTGAAAAAAAAATCAGTAAGAATGCCAGCAAGCCAGAAGAAGAAAAGAATGAAATAAATTTACAGTACAATCAGTTTTCATGTTTCATCCATGACATGGACCAATCTCAAACACCTGACAATACAGTAAGGTAAGTATTTTGTTACACTAGTGATAAGAGTTCCAAATCTTGCTTTTTGGGAAAGCAGCTTGGCTGAATTTCATGCACTTACTGCACGAACCTCTACTTAAAAGAAGGTTTCTCTAAGAAAGCATAAAATGCATTATTGAAAATTTGTATCAAGTAAGTAAAAACCTACGATTCCTTACTGATAAGGAACACATAAGTAAACAAATAAATTAAAATTATAGTGAAAGGAAAGCTCTTCTTTACAGTGGAATGTTTGCTAAGAAATGCAGACAGGACAATGGGCTTAGAAAAATCACTACTTTGTGATCATCATAGACATAATGATTCTGATATGAGTTATCAACAAACGCCCACATTTGAGGAGGAATAGAATCGTTAGGTAGACTCAAAGTATCTCCTCACAAACACATTTATTCAGGAAAAAAGACTAAATTTTAAATGAAATAAACATGGCAGACACACCTTAATCAAATGATCAAAGTTGATGTCATTAAAAACGAGCCTTCTGGAGGATCGAACTGAGAAAACACAGCATCACTTATGTTGTGTTCTTGACAAAAACGAACAACCTGAATCTAATTGTGGGTAAACCCAAGTAAGGGACAGGCAACAAAATAAATAGACTGTATTTTTCAAACTATTTCATTAAAGACAAAAAAGGGATGCAAAAACAGCTCTGATTAAAAGGCCTAGTGACCTTGTCAGGGTTACTAAATTCAATTGTATAATCTGAATTGGATCCTGGAAACAGAGTTAGTATAAAGAACATTATTGAAACTATTGATAAAATTTGAATAGGAGCTCTTGATTAGATATTATTCTTTTATCAATATTACACGTTCTAGGTTTATTAATTGAACTATAATTATTTCCTTCTTTATAGAAAATGTACTCTGGAGAATTCAGTGTTAAATGACATAATGTATGCAACATTCTCTGAAATGCTGTAGCAAAAGTAAGTGTATATACACAAAGAGAGCATGATGGAGCAAATATTTCAAAATTTTAAAAAATGTGGAATCTGGATAAACATCATTCAATACTTCTTTGTAATATTTTGAAAATTATTCTTGAAATATATCTGTACATTTAAAAATGGGCAAATGGATTTGAAAATAATAAATCACACTGAGAGATGTTCATTGAAGCCTTATTTAGTATGTGTATTAAAGGCCATAAAATTCCCTCCAAGTACTGCTTTATCTGGATTCCATGAAAGTTAATATGTGGCACTTCCCTTCTGTCTAAATAATTGAAATTTCCGTTTTTATTTTGTCCTATTTAGAAGAGCATTAGTTACTTTCCAAAGATGCGGAATGTTTGTGGTTGCTAATGTGGAGATGAGTTTCCATCCCTTCCCTTTCCTCTCTCCTTTCCTTTCGTTTCCTTTCCAGCAACCTCCTCCTCCTCCTTCTCCCTTACCTCCTCCTCCTCTTTCCCCTCCTTCTCTTCTTCTTTGCTATTTTTATGCTGATTTTTCTGTTGATTTCTGATTTAGTGCATTTTGATCACTTGATGAGGTTTGTATAATATCAATGAGGAATAACTGACCCTTTATGCTCATCTAGGATGTAATCAATTTATGTAAAATTTCCATATGTCTTTCAAGTATTTTAAAGGAATATGTCTATTGAGAAACCACATATGCATACAATGGCCAGATGATATATAAAAATAAAACTCTGATCCACAACCTGCAGCAACATATCCAGAAGTCTAACTGCTTATCTACAATTACCAACCAGTTAGCACACCACTAGTTAGAATTGTAGGAAGCCAGACTGTTATCTCCAGTGACCACTCAGGAGCCAAGCATAATTTCTGTAACAATTGGTCCAAATTTTAGGTGAGACTTGATTAAAAATGATAGCTTTCCTAAATGTTTTCCCCACTTCCTACTTAGGACCAAGTAGAGAAATCCAAATATATACCCCAAACCAATCACGTAGAATGACCCTCCTCTATTAGCTGATTTATAGTTTCCTCACACCAATAGTCTCCAATCACAGCATACCTAGAGTCTCTCTTTTTTTTTCATTCTAACGCTTTCCCACTTCTCTGCCTGCTTCTGAGTCTGTGCAAAAACACCAATGAGGGTGGCTGATTCCTTTGCTGTACTAAGCTCTGAATAAATAGCCTTTATACATTCTGTCGATCTTTATTGACAATATCTTGTTTGAGGTCTCTATCTCCCTCTGATTATCGCTGTTTCTATCTCTGTCTGTCTCACTTCTCTCTCTTGTATATGTAATGTGTGTGTGTATATTTATATATAAAAGGAGCAGAATTTGCCATTTTAAAATATGCCTCTTTGGCATAAAGTTTTTTTGAGCTGATTGTTTTAAAGAAACATCTGATATAAGAAAAGCTCTAAAAACTTGTCCTTTTTTAAGAGACAATTATACTCATAAAGGAGATCTGTACTAGTCAGAGTATCTTCCTTTTTGTACCAGGAAGACGAGGATAATTAAACAATTAAGAACTTATCAATGAAGATGGCATAGAGTGAATCTACATAACAACAATTCCCTGTTTATTGTGCTTTGCTTACTAACCTCCATACCTGGATTCCCCTCACTCATAACACCTTCTTTGTTTTCAGTTGGGTATGATATTTAAGGTGGTGGCTTGGGCCATTTCAAGGAATTAATCAATTTTTCCTGGATATCTCCTGTGTATGCAGGAGGCATACACGTTATTAAACTTGTTTGTTTTTCTTCTATTAATCTCTTTTATTTTTTTAATTACAGAGGGGCTCTCAGCCAGGAACCTAGAAGGTTAGAGGAAAATTTGTTATTTTCTTCCTTACAACATACACATACATATTCATACACACACACACACACACACACACACATACATACAGTGGTAACCAGAAACAATTAAAATGCTCAGAAATGAGAAGATAGAAAAATAAAATGAGAATCTTCTATATATTAAGTAGTTATGTGCTTACATTAAAAACTACTGTCTAAATATGAGATAAGGAAAATGTCCCTTCACAATACAATGGGAATCATTTTTTTAAAAGAGCAATATATATATATATATATATATATATGTATATTTTTCCAAAAAATTTCCAAATTTTTTTTTACCATAGGTATCATTTGTTTTCTAAACAACACCAAAAAAAAAAATCAACAAATGTCTTTTTAAAAACTACTTAACAAAATATCACTCATCTCTGAGGAAGTCTGGAGGAGGAAAATCTTAAGGCTGTATAAGACATAACTGTACATACATAGAGGATGAGTTTAGTTACAGAAATTTATTTCACCAATTTAAATATATTAAGTATTACTAGTAAATATTAAAAATGTATATCCAAAAGGTTCATGACAGGTTCAGGGAAATCTAAGTGACCTGTCATGAGATAAAATGGAATGAATGGACTGGATGGACTGAAATAAAATGAAATAGACTTAAACTGGCAAAAGTGATCAAAATGTCACAAAAATGTATCCTCTAAGTTGCTTCTACTCACAGTTGACCTGTGTGGTGGGAGGGGGGAGCTGCTTTATAGAACACCATTTAGCCACTTACTTTTTTTTTAAATCCACATCTGTTCTGTTAGCAAAACCAGGGATATAATTTTGAAAATCCCATTTGAATCCCCCTATCTCAAAGCTCAAGGCAGTGTATTTCCTATAGTGCATTCCTTGCTATTTGTTTACTCTGTTTTTAAATAACAATGCTAACAATAAACCTCCCCTGGGATCCCACAGCCTCCAGCCCCACCAAGGACAAATCCAGGGATTATTGGGGAACATTTAAGCAAGAGTCTAGCTAGCTCCTCCCTCAGGGGTTTGTGAGCACCTCCCACCAAAATCCAGGAGTTAGAATATGAATGTTAACTGTTTAAAGTCCAAATCACTTGAGCCAAGCTTATTAGGCCTTAACTTCACAAACCCATGCTCTTGCAGGCAATGTCCTGGATTTTATAAAACTCTTTAACAAAAACCCTTAGAAGAAGTATAGTGAACTTCATAATGCTGAGGTCCTAAATTTCAGTCACTCTAATCTATATTATTTAAGCACCTTATTCCCATTAAACTTTGACTCCACAATACATTATTTTATTTATAATCATTCTTAAAAATACTTTTCTTTCCTTTTTTTTTAAATTGAAGTATCATCAGTTTACAGTGTTGTATCAGTTTCTGGTGTACAGTGCAATGCTTCAGTCATACGTGAATATACATATATTCATTTTCATACTTTTTTCACTGTAAGCTACTACAAGATATTAAATATAGTTCCCTATGCTATATAGTACAAACTTATTATCTATTTTATATATACCAGTCAGTATATGCAAATCTTGAACTTCAAATTTATCCCTTCCCACCCTCTTCCCCCTTGGTAACCATAAGTTTGTTTCTCTGTGAGTCTGTGAGTCTGTTTCTGTTTTATATATAAAGTTCATTTGTCCTTTTTTTTTTTTTTTAGATTCCACATATGAGTGATATCTTATGGTATTTTTATTTCTCTTTCTGGCTTACTTCACTTAGAATGACATTCTCCAGGGTCATCCATGTTGCTGCAAATGGCATTATTTTATTATTTTTTATGGCTGAGTAGTATTCCATTGTATATATATATATCACAGCTTCTTTATCTAGTCATCTGTCAATGGACATTTACGTTGTTTCCATGTCTTAGCTATTGTAAATAGTGCTGCTTTTATTAATACTGTTAATTCAAAAGTGCATTCAGAATTTTTTAAATATAAAAACTAATGCAATTCATTTTGTTGGGTTAACTATTTTCTTTAAATTATTTTTAAAATACATGGTAATGGAAAATATAGAGTAAAAATTATTTTGATTATTTCAATTAGATTTTCTTATAAAAATAGTACAGTTGTAATATCTAGAAAATATTACAAAATACAAAAAATAAAAGAGCTATTACCACATATAACTTCTCCTAAACAGAGACATATACTATTGGAATTTGGATTCATTTGTCTGTCATTTCCCTGGTTTTAGCATGAAAAAAAAATTTAAATAATAAGAGGCAATGTATGGTTAAGTGAACAACAATAAAAATTAAGAAGTGTTTGAAATGAAAAAAAAGAGACTTCTAGTTTAATCTGTCAGATCAAGTGCTTATACTGTTTCCTTCTGAAATCACATCACAATAAAATAAAGATATAAATCCAAGAGGATGAGAAGAGCAGGACAGGAAATGACTCTAGACTAATGATGTCATCAAAATGTTGGAAAATGAGAAACAGATGGACCGGTGGTAACTGACTAAGTAGAACAGGGGAAAACCCTCCCCTGTAATTTTGCTGAGGGAATAATTTAAGAAAAAGCAGGCATATGTTTATGTCACAAGTCTGGAAAAACACAGGGATTGAAGATAAGAAATACTTCTAAAGGTGGAGTTAAGAGAAATTAGAAGGACCCCTCTCACCCAGCATAGTCCGGAGACAGCTTCTACTATCCTGTTGCGGGAGACAGAAAGCCAGTCTGGAGAAGCCACCCCAGAGAATGTCTGGAATTTGGATACCAGCAAACCTGAGAATTAGTGTCCTGACATCTCTGGAACCACTTTAATACATCATAAACCATGGCAAATTTGGAATAATCCTGAGTATAACATAAATTCAAGATGAAAAGAAATTGCACACTTAATTGACCAGAAATCTAAAATGTGGCTAGAGTGAAATGCTTTGAATTGTTAAAAAAAAACAAAAACAAGAAGGGAAACAAAAGCAGCATCAAGATTCATAATAAGGAGGAATAAGTTAATATTTTCTTTGAGCGAAGTACAATAGACGAGTAAAATGTGTCTTGATTGAGATGCTAAGTTCACTTATTATTGGATTTGGACTCTTAAGATGATAACACCCATAGATCAAGGCAAGAGAAATTGGAGAAACCATTCCCACTTAATAACTGTTCATCTCTTGTGGGTATAGAACAGTAATTCAGGAGGAGACATTCATCTGAAGCCAAACGTGCAGAGGAAAATATTTCTATTACAGTCTCATAGATTTAGATTTAGAAAATTAGGAGGAATCTTAGACATCACTTAGGCCAAAATCCTTTCTAATTAAGAAGTCATTTCTAAAATCTTCCTGACAGGTTGACATTTAGAGTGTGCTCGGTGATTTTTAGTATCCACTGCATTAAACATCAGCCCTCTCTTCTTACTTTAGATTGATGGATAAATATGCATACTTTTCTTTATCAGCACTGACTCTATGTCTTTGAAATATTCATCACGTAATACTATTTTTGTCCCAAGGACCTATTTAAGGAATTCCATTACTCTCTTGATAAACATGTATCTCTCTTCAATTTTCTTACCTAAATGTTTCAAATTATCAGGTTCTCACATAGCAGGATTTCCAGACATTTTACTGCCTCACTTTACCTCGTGTAAATTATTCCTAACTTGCTATTTTTCTTAAAATCTATGATGCCTCCAACAAACTGAAAACTTCCAACTTGATCTAACCAGGGCAGTTAATTTCCCTGTGTTTTGGACGCTGGATTTTATTTATACAGTTTAGGATTTGATTAACTATTTTGAAAGTTAAATCCCCTTCTGGCCTCCTCTAATCTTGGAGTCACCCAAAAACTTGAGACCCCAAGAGACATCCCTAAGTTTGGGTTTAAATAGATTTTCTTATTTATGTATTTATCTATTTTGATGGAGGGACTGGGGATTGAACCCAGGACCTTGTGCATGCTAAGCACATGTTCTACCACTGAGCCATACCCCCTTCCTCCTTTTTAAGTTTAGTCTTTTTTAAAGCAATTCTTTTTTTGTGTGTTTTGGTTGTTTTGAGGAGAGTTATTAGGCTTATTTATTGATTTATTTGTTTATTTATTTATCTTAATGGAGGGACTGGGGATTGAACTCAGGACCTCGTGCATGCTAAGCACATGCTCTACCACTGAGCTATAACCTCCCCCCCCATAGATTTTCTAATTTACATTTATCCTTATTAACTATTTTGCTTTTGGATATGATGCCTCCTTCTAGGCTAACCTTTTGATCCTTAAGTCTCTGCTGTGATGATTCAGTTATGCATCCAACTTTGTAAAATCTAAAGATTTAATAATAATCTATTTCTCCAACCACTTTTTTAATAAAATAAGTCAAACTTATGTAATTTTCATTGAGGCAAGGGAGGGCTTGTCTTTGCCAGTCTTGATCTTACTCACACTGCTTCCTCAAATTCTAGCTAACAGCAGGCATTTGACACCTATATTTGGAAAGAAGCAACACAGCTCTAAGATCTCTCTCTGGATTGACATTCATCCTTTAAGAAACAAGGTTCAACTAGCACTGACTTCATTCAAATGCTCAACGTATTTTCCCCAATCTCCTTAAAAATTATTTCAGGAGAAAAACTTTGATGAAATCCAGCCACGTTGTTATAGGAACTTCTAGATTTTTTAATCTAGCAACAGGATTAAAGAAAAAAAAAGATTAGCATGAGTTATAATTTGGTGAGAAATTTCCACTAAACTCTTCTTGATATTTTGAATATGGATAAATCAATTGTTTAATAATCAATTGGACAATTTTACTAGTTGACAGTGCCACGTCCTAGAGCTGTAATTTTTAGCTGCCTTTTTCCTCCTTTTGGAAAACTGTTGAGACCTTTACATTTGTTTTCTAGCACCTCTTTTCTGTTTCCTCTGATTATAATTGCTGCATGACTCTGAAATTATATTTGCAAGTTTTTTTCTCATTTGAAACAAGCAGGTTTTTTTTCTTACCATCTCTTGGTCTTCAGTGGACTGTCATTAATTCTTTTTCTTTATACCTGGCTATTTTGCTTATTATAGTTTGAATCTTTGATTTTTTTTTTTTAATAATGAAACTGGAAAGCCATACACTTCTTGCAGGTGAAGATTTTCAGATCATGGAATCTGAAAGTAGGACAGTTACCTAGTGTCACTGTATTTTTTGGAAGATCTGAAAAAAGAAGGCAAATGCTAATTAGCTTCCAATTTTTAAGTCAGTTCTGTCCGTGAGCAGTCCCATGGTTTGATGACAGATGGGCAGTCCTAGAATTACCTGTCATCCCCCCACCGGGTTCACTTCACTTCCTCAGTGCACCATCTCGCACATTCCTCCTGAACACACACATCCTTTTCACGCTTTGGTGTTCACGAAGGCATGAGCAGCCATGAAAAAGTCTTCAGCATGGCACCATGATTATTTTCCCTGAGTCATCACCCTCCTTTTGGCTTCCCAGGGGATTTTCTTTGTAGGGTTCAGAAAGGTTGGAAAAATCAATGGTTTTTCCTATTTTTCCTTTGACTGAACTCTCTGGGTGTCTTGCTTCTGACATTCTCTTCTTCTCTGTGTTACCTGATTACCTGGATGAATAGCGTTTGCATTCCCAGTGCCCCAGCAGCTTTCTCAGGCAGGGGAGTTTGATCTATTCCTGATTTTGCAATTATATTAGATGAGATGTCCCTGTAAGCTAATTACTTTAGCAACCAAGGGGGCGCTGATGATTCTGTCAGCCATCCGTGGGGGCATCATAATAGTGTTTTAAACACTGTGGATAGAAGCGGTTAAAAGCTACACAGAGAGGAGCAGAGCCTGAGGGGAAAGACGCTGCAGGTGTGTGGTTAACAAGGAACTAATTGGGTAACCAGGCAGGAGGAGAAGGAAGCACAAAGCTCGTCAACGTGCTTGTGTGGGATTCCAGCAGTTAGCTAGTGTCGAGCCCTTGAGGAGTTGAAATAAAGACAAGTTGAAGCTGGAGTCTATTTTTTGCTGTGATCTTTACTAGAAGCTGCAAATTGGGACTTGACAGCTTTCCTCGCCGCCCGTTGTTTTATTTCGGGTGGTATTGTTTTGAACAAGTTAAGAGCTGACATTCTGGATGCCTCACCCAGGTATCTTGCATCCAGGCAAGAATGTGGGTCACCTCTTCAAGGCACATTGCTTTCTTCTTTCCTTAATGATCTCTGGGTGTTGTGAGTGAGGTGGTAGATGGTGGAAGAACTGTTGGCTTAGGACTCAGGAGACTGGATTCTAATCCCAGGTGTGCACTCAACAGCATCAGCTTCAGCCAGTTACCCTGCCCATCAGGACGCCACTGCTTTCCAAGCTGTCAAAAGAATGAGATTGTGTGTTTCAGGTTGCAATCACTTGGAGCCCTAAGATTTATTTTATTTTAAAAATTGATTATTTTCCTCTATTGAACTTTGACCAAGGACCTAAAAATAGACAAGACAATATGGAAAATACACAGGGAGGAGAAGTCATGTTTCTATCCTCAAGAATGATTCAAACAAACCAACCACAGTGTAATAGGGAAGAACAAATCCGACTCCATATTAGATCTGTTCCTTCAGCGCTTACCCTGTGCTGTTCCCTGTGCTGAGTCATGCTGGTTCTGCACCTTTGGTAAAAAAAAAAAAAAAAAAAAAGTTGCCTAGAGCCTGAAATATACAGGAGAGCCCATTCTCAAGGCTCTGACCTTTCAGGGTTTAACAGATTTCCATTTACATAGAGATCAAAAGTCGCAGAAGAGAGAAGAACACTTGATGTGTTGGAGGTTTACAAGAACGTCATGACCTGATCTACCTGGACAGCTGCCAGAACAAAGGATTCAGACACCAAAAAGTTTGTAACAACCGACCACATTCCCCTCCCCTTTTTAGTATAAAAAGAGCCTGAAATCTGACTTGGGGAAGATGGTTCTCCAGGAAATCAGTCTTCCATCTTCTCAGTCTGCCGGCTTTCCAAATAAAGTTGTAATTCCTTGACCCAACACCTCGTCTCTCAATTCACTGGCCTATCATGCCACTTGTGAGAGCAGAGTGAGTTTGGACTGGGTAAAAAGTATATATATTTGTTACTTTTGATGCTGTTTAATTAATCTGCCTGGGTTTAATTTTATAAAAGGTCTCTGAGGACTTTCATACAC
The DNA here is from genome assembly GCF_048564905.1 of Vicugna pacos. Lineage (NCBI taxonomy): Eukaryota > Metazoa > Chordata > Mammalia > Artiodactyla > Camelidae > Vicugna > Vicugna pacos. The sequence goes on along the minus strand of NC_133010.1, from coordinate 4,077,945 downwards.
AGATAATGCCTTCCATTCTTCTATGAGTATAATTACACAATTCCATCATATTTTTCCCAGTGGAGATTTAGAGGAAATGAATTGTACAATTGAACAAGTTGGCTTTTAGAAGAGAAATGCACTATTTAATATAGATGATTATTTATTACTAAAAGAAAAAAAAAACACCTCATCTCCCAATTTATTGTCCTGTCATGTGGCAAGCACGATGACTTTGGATTCAGTAACAAGGAACACTAAACGCTGTGGTATAAATGGATGTGAGAGACATTTGGGGAAAGCTGGCAGGGGACACAGTCACCCAGAGAGCAGCTCAGGTATCACAAGGAATGGGTGATGGGGTGAGCCTCCTAAAGGAAGAGACGTTGAGGTGACAGCCAAGGTCATTCTCTAAGTTTTCAGAATGGTGCAAAGTTTGGCTCAGGTTTGACAGTAAACCTATGTGAGGTGGTGCAATAAAGAGATTGACCAGGACAGAAAGAGAGATCAGTTAATGGGAAGCAATAAAAACGTTTTTTTTTTTCAGAGTCAAACTATGGAGAGCTAGAAATGACAGGCAGGGAAGTCTTAGAGGAGAAAAGGAAAACACTTTACATTTGGAAATATTTTGAAAAACAATATTTGAAAGAGTATATTCTGATGGGGGAGGGTATAGCTCAGTGGCAGAGTGGCATGCTTAGCATGCACAAGGTCCTGGGTTCAATCCCCGGTACCTCCATGTAAGTAAGTAAATAAATAAATAAATAAGCAAATAAATAAACGTGATTATTCCCCCAGAAAGAATATATTCTGCTCTTGAGTAACATCTAGAACTAATTCAATTTCAATGATCACTTATCATTTATCTGTAAATAATAACAAAGTATTTGATAATTTTAAAAAATTTATTAGAAAAAAGTAAATTCCTAAATCAAAAGAAAATGCCTATTCACTTTAGCCCAAGATATAGATCTATATTTTCTCAACTGAACCCAGTTGAGTTGACAAAAAAGGAAATATAAACAAACAATTTGGCAATAGCTTAGAGCAGAATGTCTTCTAACTGATTCTCAGCATAAGTACCAAATGAGCTAAAATAGAGTCAATATGGTATATCACAGTGGTCTGTGGTGTGATCACAGGGCTTGAGTTGAGTACACAACTGCTTACACATGTAATGTGTTTGCTCACTGGTCAAGTCATGGATATGTCTTACGCTTTCTGTTGGCTCCAGCACCCCCTTATTGTCCAACATCCTTTCCACTGGACCCACTGATGATTCCTTTACGGCTTCTGAGATTACGTCCAGATATAATCCCTGGTTAGAGCTGGCACTGCCATTAGGTGAGCCAGGTCCTTGCAGTCCATGTTAACTCTCCGGCTCCTCGAGTCACATTTGGAAAATGAGGTGCCAGACTACAGCAGCTGCAATTTCCCTTCTGATACTAAAGTTCTTCAATACTTTGCAAGCAATAACATTTTTCTAACATGATAGTGTGATATGACAGCTTGGAAAGAGGGGAGAAAGGAAACTTTAAGAGACCAGATTAATGGAATGCAAATTACAGCCATATAACTTTCATTTTAGAGAAATTACCTCATTTGTGCTGGTTTTTCTGAAGAACCAAATGACAATTGTTAAAGGAATTTTCAAAATCAGGATCTTAATCCCTGGCATGTCTTTCTCCGCCCACCCCCATTCAACTTTCAACTTAAAGGCAAGAAAGAACAATTTTAAAAGACCTCAGAATGAGGCTCAAACAGCAAGTTCAGGAGTTTGAAGAAATTTTACTCATTTTAACAATAGCTGTACTGATGCTATAGCAATTCACTGAGATCAGTGATTCCTTTAAATTAGCTACAGAAAAGTTCAACTTCTGAATAAAACTGGCGGGTTGAAATTTTTATATAAAATAGAGCTATTCCACAGAATTTATAATACAGTATTTCAAATTTCCAATTTCTGTTTCTTAATGGGCAGAGCCATCAAGCAAAACTGACATTTATACAAGTTTGAGCACACATCCATTTTATTTCTATAATTTACTCCTGATTAATTGCTTTCTCATCTTTGATATGAGTTGAAGCTGTGACATACTGCTTTTATATACCGCCAAAGACCCACTTTTCCTCCTCTTTTTCTCTTGTCTAGCAAAATCCTTCAAGTTGGGTTATTCATTTCTCAAAATTGAAGCCGTAAAGTGTACTTGAATAACAAGCATTCAATTCTTGTATTAAAAATTCTCTCATTCTATTTTCATTGTTTCTTTGAGTTTTTCTTTTTTTTTTCAGTGTTTGGGCCAGAAAGAGGACAGAAGTAAGTGACTGACAATCATCGTATGAGAGGTTTCTAGTGATATATGGACAGGTGACAATGGGATACCCACAGTCTCCTTGAGGTTTAAATGATAATTCCTAATGATTTGTGTTTGCATTCTTGAAAAAAAGATATTTTCACAATAGAAAAAATTATACAGCATTCTTAGACTTACATATTCATCCCTCTACTCAGATTTTCTCTTCTTCTTTTGAATATACTGATGATAAATGCCAATTAACTATTCTCCTCCGTGTTTCCTACTCTTCAAGAAATACTTTAAAATATGATGATACAGGATATGTTTAGTCAATAATTATAAAACTTGAATTTATGTGATGAAATAAGCTCCTGGGAACAAATAAGCAGCCACGTTTACTCAGTTCATATTTATTGGGCATGTCAAAGATTGTGCATGGAACAGGAGACAGTGATGTACAAGACACGTAGGGTCTTTGCCATATTAGAGCTAACATTGTGCAGAGAAGGTGTCAGAAAATGAACAGGAAATAAAATAAAATGAAATAATCTGCAGAAGATACCATAAAAGAAAGGACACAGTTTTGTGATAGAAAATAACATGGCAGCAGTGAGCACTGTCTTAGACTGGGTGATTTGAGGAGGAGGCAGAGGAGGATAGTGCAATAGATCTGTTCCTTTTCCAAGAATGCCAAGGCTTTTAAATACAGGTCACTCCAAATCAATCCCCACTGCATTCCCTCCAAATAAAGAAAACGGGAAAACCACTCTTGATGTAATTTATTCTTACAGATCTTGTGGCAGAGGGTTTTCTAAAGCTTTAAGCTGTAAGTAGCTTTCTTGCTTTCTTTCTTTTTTTTTCTTTTAAAGCTATATATCCCACTCACTTAACCCACACTTCCTATTTTTAGCTTTCTCTTTCTGATGAAACCTTGCAGATCAGGAAGTTCACATTTTCTGAGCAAGGTTAGAGCACGTTTCCCAAGGTTTGCTTCCTGTTCAGTCTTCCGTTTAGTTGTACTTTTCCCCGTCTCTGTATTTCAGTGTTAACTCTTGGTTCCACGAATATCACAAAGACTCTTGTGCTCATTTCTAATGTACATATAATCTTATGTGTAGAGAAGGATATTGTCATTTTTTGTTACAGGTTTGCCAAATAGGGAAAGACAAGAGGAAAGAAACAGAAAGTTAAGGGTGGGATTTTATATTAAACATTTCTAAATTATGCTGGTTTATACTTTTCTTCTCCACTGTGTGCACACTTTAAAGTTACTCCCACTCCCATTACTCAAATTGGTTTCCCCCTGCTTTTCGCTCTTGTTAGTGAGACAAATTACCACTGAGGTGCCATTCAGTTTCTACTCTTATCACTCGCCGTCCAGGATATCCAACTCTTTTTCATTTCCTAAAACAGGGCAGGGGGAAGCTATGAGTAAGTTTCAGAATACTCCAGTCTGACAAACCTTTGTTTGATTTCTCGTTCTAATTTCCCAAAGTAATGCCACATTGATAAGTAGAATACTATCAGATTCCTCATCTCTGAAATCAGTAATTCCCCAAAGTAACGTTGCAAGGAGCAAATAACATGTTTGCAAATCAGTGTGCATGTCGCCTCACTTTCAGCCAATGTGAGTAAGCAGTGATCTCTCCACGAGCTGCAGTGTAGCCAGCGAGAGCAAGAAGTGGAAAAGGACTGAAACATCATTGGGCTTGATTTTTAACTAAGGATCTCAGGGCTCGCAAGATTAATTTCACCCAGATCAGATGTAGCAATGGAGTTGAAAACAGAATTAACATACTCAAATCTCTAATTCTGTGATGTTAGGGTCCCCCTAGTCACCAGTGTGAGAAGCTTCTCTGGTAAGAAGCAGTGCCCCACGGTGGGTGGAGAACAACCTTTGTTGTCTGAAACTTGTGGAGTTAAATTTGTCTCCAAAACGTCTAAGTAATGAGGACACATATAATTTACTTCAGATCTCTAGGCTACTTCTTGCTAGTGTCTGATTCATAGGAACTCATCTGAGTTTTACAAAATATATTCCATATAAAACAAGTGTAAAGTCATGACACATAGAAGGGACCAAAGTAGTGAGGAAGAGAGCCTTTTGGACTCAAAGATGCAGAGAAGTCCACTGGGGAAAAGAAGTTAAACATTACTGTATATAAAATACATAAACAACAAAGACCTAATGTAGAGCACTTGGAACTATATTCAATTTCTTGTAATGAGCTGGCATGGAAAAGAAACTTTAAAAAAAATGAATGTGTGTATATGTATATATATAACTGAATCACTTTGCTGTACACCTGAAATTAACATTATGAAACTGCTACACTTCAATAAAAAACAAGAGTTGATTTTAAAAAGAATGAGTATTAAAAAAAGAAAAGAAGATAATTTGGAGATGGGTGTGATTTAATACCCAAGTCACTTCATGCATGGCCTGAATGGGCAGTATTGGTTTCAGCTGGGGACCGTATTTAGAAGAGCATGGAGAAATTATGAAGAATATCAGAAAACGGCAGCTAAGATGTTTTCATATGGCAAGATTTGGATTTTTATTCATCCTCTTTTGAAATGTGTTTACATTTATATTTAGAAAATGACATATAGTAATTAAGTTTATAACTCTGCCAAAACTTTAAATAGAATTTGTTTAAAAATAGCCTCTAAAAATTTAGGTTGCGTTCAATCCTGGAACAAAACAGAAGGCATCCACTCACTCTGTGTGAGTGTGTGTGTGTGTGTGTGTGTGTGTGTGTGTGTGTGTGTGTGTTTGAAACAATTCCACTTTCTATGTGTCAACTGTATGCTGGTAGTGTTTCTCTAAAAAAGTAGGTTTTGAACTCTGATATTATTTTTCTGTTTTTCACCAAGTTGGGCACTTCTGTCCTTTTACTTTTGTAAATGTAGACATATAACACCCTAGAACTGAGCATTGTGACTTTTAACCACTTTAAGCTCCATATTTATTTCTCTTTATTTTCTGTTTTCGTATATTTTCATAAGTCAAACAGAGCTGAGTGTTAATTTCTCCCTGAAAGACATTGGAAGATGGCTCCCCACATGAATGGAGTCAGACAAGTTTACAAACTGTCAGGCTTTGAAGTGAAAATTAGTGTGTCATTCTTTTTGAGAAGAGCAGAACGCAGAACTGACTGCTATGTTCTGAGAATCTCTCAAGGCAAAATATATACTTTTAGATGAAAGCGCAAAAATTAAACAAGTGTTTTCTTCCCCACCTACTTCCCAAACTTCATCAACACACTTACACTCACACACATTCAAACACAATTAAGAGGATTTTCCAGCAGCAAATTCTTTATTATTCCAAGAAGTGAACCGCCATGGGAATTCTATGGTGCTATATCTTAAAATCCCACTTGAAAAAAAAAAGTTATTGACCAGCATAAGTGGAGAGGGCTAGGTGGAAGAAATCTGGGAACACTGTGATTATTTTTTTTAATTTCCTAAAGTAAAAAATGTTAATGTGACCCAAAATCTGATGAGCAAGTTGAGTAAGAAGCATCAGAAAGATGAAGCATCAGAAAGAAACATTTTCAAATAGAGTCAAGGATTGATTTTATTTTCAGACTAAAGTCCCAGTGTCCCTAAAAGCTTCGTACTGGGGGCTATTTTAAGATCATAAAACGTTAGAGATGCAGCTTCATCAAAATTTATAAATTACAACCTTTTCGTTGTTTAAGGTGGCGGAGGACTTGGAGTGTGTAATGTTAGGGTTAGACAGACTTGTTTGCAGCCCACCCTTGGCTTTTCTTTTTAATCTTGAACAGTTTACTTAGTCTTCTTGAGCCTAAATTTTACATAGCTGTAAATGTTAAATTATAATCCCGATTCAAAGACGTAGATAAATTGGACGGATTAGATGATATAGTAGATTCAGGACACCTGGCACATTGTAGGGATCTGTAAGGAGAGGTGAGCTCGTGCTGAGATGAGGGAACAAAGGCTGTCATCATGGAAGCAGGATCCATTTTGGGGGGTGGGGTGGGATCTTTCTTACCTGAACGAGTTTTACACTGGGAATACATAAAGTGTTTCCTAGGGATTACTGTGTATGAATAATTTTAGAAAATATGTTTTCATGTCCTCAACTGTGTAAATGTGTTCTTCATTTGAAATGGTTCTTCCCAAGAAAGCACCCGAGGCCCGTCCTCCTGTTTGCCAACTGTTCCCCTACAAGAAAATGACACTTTCCATGGCTTTTCACACAGAATTTAAAACCTTGAAATCATTCAAAATTCTGTTATCTCTAAAGGAGAAGAATAGATCTCTCTTGTTATCCCTGTTTTGTACGTATTTCTGTTAAGGACAAAGTGTGGGAATGGAAATGGTGGTACTTCGACTTAAGCTGAGATATTCCCAATTCTGATATGTTGTGGGATAGGGAATGGAGTGACAGTCTTCATTTAATTACCCTAATGCTTCCAAGCCCCAAAGTATTGTTTTCCCTTTGTTTGTTTTGGAGGGGAGGTAATTAGGTTTATCTATTTATGTTAACTTTTTTTTTTTTAACGGAGGTACTGGGGATAGAACCCAGGACCTTGTGCATGTTAAGCATGCGCTCTGCCACTGAGCTATACCCTCCCCTCCTTAACCCCAAACTGTTGTAAAAGAGCATCTTGCTGCTAAAGGAGGGTCCTACGAGAGCAAAGCTAAGAGAGCTTGGGTGAAGGAGAACTAGATGCTGTGGTGCCTTATTTCACTGAGATCAAAAACTTATAGAAGGACTTTGTACTTTATTTTATATCCATCTAATTGTCTATTTATCATCTATTTACCTATCATTCATTAATATATCTATCTCAATAAAAGTCACAGTGAGATGCGTGAGGCTGAGATACATGCAGACACTTTTATTTACATTAAACCGTAAAGTTAAACTTTTTCTAACAAAAGGATGGTTATTATTGGTACCAATTATTTTGACACTGATTGTTCTAGGTAAGCCCTTCATTGCCCGTTAGCTTAAATGGTACTCATACTTTTTAAAAAAGATAATAATAAGGGAAATTGATCACAAACACTGCCCTATGGTAGCAATGGGTAATATTCATTCATGAATACATGAGCTAATGGGGAAAAAATAAAACCCAGACACACCTATCTCATTAAGAGATGCATTTTCAATAAATGATTGCATTTTATGTTGAGTAGTATTTCTCTGCATTTGCAATCTATGTATCTTATATTGATCAATTGTATATTAGTGATAATTATAATAACTCAATTGAGAAGAATTTTTAATACTTAGTGTTTCATAGTCAGAGATATAAAATATTAAATTGCATTTTACATGCATAATTTTGTTGCAAAGAAAGATGATAGGATAATCAATAAAATACTTTCAAGCACAAAAATACATTACAGAATAAAATTCTGTGGGGAATGTAGAATGGAAATACAAGTTCATGGAGAAAAAGAAACTGAGAAATCTAATATTGCAAAGGTAAGTCACATCATCTGCTGTTTTCATGATGGCAGCTTTCAAATCATAGTATTTCGATTTTATCAGATACGTTTAATAGAATGATTTAGCAATATTGTATTTAAATGTCAACATTTTAATGCATCTCTTTTGTACCTTGTATCATAAGTAAAAGTTTATGATAAAAAAACTTTTAATGTTAATCTAAAGGTATGTGTGAAACAGTAAATACTGTGTCAGAAGTCTTTTAGTACATGGGCAAAAATGTTTGAGACAATTGCCATAAATCGTTCACTAAGAATCCTAAAAAGGCACAGAAAATCCTTTGGAAACTCCCCTCTGCTTTCTGCTGTAAAACCAAGCATGGTTTACACACCTATTTATTTTTTATTAAAATTTTTTTTAAAGAACTACATCAAAAAGTTAATTTTTTCCAGCGGCACATATTTAAAGTAACATCAACCTATGTTTTCATAATAAGAAAACAAAGTTGGTAAAATTGAATACACAATGACATTATTACAGTACAGCTGTAACCTGGCAAGTTCTATATTTCTGTATAATTTCCCTGGTCAGGAACTCATATCTGTAAATAAATGAAGTACATTCTATGTCATGCCAAAAAACAGCCCCAGAGTAAGGTTTTTAGAAAAAGGAAGTCTACTGGGTTTGTTGTCTCGATAGAGCCTCTGCTTTGGTGAATTATAAATTTAGGAGATATTAATATCCATTGTCAGAAATTCTTTCAGAACAGATCAGAAGCATCCAAGGTTTCCAGTTGTGTCCAGGGCTCGCTCGTCACATGTCCGTTGTCCCTGAGCACAGCAGTAGAGAACGTGACCATTACCCCTCAGTGAAGTTTTGCAGAGTGCCTTGTGTCTCCTCTCTACCTCAGTTGAGAAATACCCAATTTTATATTGATTTTAGTACCCCAATCTTTCTAAATATTTCATCAGACTCCAGTTGTTCCCATAAGACAGTTTCATTTATGTCATTAGCTGACATTCTATCGTACATCTTCATAAAGACTATAGTGTTTGCCACTTCACTGCTCCATATTTTTATAAAAGGTTGTTCATCACCCTTCCCCTAAAGGAGAGGCCACTAAAGAAAGAGACCTCTTAAAATATTTAAAAATATTTAAATCTTTCATATTATTATTATGGCAGTAGACATTCAATAAATCTCTAATGATGGATTGCTTGATCACATTTGCCATATTTTTTCACTACACTTCCTCCTAAATAATTATATTACCTCCTCTTTACCTGTTATGAGAAACTACTTAAAAATGAATCATTTAAAATGAAACTATTATGGATAATAATTTATATTTACTGTCTCTTAATAGCCTGATTTTTCAGAAAGATACTTGAAGTCCAAATAATGCAATTAGAGTTGCTTCAAATTGGAAGCAGTATTGCACAAAATCAAATCTAACTTTCTCACTTTATGGACGAATTGGAGGCCTTGGGACTCACAGCCTGAAGGTCACGTAGCTAGTTAACTAGAACTAGATTTAAGATGAGGACTCAGGCTACTGACTTTCCATCAAGTGTTCTTGCTATAATAACATCCTGCCTTTCAGACTATAAACTGAAATTTCTTTTTTGGTGTGCATGCTCTCAGATATACACCTTTGTAGTCCCTCATCTATCCCCGGAATCCTTTAGCATCACTGTGAGTAATGAAAAAATAGGTTATTAATTGGAATTTGAAAATCCTGATGCATCACGGTCAGTTGTTAATAACATGCATGCAGAGCAATTTCACTGTCACACCATGGGAGCTGTGATAAACTTCTTTCCCTTTATTTCCTTTTCAGTTCTCTAGCTTATGGAAGCTCTCCAGACATAAAGTGAGGCAATAATCTATTTATGTAAGGCATTCATTGTGAAAGATAGAACCACCTTTCTTAAAGAAAACTCCACATTTTAGACCAAGAGGTCATTTTTTTCCAAACAAAGTGACAAGTCCCATGTTATAATAATTGTGGCAGTGGGACTATTTGACTGTTGACATAATGGCAACGGATTTTATTATTAATGATAATGGGCAGAGTGAGAGGCAAAGAAAGAAAATGGCATTCGATGGGACATCGATGTAAAAATATTGGAAAAGAACTGCAAGCGAACAGAGAATGTAAAATTTTAGATGAATTTTAAGAAGGGCTTGGAATGGCTAGGCATCTCTTTGGCTGTCAAGGGTGGTAGAAGAAGTGGAGGGATCCCAGTCACTCTCAGAAGATGAGGAGTAGGGATGGACTGAATGGTGGTGGAGCCAGAGAGTGTGGCAGGACTTTGGACCCCACAGACTCCAGGGAAATCCTTCTGGATGCATGTGAGCTTCTAAGGCAGACTTTCCTTTGCCTTTGCTGAAGTGGAGTTCACGTTATCTTTTCCTTATACCCCTTCCCTGCCGCCTTTGATGAGTCTGGGGAGAGATGCAGCAGTGCTCATCTGTGTGCTGCTCAGAAAGGACCGGAGAAAATTAGAGCAAAGGGTACTCCCTCTGAATATATTTTCCCAAATGTATCTTGGTCAAAAAATTTTAGGGAACTACGTTAACACAGTATTTGGTTGCGAAAACACTAGAGGAAGCAAATAAAAGCAAGACTATGAAACACGTTAAGATGTTCATCAAAACGTTGCTCCCCATCAACTGATAAGGGTTTCCCACCTAGGCTTGCCCCCCACCCCGTAAATATAAGGACGTAACAAAGCTCCTAGGATGGGATGAAAGGACAGCTAAAGAGCCTTCCTATTCAATGATTCCAATAGCAGTGTTTTTTACAGCTTGTTCACGTTATCACCTGCCCAGATGCCTGGCATTCCCTAGAGAAAGCGGAAAGGCTGTTTTATTAGAAGTTTACAAGTCTTATTAAAGAAAATGAGTTGAAACTCTACAAAGAAAAATAAGAGGCATAAAATATGGAAATGGTTGCTCAAATTTTGACTGGAGCAAGTAAACAGAATAGCTTCAATCTAATCTTCCCTAAGAGTGGCCAAAATGAATGGTTTTATGTTACGAAAAAGAAAACATACTTTGCTGGCTTTTCTTAAGGGCAATTTCTCACTTATTTCATTTTTTTTTTTTCACTTTTCCCAAGGGCCTCTCACTTAATGCTCATTTTGATGTCAACAATTTTGGTCATTTTAAAAACTAAAAGCTCAAAGAACACAATGCATCAATTTGGGACACATTATCTTTTCTTTTGAGAAAACTGGGATTTACAAAGAAGGGGGGAAAAGTCCAAACTCAGATTTGAGAAAACTGGGATTTACAAAGAAGGGGGGAAAAGTCCAAACTCAGATACAAAGACAAAGGTTTACAAAGAAAATACACATTCTGTAACAGGGAACTAATTTAATCAGCAGCCTCTCCCTGCTAGCTTGCGATTAAACTAAATTGCCAGCCTAAAATTTCCATGCAAAATTTCAAATGTCAACACATTATACTTCGATTCCTCTTAATTTCTCACAAAAAAATGCAAAATGAATTCATTATGCTGGAGTAAGTGGAAAAAATGATGAGTTTCTCCAGAAGAGTATGCAATGGGGAGAGATTGGGCAGGACGATTATATTGAGATATTTGAATAGCTGGTCATTAGCAAGAGCATCCCCATTACTCTGCTGATAATTATATCTCTTCTGCTATGACTTCCCAGTGGAATAATAGAATGTTCCCAGTGCAGGAGATAATGAAAAATACCGTTCAGGTGGTACATATAAGCCAGGAATAGAATGCAGTGCATCCTTCTTTTCTGGCTTTAGCTCCACCTTAACTCCCATCAGCCCCAACCCCCTGCACCGTGTCACTCTAATGGCACACACTTACCCAATAAATGTTAATATGCGTTTCGTTGTTATACACTGTGTACCAGGAGAATAAATGTATCTTGAAAATGAAGATGACAATGGAATGTCACTCTTCCAACATAAACATCTCTTGTGTTTATGAAGCCTGGTGTTTTGCTGAGTACATTTTTGTTAGCTATCATGTAAATAACTTTCAAAACCCATGATGATGCAGAGTGAAGACGTTGGATGGGATCTTGTGAGGATAAAACTCTTTTTATTCTTCGTAAGAAAAAAAAAGTTGTATATTCTTCTAATTAATTCATCATTTTGGAGACAATTTTCATTTAGCAAATCAAGTGAAATTAAAAGAAAACAAAAAGGAAGAAAATAAGGGATCAAACAATAACACTCACTCATTTTCAGTATGTTCTCCCTCCCTTTTTCCTGTTCTTTTCTCTCTCTCTGTCTTTTTTTTTTATCTCATTTGAATGATTCATAAAACCTCTCATGTATTATTGCTACCTCATCATATTATGGCATTTTTATTGCTGTTTATTTTCATTTTGGGGGAAATCTTGCTGGGTACTGAATGTCTTCACAAATTCATTGATTTTACAGTATCCTCCATTTGCATCTCCCCCCCACCCTCCTTTGCTGTGCCCTGTTGTTTGAAATTCTAGATCCTTGCTTGAGAGTCTCATTTTCAAATTAAATATAAGAAGGAATACTCTGCCTGAACAACTTTTATTTGCATTCTGCAGAGGGTAGTGAAATGTTATAATGGTTTTACCCTCTATGAGGGTTAAATTGAGACCTGCTCTTTTTTATGAATTTTGTCACTCACTGGAAATCAGCCCAAAGGTACAGATCATTATCCAAAGATACCATTTTTTTCTCCTATTAAAACTGTACTTATGTTTAAAGTCAGAGGCATACTTCATCATATGAATGTTTTTTAGTTAAATATTTGCCTGAGAGTGGATTTAGAACACATTAAGTTACAACATGTATGGACAAATAGCTATGACTCAAAGTGCATGGAAAGGAAGTATGTGTGTTTATGGTGTCAGTGGTAGAATTTATACTCAAAATTTGCTAAATATCCAACCATAGTCAAAGGACGAGTTCTTATAGTCAATGCTTAGTGGTGATCTAATAAGAAATTAGAACCATTAGAAAAAAAAAAAGAAAGAAAAAAAAAAGAAATTAGAACCATTCTACTGTAGAAGATTTAATTTACAAATTCCAGTCATACACACAAAAATTTAAATTGTACCTATTAACTATTTGCATGTTTTATCATCAATATTGAACATTACTTAATAGCCTAATATAATGGTATTCGTTACCTCTGAAAATTTTATAATTAAATTATTTCTAAAATATTTTAGGGAATGTCTGGTTCCAAAGATAATTTATAGTATTTTAGCCCATTGATCTCTCAACCAAAGACAATTTATGTACTATTTATGCACTATAAGACAAAGTACATGGCCATGTGTATTATGTATTTGTGTACATGTCCTGTTGATTGCTGGTTGTTAGTCATTGACTATATTCAATACACAATGAAATATGTCATCATGTATCTAAATGCTTTCTCAAGTCTTAAATTTATATGACATAATCAGTGCCATGGGTGACTGACTGAATCTGTCTACTACACTGAAGTGCATATTAGGGAACAACCCCTAAATGTTAGTAACGTTGCATATAACAACGCACTCCAATTTAGCTTTGCTGTGGAACAGAATACCTTAGTTCTCTTCTTTTTTTCATTCTCTTTTTTCTCTCTCGATGACTTTTCATTACATTTCCAAACTACCATTGTTCCTTGGTCTGCGCAAGTCCAATTATAGGCATATTTTCTTTTCAGTAGTAAGACACTGTACTGCAGGATCCGAGGTTGGTTGAATCCACGGGTGTGGAACTAGGGTTCAGAGGAACCATGGATACAGAGGGCTGTGTGCAAGTTATATGTGGAATTTTGACTGGGCTCCTCACCCCATTTTGTTCAAGGTTGGCTGTATTTCCTTTTCACTTTGATATGTCAGCACCCCTATGATCAGAGTCTTATGGTTTACACCTGAATTCTACAGAGTTTCCCTTTGTTTATCTTAAAAACAAACAAACAAAAAACCTCTTCACACTGATCCCATTCCCAACTCATCCCCTAAGCCTCCTGTTGCTTTTCCAAAATTTGAATTTGCTAAGTTCAGCTAGTGCCAGTGTAGGGCGAATTTCCTCATAGCCTGAGACGCAGTCTCTCCCTCTTCAGAGCAAGAAACTCTTAAGTTTTCTTTCTTATTCTAATCTCAGGTTCTTAAATAACCATTCTAACTTTATTAGTTTAAAATAATCTAATATCAATTTTCTTAATCATTTGTCTTTATTTTTTTTAACAGTTAATTTCTTTCTCTAAGCTTTTGAATCAAGATTTTGTTGACCTAGAATTAGATGTGCTATTGTCCCTCTGACTTCAGCTGTAGCTGTGCCAGCTTAAATTCACATCCTGCTATAAACGTTTAGACCTAAGGATACCCTCTGCCTCAAGGTTTGCCCTATGCTGTGGGAACCCAGTCGTTCTGTGCACCTGCATAGCCTTCAACCAGTGAGTGTAGAAAAAGTTTCACCTCCCATCCTTCAGGGAACTAAAGTTTGGGTGATGTTCTGTGTTTTATTGGATGCTTCTAGCCCCAGTGAGCCACGGTAATCATCTCAAAGACTCACACTTAGATTGATTTTTTTACTTTTTCTAATTAACAGTTTCTGATTCCTCACTCCTGCTCCCTGGGTCATCTCCTAAATAAAATAGCTTGCATAAATGTCCTTGACTCAAAATATGATATTCTTCTTAAAGTACAAGAAACATAGACTATAACAATAATATGAGATAGGTGATATGTTTATATGGTTCTCAATAGCAATTAAACTTCATAAAAGTTTGATTTATTTACCAGATTATTTCAGACAACACATCATCTTCTAAATTGTATCAATTTGCAAATAAGCCCATTAATTGTCATAAAAACAGATTTATAAAATTCTGCCTTATATAAACATTACTTGTATTTGGTATACAGTGTCAAAAACAACCAAAAAATTTGTATGATAGCAAAAATAATATTCCATATTTCAAACTTTAAGAGAACAAAGATCTGTCAAATTTTACTGGGAGAAAGTGTTAAAATTTTCAAATTCTATCTCCTTGTAATTATTAAAAAGCTAATATTATAATACATTACAATAATCTAATTTCAGAAAAATTGACACTTATCAACACATACAAGTTTCTGATATATATATCAATTCGATATTTTAAAAATATATTTCGCATATTTTTATAAGCAGGATTTGATAGATGTGATCATATTTCAAAACTCATTGAATTTTGCACTTCAAATCTGTGCATTTAACAATCTATAAAATGCAAATTATTTTGAGGCCTGCACAACATTGAAAACCATAACCGGACAAGAAAAATACAGAACAAAAATAACATATAAGCAGATGTTTTAAATATTAGAAAGTGGAATGAAATACGAACAGAATAACTCACGATCAGGTGTAATTTCTCAGAAATACACAGATAGTTTAAGACGTAATGTCAATCAATGTAATTTAATCTGTTAACAAAATAAGTGAGTAAATTTGTCTGATCACCTCAATGTACACAGAAAAAGCGTTCAGCAAAATTTAACACGTTTCTTATGAAAATACTCAACAAGCTAGGAAGGGGCAGATTTATCAATCTGATCAAGAGCATTTACAAATAACTTACACCTAACATTACACTTAAGGGTGGAAAACTGTGTAAATTGTCCCTGATATTGAGAAAAAGGCAAAGATGTTCCTTTCATACCTCTATTTGATGTGATTGTGAAGGTCCTTCTCAGGAAAATAAGAGTAAAATTACTTTTTTGAGTTTTTTGCTTTGCTTTGTTTTGAGGGGAGGTAATTAGGTTTATTTATTTATTTTGGTGGAGACACTGGGGATTGAATCTAGGACCTTGTGCACGCTAGGCATGTGCTGTACCACTGAGCTATACCCTCCCCCAAGTAAAACTATTTTTGAATAGGGATTATAATATTGGTTAAAAATTATATGGATTCTACCAATCTAGCAATATTTCAGGAATAAAGGGGAATATATAAAAAGAATTAACTGTGTTTCTAGATATTAGCAACAAAAACAGAAAAATAATTTTTTTTTAAATCTATGAACACTTGAGAACTTTAGATCTTTTAAAATAAAATATGTGTACACCTTACATAATAAAAACTACACATACATGCTAAAAGAAAATTGATAATATCTAAACAAATGGAGAGTTATATACTATAATTGTTTGGGAGACTCGATACTTTTATAACATTGATTTCTAAAAAATTCATCAGCAGATTCAATGAAATTCCAGTCAAAGTCTAAGCACATTTTTAGTAGTAGAAAATAGCAAGAAAATAATATATATAGGGAAATGTGATGAAATGAAGAATGAAATCAATCTTTAAAAAAAGAACAAATGTGAAGGATTTACATTACCTTATTTAAGGAATTATTGGAAGGTGACAGTAATCAGGACAGTATGGTATTGGCTTGATATTAAGATAAATCAATGGAATAAAATAAAGAACACAGAAATTGATCCATTCTTAGGCATTCAAATGACTTTTTGACAA
This sequence comes from Vicugna pacos, assembly GCF_048564905.1. Lineage (NCBI taxonomy): Eukaryota > Metazoa > Chordata > Mammalia > Artiodactyla > Camelidae > Vicugna > Vicugna pacos. Next base: position 4,061,739 of record NC_133010.1, on the reverse strand, counting down.
GACTGTCAATGAAATCCAGTGGAGAGGAGAAAAAGCAGTTTCATGGTAACTAATCTGTTAAAATGGAGGAAAAATACGTGACCAAAAAGTACATGAAAAGATTCTCAATGATATTAGTCAGAAAGGAGATCAAAATTAACTCACAATTAGATACAACTGCATAGCCACTAGTATGGCTAAAATTAAAATGGCTCACAATACGAAGAGTTAGTGAATTTGGGAGACAATTGGAACTTTCATACGTGGTTGTTAGGAGTGTAAAATGGTTCAACAATTTTATGAACTGGTCAGGCAATTTCTTATGAAGTTAGATATACATTAAAACTATGATCCTAACTTTTCACTTATAATCATTTATTTAAGAGAAATAAAAACACATAAACATATTAAAATGCATATAAGAATGTTCATAGAAGCCTTATTCATAAAATCTCCAAATTGGAAAATATAAATATTAATTAACCATAGAATGGCTAAATAAATTACAGTTTAATAATATAATGAACTGCTCTGTAATACAGAAGACCAGACTACTGGTACACACAACAAAACAGATGAACCTTGATTTATTATGCTGAAAGGAAAAAAAAAAAAAGGTAAATGCAGCAGAGAAGCCTAGCATACATCACCTGAGACAGGTGATCAGGTCAACGTTAACAATTACAAGTCAAGTGATTGCTTATACCCTTGAAATAACAAAAATGACACTTTACTTCTGTGGTCTTCCTTCTCAAAACATGATTCTAATGTAATCATGATAAAAACATCAGACAAATTCCAACTGAAGAACATTCTACAAAACATCTTACTATTAATCTTCAAAATGTTCAAAGGCAAAAGCTTTTCCTGCATCTGTTGAGATGATTTTAATTGTAAAAACAAAAATTACATTAAAAAGGAAAAAAAAGTCAAGATCATCAAAAACAAGAAAAGCTGAAAAACTGTCATAATCAAGAAGCCTAAGAAAACATGATGACTAAATTGAATGTGGTGTTCTGTATGGGACGTTCAGCAAAAATCAGGCAATCTGAATAAAAGATTAGCTTTACTTAATAATAATGTATCAATATTCATTCACTAATTGTTAAAAATTCACCATAATAATTTGAGATGTTAATAACAGAGGAAACTGAGTGTGTTATATATGGAAATATTCTGCATTATCTTAATTTTTTTAACCCAGTACTACCCTAAAAGCAGTTTACTAACAATATTATGATAAATGAAAAAGCCAGAAACATGAATGTACATACTGTATGATTTAATTTGGTTAAATTGTAGAACAGACTACACTAATGTATGATGAAACGAAAAATCAGAGTAGTGATTGTCCCTTGAGAAGAGAGTTGTAGATTAAGTTTGTAGTCAAAAGAGCTTCCTTGGGTGAGAAAAAGAAGTTTCCAAGTCTTTACAGGGGTCAGGATTATATAGATGTGATTATATTTCAAAACTCATTGCATTTTGCACTTCAAATCTCTGCATTCAACAATGTATAACATACAAATTATTTTAATCTAAAAAAATTACTGAGAGGCAATAATGAAGTATTCGAAACTTGCCTATATTCTGCCCCCTTCCTTCTGATTTTGTTGTCATCTATCTCAAATGAAAATGAGTTTTCTTTGCAGTTCTTCGCCTTGTGAGATCTTTGTACAAAAGCCACTTGGTAAGTACAAAGACTCATTGTGATTGTGCAGGATGACTCACTGCCAGTTGAACTTTTAAATAGGGAACTTTACTCCAAAATTTGATCTCCCTTTGTTTCTTGATCTGAATACATGCAGACATTCTTTTTCTTCCTTGTCCTAATTTAAATTCTCAAAAAGGAATGAACTGTTTCTGTAGTCAGAACAAGAAAAAAAAAATTTATCCTTGCTATCATTCCAAAAGTCATGCCCCAATTTTAACTATATTTACTTGTTACTCTTTGTTACTCAAGTCTCTGTATAGTTGTTCACATTTTTGTTCATGAGAAACCACTGTTGTCTTAAACTCCAGAGCTCTTATTTTTACGTAAGTGTTATGGATACATCTTTGTACCATTTATTTTTCATTCTCTTTAGTATTTTAAGTCTCTGTTTTAGTGGAAGATAATTAATGAAAAGAAAGAAGAGGAAATGTGAGGACTAAAGATAGGGCTCTGAAAAGTAAAGTGTATCAGTACAGGACCGAACCAGGTTCACTGAAACAGGCCAGTAGATCCACTAGGAAGCTATGTGCATCATAGCATTCATTAACTTAACCATTTCTGTTGGTCTTTTTAATAAGATTTTTCTCCCTGAATTGGACATTTTGTGTTAACATTAAAGACATGTTAATATAGGCTTAAGATAAAAGAAAATATAGTGTAAATTAAAATTTGAGTGTGGCATCTCTTAGAATGTCAATGAACCACATGATTTAATTTTTTTCTCATCATGATCTACACCTACCTTATTTTGTAAGTACACGTTTTAATGTAATGTAAAGACTTTTTAAGTCTCAAAACATCCAAAGCAAGTTACAAATATATATATCACATAGCTTTAAACAGAGTTTGTTTGTATAGAATTTTAGTGTCTATAGCATTCAGATGTTAGTCATACAATATATACATGGAATGGTAATTCACTGCGAATTAGTACAGAGTAACTATAATTAAAATTGTTCTGAAAATAATTGCTTCTCTTACAGATTCCAAATGCATATATTGCTATTTCAATGACAAAATATTACTAATGAACTTTAAACATAATTTCTGGGGGAGTGCAAAGGGCCATTTAATAAACAGTTTCTGTTAATAGAATGTCCAGCAACTCAGAATTTGCTGCTTTCATTTTTTCTTTTACTGAGGATATAATGAGTGTTCAAGACATTCATGGAGCCATGCTAAATAATGTTAGCTATAGGAGAGGGATAAAACTCTTAGCCGTGTGGAGATAGCCATACAATGAAGGGGACTGAGACAAAGGGGTGAGAGAATTTCAGGAAAGCAGGGCAGTTATAGGGACAAAAGAATCATCCTCAGTAGGATGTCAATGGATATTGATCAAGTGCCCGGTCAAAGCGAACACGGTAGAGCAGCATTTCCAAGTATGGGACCATCATGCAGCAAAGGATCAGCACAAGTTCACCCAAGGGAACTCCGACCAACACAAGGTAGAGCGCTGAAATATGGATTGGTCTCATAAACAGACTGGTAAGGCTGAATCAGGTTCACAGCCTCCAGCTAGTCATTGAAATGAAGACAGGAGAATCGTTCTGCCAAGTATAAACGTCAAATTGTTGGGAGGAGGAGAAGAAATCCAGAGTACTCAAGGGACAACAAAATACAGTGCTCAGTAGACATCCTAGCTTTCTCTAGGAGATAGAACAAAATTTGAATAAGGCATCCCTAACACATTTGCCCTCAGACCATTTCTAATATTTATTACCATGTAAAGACAGAGTTTCTGATGTTTTTGCCAAATGGAAGCTTCATGGTGGCAGGCAGCAACAATATATCCTGAATATGTTTGAATGACCAAGGAAAACTTCACAAGGTCCGACCTTGTGAAGATTGTGGAATAAAGCTCAGACTAATACAACCAGGTGCTGGATAAGTTATACAATAAAGTAAAAAATAAAACATGAGACACACTTATTGTAAGGGCATTATTAAGTAAATATTCATCACAGTGCTAGAACATAGTGAATGATATGTGGCTGAAAGGTAAAGAGACCACAGGTTAAGGAGACATTCTAAAAAGGACTGTCAATGGATAAAGAAGTTGTGGTGTATTCATACAATGGAATAATACTCAGCCATAAAAAAGAATAAAATAATGCCATTAACAGAAACATGGATGGACCTGGAGATTGTCATTCTAAGTGAAGTAAGACAGAAAGAGAGAAAAAAAAATCATATGATATCACTTATGTATGGAATCTAAAAAAAGATGCAAATGAACTTATTTACAAAGTAGAAACAGACTCACAGACACAGAAAACAAACTTATGGTTACCAGGGGGGAAAAGGAGTAGGAAGAGATAAATTGGGAGTTCAACATTTGCAAATACTAACTACTGTATACAAAAGAAATAAACAACAAGTTTATACTGTATAGCATGGATATTATATTCAATGTCTTATAGTAACCTATAATGAAAAAGAATATGGAAACAAATATATGTTTGTATATGCAGAACTGAAACATTCTGCTGTACACCAGAAATTCACACAACATTGTAAACTGACTATACTTTAATTAAAAAAAAAAAAAAGGACTGTTGAGATGTAGTGAAAAGTGCCAGGGAAGAAGTCAATTAACAGGTCTGATCCTAAATCTTAAGCATGTGTAACTAAGAGTGCACAGGGGGCAAGAAGCAGACATTCTTGGTAAAAGAAACAGTACAACCAGAGACCTGTACACCAAGATACGTATATTCCAAATGTGGACTCTTGGAAGATCTGAGAGTAGAGCAGAAGGTTTTTACTGGGAAACAGGGAAAGAAAATAATATGATACTTGCTTTATTCTAAGCCCATTTTATAGTTGAAGAAACCAAGAGACAAAAAGCCTTAAGTGAAGTTGTCCAAAGTCATGGAGCTAGTTGGAGCTCAGGGTTTATCGCAGACAAACTGGCTCCAAAATTCATCTCTTAACCACCGTCTTATAAAAATTTTGATACTGAATGAGTTGAGTTTCAAGCTTACAGCCTACCTTTAGGCAAGTTTTCCAAACTAAGAGATACGGTAGAAAATTTTTGTGACCCAATAGGTGAATATCCTTTATGTGAAAAGCCTTATGCATCGTGTCAGCCCATCTAGTGACTCTAAAGTGAGGATCAAACAGTAATGAATCCTCTGAAAGGTCCAGAAGGTACACTCAATCCATCCCATTGCCCTAGGGACAGCCATCCGAACCACCCCAGCAGGAGACATGAGCCTAAAAAGGGCATAGATCACTGCTATCTTATTGGCTGTTACCAAGTTGCAGGTATAGGGATGGGCACGGTCAGTGAAGAAATAGCCTTCAAAGAGTCTCACCTTCCATTTTTGAGGGGAAACTTTAAACAAATGAGGAAATAAACAACAGTTTATTATTACTGTCACATTGACTTAGCTTCAGAAGGTGTGGCATTAACACTCCTAAAGGTATCTAATCCAGCCCACAAATTGGATGGTGTGATGTGCCACGCAGGGAGCTGACATGCAAAGAAGAGCGGTCACACTGAGTCAGGCAGCCTGGGAGAAACTTTAAGGGCAATTTCTTCTACGTTTCTGTTGCGGTGTTTAACCTGCTTTGGGAAAATGTCACTCCTTCTTAGTTCAGTCTTTCTTGCCAAAGAGGCTCCAGCTAATGTCCCAGCAGGGATTGTACCATGAGCCCCAGTTTTCAAGGGCTTTCGAACTCAGTCATGAAAATTGGATCTGGGTGCGCTCTTGTCCCAATTGTGTTGCACTTTCTAGCTTGTTTGTTATAACCAGATGTATTTAAATTTTCTTCAGCTGCTTTTGAAGGTGGAAGGAAAATGACATTTTCTGCTTTTCAGATGAATTTTGGCAATGCTAGGAATCTAAAGGGAGTCTGATTTTAAAATTAAACGTGAACTTTTAGATTCTATTAGGCTCCGCCTTTTGATCTGGGGCCACTGCCTATGGGCATTTCTATTAACAAGCAAACAGAAAATAAAGCTCAATGGAAACCATTCAGTTTAAAAGAGGCTGATCATTCACTTCCATCCCAAGCCTTATGCTAATAGTCGGCCGGTTGCGGAATGCCTTGACCTCTGTGGAAGGTGCTCCCTGGCTCTGTGGAACGTCGGAGTGGGAGTTGGGGCCCGGATACAATTTTGATTAGATATTGAGAAGCAGGCGTAATGAGAAGGGGGACTTCGGATCACAAAATACATAGCGAGGAGAATAAGAAAAATTAGTTTCAACCAGTGGATATGAGAACCCACTACATGTTCAGAAAGCTGTCCAGAGCTTTTTCAGAGAGTGGACATAACTACTGTGTATACAAGGCAAACATGAATGAAAACGTGAAAAAGACGGCTGGAAACCAGTATATGTCAACGTGTGCTGCAGACAAGTGTCTAGGGACCGAAAGGCTCACTTCCACTGTGGACAAGATGTCATGGGCGTGGAAGCTCCCTGACATCATCCATCTTATGTTCAGCAAGGAAAACTTGAACTAGCCCCTGGAGGATTTCACGAGGAGAGGAAAGGGCAACTGCGTGAGGACAGACAGATTAAGGATGAACTAGACACTTTTCAAGGATCATATCGGCAAGTCCAGGCGGACTAGATTGCAGAAGTCTTACGTGCAAGAGTAAGGCTATTTTATTTTATTTTATTTTATTTTTAATAAGACTTACAAAGTTAATGAGAGCTTTTTGAAAAGGACACTTAAAATGATGCTTTAAAAGACTGACCTGCCTTTAGTAACCAGGAAGAATGAAATTTAAGCCTGAATAATGGGTGGCAGAAAAGTATTTCAATGAGTACTTTTGTGGTTTTTAGAAAAAGAAAAGAAGGAAAAAGAAGCTTGAATTTGGTGTCTTATTTTGTGTGAGGAATGGGGAGAAAGACAGAGATGAGAGGTGACATGTGAAAATACTGAGGAACGTGGTACTTTAAAGGCCCAGGCTTCAAGCTGAGTTCCCTCTGTTCTTAATCTCGCAGGTGGTAGCTCTTTCCGACATGGTAGACTCAACTTGGCATCAAAGTTGAGGGTAGGGTACACCTCTTCACTCTTGCTTATGTTTTGAAGAAAATGGAAACTGGAAGATCGCCTCCTAAAGAATTAAGCAATCTATGGTGTGGCAGATTCTGCTCCTTAATGTCAATTATCTTCCTCTTCTTTACTATGAATGTACGTGCCAGGTTAATAAAAACCAAGAACAGTAAAACCACAACATCAACATTAATAGTCCATTCTCTTAAATTCCCTTGCTAATAAAGAAGCCAGTGATAGCAGCACTATTTACAGCAGACAAGACATGGAAACAGCCTAAGTGTCCATCAACAGATGACTGGATAGAGGAGATGTGGTATATTTACACAATGGAATACTACTCAGCCATAAAAACCGACAACATAACGCCATTTGCAGCAACATGGATGTCCCTGGAGAATGTCATTCTAAGTGAAGTAACCAGAAAGAGAAATAAAAATACCATAAGAGATCACTCATATGCAGACTCAAAAAAAATTAAAAGAAAAAAACATAAATGCAAAACAGAAACAGATTCATAGACAAAGAATACAAACTTGTGGTTGCCAGGGAGGCAGGGGGTGGGAAGGGACTGGGATTTCAAAATGTAGGATAGATAAACAAGATTGTACTGTGTAGCTCAGGGAAATATATACAGGATCTTGTGGTGTCTCACAGCAAAAGAGAATGTGACAATGAATGTATGTTATGTTCATGTATAACTGAAAAATTGTGCTCCACACTGAAATTTGACACAACATTGTAAAATGACTATAACTCAATAAAAAAAAAATTAAAAAAAAAAAGAAGCCAGTGAGTTTTCCCCCACATTTATTGAGATATAATTCATGAATACAATTGTATATCTTTAAGGTGTACAATGTAATAACTTGATAAATGCATATATTGTCAAAAGATTGCTACAATCAAGTTCATTAACACATCCAGTGAGATTTAAATGGGAACCACCAAGTGGGATGTTCAGGAACATCCTGAAAGGAAGCTCTTTAAAAGGAGCTGATTTCCTCCAAAGCAGGTGATACTTTCCTTACACCTGCTTCCTTTTGCTTGCTGTCTGGAACACAGACGCGAACCCTGGAGACCCAGCAGCCATGTTATGACAGTAAAGAGAATTGAAAGTATAAGCCATGCATAAGGATTGCAAACAGAAAGACAGAAGGAAACTCCGTAACTCAAAAACACATTATACCAACCCTGCACTGCCTACCTCTGGACTTTATGTGATATGTGATAGCCTCTCCCAGGGACAATAAGTTCCTACTGAAATTTTGAATTATTAGCATCTCAATGCATTTCTAATGGACACATTTAGGATATAACATTCATTCAGTGTAGAAATATTGAATGTGTATACTTTTTTGTTATGTTTTTTGTGGTTAAGAACTGCTTAGAAAAAGATTAAATATGCTAAAATAAAAATGAGGTTGTCCCTACACCTCGTAAAAGACTGAAACCTAGTAAGCAATCTGGAAATGTTTGTTGAATAAATCTGTTGGTGGGTAAATAAATTCATACATTAATCATTTACTGTCTCTCAGGGTAATTAATTTCACCCTCTAGTAGCTGGTACTTGGCACTGGCACCCTTACATCTCATCTTGACCAGAAGGTAGAGGAAGAGACTCACATTAGCCAAATGTTGTTATTATCTCAGTAAATGGGGAGGTTTAACTTACTGAATAGAATCACGTTTAGAGATCTTGGAGATACATAGATAAAAATTAATGTCTAGAATGGCCAGACAAGGACTAATGTACCAAACATTCAAGAAACATTTAACAAATCATAAGAGAAAGGCCTTTACCAAACAGAAAAAAAAATGATAGGACTTGAATGAAGATGTCACAGAAGAAGTGGCTTTAAACATATGAAATGGTGTTCAGTCTCACACACTGTTACACATTAGCAGAGTAGACAAAACAGTTACCTTCCCCTTTCAGGATTCAGAATAACAAATATCAAAAAGTTGGCCTTGGAAGTAGGGAAACATGTGATCTCATTTCTCTTGGTGGGAGTACAGTTTGGTGTAACCAATTTACTGTGCAGTTTTGCAACATCCACCAAATATTGACAATATATTTACTCATTGACTGGTAATTCCATTCAAAGGACTTTATTATACAAATACACTTGCACATATGCACAGGGATGCATATGAAATACTGTTTTATTTCAATGGTAAAACAACAAAAAAAGAAAGTACATGAACCGTTTATTTACACTGAAGAGTTCCCTCTAGTTCTCCATTTTTCCTAATATGAACATTTTATTTACATAATGAATACCAAGAAGACTATAAAACGGTGGATCTTTATGTGCTAAAATAGAAGGATCCAGAAGATACATTAAGAATAATGATGAACAAACATTGTGCATGTAAGTCTGAATGTTTATAAGCTTCTGTTACACAAAATCATTAGGATTAGTATTTGTCATCTTTTTTAAGTTCACAAGCTAAAATCTGACCCTTGATCCAGTTATTAAGTAAATTTTGTTAACTAGAAGAGTGTATGAGAATGGTTCGATGCAGTCTACCCCCACTAGTGAGGAATAACGTTAAAATTCTCTTTCACGCTGACACCATTCCATCATTTTCCTATGGGGCCCATTGCTAACTATTGTTTAATACCTGAGCTGGGAATGCAGTTCACAAGCAGGTCCTAGTAATATGAGAAAGCCAGCTCTAGTTACTCTGATGAATACTTTATCTGGTTCTAAAGAAAATTAAATTCTCCTTGCCCTTGGGCTGATCAGATCAGGCCCATGAGATGTTGTGTGTCTTCTTAACCCAAAACACCAGCAAGGTTATTGGTCATTCAATTATCTGCCCTATAGTTCGACACTGTTATTTGATTTAAACACATCCTACAGTAGTGATTCCTGCAGACCTATTACCAATATATTTAAGGTTATTGCCTTTAATTTGTTTCAAATTTGCCAGCCCTTCTGCATGGCCTCTAGTATCTTATTTTCCTGTTGTGCCAAAGTACAATAGAATTTTCTCTTCTTCTGTGCTGTCAATATACTTATCTTATTTTGCTAGAGTGTTAATGAATCTGTATGTTATTACCTTCAGTGTTCTCTCACGCTGTCCCCAGTTCCCTTTCCTTCAGTCCACGATATCTATCTTTTGGAAGATAACTTTAGGATTCAGTTGAGGACCCCCTCCAAGGTTATGTATGCAGTTCGTGACAATGACAGACATCTACAGTGATGGGTGACCTTGAAAATGACTGAGATTTTAACTTTGCTTGGATGTGAACTAAAATGCCAAAAAGCAAAATATGGTCTAGAAATTTTAGACAACTGTGGCAAACATTTTTATTTTTTTCTTCTATAGACAAATGTCTAAAAGATAAAGTAACATAGTAGAGGAGAGGGAAGGAAAAAGAAACAGACCTTGGGGTGAGGCAGCGCTGGTTTCAAATCCCAGCGCTACTGTCACCTAATTGCATCACATGGAAAAAGTTACATAAATGCCATAAGCTTTGCTTTAATCTCTCAAATACATGTAATGATTTACACTCACCAAGTTGTTCCACCCAACACATAACAGTTATTTAATAAGTTGATATACTATTATTTAAATAAAGACCCTTATTTCCTTATAAAGATAAATTTTCTAGGGGCAGAAGTAGCTGAGAAAAATCAGACTCTATGAACTATATAAATAATAATGAGTTTGGAAATAGTCATGTGTTAATTAACTGATAAAGTATAAATATTTTGTTATATATTTATCCTAATATCAACTTATGTTTTTAAAAAAAATAGGTAAACAAACATGAGTGAAAGAAAAAAAATTGAACACATGATGTTCTGAATGAAACACATAGTATAGAAGAAGGACTACTGGCAGTATTTAAAGCTAGAATTTTGTTTGGCTCAATCATTGAGCAATTGGGAAAACTTCTGCTTTCTCACCTGTTGCCCGGAAATGTTGCACGAGAAGTTCGCTAGCTTCTTTGTAGCTTCATGATTCTGTAATACAGTGATGTTTGGCCTCTCCTTGTCTGGGAGTCTTGTCCTCTTTTTCACTACCAGGTAGTTTTCAGTTCTTCTCTTGTTGGTACGTCTGTGATAACCAGTTCTGTTCATCTATGTATATACCTGAGCACTTTTTATTTATCTATTCTATTAGCTAAATCATGAAGTTGCTTCTTAGCTCAAGATTTGCAGTTTTGTGAAGGAGGGGGCTTAGTCAGTGATGTACTGGTAAATGTTTAACAACTAGGTTTCCAACAAAAAAAAAAAAAACAGAAGAGAAAAAAGAGAGCCCTGATTTGTAGCATTCATCAATTTATTTAGTCTAAAAACTCCCATTATGGTTCGTTTCAATCTATCACTATGACATTTCTGAAGGAAGACATGGAGGAGATGGGTATTAGCACACTGTTGTATAATATCCCACAGACAAGTACAATGGACAGACAGCATAGGAAACATAAAGTGCAATAAAATAACTAGAAAGTGATACATTTTGAGTATTAATTATCCTTGTTTTGATTACAGTGTAATTATAAATTAACATAATTTAATTTATAGTCATAGTTATTTCCTGAAAGTCAGCTTGCAAAATTCCCGAACATTTAACAATTATTTCTTTTGATCTGGTGTGAGCTGACTCCAGCACATCACTGGTACTTAGTTCTGAAGTTTGGTTGGAAAATGCAGACTGTCATAGCTTCCAGTTACTAGGACTTGGAAGAGTCAGATGAACTGCTGAAAGTTATATCTCTAACCCGAGGGAAGGGAAAAGAGAATTGGTAAATTACATAGTTTTACATGAAATATGAGCAATGATGTTTATTCTAGATCTCATCAATGAGGCTTTAATATATAATTCTTAAGCATGTAGATGTCTAAATTTGTATATATATATTGCTTATCATAGAAGTTTTTATAATATTTTTATTATCTTATTGCCTGTACAATTTAACCCTTGGGGAGCTAAAAAACAAAAAGTAATAGAAATGGGAGCTATCTACTAATAAAGTAGAAGTATTTATATGCGTTTCCAAAAGTAAACAGTCATGATTAAAAGGAATTATAATTTTTTTTTCAAGTCTGTATAAACTCTCAGGAAAATGACTGTAATTAGAACAGTGGTCAAGATGATCAGGTTCTGTGTGATAAATTATTTGCTATCAGTGCCTAATTCTGAGGACACTGCCTCACCTGTTATAAAAATCTGTGTAGGTACAGACGGGCGTTTTGAAGAACAAAACACGCCATAAAACATTCCAGCTCTCTGTCAGATCTAAAGGCAAGAATGAAATTAACATAAAATTTGCATGTCAGTGACAGGTTAAAAGAGCAATGCTGGTCTAAAGCAAATACAAGGAATAATACCAATACTATTTTAAAAGTTGATTCTGGCAAATTGTATACTTGGATCTATAGCTGGTTTGATGAAACTGGTAATATATTTCTCAGAGTTGCCGCTTAAATAGAATTGAGGCATACTCCGGGAGTTGTGCTGCTTCCAAAGAAAAAAGAGACCAGACTGATGTTGGCAAAAATATACAGTAGCAAGGTAGGTGAATAAATAAGACTAATTACCTTCCCCTGAAAAAAAAAAATCAGGCCAGCATTCATAGTGGTGGACTTGCTGTTAATTTTCACATTTATAATACTCCAGTAGTTTGAATGGATGGTTTCCATGAAGATGAAAAGAAACAAACATTAAAACATCATCAGATGTTTCAATCATATCTACTTGATAAAATGCATTAATTAATTAAAAGCAATTCATACAAATGAGAACACATATTTTCAATAAAATGCAATATATGAGAAGTTGACAACACGGAGACAGAGTGTTACTGGGTTAGCGTTATTGACGCAATTAGATCATTCTGATCCATTGCATTATACATTATACATATAGGCTTGTTAAATATATTAAAGACAATCCATTGCTAATTTGATTTGAAGACCAAGCCTATGAACAGAGAAGATAAGGTTCAAATGACAATCATGCCAAGACAACCTGCACAATGTCAACTAATTAACTAGAAAATCCTTAGATGAACTTTGTGACGAATGTGCCCTTGCATCATATGGCTGAGGACATGGTGGTTGGGGCCGGAGCCAGATAGAAGCTGGAAGGGTTAGGTACATGGGGTCTAGCACCCTGCCAGGGAGAACTGTGGACCCCCTGCTAAGTTTAAACTCCTCCAACAGGTGTACACACACAGGTGTGCCAGTGAGTATATGGGAATCAATGCAGTAAACATTAGCCAGCTTCCTGGGGCTCTCAATTTTTAGCATAAAAATGTAAGAAAGTGAGCTGTGAAGTAACTTTAAACATTTTTTAATACTACAATAAACATCAATATATTATGGAATAAAATGCAAGATGTGCATGTATTTTATGAGATAAAACAGGAGACTTCAAAGGAATTTCACACTTGCTGTGGGCCAGTTAAGTCTAGATTCCAGAGCCCTGAGCACACACACTGTTTTCTCTGTGCTGACAGGGAGAAATCATTGAAAAAGTTGGAGAAGTACTTTCCCAAAATAGGTTTATTTTGTGGATTCTTTCTGAGTCCATTGGCATTGGGGGTGGGGGGTGGGATTAAATTCTATCTTCAAGATGGATTTCTAATTAGTGAAATTTCAAACAATTTCAAGCTGAGGTATTACTAGTGATTTAGCAAAAGGTATGACACTCTAGTATCTCTCAAAATAGATGACAAAGTAGATCCCGATTTTGGTGTGAATAAATAAACCCCAGTAAACCTAAAGTCCTTGAGTAAAGAGGTGCCCCTGCTCACTCTGCCTCTGAAATGCAACGAGGCACATTCAGCTTTATTTAGGGTGGTGGACTCAGGTCAAAGGCTGTACATAAAATGATTGTCTCTCAGGAAGAGCAGAGATTTCCCAACAAATATGGTATTTCCTAAACCAGGAGGTAGAGAGAAAGCCCATTTCATAGTAATAGACAACGTGTCCAGTCCTGGTTACAGGATAAGACTGCTGTCACTTGGGTCACAGGCCGTAGCTGACATGCCAAGTGTTTCTGCATGGCCCACAAGCTGAGAGTGGTTTTCATATTTTAAACAGTTTTTTTTAATACCCATCAAATATTATTTAATATGTGAAAATTACATAAAATTCAAATTTCACTTCCAAAGTTTTATTGGAATGCAGCCACACCCATTTGGTTAATGTGTTATCTGTGGGTCCCTTTGTGCTACCACAGCAGAGATGAATCGCTTTAACAAAGCCAAACATATTTACTGTCTCTCTTCTCACAGGAAAAGCCGGTCAACTCCTCATTTAGGGTCTTGTAACTTAACGTGTGATCCAAGGACTGTCTGGGAGCTAGTTAGAAAAACAGAAACGCAGGCACATCCCCATCTCTAGCTAAATCAGACCTGGAAACTTAGCAACGTTCACCACTGGTTCTTAATGCACAGTAAAGTTTTGTAACCACTGGCACAGATCACAAAGGCCTTGAAGAAGTATGTGCCTCTCTCCAGCTTCTGTCAGTTTAAATGGTAGAGGAGAATTGAGTCTTCGATCAGAACTACGTGAGCTAATACTCCCCATGGTTGCTAAACATGAAAATAAACTTCATAGTCATTTTTGTTCAGGGAAAAGTGTTTTGATTAAACTGAAAAGATACAGAATGAAGAGCAGACATCAAGGTGGGGAATGTGTCCTCCAAAATGGAATTTCTCCCACGAACTTCCTTCAATGAAAGATGATGCTCTTGGGCTACCTTGACTCCCAGGACATCCAGGGGTTAGAGCTGTGATGAAGGACATCTGATTAATTAGACAGGTACCAAAGAGCATCTTGGTCAGTCTCACATAGACTCTGTTGAAGTGTATGCTGCCACAAAACTCCTTTCTTGCTCCTTTTTTTTTTTTTTTACCTTACTGTCCCTTTTAATCTCAACAAACACACAAAGATACACAAACACACATACACACACATACACAGCACCTGTGGATAATTTAAACAGTTACAATTCCTTCTGCCTTTTATATTTATTACATGTAGAAGGAGAAATTTTAAAAGCTCATCTCTATTAGCTGTAATCATAGACATGATTTTTAAAATGAGGCGTATTGTGCTGTTTTCAAAAACTGCATCTGTGGACACAAGTGGAAACAGCAAACCAAAGGAGACAGTTGTTAGCTATGTGGAGAATAAGAGCCATCAAAGTCAAGAAAAGGGATGTGTACACTGCTGTGGGACTCTGGATGTACACCAGATGTGGCTACACATGTCTTGTCTTTGTTGCTATGGGGTAAAGAAACCTACACAGTGGGATGCATGGAACTGCAGGACCCAAAAAGTCACATACATGAAGTCGGTGGTAAACGCTCACTGTAATGACAAATGTTGCTGATGGTTAGCATTTCTGACTTTTCCCCAGCTTCACAAGTTCTTTAGAGAAATGTAGTATCATTATACGATTGATGTATAAGTACAGACTGGCTTCAATGCACACTTACATCAGGCACTGTACTAAATACATCATAGACATTATCTCATGTCATTCCTACAACACAATGCAGGTCATGCGGGCATCATGCCCCTATCATGGAGAGGAAGTGACTCAGCCTCAGAAAAATTCAGTAACTTGCTCAAGTCATGGGTGCTATGAGAAAAACCAGGCTGCAACCCTACCTTCTTTCTATCTTGTGATATCGCCAGACTGCTGGGTCTCCCAACAGAGATGCCACTGGAACATCAAGAGGACACTCATGCCCTCCCTGTTGTTTCTAATAAACTTGCACAAAGTCGTGGTCACTTTAGAACCTCTCCACATACTGTAATGATATTACAGCCACCTGAAACAGGATCTTAATCCCAAATCAGCCACGGGACGTTCTCGTCCACCCTATTTGTGTGCATCTAAGGGCGACTTGTATTACTTCCCCTCCTTCCTCTAGCCTTTAAGCAGAGACCCTCTCTTGTAAAATGCTTAGTTATGTATAAGGTTCAAAATAAAGATTTACTGAACATTGAGTGAAAGTACAAAGAACTACCAACCAAATATAAGGCTTACTGTGTTGTGGTTTTCAGCAAGACAAGATTCAGGATGCTAAACTTTGTGGAAGATAAAAACATAAACACAATAATAAAATAAAAAGTTTTTTCAGTATTAAATTGGGCTACAAGTTTCAACATCGGTGTCTTTCTGATATTTCAAAAAAGAAATGAGCAACCTCCTCACTCTTTCATCTTTTATCGTGAATCATAAAAATGAACAAACCTTTAGCCCAGGAGCCTTAATTCTCTTGCTATCTTCACAATTAGATTTGGGAAGACCCCTTTGTCCATTTTTTCTTCTTATGCAGTGAGCATCTGTCTTTCATAAAGCATGATATTTTTTTCGTACCAAAATAAGAGGGAAAAAGTCATCATCATTCTGTGGGATGTGCCAAATATCCATCCTTTTGGAAATGTGTATCAGCGGCCCCATGACCTATAACGTGTGCTCAATGCAATCACAGGACCCTGTAACCTATTTACAAATTCCGTGAATTCCTTTAAATAATGATGATATAAAATGTCAGGGAAAAAAAAATCATCAAGGTGGTAGATCGAGTCACAGATAGAGTGACCTTGACCATCTTTTAAGATCAAAATCTGTCATTTACTTAAAAACACAAAATGGATAAATGCGAATTGTGTTTCAGTTTCCCCATAAAACCGTTGTGAAGACTGAATGAGATGATGGGATGAAAGCATTTAGAGAGTCTGGCACACAATAACTGCTCAGTAAATACTAGTAATGGTTTAATAATTATTAGTTATATTCAAGGATTCACTTCATTTTGGTGAATAGCTTTTCAGCAAATATGAATGACCTTCAGTGTTACAGTGTGGCTTTAGAAAGTGGTAATTAGGCAGCTGTAGGCTGACTAACATGGAAATGAAAGGCAAATGTATTCATACCACACAGACGTGACGTCGCCCCCCCTTCCTGGAGCCTTTCATGGGACACCTACCCCAAGGGCACGGAGTCGGTTTGAATGTCCTTCCCTCCCAGTGGGAGTCCCACTTCTAGGACACAGTGGCCTGTCATCTCTTTCAGAGGAGCCACAGCAGGAAGCCTGATTTGTGCTTAATGAACAGCCTTTGGGGAATTTCAGATAAGTGGCCATTAATGCTTTGCACATTTGCAAGGTGAATCCATCTCAGTTTTCAATAGGTCTTCATCCCAGTAGCCTGTGTGTCCTTTCATCCGTCTTACAATAGAAAAGGTGAAGGGGGGGATGTAGGGGTGCCACGCAGCACAAAAAGGGTCAAATAGATATTCAGAACCCAGGCTGGATTATAGGCTGATGTTGAATTGTACCGTTTATTTGGTGCAGGGGTGGGGGTGGGAAGAGGAATGCTAGCTGTGACTGTCTGACTCTTTTTCTGCTTAACATACATTTGCATATTTACATTTCAGAAAAAAGAATATTTTAGAAGACTGTACCATGCCTTAAGCCAATTTTCTGATGTATATGTGTTTTATCTAACAGAATCTTTCCTGATCTCAATGCTCCCATATCCTTCCTGCATCCTGTGTGGATTCCCTGAACACTATTTCTCCGACACTTTCAAGTTGGCTTGCATAAAGGACTACCATATAGTCCCTGTGATGTTTTAAAAATCTGTGTGTTTCAATGGTTATGTCAATGAAAAATTAATCAGTCGATCTAAGAAAGAAATGGAAAATTTTATTTGAGACAAATCTGAGGATCATAACCCAGAAAGAGTACCTCAGAAATCTCTGAGAACTGTTCCATCATTGGAAATCAAGTGCTGTGCGACCCCTTCCATGATCAAGAAGAAATATTTCTTTTAAGGAGTTGTCTTATTGAAGCTGGGAGAATGTTGCTCTTTACAGTTGAACAGGTGTTTCTGCCAATGGGGAAGCTTTGGTCAATGCAGAAGGGGAGAGGAGGCCAAGGGACAGAGAAAATTTTTTAAGTTTTTCTTGTCTTGCTATAAGATATGAATTTTATTTCATGGTTATTTCCCAATTCTCTCATCTTGCATATTTTTTTCTTTTTCTATTTATTTCTTGATTAAGTAAGCTAGTGGTTTCTCTAGTCGTAACTTTGTTACATTTTTCAAAATTTCAAACAGAATTTGGATTTATTCATTCGATTCATTTCTCTATTCTCTTCATTAATTTCTTTTTTTTATTTTTATTCTTTGCCTTTGTGATTGCTTTGTGTTTGCTTTGTTCTTTGTCTCGTTTTTTGAGCTTGGAATTTATGTCATTTTTTATCATTCTTTCATTTATACTGATAAACGAATTTAAGGCTATGAATTTTCCTCTGATCACTGCTTTAAATGCATCCCATGTGTTATGATCTATACTGTTTTTATTGTCATTCTTTTCATAAAATTTTCAATTTCAGTTTGTATTCTTCCTTTTATCGGAGAGTTAGTTAATAGGCAGCATTTTTGTTTTCTAGGTAGAAGGGACTCTTGTTTGTTTTCCATTATGTAGATGACTGATGTTTTCTTTCTAACTCTGTTTATGATCAGCTCTTGTGAATGTGTCATGGGTGACTGAGAAGAAGCTGCATTCTTAATAGATAGGGTGTAAAGTTCAACACAGACTCATAACGTTTCTCTTAATGATTACATTTTTGGATCTCTTACATTCTTATTTATTTTTGTTCACTTCATCTGTCTTGTTCCAGAGCGATGTAGAAATGCATCCTATTATTAGTGTTTCTATATGTCTTCTCATGGCTCCTTTATGAAACATTTTGTTTCATAAAAGTGTTCATGAAAGATTGCTACCAGCTCTGGGATTCTTAAAACTCTGAACGTTTTTTCAATATCTTAACTTTGGAAATAGTCCCTTAATTAAACTTTCCTCAAGTTACCTCTTTGAACGTCCTGAATAAAGTGACAGAGTCTGCTGTGAATGCTTTTACTATTTTTCATAGTTTATCCCCGTGTTCTGTTGAAAAGTGTTAGTATACAATTTGGAGTATAGATATTTATATTGGTTATATTTTTCTGGTGAACTTCACTGTTTAGCTGCTAAAAGTGATTTTTTTTCTTTCTAGGACTTTTTGGTCACAATTTACCCTTGTCTGATACTAAGATCATAAACTTTGCTTTCTTTTTCTTTGATTTTTCTGGAAGGTTTTTGCCAATTTAAAATTGTTCGGTATTTCTGAGTTATTTTTATATGTGTCTGTATGTGTGTAGTGGTGGATTCTATACCTCATAGATTTAGTAGAGTTGGAATATTGCTTTGTGATCAAATGATTACATCTAAAAGAAAAAAGCCACACATGGATGGGTAGGAGTGGTGGAGTCATGATATAATTGTGTCCTACCAGCGGACCTGCTCTAGCCCCAGGACCAGCCTCCCTTACCAGCAGGCAGACACCAGCGGGAGGTCCACCTGTAGCCAGTGGACCCAGCTCACCCACCAGCAGGCTCGCACAAGCTTCAGGACACCCTGAAACTCACAGGAACTGGCCACACCCACTATTGGTCTGACACCAGCCATAGACCCTTGGGCCCTGCACTCAGACCCTATACCTGGCTTTTCCCACCAGTGAGCCAGCACTAGCCCCAGGGAAACTCGGTATACTGAAGCCAGCCATCTCGTGGCCCAGCCTTGCCAACCAGCAGCTGGGAGCCTCCACACAAGACAGGGCTTGGATACCAACCAGACCAGGGAGCAGCTAAGTCTACCAAACTGCTCACTGTGGTCAGGCTGCCACAACAGAAAGACTCACAGAGCCCACATAAGCGGCACCCCTAGAGCATGTAACTGGTGATGAGAGAGATGCAGCTGGGATGACTCTTATAAAAGGCCACACCTCCAAAGTCAGGAAACATAACCAATCTACCAGATACATAAAAGTAAAAACAGCAAATTATGCAAAATTAGGAGACAGGAATACGTTCCAAAGGAAGACACAAGACAGAACTTCAGAAGAGGAATGAGGTGAAGTGGAAATAGGCAATCTACCTAAGAAAGATTCAAGGTAATGATCATACAGATTATCAAAGAAATCAGGAGAAGAATGGATGCAAAGAGGGAGAAGTTAGAAGTTTTCAACAAAGAGTTAGAAAATATAAGGAACAACCAAACACAGATGAAGAATACAAAACTGAAATGAAAAATACACTAGAAAGAATCAACAGTGGACTGAATGATAGAAGGAAAGGATCAGTTAACTGGAAGACAGAGTAGTGGAAATCATAGACATTGAGCAGAAAAATACATAAAAGAATTACAAGAAATGAGGACAGTTTAGGAGACCTCTGGGACAACATCAAGGTTACTAACATTCACCTTATAGGGGTCCCAGCAAGAGAAGAGAGAGGGAAAGGGGCTGAGAACATATCTGAAGACATGATAGTTGAAAAGTTCCCAAACCTGGGAAAGGAAACCAAAATCCAAGTCCAGGAAGCATAGCGAGTCTCAAACAGGATCAACCCAAGAGGCACACAATGAAATTAAAATTATAGATAAAGAGAGACTTATTCCAAAACTTAAAGAGAGATTATTACAAGCAGCAAGGGGAAAGCAGCAAGTTATATACAAGGGAACTCCCAAAAGGCTATCAGCTGACTTTTCAGTAGAAACCCTGCAGGCCAGGAGGGCAAGGCAAAATATATTTAAAGTGATGAAAGGGATAAATCTACAACCAAGAACTGTCTACTTAACAAGACTCATTCAGATTTGATGGAGAGGTCAGCAGTATTAAAAGTGAGCAAAGCTAGAGTTTGCCACCACCAAACCAGCTTTACAAAAAAAATGTTAAAGTGATTTCTCTAAGCAAAACAGGAAAGGCCACAACTAGAAACACGAAAATTATGAAAGGAAACATCTCATTGGTAAAGACAAATATGCAGTTAATGTAGCAAGTCAAATACATACAAAGCTAGTAGGCAATTCGAAGAGGGAGGTTTGTAGGATAATAAACTTACCTCAAGAAATAAAAACGTCTCAAGTAAACGACGTAACCTTACACCTAAAGGAGCTATAAAAAACAACAGAGAAAACCTGAAGTTAATAGAAGGAAATAAATCATAAAGATCAGAGTAGAAATACATGAAATAGAGACTGAAAAAAAAAAAAGAAAGAAAAGTCCGTGAAACTAAGAACTAGTACTTTGAAAACAAAACAAAACTGGTAAAACTTTAGCCAGAAACATGGAGAAAAAAAAGAGAAAGGACCCCAGTCAACAAAATCAGAAATGAAAAAGGAGACATTACAGAAATACAAAAGATCATAAGAGATTGCTCTGAATAACTATAGGTCAATAAGACAGACAACATAGAAGTGATGGAAAAATTCCTAGAGACGTATAATCTCTCAAAGCAAAGGAAATCATCAATTAAAAAAATGTGCTTAATGGGTGAAATATTTGCAAATGATATGATAGATAAATGGTTAGTATTCAAAATGTGTAAATACTTTATACAAATCAGTGGCAAAAAATGAAAAAATAGGCAGAAGTTCTGAGCAGACATTTTTTCCAAAGAAGACATACAGATGGCCAACATGAAAAGATGCTTGACTTCCCAAATTGTCAGAGAAATGCCAATCAAAACCATGAGGAGGTATCACCTCACATCTGTCAGAATAGTTCTCATCAAAAATACTCTAAATAACAAACATTGGTGAGGATACAGAGAAAAAGGAATCATTGTACAGTTTTGTTGGGAATGTAAATTGCTACAGCCACTGTGGAAAACAGTATGAAGTTTCCTCAAAAACTAAAAGTCGAACTATCATAAGATCCAGCCAGTCCACTCCTAGGTATATATCTGAAGAAAACAAAAACACTAATTTGAAAAGGCATATGCACCCAATGTTCAAAGTCTTTCCTGAGTTCTTTCTTGTTAAAAACCATTTGTTTTGTTTTTTTTAATGTTATCATTGACTAACGTTTCCTCCAGGTATTAAAACCTTAGGTCACTTTCTATTTTCAAGAAATTTGTAGATGTTACACGGCTCTCTTCTTGTGCTGATAGTTGCAAAGTAGAAGTTGTGGCCAGCCTTGCCTTCTTCTGTTTACTCCCCTTCTATCTGTAAATCACTCATTTCTTGTTATAACCTAAGAATTCTTTTATTTGTGGTTAAACATCAGTGCCTTTACCATGATAAGCTTCAGTTGATCATTCTTTTTATTCTGACACAGATTGTATATTTTAATACATAGAAATAACATTTTCTAATTAAATGAGACTTTTTTGAGTTAATATTTCAGTATTTTATTATTTTAAATTTTTGTTTTGTTTTTTTCCTTTAAGAACTCTGATTACATTTAGTTGAATCTCTATTTCCTGCCTTTCTTTTTTTCTTGGTAAATCCTTTATTTCAATTTCACTTTGCTTGTGTCTTGTGTTCCTATGATCTATGACCCTAAATATACTTTGTTTGTGTTCTTTTTTATTTTTTCTACATTTCCATGATGATTATATTTTTTACTTTACTTTTTTCCCCCAAGCTGTTTCAACTCATGATTTATATGTCCCACTCTTGCTCCACTACTGTGTTATTTAATATATTATTATTATCTGCTTCAAAGCATAGTTAGACAAAGTATTTTTCTTCAACAATGGTGAAATGTTTTGTCTACATTTTTGTCTACATCTTGGCAGCTTTTTCTTTTTTTTAGCAATGTTCTTTTCCCTTTTTGTCTTGTAATGTCTTTCTGTGGATCTAGTGCCTTTTTTTTTTTCCTCTCATTATCTTCACTGAAGGATGTGAATTTGCTCTGTGTCAGATATTTTCGGGGGTTCCTTTGGCAGTTGAGGGTCCAGAGCCTTTTTCTGGTAGAACTGGAATTTTTCTTAAGGTCTAGGATTTTGTATATGAGTTTCTATAAAGACAATTTTAACAGCTAATAGAGATAAATATTTGTGGTTTTTTGTATTGTAAGGGTTCTCTTTTCCTCAGCACCATAAAAATTATATATATATTTAAAAAAAAAAAGACTTGACTTGTTTCTATGATCCTTGGTTTATTATCATCATCTCTGCCCCCAAACTGATTCCATGATATCTCCTGCCCCAACCAGTACAGAAAACTGAAATTTATTTTTATTTAACACCTTCAAAATACTGGTTGTTACCAAACCTATTAAATTAATAAACTGATAAACTCTCTTCCCTGAAGGAATTTATAATTTATCTTGTACTACAACACACATAAAGATGAGTAAATGAAACATCTTAAAAAATTAAATGAGATGATGCCTGCAACAGGATTTCAGAGGAGTAAGGTTCTGTTCCTCTCATCCCAGGAAAAATGAGATCATATTTAAGTCCATGAATAAAGAAAACAATGCAAAAATAAAAGTGTGAATAATGATTCCATAGTAAGTCACTTTCTGCTGCGTGTTTACTGATGTCATCTCACATCAATGTCATGTGTGATTTTAGTTTAAGGTTGAAATTTTGTAACCGATGCTCATTTAGACTTAGTAATACATTTTTGATTTCTTTGCTCACTGCTGTTTCTCAAATTCCATTTCCTTCTCTAGGATTCATTTATTTTTACTTGCTGGTATATATGCTTTAGTAATTCCTTCAGACTTGAGTTAATGGAAGGTAAAATAGCCATGTCCCCAAAAAACCTGAGATGTCTTTATTTGCCCTGAAATATAATCATAGTGTTCAACATCACTTTCTCTAAGAACCTTGGAGAAGTGGGCTTCTTGCATCCTGTATCATTGATGGGAATTTGAGGTCAGTCCACCGTTCACTTTTTTCTTCAAGAATTTGTATTTACTTTTCTTCCTTCAAGAATTACATTTGCAGTTTCCACATTTTCAAATTGAATCTTTAAACAAAATCATACTATCGTCTTGTGTTTCTCAGAGGATAGGTAGGTATAGAGATAGATAGTATTTACTCTTATATCTTGCTTTTTCTAGTCACTGGGGCTCTGAATATATGTCTTTCCATTTGCAGTGTTTCGTGCCCTCTCTTCATGATGTGGTGCTCCCCGGATATTTGGTTATGCTTGGCGGTATGTTTATTTGGTTATGCTCGGTTGTGTGTTTTGTTTTGAGGATCCACCATTAACTTTCTGGTAACACTGCATCTGCATAGACACTGTGGGCTACGGGCCAGGTCACACCACTGTGGTTTGTACTGAGGTCCGGGTAGAGTTACAGGGAAGGAGGGGCAGAAGCGTTCCAGATGTAGGGTTACCCTATTCATCCTGAGCTGTAGCAGCTGCTCAAGTCATTAGCAAGCTTTCTGCCCTAAGTGCTCGCATGCATTCTGGTTGCCCGGGCCCAGGCATCACTGTTCAGTGCTGAGCCAGAGAGTTGAGGGTGAGGAGAGATGCCGAAATCCCCGACTGTACCATCCAAACTAGTTCCCCTGCAGTTGCTTCAGTCCCACTGAGACAGGAGGGCACAGGACAGGGTGCATCCATTAAGAGAATGACACGGCAATTAACACCAAGGTGGAGGAAGATTCAACTCCCAGTAGACCTGGAATGTCAATAGATGCTCGTTGGAATACAATAGCTGCTAAATTCAGTCCCACAGGTGCCACAACAGTTTCAAGGCTGCCCATAAAAGGTCAGAAAGTAGGTGGTGGCCCAGTTCCTGGGAATCCCAGTCCCTTCCCCAAAATAAGTGGGACGATCTTCCCACATGTTAGCATACGAAATCACCAAACCCATAAAAACCAACAACCCCGTACCTCATGGTTTTTCTCTTGACTTTTGAGACGGCCTGCACTCTGTCTATGGAGTGTGTAACCCTCTGAATAAGTCTACCTTCACTCTACTATAGCTTGCCCTTGAATTCTTTCCTGCCTGAAGCCAAGGATCCTCCCTTGGTGGAGTGCATCCCAGGGACTTGACCAAGACCTGCGTCACAGCCATCCTCTTGCTCCCCATCTTTTCCTGCATCACTACCTTGCTCCTGACAGCACACCACTGTTAGAGCCAATCTGACTACTGTGAGTAGTCGGATTCAGGTTGCTTTCCATATTTTAGACATTTCTCATCCAATGGAGGTGCCCTGCTGCTTCCATGTGGCTGTGGATTCATTTTCTAACGGTACAATGAATTAGTGATGGAAAGGGAGCCTGTGTTGTGTGTGCCATCTGCCCTCTTGAACTTGTAACGCAGGCATTAGATGTAACATTCCACCCACAGATGCGGGGGCATCTCTGAAATGCTCATGTTCTTAATTAACCCTTGTTCTAAGTGTCGGTTCAGAACAGCCACCAACCCTTGGTGTTCAAGTCCTGCAACCTGAGGGGGGCTGCTTGGCTACTGATGTTGCCATTTCCTGCTGAACTCAGTTGAGAGACAGTCGAAAAATCCAAGAAAAATCCATGCCCAGCTAGAACAATTGTCTTCCTCCCTTCTCCTTATTTAAACCCTCAGCTACTGACACAAGTCCTTTTTGGAATAATCATGTTATAAAGAATGGGCAAATAATGCAAAATATGCGCTAAATTCCCTGTCCTTTTGAGCTCATGTCCTTCAATAAGCCATCAGGCTACTTTAGCTCAGGCGGTCCCCTTCGTCGTGGTTTCAAAGTCAGGGATGGAGATGTTTGTAGAGGAAGACAGGGTGTCACACTTGTTGATACGTGGCAATTTAATTGGAGGTTCTGCTTCTTAAGTACGACACTGTCACACGAGAGTAACGATTCTGTAACACATGTTGGCGAAGCTGAACTCAGTGGGGAAAAATGCCTGCATGTGTTCCTTCATCCCTGTCTCCAGAAACAGGAGCACCAATTTCGACGCGTTCCATCCATTCTGCTTTCCTCGCTACATCAGTCCTGCTAACGTTTTGCCGAAACCATTCCTGAATCCCTGCAATGACTCTCGAGAAGCTATTTTTCAGCCTGTCATTCTTACTGCTGTAAACTTTTCTTATTATCTAATCCAAGCTTCTTCCTTCTTAGCTCCAGGCCATTGCACCTACCCCTGCCATCATCTGAGACTGTGAATAATTTCTACCCTTCATTTAGAGTGCTACCTCGAAGGCATTTACAGTCTGAGATCATATCCCTCTTGAGCATTTTCCACCTCTCCAGCTTTCCTCGAATGCTCTTGCCAGTTTGGGGAGATTTGTTTCCACTCTTTATATATTTCTCTAGCTTTCTTCCTTCCTTCCAAAGAAAAAAAAAAAAGCCAAATGATGCTGGATGTTCCAGGTGCTGTGGCGTGCAGGAGGGGAGACATGCGACCACTTAGCCCTCCTCACTGTGTGTGTTCTCTTTGGAGGAGAGCCTCGAAGCTGATGATGGTTCTGCACAGAAAAATAAGCATAATCCCAGTCAACAAACCCTGTTCATAAATCAGAGAAGCCCGCTGTTCACCGGCTGCTTCCTCTGCTCCCAGGGTCTCTGCGATATAATAGGGCATAATTCACTCCCCACAAACACTTAATACTGCATTTCTGCCATTTACAATCTGATAATATTCAAATACGATTGCTGTATTATGCAGCGCACAATTGCAGATGCGATTCCATAACAGCCTCACACTTTGGCATGCATTATGTAAGTTGATATAAAATTGCCTGTCTTAAAACTCTTCTTCAATGGCAACCCAATATCATCGTTTCACACACAGAGCTTTGGGGACATTAAAAAATTTAGCTTCTTTCCCTATTTAGCAGGTTCTGCGAAAGGGAGCAAAAAGCAGACAAACAGATGTTCTCTCTTCTGACTCCCCAGGAGATCTGAGGCGGAGTCGAGAGACCCCCCAAATGGAGACGGCAGCAATGACACTGAAGATACACGTCTTCGGATTTAAAAAAAAAAAAAGAGAGAGAGAGAGAGATAAACAGCAGAAACTATTCACTGTCTCCTCTGGAGAAGTAGGAATGCGCCACATTCCACTGGTGAATGCTGTTCTAAACTAGAGAGATTTTTCCGGGAGGTTATCAACTTATGAAACTGGATCTCTCCATCTTACAGCTGTTAATTAATTCCCCGTCATGGTTTCCTGGAAGGTGAAGTTATGTGTGCATTTTGCATGGCTAGTAGTAGACAGATATTAACTCAGAGATGAGAGTGTCAAAAAAATCCCCTCCTTCCCTCGGTATGCCCTGATGCCAAATCCTTTAACAGGGACAAAAGCTTCCATTCTGCAACTCAGAGTGTATGGCTTAGCATGAATACATCCTCAGAGAAGGTGGTGACGGGTTCTCATTCATCTTCAGTGGGGAGAGACAGATATAAAACAATTTCCAGTTGCAAATTTTGACAGAAGAGGATAAAAACCAAGGCTCCTGCTGTAAGTTAGGAAGGTGGGAAAGGCAGCTATAAAAGGCATGAAAGAACACAGGATAAAGGAAAGATAATTTTTAATGAGATGCTATCCCACCAAGAACGCTGTAAGAGGATGGAGTCAGAAGATGGAATTTCTCGTCCCGGCTCTCTTTCCAAGAAGCTGTAGGGTCCTGGCCAAGTCACCTAAACTTCTGAGCCTCAGTTTTCTTTATTGGCAAGCCATGGGTTTGGGCTCCCGGCACCTCCCTCCTCCCCCCGCCGTCCTGATACATTAGGAAGACTCTGCTGGCGTGCAGACCGGAATATATTACACACTTTAATGTCTTTGGGCTTAGATCAAGGAGAACTTAAAAAGGAAAATTGTGAAGGTAACGTAGGGAGATAACACATACAGACAGATGGCTTGCCAATTAGTCATTAGAATTTTTTTTCTTTTTTTCTTGTCTCCCCTTTCTTGCTTTGCTGTCCTTTGCCTTTGAAGATGACTGTGCTGGAGCAGCTGACTCTCCACGTGAGGGTGTGGCTGAGAAGATGAAAGGAGACTCCGGGACACATTTCCCTTTCTTTCGTACACTTGGTGGGGAGGACCTGTCTTTTCTGATCCCACTTTGATTTATGTTTCTGGTTATTCAGAGACCAGTTAATCCTTAGTGACAGCGGCTGACCACTTCCACCAAACTTCAGAGAAATCCGCCCAGCTACCATTTCTGGGAGGAGGGACCCGTCTGACAGTTTGGGGATGATTACCTTTGCGGGACTGCGGCTGCCAGGGAGACGGGGGGGAGAAGCTTGCGGCTGCATGCTCATGTCATCTCTGAGGACCAAGTGAGGGCAGGGAAACTGAACGCTTTGAAGTTAACTCAAGCCCAAAATGCAACAGCCCACCCTCACTCTGCCCCCCAAAACTTTGAATAGGATGAAAGATTTTTTTTAATTTCGTCTGATACGTGAAATTATCCAGTTGCACTGTCTACAGAGATTTTTATAATTGAATATTTGCCCATTTCTGGTTCTCCATTTGCTTATATGTAAGCATTGGAAAAAGTGATGTACTGTTTAGTGGGATTTGAATATCCAGACTGAAATTGTTCAAATCCTTTTATTTTAAATCTGTGATTTACTTAGTCACCCTAGATTGCTTCCAGGATATTTGACTCAATGTGCTCATGTTCTGCGCTGGAAACATGCACTGGGCTGGGTGGGGGCAGCCTTGTATTCTAGCCTTGTCTCTTTCCCTCCAGTTAAAAAGTACAAGAGAGTCGCACTGTCCTGGGGATCTTGGGTCTCTGATCTGTAAAATAAGGGAATGCTGTATTCGGCCTCCGAGTGTCTCCTCAATACTAGGATGTGGTGTTTTACCACTAACAGTCAGATCTGCTGAGTGAAACTGCCAGGGGAAGAGTAACAAGCAGAGAAATTTTACAGAATGGTGGAAGGTTGCACTAACTATGCCAGAGGTTATGTCAGTGGCCGGGGGCCAGAGGGCAAGTCTGATGCGATGGGAACCAGATGGGAGATGGCCGAGCTCAGCCAGTGCTTCCTTCGGCACAGATAACACCCAGGGTCAGCGTTCTCTACAACCTCACTGTCTTACATGGGAAGCAATTAGCTAAACAAACTGTTTCACTCTAAGTAAAATTAAAAACCAAGCAAGCATACCCATGCAGAAACCTTCACACCTAAAATTTTTCTTAGAGTCAATGATTGATGATCGATTTGGTCATTTAAACTATCCTGGGAAGAGCAGTTAAGAATGACTGTAGGAAAGGTTAAAATTAAGCTGTATAAGACATGAGGAGTTCAGAGCTCTGTTTCCTTTAAATTTTTTTTTTTACTTCAACCATATCTAGTTTAAAATCAGGTAAAACTCACTTTTCGTTGATTTTAAAAATGTACATTTTCACCAACCTCTCCAATGTGAATAGAAATGAAGATACCACAGCAGCCTCGAACTCTCACATAGACAGAAGCCAAAAATGTGCAGGGAAAGCAACAGAGGTGGAACAGGATAGAGCAGATAAGGTTCTTGATAGATCCGAGGGCAGATTCAAATGAAGGGTTGAAAAATCATTTGCTAAATCTAATAAAAATTAATGACACTAGTTTCGTTCTCCATACATTTATCAATTCACTTAATAAATAAGTAGCTGCTAGGGAAATGCACGCGGTATAAGGATATACCCGTGAGCAAGTTCCATCCACGAGATTGACCCCTGTCCCCAAGAACCATGTAATTTAACAGAGAACGTGGTCAGTGAGCGAGTAATTTCGAGTATGATGAGGGCTCAGAAAGGGCAGAGGGGGCAAACTAACTTAATTACAAAGACAGAGAAGCACCTCGACGCGTGCCCTTCAACCTGAACACTTACGAATGAATAGGGAGTAAGCCAGGCACTGGTCGTTAATCCCCAGCTGCCTGTGAGCGCCTCACCTTGGCCGCAGCGAGGGGGCGTGGCTAAGGCGAACCGGCGAGAATTGTGGGATATTCCCGGGAGCAGCAAGGTCCACCCGGGAGGCAGAGCTTGAAGCAGGAAAGCATACGGCACAGAGTAAACGAATCTTATGTAGTTAGAGCATGAGGAGGGGAGCAACCAGAGTGGCCTTCCCCGGAGAGGGAGGGGAGCCCCCGATTTTGCTGGGCATTATTGTGTGATTTCAGGGGCTTCCCCTGGCTGCGGCATCACAGTGCCAGTTCCTGAGAATTGATATGAGATGTGAGTACTTTATACACCTGAAAATAAAAAAATGTATTAAGAAATCTACACTCTTAAAAAAAACACACACACACACTAATATTTGAGGATGGAGCTTCTCCAGGGTTCATTCAAAGTTAGCACAACTGACCCCACTACTGGGCATACTTACCCCTCTGCCTTCATCCCACCCATAGAGGCCCCAAGAAATTTCTCATGAAAGATGAGACATGCTGATGATAAAGGTAGACTGGGTCTCATTTCCAGGTGGGGTGTCTACATAGGTAATCAGATTGCTAACCTAGCTATCCACCCCATGGGTAGGGAAACTGGAGAGAAGTGGCAGGCAGAGAAACAAAGTGGCGACTGGGACTCACACCAGTTGGCTTGGCAAAGGCAAGACGCCTCTCGGTCAAGTGGATGCTTGTAGAACACCGTGGAAGTCAGAGACATCTTGCCGGAAGCCGGCTCCATAGGGCTGCCCTCTGGGTGAATGCTTCCAAGATGCAGAAAGCACGTGGGAACTGAGGGCCGATGCAGCATTCAGGCTGGACCCCGCTGAGTGGTGGGGAGGCCACACCAGTCCCTGACCTCGCACAGAGTGGGACAGCGTATGTACATTTGTCACAAAGAGGCTGTCACTGATGATGGGTTGGGGTGAGGCAGAAAAGCAGCAGATAACAGCCAAAAAAGGATTAACATTATCCCCAGCAAGGTAAGGGACATTTGTCCTCCCGCTTCATTTCTTTTTGTGATCCCTAATTCTTGGAGAGCTGGAACTTAGGAACAGGACAATGGTGAGGGAGGGAAAGGTCCCAGCCAGTCCTGGGCCAGCAACGGCAGGGCAACGTGTGTAGAATCAGATAAGAGCTGAAGCTTTTCACGTGGACTGACTGATTTTTAACATCTGAAGTAGGTGGAAAGTGCCAGGACCTTCTCAGGATGCTGATAAACGGTAGGAAAGAGGAGGACTTGTTCACCATAGGACAGTTTGAGGGAGAGTTCAGAAGACATAAAGTCATCTTCCTGATACCCAAGTGGAGTGAGATTCCTGAGGGAACAGTCTGGTTGGATTAAGCGGGGCTGAGCTCTGGAACCCAGCCCAGACTCTGCCCGGTTCCTGCCATCAACCTGCTGAAGTCCGGAAGTCAACTGAGTTTCAAGACAGGTAGGTTTTTGAGGTCTCTCTGAACAGCTGGGCCAAGAGAATAACAATTTTCTTAAGGTGAAAAACAAACATCCAGTGACACAACTCCGCCCAGGATAAAGGCACTATTTTACAATAAATGCAGAACCAATTTTGCCCCCTTCGTTATTTGAGAACAAGACATCTTACATTAACGTAGCCAAAAGTCTCCTTAACTTTTGGAGACTAAAACCCCAACTCTCATGAATGAGATTATCTGGAAAGGTGATGTCAAATCTTTGCCTCTATAGAATAATAAAATAAAATAAAATACAGTGAACAAAAGGAAAATAAAATAAAAACACACTTAGTGTTTACAAGATAACTGTCTCCCTCAGCCCCGTCTCCCTCTGCAGAGGCTTGGTGGGTTTCAAGAGCACGTGTAAGTCTGAGCACCTGAAATAGAGGTGGGGCTTAAGAGCAAGGGATCAGATATTTTTATTTAAAAAAGGTCTTTCTTCAAATATCATATGATTTCACTTATATGCGGAATCTAAGAAAAAAAAGATACAAATGAACTTATTTACAAACCAGAAATAGACTCACAGACATAGAAAACAAACTATGGTGACCAAAGGGGAAAGGGGAGGGATAAATTAGGAGTTTGGGATTAACAGATACATAGCACTGTATATAAAATAGATAAAGAATAAGGACTTACTGTATAGCATGGGAACTATATTCAGTACATTTTAGTAAGTTCTTAGAAAAGAATCTAAACGAATATATATGTATATGTATAACTGAATCATTTTGCTCTACACCTGGAACTAACACAACCTTGTAAATCAACTATACTGCAATAAAATAAATACATACATAAATAATTACGTAAGTAAATACATAAATAAAAAAATTAAAATAAAAAAGATCTTTCTCAGAAAAGGACTCTGGAGTTCCCAGTTTATTTGTGGTGACTGAAGCCACGGATGTGGGTGACGTTGCCAGGGAAGCAGGTGAAAGATGGATGAAGGAGCCTGAGATTATGTCTGAGTAAATTTTACACTGAACAGCAAATTTATGTTTTTGCTAAACACTTTTACTCCCTTACTTTGCTTTCATCATTTCAATATCCGGAGGTGAGACATTTATTTTTCTCCCATCTCTATATTACAGAATGGAGGCACATGTGTTTAAATCTAAGGGGCAAATCCAGAAGGACGAATCAGGCATCGCATTCCCTTGTCCTACGTCCTTTCCAGCATGGCTCAGTCTGATTCTAATTTTTTTTTTCTCTACATGGAGCAAGAAGTTTAGTCTATGTTCTCTGGATAATTGCTCTGATTTATTTTCTCCTTGAATGCGATGAAATATCTCTAAGAAGCTGACTAATTGTCAAAGGGAGAAATTTTAAAAATCTAAAAAATTGTATGTAATTGATAATGATATGGTGTCACTACATGTTTAACAAACTCAAAAACAGAATTATCTCTTTGAGTTGATGCCTACTCCAGGTGGAAATTTTAATAAGATTTTAGGACACCTTTTCTCGGGCACCAAAGGATTTGTAGGCATTTAAATATTACCTTCTAACTGCTCTCCTTACGAAAGTGATGTACTGCCTCTAATGAGCCCGAACTCTGTGATCCATTTAGAGTATTCCGTTAAGCTCGATTTGGTGCCAGTAGCTATGGGACACACTGGGGGCTGGTCCAGTACTGTCCCCTGAACCCCAGTGGAGATCGGTTGTGGGAATTTACAATACCGTTCCTGGAACTGCTCTGGGTTTTATCTTCAGATCCTCATTCCTGCTTAGAATGAAGCGTGGTGTGTCTTTTCTCCATCAGCTGTCACATTGTCGCAGTGCACTGAGCTTGTTTGGGTTGGGGGTGTCTGAGTGGTGGGGAGGCCATCTGCTTTCTCAGACGTGATGACTCCCCATATTTTGCAAAATGTTAATGATTCAGTCCCTTGTACCCCGGCTTTCTCTGAGATGAGGCATTCAGACGTCCACTATCAAATGTTTTTCAAATAGAAGGCAGGATTTTATGACTCTGCTGCTACAGGATCAGTGGTTTTAAGCTCCTCAGCCCCGTGGTGATGGGTGTCCGCTTCCCCCATGCCGGCTATGCTGTGGTTAGTGTTGATTCGGTAGAGAATTTTTTTGTTTTGTTTTGTTTCCACAGATATTGTGCCAATGGAAGACGAATTGTATTTCCCCGAAGAGCTTCCTGGTCTTAAAGCACACTTCACTAATCCCATCTCTCATTTGTGGTTTTCAGTGGAAAACAAGGAAACCAATTATAAGCAAATCTGCAAGAAATAAGAAAGGATGGGGGCAGTGGTGGCATAGATACAGAGAACAAAAGAAATGAAAGCATTTAAATGTGAAGTGTTATAAAACATTACTTAGCTATCAATTTAGCTAAAGTGACAGATATGCACAGAAAGTCTCTGATCTTTCTCTCTCAGACCCCAGATGATGGTCTAGCTTTTTACACAGATTTGAACAGAATGTGCTATTACTAAAGCTAACTTTCTTGAAGATAGAAACTTGTAAATTTCTCCTCACCCAGAATTTTACTGTTAGAAGAAAACTCATAACCTCTTTGACCTTTAAAGAGAGCGGTCAGCCTTGTGTGTTTCATCGTTTGTAATGTTTTGTATATATTAAAAAAAACAAACACCTCTAAAGGCAGGAGGTGTGTGCTGACACGCGTCCTCTGAGTCTCTGTAGCGCAGATCCTGGTCATAATGAGAACTCCTTGAAATTACTCATCTGTGCCGCTGTTGTGTTGGGCCCATTAAACCCTGAGCTCATGAAAGAAAGGAGTTGCCTCGAGTCTCTACTAGGTCAGGGGCATACACTTCCCTAAGGAAAGTGCTGGGGCGGAAGCAGTGATTGATTGGGTGTTGTGAAGTGTTTACATAAACACGTGAACTGCTTGCACAGATGCACTGTGCCTGTGGCCTGGGCAGACAGTAATGGAAGTGGCCGTCTGGCAGCCTGCCCTCTGTCTCAGATTTGGTACCGTGGGGGGACGGTCTTCGAGGTAGAGGTGACTTTCCCACCCAATGACGCCTGCACCGACAAGGTCATTTGCATCGAAGGCAAAGTAGCCAAGGAGTAACTTGCGAAGTGTTTACTATTTAGTGACCTCTTATTCCTTCCCTGACCTAGTGATGTGGAAAATGGTGCTTCTAAATATTAAAATGATTGGCTGATCACTTGATGATCTTAAAATGTGTTTTTAGACTTCTACGTGGAAACTTTGCAGCCTCCACTGTGGGCGAGGGGCGTACCACTCCTCCCAGAGGCATGTAACATGGTGTTTGCAAAGTAAGTGATGTGTGTTCCATGGGGGGAGTCAATGTTCAGCTGGGGTGAAATCGATGAATAATTCTCTCCAACAAATAGGATTGTCCTCATGGCCACAGGACACGACAAAGAGCAGTCACACGAGGACTCTGAGGTTAGAGAGAGAAGCTGGACTCACATACACAAGTTAAGGAGCCACTGTGAGGTGTGTAACACAGTCCTGGAAGCTGAGACTGGCAGTAACTCATGAGAGGTGATGACGATCTTGCAAGAGCAAGGCGCTGGCTGCCTGGGAAAAACTTTCCTGGAACAGAAGCTGTGTGGGAGCCAGGAAGAGTCAGAAGATCCTAGAAGATAAGACATCCAAATTTACCTAGGGGAAATTCTCTCCGATTCCATATGGGCAAAGGGTCTCTTGCGGATCTTATGTGAATAAGAAAGCAAAATTTTGTCAGACGTTTTACACACACCATCTGTTGTACGTTTAAGTGTAGCTACAAGATAAATATGTAGCGAAATGTAAGTGTTCTGTGAATAACTCTTTTCAATGTATGTGAGTTTGATATAGTACTGATTTCTCAGGCTGACTAAGGTGAATAATTTCTAATTTCAATTTTGAAAGAAAACTTAGGATCCAGTTATTTATGGTGTGATATCTGGTGTAGGACTTGGGGACGCTCACTTCTTCATGTATCGGGATGGACCCAGGAGATCATTTTAAGAAAAACGTTGTCCTTGCTCCACATCCTCACTTGGTCTATCTCTATACCAGAATATAAAGATGCAATTTATTCATTAAAGAATATTTATTACAGGAGTTTCTTGTCTTAGAGAATGTGATTTCTAATTCTTCATTTC
The DNA here is from genome assembly GCF_048564905.1 of Vicugna pacos. Classification (NCBI taxonomy): domain Eukaryota; kingdom Metazoa; phylum Chordata; class Mammalia; order Artiodactyla; family Camelidae; genus Vicugna; species Vicugna pacos. The sequence goes on along the minus strand of NC_133010.1, from coordinate 4,026,816 downwards.
TTATTAAGTAAAAGTACATCCCTTATTTATAAATTAGATAGTCTCCAGTTGTATTTGGTAAGTAGCTGTGAAGATGTATGCATTTATGACTCAGTGGTTCTCAAACCTGATTCCTTCATGCAAATTAGAATCATCTGGGATGCCAAGCATCCCAAGGCCCCACATGCATCCATCCATCGCACCCACACTTTCACACGCATGCAGAGTCACACGTGTCCATGCTACGCACACACATCAGGGACCCAACTAGTAAGAATCTGGTTTCACATCACAGATGGGGGCCTGAACACTGGTATCTGAAAGTGCCTTTAATTTGCAGCCAGGGTTGAAACTCACTGGTCTATAGCATGGAAAAATCTGCAATTTTGCTGAGGCACAAAATTGAATCACTTGTGCTTAGAGTGAGTGATCCAGTTGGTGGTGGAGGCCGGCCACTCGGCTTATGCACCTCCGGACAGCCTGGCTTTAGTCTCTTTGGACTGGCGCTCACACTGACGCCGATGAAGAAAATATCACAATTAGAAAAGCAGAAAAACTGAAGCAAACCAAAGTAACACTTTGCTTCCTCTTCTTTGTGGAAAACTGGCTGAATAGAAAGAGTCACTCATGGCTCAGATGTAAGTGAAAAGATTGTGAAGAAATCTGAGACAGCCCAATCGAAGAAGTTTTGTTACACGTATTCTAATTAGGCAATCTAATATTACCTCTTTCTCCCTTATCTATAATGTTGATTTTTCTAGAGTTCTAGGTTAATGCAAAAAGGCGAAGGATTTGTCTGGTTAACTAGACATTATATCTATATATCTATATATCGATTTTTTTTGGCATTACAATATCTAGGACACTTTATCATAGGAACAAAGACTGATTCCAGACTAGCTTAATAGTGAACATTTTGTTAAACAAGGCAAGAATCACCTGGGAATTTGTGTCATATGGATGTGTATGTACACACACAAGCAAAAAGCCAAGGAAACAACTGAACAATCTCCTTTGTATTGAAACCATCCCTCCCAGGGGTGCACTGACTCCCAACCACGACCGCCAGTCACTTTGTCTTCATCCCAAATTAGATGCTTTTCTCACAGATCTGTCCTGTGTTTCTTAATATTAACCCCTTCCTACCCTGAAGTGATCACCATGCATAGACTTTAAGGGGTCTGAAGTATGCCATTTGGCTAACAATATTACAAAATCTGGAAGAGGATTGGGAAGTATTTAAATGAGATTTTTTTTCACTTTCTTATTTGTTTTAATAAATCCAAATCCTATATTCTATCTACTAAAGGACCCTTTCTAAATACTGAACCCACCCTTTTTGGTGGGTTCCCATTCAGTGATGACACCTCCTTTCCACTTGCTAATAATTCATTCAGTGACTTTTTAATGGAACTGCTCCTCATCTTTGTACCATGAGAAGGCCTGAGAAATACAAATAAACTGACCCCAATGTTCGTGTTTCCTTGACTGATTTCTTCTTTTTTATTTTTTTTACTTCAAATCTCTTTTTTCTTAATTGAAATATAGTCAGTTGCAATGTGTCAATTTCTGATTTACAGCATAAAGTCCCACCCATGCATATATACACGCATATTTATTTTCATGTTCTTTTTTATTAAAGGTTATTAAAAGGTATTGAATATAGTTCCTTGTGCTATACAGAAGAAATCTGTCTTCTATCTATTTTTATGTATAGTGGTTAACATTTGCAAATCTCAAACTCCCAAATTCATACCTTCCCACCCCATTTCCCCCAGTAACCATAAGATTGTTTACTATGTCTGCGAGTCTGTTTCTGTTTTGTAGATGAGGTCATTAATATACTCTTCTTTTGTTTTCTTTTTTCTTTTTTTTTTTTAAGGTTCCCCATATGAGTGATATCATATGGTATATTTCTTTCTCTTTCTGGCTTATTTCACTTAGAATGACTAATGGAAGTAAGCCAGAAAGGGAAAGAAACATACCATATGATTCATTTCTTGTTTTCTAGACATTATCTTACTTGGCACCTAAAAGTAAGTAGATATCTGAACCAAAATACACCTCTTTACAGATGTAATTGTCCTTTTTAATTTTGGAAAAAGTCCTCTTCACAAGCTCGTGAATTTACGGATCAACTATTATTCTCACAATATTCCAAATGATGGACACATGACAATGGGGTGGAGGTTTTGCTTGATCAAGTGGGCCCCCGGCACTTGCATAGCTAACTGTCATAGTATTGCCTGTCTTCCATGTGTCGTTAGACGTGGGTTCTACACATACAGGAACCAGGAACTCTGCAAACAACAGCTGTGCTCACTGATGCCTAGAGATAAGCCTTTGGAAGCCCTTCCACTTAAGGAACGACATCAAACTAGTATCCCTTGACCTTCCATCTTCTATTTGTCCAGTAGACTGAGCAGCAATCTCTGAGAAGCCTTGCACAGGACTGCTCCTAATAGCATGATTGCCTTTGTCCTTGCTCTGCTCGTATTGAGCCTCCGGGACACATTTGAGTAGTCCCTGTCACCGAGACCCATGAACCCCCCGCACCTCTCTACCCTATGCCCTACATGTCATCGACTTTCCTCCTGCCACACCAGGGTGAAACCCACTGTTGTCCCCGATCATAGAAATGCCCCATAGCATAAAGCCTGAATTTGATTTATGAACCCCAAGCTGGATTACATCTGCAGTCTCAGATGTGCCTCCACCCTTAGTGTACACCCAAGTGTCTTGTCGCCCTTGCTTTGTGTTCAGGTTTCCCCTTCAGCTGAATTTCTTTGGATAAATAGACCCCATCTCATCACCATGTGCATCTTCTCATAATGACTTGCGTATGCTTTGGATGCGGTTGGAAAATCTAGTTATATTAATAAATAAATTCCCCAAGGAAAATGATTCTTTATTAAAATTCACAATACTCTCTGGCTGCATTTAAAAATATGTGGGCCCCCTCCCTGCCGTACTTTTTTTTTTTTCCTCTTAGATTGGGGTTAGTTGTGTCTCATTTAGTATTTCTGAAAGCTTTCTCAGAATTTCCAGATTTTGATTTCCTCTGAGCTAGAAAAGCAGCTAATAAAATTTGTACAATTTACTTTAAGTTAACTGGGACGAGCAGAGTTGGTGGCATTTTCTTTGCTACATTAAAACAACACTTTTTTTATTGTTGAGGTTTTGCATTAGGCTTTTGGGTGTTTACGCGACATCACGTTGCTCCTTTTTTTCCTGCTTTTCCAACCCCCTCACTCCCCGTCTCCTTCCTCCTCCTCCTTCCCCTTTCTTTCCCTCCTCTTCCTCCTCAAATTAGATTCCTGCGCTCTAATGTTAGGAAATTTCACACCTATGAGAGCTATGCCTCTAGAAATATATGCCTGTACCACATTTATCATAAATTCTCATAGGAACAATAATAGTTTTACCTACTTGCAATAGTTAGGATTTACGTAGGAGTAGAGATGAATTCAAAAATAAAGAAGACAACTGAAAATTTGTGCTCTGATACAGTTCCTAAAGATAATTCTAAATATATTTATTATGTTGTCCCTGGTCGCCATTCCCTGATAGAGGAGTGAGTGAGGAGAATAAAATACCCTGTAAGTGATATTTACTTAAGTTACTTTAATAGCAGTTTCATTACATCTAGCCACTGAAAAAGGTGGAAAGTGGATCCTAGGGAACTGCAATGACTTGACAAAGGTCATTTCAGCGGCAAATGATACAGAAAAGAGTGGTTCCCAGAGAGCTGACCTCTAAACCCTGCCTATGATTCTCTAATATCCTGCCTTCCCCTGATACTGCCATACATCCTTATGCTCTTTTGATGGGGGAAAAACAATAGGAACTCTTCTTATTTTATATTTAAAATGATATTTTTCTTTACTCGGACAGAAGACATGGCAACACGTCAGAAACACAGGTAATAGTGAGATGTACCTCTTCTTACAGAAGTAAAGGTAAATGCCTGAAAAGTTAAACTCTTGGGGTGCTCTAGACCCAGTGTTTTGGTTCTTTGTTCTTAACAAACCTGTGAACGTTCCAGTTTCAGGCTCCATATGAAAGAAAGAAAGAAAGAAAGAAAGAAAGAAAGAAAGAAAGAAAGAAAGAAAGAAAGGAAGGAAGGAAGAAAGAAAGAAAGGAAGAAAGAAAGAGAGAAAGAAAGAAAGAAAGGAAGGAAGGAAGGAAGGAAGGAAGGAAGGAAGAAAGAAAGAAAGAAAGAAAGAAAGGAAGGAAGGAAGGAAGGAAGGAAGGAAGGAAGGAAGAAAGAAAGAAAGAAAGAAAGAAAGAAAGAAAGAAAGAAAGAAAGAAAGAAAGAAAGAAAGAAAGAAAGAGAAAGAAAGAAAGAAAGAAAGGGAGAAAGAAAGAAAGGAAGAAAGAAAGAAAGGAAGGAAGGAAGGAAGGAAGGAAGGAAGGAAGGAAGAAAGAAAGAAAGAAAGAAAGAAAGAAAGGAAGGAAGAAAGGAAGGAAGAAAGAGAAAGAAAGAAAGAAAGAAAGAAAGGGAGAAAGAAAGAAAGGAAGAAAGAAAGGAAGGAAGGAAGGAAGGAAGGAAGGAAGGAAGGAAGGAAGAAAGAAAGAAAGAAAGAAAGAAAGAAAGAAAGAAAGGAAGGAAGGAAGGAAGGAAGGAAGGAAGGAAGGAAGAAAGAAAGAAAGAAAGAAAGAAAGATAGAAAGAAAGAAAGAAAGAAAGAAAGAAAGATAGAAAGAAAGAAAGAAAGAAAGAAAGAAAGAAAGAAAGAAAGAAAGAAAGAAAGAAAGAAAGAAAGAAAGAAAGAAAGAAAGGAAGGAAGGAAGGAAGGAAAAAGCAAAGGAAGGAAGGAAGGATAGAGGAAGGAAGGACAATGCTTATATATTTTTTTTCAGTTAGGACCACAGTATAATGAGTTAACATACAATTTGTGTTGTCAAAAACATTTTTAACTTGCAACTGTTCGGACCATTCATTGCCGAACAGTTAAAGTTAATATAAAAGCATTTGCAACTGTATCTTCCTAGGTGGTGGGTCTATGAGGCCCTCAAAGCGTATTCCATGAGGAGCAGGAAAGACTGGATCTTACCTAGATTCACCCACGATGACCGTCATGGGGTATGACGTGAGAGGGATAGGCACATAAACCTGCCTGCCTTTCATTCTGTCGTTCTATGTTATACTTTAATTCCTTTGAAGTCTTGAAGCCTCCATGTAACAGTATGTGTTGTTTTTTTTTCCTGAAAGGTATACTACTTTAAACTTAAAAGTGTTACTTTAATTTAACTGCTCTCAACTTAATGAGGAATCCATTGGCCAAATGAAAACCAGGATTTGACATGATTTGGGGAAAGATGCCTGTCCAGTTAAACTTGGCTCATAATCAGCTCATACGATGGAAGGGGCCTTGGAGGTAGGGAGAAACATTCTGTGTCTCAGTGGAAGAACATTAGCAAGTGAAGTTTCCAATGTGCGAGTCAGTAAGTGGAGAGAGATGTAGACTTCCTGCCAAAAGTGTGGTGAGATTTCTATCAGCCAAGGTGTCCCCTGTCTAAAGCTCGCCAGTTGTGACAGTGTTGCACCTTTCTTATTGGGACCTGCACCTGAGTGCTAAAGGGCTATCAATGAATTTATTTGGAAGCATTCATTTAAAGGCATTTCCCCGTGCCATGTTGTAGTTGAAAGGAAAATAAAGCAGAATTTTCTTAAACCCACTAGACAATACCTTCTGCAGAACACTGCTCACAGGCAGACATAAATTAAAGAAACCATCAAACCACCTCTTTGCATTTTCTTGGTTATAAGATCGCAATTTATGTAATATTTTCACGTATCTCCATGATAATAGTGTTTCTGTTTTTAAAAATGCATCTGATTTTCTCATCTTTTTTTTTTAAAAAGGAAGTATAATTGCAAAATTCCAAATGTGAAGTAATAAATGCAAAGCATGGGAAAAAATACCAAGTTTATTACATTGTATATCACATTTTTTAATAATATTCTGAACTCCTGTTGCTATTTCTCATAATGGCACTATATTATCAAATATAATTCAGTGTTAAGGCAAGTAGAATCACGAGACCAAATATACAGTAGAAATCTATCTCATCCAGAGACTTGAAATATGTTTCTTGATTAGTTAGCTTGACATCACAACCCATCAGGGCATCGCCCAACAAAACTGGAGTACCACACGGCTGTGCAGAATAGAAGTGTGAAGCAGTAAGAGAGGTTAATATACATATATATATATATATATATATATATATATATACTTTTTTTAATATTTATTTGTTTTGGAGTAAAAGAGATAGTCTCGAGAATTTGAGAGTACACTGGTCATGATGTGTGCTGTTTGCCATGTTTTCTTTTTTTTTTTAGCTCTCCACCTTTGGGATCATGGTGGATCATTCTTCTTGGCCTCCTAATTGAGTAAATAACATGTCCGGCTCTTTCCAACAAGTTGTCAGTGTAACTAAAACATTCTAGACCCTCCCAGACTTCTTTCCCTTTTAGACAGAGTTCCAGAGTGAGGATAAAGCAGAGAAGAGTATCCTGTTCTCATAGAAAGGATATGTCTCATAAGCAAGAATTAACCATCAGTGTTTCAAGACACTGAGATTTTTGTTATTGCAGCATCACTTACTCTCTGCTGGCTAATAGACACAATCAACATCTAAACACCTCTAAACTGGAAAAAATCAATTATATTTAAAATAAATCTAGTCTCTATACATACCCATATAAATTTCTTAATGAATGTGTTTTCTAAGTTGATCACAAATTAGCTTGAAACTAAAACCTTACCCATCTCTATCCCTAAGCCAGATATTTGGTGGGCAAGAAGATGGAGTCTACTTTATCAAAAGCAATCACACCTATCAACTGTATTAATTTCTTAAGGCTGCCATAGCTAATTACCAACACTGAGTGGCTTGAAACAGCAGAACTTTCTTCCCTCAGAGGTCTGAGGGCTAGAAGTCCAAAATTAAAGTGGGAACAGGACCATGGTCCTCTGACGACTCTAGGGAAGATTTCTTTCTCACATTGTCTCCTGACCATCCTTTGCGTTCTTTGGCTTGTAGCTACACCACTCCAATCTCTGTCTGCATTTTCACATGGCTTTCTTTTCTGTGTGCCTTTACATGCCCTTTTCATAAGGATGCCTGTCATTGGATTTAGGGCTACCACATTCTGAGATTCTAAGTGGACATTAATTTTGGGGGTGGGGCTGACACCATCAAACTCTATACATCAACACTGCCCTAAATAGTTTCCAGTTTCAAATATTATCTTTAGAATTATTGGGCCAATGTAGCAAACAAAAGACAGCTATGCCATTGGGTCTTACTGTTACTCTTTTATATTGGTGATGCTGTGTGTAGCTTACAAGTGAAAACTGAGGACAAAGAGCAACTCATAGTCATCCTTGGCTTCTTCATAAGTCAGGATATATGAAACAAATACTTGCCGGAGGAACAATTTGATTAGATACATTTACTTATTCTTGATCAAGTGATAACTAGGTTTCTAAATGTGAATCCTCAGAACTGCTGGTTTTAAAATTCTGCTGCTATCTGAATAATTAGCAGATCTGGAACAGAAACCCAAGCCTGCTGATTTCTGCTTTATTATTATTTTGTTAAATTTTATCTTGATGTTGTATTAGTTTTTCTTCGTATGGTAGGTAGGCATGGAGCTCATATGAATCTACAGAACAACTATCTGGAGATTATCAATATCTACTACACCAGCATCATTATTAAATATGAGTTGAGTATTTACTCAGTATTGATTATGGCAAAAAAGGAAGGTAGGGGATTTGAGATCAGTTTTGAAAAATGAACGATCAGTTTGCTTTGGGCCATTTAGAAACACTTTGCGTTGCAAAGGTGAAACGTACAACTCAAGAATGTGATAGGCTGGAAATTAATTTCAAGGATGAGGGTTATCAAAACAAACTTCCTGAAGGATAATTTGAATTGTGACCTGGGTTAAGGTACTATATTGTCTGAGAAAGGTAAATCTTTAAGGAATTAATCCTTTAGCTCATTCGGTTTATCTGACTAAATCCATTAGACCTTGAGATAATGGGACCCAGTGGTGAATTTTGGTGAGAAGAAAGCTGAGAACTTACTGTGCCTTTTGGTTATCGGAACTCTGAAATGTAGAACTCTTGGTTTCTAGCAGATGATAGTTTAGAGACAAAAGGAGCTTAGCCAGTGTACCTGAAAAGAAGAGCTCTGTACCCCTGAATCAAATGCAATTTTTTATTGCACTTTTGCTAAGGGCTCTCCTTAAAAGCTTCTTAAGTCTTGGTTTCCTTGGCTCTCATTTATTGCCTACAATAGCGCCATGTTGCGTTCTCATTTAGCACGGCACATCAGAGTATATGATGAATTTTTTTTGCCACCTTAAATTCCTGCAGAGCCCAATGATAGAGACATAACGCATCTGCATACACATGCAAGATAGTTTGAATTTAATACATTTCATATCATTAAAGTTAACATTTCATGTATTACATTTCCTTTTAGAATACACTTGCATACATCCATATCCACATAGATATATGCACGCACACACACAAAATCCCATTATGTAGATCAATTTACATGATCACAATGTTCATATCCATAAAGCAGTGAACTTCCCAAATCAGATGCATGCATAAAAGCACTGATGCATAAAATTTCCATCTTGCAAGTACAGGGGAAGTTCTAGTAGGCATTTAGTGCCATGACAGGTCACTTAGGTTACAGCCAGCTATATAAGACATGCTAATAAGAGTTAACCTTCTTTGTCTGTTACTGAAGAGGAGGAAAGAGGGGAGGGGTGAGACCTTCTCATCTTTGAAAATAGCAAAGAAAATTAAAAACAGCCGCTTTCCCTGATCCCTGTGGCTGAATGTTTTTTGAGCTGCATAAATGAGGTCTACACAAAAATAATGTATTTTTAGGGGAACAGTATGAGGTCTTAATCCACTCTCTGCCGATTGTAGCATAAGTGACGTTGATAACAAAGAATTTGATGGAACGTGTGTATGGAATTACTTCCATCTCCATATTTGATATGACTTTTCATCCAAAGTAAACTCCATTGAGATTAATATTTAAAATGGAAAGCTAAGAATCCAAAGTGCTCTATGACAACACGCAAGTGAAATTTTATTAGACTTGTCATTTCTGTTAATTATCATCATTTTGGCTAATTACTTGCCATTTCTGTTGGTTATTAGATGTGTCATTTCCCCTTCTAAGCTGCCATGTAAAACCATCCCCGATTCTGGTTTCATTTCCTCCTCTCGGGCAGTAGGTCAGGGGCCAGCCCAGTGGCTCTGCCCTCCAGAAGAATAGTTCAGAATTGTTGTCAAAAGACAGAAAGGCTAGTGAAGAAATCCTTCACAATTCTTGTCCTTCTTGCTTGCAAGGGTGAAGGTGAAGGAGGTGGGGTCATTTTGTTATAAACAGGACAGCAAAAGAGATTGGCTGTGGGTTAGAGCTAATCTATGTGGAGTTTATATTTAGCTTAACTAAACTCCAGAACTCAGCAACATTCACTTCCCCAGGGCCTTACAATCTACATTGGACAATAGACTGAGAGGTGTTGGATGAAGCGTAGCTTAGAGAGGTCAGCCTGAGACTTGTTTCCAATAAAGTTATCCGTGTCTGAAATGGTAACAGCGGGTGTTGGAGCATTGTGTGTATGTGTTCATGCGTGTGTTTATTTATCCCTCGGGAATCATAAAGTCTCATCTGATGATGGTGATGGAAAGATTAATCTAGGAATTGCACCAGTGAAATGAAATTCAGGTATTGCAAGAAAGAAAACAAAAAGATGGAGACATGTATTTAAAAGAAATGTCAAGAGCATCCCGAGGCAAGCAGTATGGACACTTGATTTTGGTACCTTCAGAGTGTGACTGGGAATCGTGGCATGGTTCACATATATATAAAGCAGGCTGGGCTAATTATGAAGAATATTCATGGCGACTTTATTGGATAGCTGGATAAATGCCCTCTCATTACATTTTGGTCTTGTACATAAGCAAAATAAAATGGAAAATTGAAAGATTATTTTGGAGCCAATTCAGGAGAAGTAGCCAAACTCATCAAATAAATTCTTTTACTATGAGCGGTTTCTCCAGGAAAATCCAGACACTCTGTTATTCACTTACTTCAATTTACCACTTTAGACTCAGAAATCCACCCTTCCCCATGAAGATGTTTGAGATCATAGCTCAGACGTTTTCAAATTGACTTATCTGTGTAACTATTATACCATGGGTTTCCCCTCCGTACGTTGGGCTGTCATCCCACATCCTTTGGAAGTGCTCATTCCGTGTTACTGAGGTGATAACATTCTAGTCAAGAGCATTAAGAGAATTATTACTAGTCAGAGTTCGAGAGCATAGTCAATGCAAAAGAGGGGAAGATAGGGCAAGGGAATGCCTAAGATATGACGCAGTCCAAGAAGAACTTGGGTCTTCTAAACACATGCATGACATCCTCAGGCTTTATTAGACGCTTCTTAAGGGGCAATGGCATCAGAAAACAGATTAGAGTCCCATAGCCTGCAAAACAAACCCAGCCATTCATTGGACTAAAACCAGGTGCTTCAGAAAGTATCCTGTCTCACTAAAGGTCTTCTGCCCAGAACTGCAGGCATTTGAAATGCCTTCTAAAAGATGGGGGTAGTAAATAGACTCTTGGTTATTAAACAGTGAAATTGAGCCTACAATTTATACCCCCTGGATTGTCAGAACTCAAGTACTGAGATTTGGACATACACTGTCAGCTCGTGCATCCTGCAAGATTGGGAGCCCAATCTTGGGATTGGGAGCCCAAGATTGGGAACCGGTTTCCTAGGGACAGGAACAAATTAATCAAATGCTGACGAAATTTACAGAAAGGTGCAAGAGTTTCTGAAGGCAGCAGTGGAATGTAATTACTACAAGGCAAGGATACACAAATAACTTTAGGGGGCAAAAGAGCTCATGCAAGTAGAGGTACATTTTTCTTGGAGAGGAAACCAAAATAATGAGCGTAATACTTTCCTACTATGCAAATATGATAGAAGGTAGAATCTATCTATTCATGATAAAATTAATGACAAAATCAACAGTTTACACCTTGGGTTAGAGGCCAGTAGGGTCATGATAATGTACAAATTCTCTGTTCTGTTCAATGCAGGCAAAACAAAGTGAACTGAAAGGATTGGAGAATTATGCAAGAAATAGATCCCAAACAATTATTACACACTATCTACACCTCCTTTCTAAACTGTCACAAGAAACCAGAATAAACGTCTTGGCAAAAATAAGAGCAAATCCCCTCAACATGGAAACAGCCACAAGGCACAACTGAGTTGTTTGTTACCCCTGCCAAGATTCCCCCTCAAGCCTGAGAACTTTGTTTCCATCTTCCCACCAAAAACCTGCACTCGGGCTACAGGTACTTGCCTGGAGCAAGACCGGGACAAATTGGAAAGGGAATAGAAACATAACTTACTGCACGTGAAGGTGCATGTACGGTTCAGCACCATCAATCACGTTTTCTCTGGCATGGCTTCATTTATGGATTATTGCAGAAACACAGGCTGAATGTGAAAAGATAATGTTGTAAAGCCATCAGAGTGATATTGGTGGAAGGAACCCATTCCTCACTGTTTTCCCAAGCACCCCAGCACCCGGAACCCCAGCATTGTTTAAACCTCCATTCTGTAGAAGAAAGCTAATCAAGTGACACTCAGGAAAATTGACTTGGGTTTTCAATCGAGTTTCAGATCTCTAGTGTACTTATTTCAAATGGCATTTGTTATTCTGTGCATATCCTTAGGAGCATGCCCTGTCAAGAAATGCCATACAACTTCAAACCATGTTTTTTCCCACCTCTATAACTTTTTATGTATTCCCTTTTTACATTTTATTACAGCATAACATCTAAAAATGAAGTAAAGATTATAGGCAGTGCTTCAGGACCTAGAGTTCCCTGCCTTGACCTGAATATAAAACTGTGTTGATAGGAACCACTGTTATACCTCTGTAAATTGCTCAGATCTCCCCGCTGACTATCTCTGTAATTATTTCTGCTTGGAAATGAAAGGTTTGATCGTCAGAGAGGTCTTTTTATTTTTTTATGTCTATCTTTTCTTCCATTCACGCAAACTACACATTTCCCCTTGGTGGTGGATTCCAGAGATTAAATCTGTATTTATTTATAATCCTTATCTCTGGGAGAGAGGGGGGTAATGAAACAGAAATGAAGAGTAAAACAAGCAATCAATTTTTGTAACTTTTTAGTTAGTGGCACAAGAATTTGCCCTTCGTTGCCATGATTTTAATGAAATCAAAGTGGCCAGGGTGATACTTTTGTCTGAAACTGTGCATTTTGTACAATGTGGGGAAAGAAGGAGAGAAAGAGGTGGGGGGAGGCAGAGGGGATGTCAAGGCGGGGATGGAATTTTCTAGAGACAAGACAACTTCATCCAAAAGTCTCTACATTAATGCGAAAGTTTCTATAGTCAACTAGCTTTAAATTTGTATCCAGCTGAGTCTGAAGTCTCTTCCTTACTTAGTAGTATTAGGGGAAATAATTTTAATTAATAACAAGACAAAATCATAACAAACAAGAAATCAAGGCAAGGGAAAGAAATAGAGGAAAAAATTTAGAGAGTGTCAAAAATTGTTTTATTCTATTGATAAGATGGGGATAATTTTTGCTGCAGTTGTGGCTGTGGAAACTGGTAACTCATACACCTTCCCCAAACTCTCAGTGGTAAATTTTCTTTCTTTCTTTCTTTCTTTTTTCCATTCTTTTTTTCCATCTTTCTTTCTAACATTCTTCCTCACTTAATTTTCCCCCCTCTCTTGTCTGTTCTTTCCTTCCCCTTTCTTCCTTCCTCCTTTTTTTTCTTTCTTTTTCTTTATCTAAACTAGATTGGATGAGATTTATCAAAGGGCAGTGTCCTCAGCATATATTCTCTGGGAAGAAGATCCCTTTGTGTGTGGAGGTTCCAGACTAATGAGACCAAGTCTGCAATGTGCTAAGATGCTGTCTCCAGCATTCAAATCTCAGGGGAGGGGCGGGGAGGATCTTTCTTGGTTTTTAAAGAAAATATGATCAGAAAGACTCTGTGATCCCAGAGGATGCGCATGCCCTGGAAATGAGAATATACGGATTTCTTCTATTAGTAAAATGTGTGAGGAAATCCAATACCTTGCATGTCTACCTTACTTCCACGAATGACCTCTGAGTCTTTTAAACCATGTCCACAGAAGTCACATTACTTGGTGAGGATAAAAACAGAAGACCCGACTACTTTTTAGGGTAACTGAATTTAGCTGTCATCTTGCTCCATTTTACAGATAGGGAGACTAAGGCAACTTGCCCGAAGCCACAGACTTAGCTGGATGCAGAACTAACCTATTTTTCCCCACTTACCAGGATGAAGAACACTACAGTTACTGCAAATAAAACTGATCTCATTGGGTACACACTCCAGATGAGTCCTCTAATAGACATCTATGGACCCCATTAATTACCAATAAGAGAGCCTTAGACTACTTTTGGAACAGAATGTCCCAGCTTTATCTGACGATGGTCATGCAAAATCAGTCTTGTTTTTTAGGAAACTAACAAAGCTTTAGCCATGACCAGAGCATCTAAGAGCATCCAAGATAAAAGCCAAAGTGCTTACATGAAAGGGGCAAAGGGGAACTAAGGAGATGGTTAGTGTGAAATTCAGAAGGAATACATACCTGTTTTCCCCATGTTTTAGTTAACTTCAGGTTTAAGAATTGTCTTTGATATGCATATCACTGCCTCTTGTTCAAGTTAATTTGTTTAAACATTCATGAAGGGGAAGGGTTTTTTGTTTTTTTCTTTTTAATAGAAATGTGCCCTTTTTTTTTCAATTACAGACAAACTGGTGTGTTTGCTGATCCATGAACAATGTGAATATTCAGTTGTGAAGAGTTCTCCTGCCTAGTAACAAAGTTTTGGGGTTTTTTGTTTGTTTGTTTGTTTTTTAATTTGCCCTCTCGGTTAAATGCCAACATCTATAAGGAAAACGATGGGAAGTGCTTTAGCATCAGTTTCCTCACCAGTGGCTTGTTTTGAATAAGGCAGAGGTTTGACCGTGGGTTTGTTAGCTTGGAAAGCAAAACAAAACAATTGTGTATGGGCAGTGGAGGAAATGATTCTACACGCTGGCCAAATCAGTGAGGATGCAACAAGCTGGGCTAAGTTCATCTCATGATGCTTTAGGTTGCGGGAAGCTGGGTTGGAGACTTCCAGGAAGAACATTAGCAGAGGCAACCCGCTTAGCTGCCAAAGACGGTCTCAGGGTTAGAGGTCAAAGGAAGGTCAGCGGAGAAGCTGGAGGCCCTGTGAGATCTGGCCCATTTCTGTTTTGTTCTTATCTTCTCCTCTGCCACAACTGTGTCTGGCAAAAAGCAGAAGCTCAAGGGATATTTTTGAGTGAATAAATGAATGAGTAGACTCTATGGATAGGCAGTCTAAGCAGAGCAGCATTTACAAATAGGAATACAAAATTCCCAAATAACCTGCCTTCATTAGGAAGACTGAGGTTCACAACCAGGATGGTTTGCTAAAGAAGTAAGCACCAGACTGTGCTAGTGGAACTAAGGTATAATGTAAGGATTTAGTTATAAATACACTGCAGGAATTCAGTTCATATGGGTAGGAAGGGTCATGAGTCAGGGGTACTTGGTTGTGAGCTGCTGAGCTCATTACCTACTGATGTTAAGTCCCTCTGTCTAAACACTGAATGAAATCCAGAGTCTGAGGGCAAACAGAAGTGGGGCCTTGACCCCAATGTGGAACTGTAGAACTGAGAGCCGGGAACAATTACATGGATGATTCTGATACACTTTTATGGAATTTCAGGACACATGGGAAAACCATTTGACAGATATTTCCTCCAAATTACCACCAGAGAAAGGCAACTTTGATGTCCTGCCAGAACCACAATGGCGGCCACACTCAAAATTCCTTCCATCTTGGAATCTCTATCAATTTCACTGATTAGATAACCTATTGTTCAGTTCAGCCTCATTATCACGATCTGCATCTCCTGCCGTTTTCTGGATGCTGCTTTCTCTGACACTGGTGACATTTAAGTCCCTGCCACCAAAGTCTCTGCAACTGACGGAGGAAGGTGTGACGCTGTCAACTGCCTATCCTGAATGGCATGCCATCACTACTCCTCTTATCAAAAGTTGATTGGCAAAATCTGCAAGAGATTCCCTTTTGTTTTGTCCTCAGGGAAAGAATGACTTTCTGTGATATTTGCTCTGTTTACAGAGTATTGGACAGGACCCCCTTTTCTCCTTCTTTAGAACATTTCAGGAGTTTGTTTCATTCTTTCTCTGAAGAGTGGATCAGAGAAGGGGCCATTGGGATTTTTATTTTCTAATGTGGAATATTCCCCGTTAGGACCATATTCCAGGGACACAGAGATGTGAAAAGTTTCCATGGAGGCCAGTTCAAATTCCTGAGAGGACTGAAAACAGGTGAAGCTCAGATGATGTTGGTTGGTTGGTTGAAATGTTGAGACTTGACATTGAAACACAGCTTGGGTCCATTGCTAGAGGTTCCAGTAATAGTGGGAAGTAATTGTTGAACCCCAGTTGTATGACACTATATTACCTGGTAACACTGGAACCTCCAGAAAATGGCGTGCCTCCCATTGGAAGTGAGTGCTCTCTCTCCAAAGAATATGTAGCACTAACAGAAGTTGTTAAAAAGCTTTGTTGTGAATATATTTGGCTATATTTAACAATGGTTCTGCCATTGCCTGGTCCTAGAACCTTTAAAAAGGGTTTTGGTAAAAGAGAGAGAAATGAAAAGGAAATACAGAAAAACTGTAGTTAATGTAGACACAGAAAATGGAAAAAAATACATATGGAGATGTGACCGAAGTATATGGCTTTGAGTTATTAAAATGTATAGGTAGATGTTTATGTAAGTAGTTTGTAAAGGGGACCCTGAGAAAAATTAGGAGGTAGGAAATTTTATTTTTCTATTTCTATGGAAGTTAAATTCCCACATTTTCCATCGTGGTCTCTCCTCTAGATCTTTGGATCTATATTATTTTTGTGACTATATTTTTTAGACCCTAAATTTAACCCTATGGTATCATACTGACAATCAGAATATTTAAACCAGGATACACCTACATGGCTCTACACTTCTGGATATCTTGTTCTTAGCTCACAGCAAAACTGATTGTTGCAAATAAATTAGATATCTCAGGATTTTGTTAAACATTAAACTCCTGAAAATCAGTTTTGACAAAATACAAATTACTCTGAACAGAAAAGTTCTCCATTCCTGAAAGTTTTATGTTACGGGCAGACTAAATTCCTTCATATTTTTATTTGAAATATTCAATAAAATACCCATTTTTTACTAGTTTTTTAAAAAAGATATTTTTCCTTTAAAGAATGAAGAAAAATGAGAAGTCATAGTCCAAGGTCAGCATAGCTGGTGAGTAGTAGCTACCCATGGGATCTGCCGTTACAAGGTTAGATATGATGTTAAACACTGGAGTAGCACACAGAGTGGATGGTAGCCATTCCTGATTTATAGCAGATAAGCAGTCATCCATTCTATTTATAGGACTGATCTTGCTACAAATGATCTTAAATTATGTTGCTAGCCTGACCAAGCAAATTAATTTAAGTTTACTCTTTGGTTTCAGTTGAAGCTGTGTTTGTTGGCACATTAGTGTTCAAAGGAGGTGGTTGGGGCCAACATAGAGATAAAGAATAGAAATGTCAGTGCTAATTGGGATGATGGGCCATCATGACCCCTACCTTCTTCTTTATTCAAAGTAACCTTACTTTTGTTGGTTTTGGATGAGAATTCTGTTTTGATATTTTCCTTCCTTAAAAAGGCTCTTCTCTTCTCAATATGAAAGTTTTCATTTAGAGAAAAGAGTGCAAAGAATTATACATGGTAGAGTTTTTACAGACATAGAGTAAGCCTGGTGACTTCTAAAGACCTCTTCCAGGCTTATCAATCTTTAGTTCAAGACTTGTCAGAATTAAATAAACTGGAGTATGAAGCCTTGTTGGGCAAACCTATTTTTCCTTTAGGATAAAAAGACACTAGGACTTAAGCCAGCTTGTCTCCTCACAAATTTTCAGCAGCTCTTCCCAGGAAATCTTCCAAAATAAACCAATCAGAGTCTACCTCCTCAGCCCCTCTGCTCAAACCACTGAATGGTCTCTGAGAAATCCCAACACTGTGGTGTTTAGAGTTACCAACCAACCACATTCTCTAACTGGAATTTCAGTTCTACTCTACTAATCCCTTTGATCAGCTTCTCTCATTCCTCTCTGCAATTTTCCTGAAAACTCACCAGCTTCACAAGTACACAAACTACCAGATATTACTTCAATCCCTGTCATCAAAAAACTTTACACTTTAAAAAGAAAATCCAGGGAGTTATTGATAAAATCCATCAGCTTCCTGCTTCCACATGGTGAATATAGCTCAGTAGTAATTCTTATCTGCTTTTTTTCAGTTTCAGAGGATAAAACATCCCTCCTCTTCTTTGGTGCCAAAATTCTTCTTTTCTGTACTCAGTCTCATTCTCATATATTTTTTTGAAGGACTCACTCAGCCCAAAAATTTACCTTTCTCTCATTCTCCCAATTTTTTTCCAATCTATGCTTTTTTTCAAGAGTATCCCATTCTTTCTCTACCTTTAAACTTGTTTCTTTCTAGCTACCAATAAGTTTACTCAAAGCACCAATTGAAATTATGCTTGTATGATATATATATATATATGTATATATGTATATATATATGTATATATATATATTTTTGGTAAGTAAGTTTGCAAACTACTATATATATATAATATATGTCTGTCTCTCTGTGTCTCTCTCTCTGTATATATATATATGTGTGTATACATATACTTTTTCCTGTGGAAGATATTTGTATCATGGTATTCTTAGATGCAACAACAGACACACAATTAAGATTAGACCAGAAACCTAAGAATGTTTTAGTATCTTATGTGCCTAGAATTCTGGAAGCTTGGAAGTCAGAAGTTCTGGACTTAATCATCAAGGGTACAGATTTCGTCTTCTGTTTTCAGGATGTCAGCTTTTGTCCTTCGCCTTGTCTCTCTTGGTTGCAAGATGGCTGCTACCGTTCTGGAAGACACAGCCTTAGACAACTACAAAGAAGACTAGATGATGAAGAAAGGACATGACCTTTTCTGCATCTCTTATCATAAACATTCATAGAAACCCCAAAGCAGTTTCTCCTCGTGTTTCATTGGCCAGGATCACCACTGTGATCAGGATCCCCAGGGACTGAGTAAGGGCCCGGATCCCCTAAAGCATCTGTCCACTTGATATCCAAACTAAATTAGAATGCTGCAAGAAAAGAAGCAGCAAGGATGGGGGCTGAGTGCCAAAGGGTTCTTTAAACTACACATGCAATTAATCAGAACAGAGGCCTGAACATCACTGTGGCTGTGGCTTTCCTCTTCCTGCTGTCACAGCCTTGGCTCCATCACAGCCTCTGGTACGATGCTTTGTTTTGTTTTGTTTTTGTGAATTGATCTTTGGATTAAAGATAAATAAGTAGGTATTTGTATGTATAAATTTGCAGAGGGAGGAGGGGAAGTGAGAAGAGAAGAGAAAAATTCAATAAAACTCACAAATTCATGACTACGTTGCTGAACTGAATTCTTAATTATTTATAACACTTGACTGCTTCTTATGCATGTTGGGAAATCTACCATTTAAATAGCCATCTGTCTATTGGTCCAGGAGTAGAAGAAATGAGAACAAGGGACCAGGGTGGAATTCAGGCTGGAACAGGCATTCCATCTGAGCCTAGCGCACAGTCCTGCTGGTCACACACACAGTGCTGTGACTGTAAAGGAATGATTTCAACCAAGCACTGGGGTAACTCTCTATCCGTACCTGCATTCCTTCAGGCTAAGGACCCGTCGTGACTTTTCAATGATGTCCTGAACTGGTAGAAAATTGAAGAAGTATCTCATAGTGCCCAGCACTCTCTGCTGGAGGCAAATTTGAAGGTAAGTCAAGTTTGATGCTTAACTACTCTGAGCACATGTTTGCACAGGACTGCTGAATCCAGGTCTCCATTTTCCCCTCACTCTTTCTGTAGTTGGTGTTCTCAGACAGGCATAATCTCATCTTCCCACTCACTCTAGGCCACTCCTTTCATCTCTTCTCAACTTCCTCCTTCCCCTCTCATCTTGACTTCTTCCTCTTTCTTCCCGTCTCTCCTTCCTGACTCCTGTTTTTAACTCTGCTGCTTCTGTCCCCGTTCCCTTTAACCTTAGGAATCAATGGGTATCTGTCCCTGCTGGGCACCACTGGGCTTTCGGGGGCCTGCCCCTGTCTGGTCTGCACTTTTCCTCCCACTCACATCAAGGTAAACGCAGTAAACAGAGTCCTTCTTTGATCAGGTTTGACTACTTAGACAAACAATCGAGATACATAACTCCCAGCCACCACCCACAAAAATACCTTTTCCTTTTTTGCAGTGTGTTTGCAGGCCTTAATTTTTTTTATGTCCCTGTTTTAACACTTCACAACACCTCCATAAAAAACGAATCTCCTTTCTCTTTCGTTGAAAGAGGGGTGGTCTCTGAAGCAGCTCTCTCTCAAGATGTGTTGAAATCCCTAGAGGAGCCATGTTTTATATTTTTTGAAAAAAATGCCTTCTCATGGATTATCTTGTTAGATGATTCCCACAAATCCTATGAAATAGGCAGGGAGGCAAAACTGCTTCAGGGAAGTTTGGGCAACACTGTAACAGGCTAATTAAGGGAAGACCCTAGATCTCTCTCTGGATTTACAGCACTGACACTGTGAGTTATAGTAATATCATATACAATGTACTGTATTATATATATAATTATACATTTTACACATTACATAATATATAATATAGTTCATTATAATAATTAAAAATAATTTTATAAAAGTAATTTTTATAAAATAAGCAGGTAAAGAGATGGTGAATACACAAATAAACACGTATTATTTTCTTCTTTATTTTCAAGAATAAGTAACATTTCCGATTGCTTCCCCTGCGTGACAGGCACACCTTTACGGCCACTGCTCCAGCTGCGTTTCTCTGTCCTTTATGTCCGCTGCATTCACGTGCTTGACGGGTCATCAGTACTGACTCAAAAGTGAGCGTTGGTTTCCTTTTTATTTCCTCCTTTTCTTTCTTCCCTCTCTCCCTCCCCTCCTTTCTTCCTCTCTTCCTCCCTCCTTTTCTCTGCTTTTCTTTATTTCTTTAGTTTCCTTGCTCCCACCCCCACTGCTAAGAAGAGATGAGACATCCTTGAGTCTCTGCATCCACATTCCCTTTGCTTTCCTTCTATTTCTTCCCCTCGGTCCTAGGCTGTAATGCCAATTATTAGAAAATATAATTCACTGTGTCTCACACTATTCTGTATAATCTACTCGAGCATTTTCTTCACATTCTTAATATCTCTGGTGTCGGTGAGAATTACAGCTGGAAAGCTGACTGCAGGCCTCCGTGTAACGGAAGGAGAGAACACTGTTTCCACCGGCAGATTGTCCCTCGTGTCGCAGGGTTTCACAGTTTTGTCCAGAAAAAGTTAGATATTTTGTTTTGCATTTATAATTATTTTCAGCAAAAAATAAAGAGGGAGACACTTCATGGTTAAGGTTTTGCTCTCTTTTTTTTTAATAGGAATAAGAACATGAAAACGTTTCTGTAGATTGGTTTCAAGGAGATAAACTCCCCTCTATGTTTACAAAGATATCCGGTAAATGAAGGTCGCCAGGCAGTTTAGGTCTATAACGCGGCTCTAAACATAAATGGCTCATTCTGTGTGTTTGACTCTAACTTTCCATAGCCCCTGGCTTCTCTCTCCCTCTTTCTTCTCTCTCTCTACACCTCTTTCTCACTCAGTCTCTCTACAAACACACACACACATCAAGGCAAACGCTTGTTTTTATTTTTTCATTGACGTGTAATTGATTCACAATGTTAGTTTCAGGTATATAGCAAAGTGAGTCAGTTATACACATACATACATTACACACACACACATATATATATGTATATTTATATTTTCGGGTTTTTTTCATTTTTTTTCTTTTCACGGCTGAGAAAGCTATATAAGCAAACTTTGTTACTTCTTAGTAACTCCAAGTTCAAACTTCTTTGTTTCATCAGATATTTACAAATAATTGATGTTTTGCCTATAAAGTTATCTAAACAGCCTGTTTCAGTCACTTCTCAGGTACCAAAAAAAGTTTAAAATTGTTTTTCTTTTATTAATCTGCCATGTGTCAATTTAATGATCAACCAAAGAACCAAGAGGAGCAGAGGAACTTTCCCTTCCCCTACAATACAAATTATAGTGCCTTTCAGTTGTCATCAGAGGGACCCACACAGCATTTTTCAAATTTTAATGGGCATACAAATCACCTGGGGAATCTCTTGAACATGCAGGTTCTGATTCAGTAGTTCTGGGGTGGGGCCCAGGATTCTGCATTTTCAGCAAACCCCAGCTGATGATAATGCTGTCCAAAGAACATGTTCGGAGTCTTATGCCCTAAAAGCACATTGTCTACTATCTTAAAATTTCAAATCCCTCATCTGTCAAACAGGGCTGTTGAGAAAATTCAAGATATAGTGTGTAGAACGTGGCTTCATCTCACAACCAAGTACAACAAGTGTTAGACATTTTATTAGTATTACTATTAAGGTCAGCTTTATGGTCCTGGAGCCCCACAGCACAGACCTCTGTTTTAAGAGTATCCATATTTAGTTTGATGCTCTGTTGTCACCATCTTGAATTATTAATAATTTTATCCTGGAACTTGTGTTTTGTAAGTGAAGTTCAGTGGGAAAATGGGTCATGCACGTGAGCAGAAGAGATACTGGAAATATGCATCATTACCAACCTTCCTTGCCAACCACTTGCGTTTAAAATTTGCAAACCTAGAGTACGGAATGCTGATGGACTCAAAGTGAAGCGGAGTTCAGTGTGACTTAAAAGTAGAACGGAAATGTGTTACATCTACCACTCAGTCAGCGAGAACACACTTTCCCCAAGAGACCACACTTTCCATTGGACCTAGAACTTGCTTGGAATACAGAATGAAGACAACTGCGGTCTAAAAACCAAAAACAACTCAATACTCCCAACACATCGTTTCTTACTCAAGTTACTTCCTTGTATATTAGCTAGCCGTTTACCTTCGGAAGGAAAAGGGAAAGATAGGGCAACCTACAAGTCTTTTCTTTTCAATTCTTTTTTATTTGTCCTTAAGCTGAAGTAAAGAGGATTGGCCGAATATACATGCACCAGAAAACAAAATGCAAACACTTGAGTTAGTTTTGTGTAGTGTTTCCGCAGTTCTGGTAAGGACAAGAGATATATATAAAATATACAAGCTTGGAATACAAATTTTGCAGTTTTGGTTATTCCACATACAAGCTGAATGCTTCCATATTTTTCTGCAAAACTAGCATTGTACAGTATAAAGATGAATGGTAAAAATCATGCTAATAACTTTAATTTTTCACTAACTAGAATGACATTAAATAGAACACCCTATGACAAGATGAACACGAGCTCATGGACAAAAGGAAAAAATGTTTTGTATTTTAATATCCTTCCTGGGCACATTTCCACTGCTTTTTGAAGTGGGGGCCCTGAAGCTTCATTTTATATTGAATTCCACAGATTCACGTCTAGCTCTGTCACTGTTATTGTAATTATTATCAACAGGTCTGGACTGGGGTTTCAGGCTGAAAAGTCCCACATGAAGCTAGAAATAATTTTGCAAAATTATTATTCAGATCAGGACACTGGATCTTATGTATAGCTGAGTACAACTCTCACAGTGTGATTTATTGTTATACTAGAGCGTATTTTTAAAATCACACAAATATTGGATTCTGAGGAATCTCAGGCTAATCATTTTATGTTTTGTTCAGATTCCCCTTCAAAAAGGAAACATAAGAATAGTGTTTGTTCCATCGCATTTCGTCTGGACTTGGCCCCTCTGTTCTCCGAATGCATGTTTTATTTTAGCTGGCTACACCTGTGACAGACCGTGTTCTCACCTGCATCGTGGTACCTCGAGTCCCCAGCTACACAGAACCTTGGGGTCCTTTTCTGTAGCACACTCCACACTGGACAGAAGATTTCCACACAATCTAGTCTTCTCCTGATGAGTGAATGAGTGAATAGGCTAAGTAATTGAACAGACGGAACCCATTTTAATAATTACCAACCGAAGCGGGGGTCGGATCTTGAGGCATTATGTTAAATTCTAGTTTTGAGTGCATGTATGCTCTCACCAGAGAGAGAGCAGCAATGTGTCAGTTGTCATAGAGGTGTGCCTTTATCTTCCTGGAATGGGGCAGTTTGATTGCACTATTTCAATTTATTATTGTGAGATAAATAATAGTTCTTATAACTGAAAGTGATCAGGAAGACATTGGACACAATTGCTAAAGGTAAGATCTGCTTAAATTAGTTTTCAAATGATGCAGCTTCTGTCCTATTTAGACATTTTAAAATCCATGTTCCACTCATCTAATCCCATCCTGAGCAGCTAAGAATTTCAGCCCATATATTGTACTGCACAATTGACTTGCTTCCTTGAGTGTGTGTATGTGGGGGGAGTTCACTCTCCTCCAGAGCTTCATGTATCACCCGGTGCCGGAGGCAGAGAGAATACAACATTGACGGACCAATGGGCTGATCCAATATGGCAAATCGTATATTCCTGTTTGGGTACAAATGAATAACCTCATATCGTTCTGCACACATTCAACAAAATGATGAAAGGGAGAGGGAAAAAAAAATAAAACAAAACAAATGGAATTTCCTGATCATTGCATTCCACTTTATTTCCCTGTTTTAACTTTGTAAGTGAATTCAATGTCTGGAGAAGGCGATTGATGGCTGTAAGAGAACAGGAAAGAAAAATGCTAAAGCCTCAGACCACAATTTGAGTGCCATGAGGCTTGGTTCTTGTCTCTTCCCAGAATCTTCAGCTGGGCTTCTCATCTTGCAGCCTTTAAATGCCATCTCAGCACGTCAGGACCAAGGGATTGCGGATCCTGCAGGACAGGGCTGTGACTCTTAGTCTGCTGCTTTTAATTAGCGGGGGTGGGGGGAGGGAATGAGGACAAAGAGGGGAAGGATCCACGAGGTGTATACAAAAGAAAAAAACAATAGTTCTAGTTTTCTCCAGACCTCTCAAATATTGCCTCCAAGATATTGTGTTCCCTGCCCATCATTTCACCTTCTCCCCAGCCCACTTTCTACATATTTTCAACTTCTAACGTTCTGGAATGACACACAAGTTAATTTCTCTGCCTATCTCATTCTTAAGCCGTGTATTTTTCACATCATGCCTCCTGTATGGTCTTCCTTCAATCCACCCAGACCACCACATTCTTTCTGTCACTATGCACTTCTGAAGGATCGATCATATATTCCTTGTGTCATCATTATTCATTACATCGTTACATCGTTTTTTTATTTTACACACATATATGTTTGTTTCTATTAAATCAATTAACTAAGGGGAAGGTTAGCATTTATTGGCACCTAAAGTTCCTGGCAGTGCCTTTAACATAATAAGTTCATAATTAATATTTAATAAAATGACTGTTATCTTTAAAAGAAGTATATGCAGGCCATCTGTATTTATGCCGCATTTTCCCATATATTCATGTTTTAATTATTCCCAAAAAGGATAAAAAGAAAATCAGTTGATTCTCCTTCTATGTTGGCTGAAAAGAGCGGAAAACTGTATTTCCAAGTGCCAAGGTCCATCAACACCACCTTATTCCAGGAGAATTTTTTTGTTTTCTTTTCCTTTAGAGCATCAAGGGTAGGAAGTCTGATTCCAACTTGATTATATCTAAGTGAAGAAAGGAGGAAGGAAGAGAAACCCATCCATCATAACCAATCAGCCAGTTGAAGAGATCAGGGCATATTAACCAGAAAAGCAGACAAGACTGAGCAGGACGAATGTGCTAAAGGCCCAATGGGCATAAACAATGAATGCAGTGCAAGGAGGCGAGACTGCAGAAAGAGCTCAAAAATGATTGACTGCGAACACTCTACATAAATCCAGATGAGATTCAAGCTGTGACCTTGAGGTGAAAAGGCTCCTTACATCGCAACCAAAGCTTTCTATTCTAAAGGGATTAAATCTCTGAAAATCATTCTCTTTCTTTGCATCCATGTTTCACACTTTGTCATGCTCCCATAAAAGGGGCAGATAGACCAGCAGCTCGGTGTTTACTTCCTTGTGTTTTTTCTCTCCCCAGATAGCTGGTGTCGGCTTTACCGCAGATCAGGGTGGGTGAGCCTTTTCCACCGTCTGATTCTGGTTTGTAATTGTCAATACCAGGGTAGCAAGCTTTCTAATGGAAATTACCGGTGCATGGAAAAATGATAACGCAATCTGCTCGCGTCGGGGGAACTGTGGGCTCCGGAGTGCAAGTCATTCTTTCTGGGCTCACAGTCATTATGAGAGCAAATTTAATAAACTTTTGCATGAAACTTGTAACAGGATATCCTAGATTCTATCACTGCCTTTGCATTGCAAAGCAGAGGAAATCAGCAAAGAGGTAAAATGTTCAAACACAGGCTAGACAAGGCTCGGTTCTCACTGCTTTCCTATGATCTCAGCCTAACGTTCGAATCCAGCTCCTAAACCAGGGTTGCCTGTGGCATTTCCAATTTTGCTTTTTCCTTTCTCGCCAGACAGGAGGCAAGGATCACAGAGCTCAGACTTATTTAGAGTAAGTGTGCAGATCCCACAGCCGACCCTGGTTTCTTAGTTCCTTGCTTGAAAGGATTAAACCTGGATTAGGAGGAGGAAGGACGTAGTCCCAACAGGCAGCATTTCTAACGAGGGGAAGGCACTTTTCCACCCCCTCTCCAAGGAGAACAAGGAGGAAAACTGAATCCCAGCAATGATTCTCCAAATGGCAAGATGTGGGCAGAACTTAAGACACCTTTCTGATTCCCAGGCAATTTGTGCGTGGGCCTAAGTATCCATTCAGCAGGCACAGCTGCCAGTTTGCATTAAAAAATATAAATTTTTACAGCTGCAAACCAGCTGTGCCCATAAATCCCACTTTGCAGAGGTCCACCAAGAATTTAGACGTGGATGCTATGGGATTTATTTCCCTCTGCATTAAAAATAATCAAAGATTGATTGACATTTTTTTTTTGGCCAGTGAAATATTTTCCTTAAAGAAGAATAGAAAAACCACAACACATGGACAGTCGTAAGCCTCACAAAAATCAATAGACATAGGTGACCTCTGACCCATGAGAAGCCTCCATTCTAAACCGGCTCCGGCCACTGGTATTTTTCCCGGTGATAGCGATGTTCTAGATCTCGGCTGTCCATTCCGACAACAGCAAGACAATATTTGTGTTTGAGGACCTGTGTTGCTGTAATGGAAAACAGAAATTTTTTGAAAGCTGGGGGAAAGTCATGCATGATGTCAAGAAATGACCTTGGTAAGAGCCAAAGCCTGAGGTTCACTTTTGGGGAACTCTGCCTCTTGGGATGTTGCCTTGGTACAGAGGCTCCCACACACCTGGACTCAGAGCTTCTGGGGCTTAGAGGGGGCACAGTTAGACACACATACATTCCCAGTCCTGCTCCCGAGTTTCCAGACTCAGCTGAGTCCTCCACTAGCTATCTGAATTCTGAAAGTTCCTAACAATCTGATCCACTGCAGCCAAAGAGGCTCCTCTCTGAGCTACATATGTATATAGCACACGTTGTATTGACAGTCCCAAATCTTGGGGGTCATTTTCAGCCAAACAGCATGGATAGCTTTATCTAATATTTTACATGGATAGTAAGCCATCTAAGTTCTTTAAATATTCATCTATTTTATGAATGTGCAATAATTTCTTAAAAGAAGCCTTCTGTCATGTCTTGGACAAGATAAATAATGGGGTTGTCTTATGGGAACAACTTCCTTTTTGTGGACAAAGCTTTTTTTCTACTGATCTTTCCTTTCACTCATCCGTCTGTCCATCTAGCCATGCCTTTCTAAACTATCTATAGGGTTTCTTGACTCCCTCTGGGTAAACTGTCACTGTTAACAAGCAAAACGCCAAAAAAAAAAAATCCACAGTTCATACTATCAGAATAATCCTTACAGAATGAATGTTTCCCTGGACCCATGAGAAGCAGCGCAGTGAAAACTGTGTCACTGTTATGCCCAAAGATGTAAGACAAAATAAGCATCTTATTATCACAAGTTCAACACTTAGCACAGAAGCCAAAGTACCATAACATTTTTTCAGTTTTTCAATTCATGCTAAGGTAGCTCATCACTCTATTTTTTTCCAGTTTTATTAAGATATAATTGACATCTAACAGTGTTTTAATGTAAGGCTTGCCCTATAGTGATCTGCTATACATATATATTGCAAAATAATTACCACCATAAGTTTGGCTAATATCTAGCACCTCATGTAGCTACAATTTTCTTTTCTTTCTTGTAATGAGAACTTTAAAGATTTATTTTCTTAGCAACTTTCAAATATACACTACAGTATTGTTAATGATGCTCACTATATTGTACAATACATCCCAGAAGTTATTTTTCTTGTAACATTCTGGAAATGTATACCTTTTGACCACCCTTAGTCATTTCCCCCACACCCTCATCTCCCTGCCTCTGGCAACCACCGACCTATTTTCTGTCTCTGTAAGTTTATTTTCTTAGATTCCTTAGGTAAGTAAGATAATATGGTATTTGCCTTTCTCTGTCTGGCTTATTTTCCTTAGTATCATGCCTTTAAGATCTACCCATGTTGTCAGAAACGGCAAGGGTTCCTTCTTTTCTATGTCTGAATAAAATTCCATTATACACATAGACCACATTTTCTTTACTCGTTCATCCATCAAGACACTTAAGCGTTTCCATGTTTTGGCTGTTGTAAATAATGCTGCCATAAACTTCGGGGTACAGATATCTCCTGGAGGTAGTGACGCCACTAGCTTCACAACCTAACTTTACATCTAATAGACAATTTAGATTGAGCACCCATGGAGAGAGGCAAGGAATCCTGACATTGAAAGCAAAGCTGTTAGCCAGCATTTTGCAATAGTTAGGAGAGAATACTTCTTTACAAATTGAGCAGAACGTGCACCATCATGCAAACGTGGGAAGTTCAAACAAGTAGATCAACTTGAGGAATAATTAAGGCATTTGTGAGGATAGGAGCAAAGGCACCAAAACAAGAGAATTGTCTAATTGTGTAGACTGACTTGAGGTAAAAGCAGGGTGTGATAGACAGAGAAGGGTCAGAAACTCAAGCTGGCCCATGTTTCCCATGCCTCATGGGCATAATGGTTCTCCCCAAAGTTCCTAGTAAAGCTTAACTATCACCTTCCCCAGAAGCCTCTGCAGGGCGCTTGCTTTTAGATACACATACTTCTTAATGCTCACACGTCTCGTTTGGATTTCAGATCTTGGGTTCAGTGGTTCTCAATGAAGTTTTCTAATTTGCATGAATTCCAAGTTAGAGAAGTCTCATGGATGGAGACAGTCTTATCTGATTGTTATCACCACGATTCGGGGCTGATGTGCAAATGCGGTGAAGATCACCTCTCCAGGACATGGCTGAGATTCGGGTGCACTTCTCCTGCTTTGACAGCTACTCCTTACACATGGACTTTCGTGAAGAGTGGGCAGCCCTACAGGAGAACATTGACTGAAATCAGACATGGAGACGTCAAGAAGCAAAGGGGACACCAAAATCAAAATAAAATATTTCTATGGATATTTCTTGATATGTGCATGATAGATTTTATCTGTTCATAGAATTCTCTTATTTCTTATTCTCTCCATGTCTCTCGTCAGCTTTTAGAAAGAGCTCCTGCAAACTTTATTTTCCCCATTGTGGTAGATGCATCAACTAATGCCCAGAATAATTAAGTGAGGTGATCAGGGTCCCTCAGCATGAGGATTGCAGAAGAAACTAGAATTTAGTTGCCTCTTTTCCTTTTTTTTTCTAAATTTATTTTGGGTGGACGTTGTTAGGTTTATTTATTTATTGTCTGTCTGTTTGTTTGTTATTTTTAATGGTGGTTCTGGGGACTGAACCCTGGACCGCGTCCATGCTACACACACACTCTACCATTTAGCTATACCCTCCCCCAGTTACCTCTTTTCCAATATAATTTTTCCCCCAGTGGCCTCATATTTATTTGTGCAGGAAATTCAAAGAAACAAAATCCATTTAGGCTTTAGGTAGGTGGGAACCCTCTCCTAGGCTCAAATCAAAGAGTTTCTCTGTACCAGGAGGCAGGCCCTTGTTTTTAAAATCCATATATCTCATATTTTTTCTTTTACAGAGATCATTAAAATGTTCCACGGATATCCTGTGTGCTGACTGTTGGGAGTTTTCTAGAAAGGCATTGTTATTTGTTGTGTTCAGGAGGATTTGTGGAGGAAGAAATTGCACACACATCGTGTGATGGCAGCTGGCAGTCAACTGCGACTGCTGTAGCATACTTCACAACGTGTTTTATGTGGCTGGGAACATTTACATTAAGGTCAATTAGGTTGCCAAAATGGAGAATCACAGCTGAGGGAGGCTTAGTGGAGTGCATTGGTGTTTGGCAGGGGAAATGGAACCGATAAACCTACATGTGCTTGATCGGCCAGCTGGTGGATGGTCCCAGCCGTGTCTCTGGAACACTGTTCAATTCAATTCAACAAATACTTACTGAGTAACTAGATGGTGCAAAGCCCTAGTCAATGTGTTGATGGGGAGGAAGGCGGTACAAACCATGGCTTGGGTCTTAGAAAGGTTTCCAAGAGCAACAGTGAAATAGATCAGGACCCTGGGGTCTTCCCAAGACAGAGTCCCTCCCACCCCCTGTCCCCCACCTGCCTCTTGCCTGTAGAAAAATTTTAGTCAAAGAATAAGTTCAATCAGAGAAATAAGAAAATATAGAACAAAAGGAAATAGTCAAGCAAAACAAAATAATAATAGTTTAGTCATTAAAAAAGTCAGGGACCTTTACTTCCTCCTCAAGGACTACAGGTAATATTCTGAGCCCTATCCTTTGAGCTGTCTTGTAGATACTGAAACACTCACCAGGTGGAAAAAGTTAACTACATGATGAGCAGACATGTACTCATGGCATAAGCTGCCATTGTTCTGAGAACTGGACTCAAAGAAATGGGAACAAACCAACCCTGGAACTAAAGATTAATTCCACTTAAAACAGCCAAGATGACGCCAATCAGACCACAGCATGACTAACTTCAAGATGACTGTCAGAGCTGACTGAGCTGTTCTGCATGTAGCCCCTTCCCTCTGTCTATTCACCCCTGAAATTCCCACTGATCGGCTGGGGGGGTTGACCTTTGGACATGAATCTGCCCTCTTCCCTGGTTACTAGCTTCCAGAACAAAGCAAAATTTCCTTTCCATCAACACTTGCCTCTTGAATATTGGCTTTGGGGCAGTGAGTGGCCAGACCTGAATTTCGGTAACAATAGATCTCAATATCTAGCAATGATCGCATGATTACCATACACTAGATATTTGTTCTATACGCTCAACATGTATTAACCATCACAATGTTCATAACAACTCTTTGAGATAGGTGCTCTGAATCCCTATTTTATCAGTGAGGAGACTTGGTTGGAGAGGCGTGGTGCTTTTGCTAGATTTCATAATGTTCCCTTTTCTGGGCATATGAAAGGGTTGCATTTCACTGCCACCTTGAAGTTGGCTATGTGCTCATGTGTCTTGCTTTAACCAAAGAAATGTGAGTACCCATGATATGTATCACTTCTTGGGGAAGAGTTTAAGAGCTGCTGCATGATTCACCCAGTTCCATGGTACCCACGGACTTTTCTGATGATGGATGAGAGCAGGGACCTCGGTGACATAAAAGAGACATGAAGTAGAGCATCATTTCAGCCTCTGAGATTTCAAAGTTGTTTATTACAGCAATATAACAGCATAGACTGGCTAATTAAACGTAAGCATTAAAATAGCAGATATTTGAAGTTAACTGACAAAAAAAGATGTCACATGGTTAAGTTCCAATGAAAAAATAGCAAAGATAAAAGCAGTTATCATGTATTAAATTCTTAGCAACATTCTAAGCTCATTACATACGTTTCCTCTAGTACATAAAACAAGCTATAAATGTGTTATCCACATTTTACAGACAAGAAGCAGAAGCTTAGAAAGGTCAACTGAACTACTTAAGATAACATGAGAAATCACAGAACTATGAGTGAAAACAGATCTTTTTTGTCTCCAAAGCTCACACTGCTTACAGACAGGGGGAAACTGACCCCAGACACCCTGATCCTTCAACTCCTCCACTGTAGAGTTGAAGTAGTTTATAAGCCTCTTTTCTTTCTTCCCTTGCGTCTTTCTTTTCCTATATCTTTCCTTTCCCATTTCTTCCTCCTCTTCATCTCCATCTCTTCTCAGTCCTTTAATTTTTCTCTCTCTCTTATTCCATTTATCTGTTCTCATTTTTTCCAGAGACCTATCATGGATTTCCTTCATGCTCATGTAAGGGCCATGGGATTTTCCTCAAGTTTGTCTTCTCAGTGTTACTACCTCCAGTGGGTAGAGGAAAGGGATGCAGCTAAACACCCCAAAATGCACAACAAAATACCCCAAAATGCACAGCACAGTCTCCCTGCAACAAGGAAATATCCAGCCCCAAATGGCAATGGTCCTGAAGTTGAAAAATCTTGCTCTAAATAATCAATAGACTGGTCACCATACTTCAAGTCTCTCTCAAACCTCAATTTCACCTCCTCCTCAATAGAAGGTAACAACTCTTTCATTCTTTCTTCCTGAATCCTCAGTCTCAGGGCATCCCCTGCTTATCTCTGTTCTGGGTCCAGGATGCTGCCTGGGATCTCAAATTCCAGTTCAATTCTTCTAGTAAGACCATATTATACATTGGAATCCTAGGATTTTAAGTCTGTACTGATATTCATGCATTTCCAAAAATTAAATCCATGGAAAACTATGTAAATAAGATATTCATTTTTAATGGGACAACACGTTTTAAAATATCTTACATTTGGAAAAGTCTATGATGATATTAAACAGTTTTTTTTTAAATATAGGGCTTTTCTGAATCTTTCATATGCATTCTGTCTTGAGAAGCTACAAGTTGGAAATGATGTACAAATGTTTCTTTGATATATTTATTACAAAATCTTTTTTTTTCTTTTTCAAAGAACATCTTTCTGGACTCCTCTCTGTAGGACATAATTTGCAGACTGTGATTTGTCCAACTTGCACATTTGACTGAGGTCCAGAAAGTGAAGTGACTTATTCTAGTTTAAAGGGGTAACTCTTGCCAGAGCTGGAATCTGAATCCAGGAGTGCTGACCTTAATATATTGTTCTTTTCAATACTTGTTGGATAATAAAATATGTCGATCTCAGCACATTCTTATATCGCAAACTTTTCTATTGAATTGAATTGCTTTTTTTTAAATCAAAATATACTCACGTAAGAATAATTATGCTGCCCTCCTCATGATTTTTTAATGTAATATTTAGGTTTACGATTAGGTTTACAAATGTTTGTTACCAAATTTTTGCATGTGTAAACATCTATAGTTTTGTTAAGACCTCCTTGCACATGATCAACTGAGGCGGAATTACACTTATTCTGATGATTTACCTAGTTCTCTGAACCCATCATGTTTTATATTTATAAAAAATTCTTTAAAAATCTTTTATAGTGGAGGGTGCCTTATTTCACTGAGCTTTCTGCTCTCATACGTTTTCCTTCATGATGTCCTGGATCATTAAACACAGATTATTATTATCTTTTCTTGGGTTCATTGAAAGCAGAACTTAAGACAAGGAATAAGGTGAAGAAAAAGAGAAAGAGAGGCAAGAAAAGATGCGAACAATGTGATGTGGTGTGTTCTTATTTGACCATCACTACAGTTAGCTGCAAAGAGCTCTGATCATCTTTTTACTCCTTCGTGCTTTCCTACATCAACCAACATGCATGGCTTACATCGGCAGATTTCTAATCTTTAAGAATTCTCAAGATGTTCCACTTTTATTTCCAAGCTCAAATGCCAGATTTTCCGATTTTCCCTGATTTGTGCTCAACTGGATTTGATTTGACACTTTTCCGAAGTTCTATGGAGATATATATATATATATATATATATATATATATATATATATATGTGTGTGTGTATATATATATATAAATACATTGTATATATATAAATACATATATACATATATATATAAAATACATTGCCTTTAAAATTATATAAATATATTTAAAAATATAAAAATATATAAATATATATATAAAATATATATATATTATACATTGCCTTTAAAAATATATAAATATATTTAAAAATATAAAAATATAAAAAATATAAATATATATATATAAAATATATACATATATATATATATATTATACATTGCCTTTAAAAATATCTGTATCTCTCACAATATCTAGAATAGGACTTTGTATATTGTCCACCCTCAATATAAATTTGATAAAATAATTGCTTATTTAACATTATTTACATTTCCTTTCAATATACAAGTGTACAGGATTTCTTTTTTTTTTTTCCATTTGACCTTTTTGTTTGTTTGTTTCTACTGTTCTCAGGAAGTTCTTAACTCCTGTTGATATAAAGCAGTTGAAAAAAATGTAAGAAAATTATTTTTCTCCCTTAAAGATTTAAAAGGTTTTTGCTGAAAGGAATCATGTAGTTACAAACACAGCAGACCAACATTTCTAGTTTTGGCTCTGATGCTAATTAGCTAAGCAAGCTTGAGAAAGTTATCTTGCCTTCCTAAGCCTTCATTTTCTTATCTTTCAAATGAGCTATAGTGTCTTCTATATGAACAGCCACACAGGACTGTTTGAAGGAACAAACACTATCACATAAATACATTTTGGAGGCACGGAGCACCATATAATTGCAAACACTATCATGAACAGAAAATAATAGTGTTCCTGAGTAGGGCAGTAGCCTGAAGATATTTAGTCCTGTCCTTTTTGGTTAGTGATGACTACATTGGATTCTAGAAGGTTACAAAACTTGTTCAAAGTCACAGAAATGGTTGATGCCAGAGCCAAAAAAATGAATCCAAAGATTGAATCACCTGTCTCTATTTCTCCCAAAAATTTTCCTCCAGCTCCCCTGCTCGCCTGATCTTTCCAGATTATCAAATTGTCTCTATCCTCCCATCCCCAGTGCCTTTGCTTTCTCTGACTCATGGTCATTCTTCGACTCTGATTATTCTCTTATCCCTTGAAGAGGTCAGAGTCCCTGTGTTTGGCATTTGGGTGGGCTCTCTACCCTGCAGTCATTCTAAGCCTATAAGGTTTGACTTCACACTTGTGTCCTGGCCGGGTCTCTGAGTGGCTATGTGCCCATGCTGGCTGGCATCTCGCTCTGCTCTGTTGAGACGAAGCCAACCTGCTTTGCAGATCACAAACAGGCACCTTGACTCTTCTCATTTGCTAACTTCCCTCCCACTTCATGTGAGTTATTCTTTCTGGACAGAAAGTGCCTCCAAGCAATGCGTGCATTTGTACAACAGAGGTAATTCTTATAACTTGAAGCAACCAATGCCCAAGTTAGTTGATGTTCAGCCCTGCCAATTCTCTGGGATATTTTTTGGTAGTTTCTCTCTCAGGTAGCCCCAGAGTCGGACGATTAATTCCAAGTTCTGTTCCTTGCATAACATAACCCATGGGCTTTAACCAATACAATGAATTACACCTTTTTCAATAAATTCTGGCCTTCTGACCCCCAGACACTCTTCTTCCATAATACTCAATTTTTATTATTTATTACCATTACTGCTGCTATTATTTTCAAGAACATGAACAATAGAAATGATTTATTCATTAACACAACTCAATTTGTATTTTTTTCCTCATTCTTGAAGAAGACATTCTATTAGTTGCCTTTGAATCCCATCAACCTATTATTTCTTTTGACAATGAAAGAAAAGTCAGAAAATCTGAGCACCTTGTGTTGGCAGTAGCCCGATGCAACCCATACATACAAAATGGAATGAAAAATTGTTTGATGAGCTAGACTTGAGGCAGGAGGACAAGTGTCATATATCTCATTGCTTTATTTGCCTTCCTTGGTCCGCCAGCAACTATTTCCAATTTAGTTTTGCATCATCTATTTCCCCCAAATATACTCCTTAGGCTTTTAAATTTATAGACCCTTCTTTCCTTTTCATTCCTTTTATGCTTTTCTTCCCCCTTTTTTTCCTTCCCTCCCCAATTACTCCACAGAGGTTTTTATTGACTTTGTATTTGAAAGGAGCCATTCACCACCTCCTCTGGAGAAGTACCAATAAAGTGCAAAACCATTATCACAAAACTGTTTCTCAAAGTTTTGTCACATCCCAGACAGTTTCATGAAGATATGCTGAAAAGATTACTTTTGTTTGGTTCTGCCTTAGGGATTACTAAGGGCCACAGGCGGTCCTGGGAAAGGGATTGTAAATCATGGATAATTGTGACACATCTTATTTGTTTCTGGGGTATTTTGTTTTTCTCTGGGCCAAAAACTTCAAAGTTTTGCTCAAAACTAGTTTCCGACGGCCCCTGCCACATCAGGAAAGCATAGTGTATGTCTTCTTGCTTGAAATCTAGAAAATTCTCTGAATGATTATTAAATGATTTCCAATCTTATATCGATGCACCCCACATTAAGTTGCAACAGATTCTGATTAAAAAAATAAACAGCTTTTGTAGAATATTTGCCAGACAACCATTTCCAGTGCTCATTATGAAGTGGAGAGACGGGACAAAAATTAGCCCGGGTAGGTCGTGGAAATGTTGCTTCTCCCCTTAGGAAACTCTGTGGTGTTATGAAGATCACTCAGCGACATTCTGGGCTTCTATTCAGAAGCATCAACAGTCCAGAGAGTTAGTCGATCAGGGGACTTACAGTGTTGGGAGACGTTTGGATTCATTTATTTTGAATGGACGGTGACTCTTGTTTGCTTGATTGTGTTTTAAAATTCTCATCTGAGGATCCTGACAATATCTGTGCTGAGCTTGGGTTCATGCATCATCAAATGAGGAGCTCAAGAAAGAGATCAAGACTGAAAGCATAGTCCTTCCTTGCACTTTACTGAGACACATGCATCAGGCCCTTAAATGAGGACCACCTTCCTGCGGGCCCGGAGAACACAGTAATAGAAACAGACAAACAGACAAGACTAGCTCTGGACCTCTGGTGTTTCGGCCTGGTGACACAAGTAAGAGAATTTTAAGCAATCTCCATGAGGGGAGCTGAAGAGGAAGTCAGGTGGACAGAAAAAAGAGAAAACTGACCTGGAATCCATGGTAGGAAGTACGATGAATAAACAATTTTTCAAATGTATCCACCTTTGACAAGGTGTTTTAGGAAGGTGAATCTTAAGAGGGAGGTACTGGGTCTCTCTCTGGCCTTCTGAGATGGCCTGTACTCTGTGCATGGCATGTGTATCTCTCTAAATAAACTTACTTTCACTTAAAGATAAAAAAAGAGGCAGACGTTGAATTCAGCAAAATTAGGAAGACATGTTTTCTTTTATGGAAATGCAATTCTTTGCTCATACAAGGACCTCATTAACAACAAAAACAGCCATCATAAAACATCACAGTTCTCTAAAAGATATTTTAATACAAATGATTATTTTTAATAAACTTACAGATTTTTTAAATTCCCCAAATGTTTATCTATGAAAATACATTTTATCCTATACTATCTTGCACTTTGATTGCTCATCGAACATTCAGCAAGTCTTTACTGATTGATGAAAGCAAAATAAATACCCATTCCTCCCCATTTGACCCAGGAAACTTCTGAGAGTGTAAATTTCATAAAGATGCACCAAAGACTTCTTAACTGTATCCCATACATAAGGCATGATGTGAACCCTGAGAGGAAGGTAGGGATGCGTTAGTTAATATACATGAGAAGTAGATAACCCTTCAAGGCAATAATAGTTTGTACACATTCAACAGGGCTCTTGTCAGATTCATCGGTTCTTTCATTCACTAGTCCAATTATTCATTCCATGTGTACCTATTGATATGGCCTCTGAATTCCCTTCTGAATCTAAGAACCCCTGATTGTATCATATGATGGCTTCAAAACCATGACGTGGGCTAGCTTGGCCTTGATTATTTTTCTTTCTTTGTGTTGTAAGTGATCTAAACAGCCTTAAGAAAGGACAAATCTTCTCTTTGTATGTCTATGTCCTAAAACTCCTGGCAGCATGCTATGAGACCAAGTCATTTTCTCTCCACAGCTACTCACTCAATGAGATAAGTATACATATATACATAAACTTACACACAAACAGATATGCTTAAGTGTATGCATCCTGTAAGTGAAGGGTCAATGTCTCACCAATATTTTGCACTTTGCCCTAGACTCAGTTGCTTATCCCAAGAAGTCTCCTGCTAAAATATGGAATGAAATACCATCCAAGGCATTTTGATATACACAATACAATATAGTTGTTTTAATGTGACCATATTTACTCGGGCGGTTATTTGCAGAACTTTTTTGATTTGGCCCCATAAAAATGTACATTCACTGTTTTCTATCTCTTTGCTTTTATTTACCAGGAAGAACACATGGTGAAGTCTCTGACTATGAATCCATTCTTTTTTTTTAGTCTTTTTTTTAACTTTTTTTAATTGATCTATAATCATTTTACAATGTTATATCAAATTCCAGTGTAGAGCACAATTTTTCATTTATACATGAACATATATACATTCATTGTCACATTTTTTTCTCTGTGAGCTACCATAAGATCTTGTATATATTTCCCTGTGCTATGCAGTATAATCTTGTTTATCTATTCTACAGTTTTGAAATCCCAGTCTATCCCTTCCCACCCTCCGCCCCCTTGGCAACCACAAGTTTGTTTTCTATGTCTATGAGTCTATTTCTGTTTTGTATTTATGCTTTGTTTTGTTTTTTTTTTTTTTAGATTCCATGTATGAGCGATCTCATATGGTATTTTTGTTTCTCTTTCTGGCTTACTTCTCTTAGAATGACATTCTCCAGGAGCATCCATGTTGCTGCAAATGGTGTTATGTTGCCTAAATGTCCATCAATGGATGACTGGATAAAGAAGATGTGATATATTTATACAATGGAATACTACTCAGCCATGAATCCATTCTTGATCCCAGCTCCACCACAATTCCCATCCCTGAGACGAGAGGGGCAAAAGAACTTTACTTTTCTCAATATGCATTTGTTTCTCTTGTGTTTCGGCCCATTTCCTCCCAATGCAAAATTCACATTTCCAGGTCAAGTTACAGAAGAAGCTGGCCTGACTGATTTATTGAATTACCACTCACCCTATTGGTTGGAATCATTTATGACTGAACACGCTATTGTTCATAGTGCAGAATCTGGCCCAGTTATCTTTGACTCACATGGGCATCTGGTTCTGATTCATTCAGTGACCATTTCTGCTTAAAGAACATTTCAATAGTTATTTCACAAGCACTGGTCTGTGGCACTAGGGCAGGTTCATTAAAGGAGAGATTTAGGGCACAGCATGACGGATCATAGGTGCGAACTTGCTTGAGACAGCTCCAGTTTGCACCTACTTTTCTGCTCTCCAGGTGTCAAGCTCACTGATGCTTTCTCAAGGGTGGAAATGCAGACATTCCCTCCTTTATGTCTGTCATTGGCTGTCATCTTCCCACATATCTGGTTTCAAAGATGCTCTCGTCTTACGTGGTCCATGAGAACGAACATAAACACAAATATTGCCTTCTAGTAAGGAGGCAATTCGAAGACATCAACATTTACTTTATACACAGGGAATATCACAGGGTTCTTTAAATGCTGTTTGTCTTGGGATCCACAGTCCCCGTATGTTGTATATTTCTCCTCTAATTCCATCATAATCCTACCCAGACATTACCAGATCGTCTATAAGCTGTGGACTCCATAACGCATTTAGCTACTGATACAACATCTTTTGTGTAGTAAAGAGGGAATAATTCAAACACATCCAAACACATATGAACAAGAGCAATGATAACTGGGCACAGGTTAAAGCAACATTCCTCATTTATACTGCATGCCACAGCAACTGAGCTTGTATATTTGCTGTTATGTTTTCCAAGATACATGCTATAGTCTTCAGTCTTCATCCACAACTCTTGGTCCAATGTTGGGAGACTAATCCTTGGTCACCAAGAATCCAAGGTGTATGTGGTCTTGCCTATGAATGTGGTGAGAGACAACTGTTAGTGTTCACCACTGGTCATGGTTATGTAAGAACCTTCACAGTGGATTCCTTAAGTTCCAACGTACTGGGTGCAAATTTTCCTCCTAATGTTTCTGCATAGCACCATACTCTTCCCCCTGCCCCCGTTTCTATGAAATTAAGGGATTTTGAGATGGCTAACATGAAATTTCAATTTCCAACTTAACCGAACGTTTGTCTTTTCCCTGGGTTGAATTATCCTTCTTTTGACTGTCATTACTATAAAGAATCAGAAATCAAAGATTTTGAAAGCTGTCCTTTAAGAATAATCATGAGATTCAAGTTGACATCTCCAAGCCATGGCCGCAGGTCCAAGTGTTACTACAGGGTTGTGTAAAAAAATCCATAAATATTAGAGGATGTAAAATTCAGAGCTCAGACCACATCTTGGAAGACTAGTTTATTTCGGAGGAAGTGCCCACTTTCTCATTATAGAATCCTGCAGTAGTCTTTATTTTGTTTTAGTTTTATGTTTTACAATTATAATTCCTGTATATGATTGGCTGCGAGATTGATGAAAACCGTTTGAATCAAGCCACTTTACTTCTGGAGTAAGTTCTCTTGGTTGCCCATCCCACTCCTCATTCCCTCTTCTACTTTCTCAAAAGAATCCCACTTTTCTTCAGCTACGTGCCTCCCAGGGAGAAGATAACACTATTCCAAGTTCTTTAACTAACCATTGTAATTCCATCACACTTGTCAGTGATTGGCTTAGAGGTGAGCACACGATCTAACAGGCAGCTTGGTTAAGAGCTTCTGAGGAAAAAAAAATAATAATCTCACTCTTAAAAGGAGAGACAAGAAACAGATGAGGTTTTCTTTGACTAAATGTTATTTTGTTGTCCTGGGATACACGGAACTTCAATAGTCTTTTGAAATGTACAGGGAGGTACGTGGCTTTACTTAGAGGAGACTGAGCTTGAACCAGTAAGACTCCTCTGGCAAGTACACCGCCCACCGGGGATGTGCCCCAAGTGTGGGCAAATGTGAGAAAGACATAACTAATGCTCCTTCGGGAGTTAGAAAATGCTCCAGAGAAGGTAAGCATTTAAAATAAGAATTAACAGATAACTAGCAGTTCACCAAGGGCTAGTAAGGCAGGAAGAGGAGGTCGAGGTAGACGGAATAGAAAATGCAGAGGCACAGAGGTTTAAAAGATCACGTCATATTAGAGGGAAGTTTTCTGTCGATTATTTAGGGGAGTTAGTTAGGAAATAAAGCCAGAAAAATTGATCAGGGTCAGATTCTGGGGGTCCTGTTGTGAGCTGCTTTAAGGAGTCTGAAACTCAAATGCAACAGATACGCAGCTAAACATTCTTAAAGATTTACATTCAAATTCAATTTTAGAAAGGTTTTTGAGAGAATGGGTAGGAAAGTATAGATTTGGGAAGCAGGGAAAACCATTGGCAGGCAGGTAAAGTAGTAAAATAGGTGAGAGATGTGAGAAAGCTAATAAAAAAGACATTGAATTCACTTAATTTACTGACCGTTCCTTTTCAGGGAATTTCATATTTCTGCAGCTGACCCAATTCAATGTGGATTTGAAACCTGGCTTCATTCCACCAATATCTACAGCAAGTCTTTTCATAACATGTTCACAAATATTTTGTATTTTCAACCAAAGACCACTAACAACTCTCATCTTTGATGTCCTTCCCTCAGCCTTAAAGAACAGCATCAATTGTCTTTGTGCTGCTTTCTCTCTTTCCTAAATTACATTTAAAACTTCTGCCAAAGGCATAAAATCATCATTAAAAAAAATTCAGTCAGCCCATCTGTTGCAGAAGTGCTACCATCCCTGAAGACCGCTAATACATTTCTCTCCCTCTCCAGCAGTCAATGTGGCTTCCAATTTTCCCCAACAGAGTCTTTGAGAGATCTCAAATTCTTCCCCAACCTTTTTGGTCTCACTCTCTAAAACATGGATGAGATTTAGAGTGGATGGATGGAAAGGATTTCTCATCACATCAATATATTTTTTTTGAGTTTGGTAGAACTTAGTTTTTTAAGACTCTCAAAATATTCATCGGAGCTTCTCTTTCTTGAAACTGGCATGAATGGGCTTTCTACCTAGACTGACCCAGGAGGCGCTGATGAGCAGTGCACCATTAGTGTCAAGCTGGAGGAACCCTGAACTGGGACCACAGCTCCAGAGAGCCCCTTTCTGACCCTTCTCTTGCATGTACCTCGGCACAGTGGGGGGCGTCCATGAAGCTGTGTACGTGAGCTCACTCTGAGAGCCAATATCTCTTCTAGACCACCCATCAGGTGTTCTCGGACCTTGGAAATCTCTGTGGAAAGAGCCCCAGCTCCCTTCTCAGGATTGTGTGGCTGTCTGTCCAAGTCTTGCTGTTGAGGAAGTGGCCAGAGTACTCATCTTCAGAGCAAAGGGACAGTCAAAGGGAGACAATTTACAGCAGGTGTAAGTGGAGTTTGATGTGCACCCTTGAGTGTCCACACAAGCCTTTACCTGTGCTGCTGGACAGCCCCAGTGATGGGAAGAAAACGGGATAGTCAGCTCTTCCCACACTGTCACGTTCCTGGTCTAGAACACTGGAGAGTTTAAGGAATCCTAAATTCAAATGTACTCTTCCAGGGTGTTAGGAAGATATAGTTTTCAAAGAAGGAGGGTCAAATGCAATTTACCCATTTGCTGTTTTGACTTATAAAAATTTAAATATTTA
The DNA here is from genome assembly GCF_048564905.1 of Vicugna pacos. Classification (NCBI taxonomy): domain Eukaryota; kingdom Metazoa; phylum Chordata; class Mammalia; order Artiodactyla; family Camelidae; genus Vicugna; species Vicugna pacos. The sequence goes on along the minus strand of NC_133010.1, from coordinate 3,984,804 downwards.
AACATACACAATGGAGATCCCCATTTGTATTTTTGCCCCAACACTTGTGAGGAAGAACATATGCTGGGGTTTGACTTGATGGATCCTAGGCAGCTTTCCTGTTTTAGGCATTCCTCCGTAGCCAATCCTACCACCATTGCCCCTTGCTCAAGCGCAAGTTCCCCTGAGGGCTTCACTGCTGCGGGACTGGCATTTCCAATTGCTCCTTAGATGGTTGCTTTGGAGAATAGATTTTCATTGGAATAGAGAATAGATTCATGGAAGATGGAAATGGTACAAAAATGAACCATAACTATGTGGATCTGAGAAAAACTTGGGGGAAACTATAGAGAAAAGGATGGTTCCCAAAGCTTGTCAAGTTCAATTTCATCCAATTACCATCCTTGACCATTGGCTCCCATGGACATTTTGCCACATCCTTCTGGGTGCCTGGTCCAAAGAGAGGGCTTTTCTTGGATTCAAGATGAGATGAAAACACATGGGACCTGAAGTTCAGCACCCAAGGCATCTCTGCAATGTCAGGTGTCATGGCCTTAGGCAGATAGCTCTCAGCCTCCCCTTTCCTCTTCTCTAGGGTGCAGATAATATTTCCTGACAGATCTCACTCATAAAGTATTTTTTGATTGGTTTGACCTGGGGTGTTTTTGTTTGTTTGTTTGTTTTTGTAAAACTCAGATAAGAGTGAACATAAAAACATCTTTAAAAGGAAGTGTCTTGTACATAAAGAGCCTGTTAACATTCTTTTGTGCCTGGCCTGGACTTGTTTTGCTCATTACTGTAATATACGTGTGTGTGTATGTGTGTTTCTTTTGTGAGACATCCCTGGAATTCTAATCATGGCAAAGGCAGCGTACACAGGAACACGACCAACCAATGGGCTGCAGTCACCGTAATTACTGTAGTTTGACTCAAGAAGGGGGGACTGAGGCCCACGTTCACCATTGCCAAGGGAATTGTGCACAGAAAGAGAATAAAAATGATTCATCAAAAGCCAAGTCCTTGATCCTACTTCTCTGACAAGCTGGAGACTGGATAGAGGTCCATGGAAGGTTTTAGGCCAAAGTGGATTTTGGGGATGAAATGTCTCTTTCAGATGGTTGGAAGATAAGATTGCTACCCAAAAAGTGCTTCTTAAGGCTGCACTTTGTTTAATTCAAAATGATTTTAAAATCAGATATAATATCCCAAATAATGCTTATAAAAAATACCTTGGTTGAATAGTATATATTGAGGGTTTATCTAATTTTGCCAGGCATATATTAAACAAAAACATGATCTTATTTTAGCCTCATAATGATACTAAGAATTAGGTAATATTCTTACCCTCATACATCAGTTAGGATTAGGCAGGAAAACAGATTTCAAGAGAGATTTGGATGCGGAGGTGAGAAATGGATTTAGAAGTAATGCCTACACGAGGAATAAGTAACTGGGGATGCTATTGGCAAAGATGTTAGCAAAGCAAACTGCCAAAACCAAAGTGTGCTGTTTCAGTGGCAACCAAGAGTCATATTTCTACATAAAAAAGCAACAGAAACAACAACTATGACAACAAAACACTGACACCTAGTCTGTGCCAAGCAACAGCCTCCAGCTTTCACAGGAGGTCAGAATATGAAATAAGCACCATTCACACTTCTTATGTGAAAAGTAGGGAAATATGATTCTTTTTTTTAAATTGAGATATAGTCAGTTTACAATGTTGTGTCAATTTCTCACGCACAGCACAATGCTTCAGTCATACATGAACATACATATATTCATTTTCATATTCTTTTCCATAAAAGGTTACTATAAGGATTGAATATATTTCACTGTGCTCTACAGTATAAACGTGTTTATCTATTTTACACTTACCAGTCAGTATCTGCAAATCTTGAACTCCCAGTTTATCCCTTCCCACCCACCTCCCCACTGGCAACCACAAGTCTGTAGTCTATGTCTATGAGTCTGTTTCTGTTTTATGTATAAATTTGTTTGTCTTTTTTTTTTGTTTAGATTCCATATATGAGTGATATCATATGGTATTTTTCTTAATCTTTCTGGCTGACTTCACCCAGAATGACATTCTCCAGAGCCATCCATGTTGCTGCAGATGGCATTATTTTATCATTTTTTATGACTGAGTAGTATTCCATTGTATAGATATACCACAACTTCTTTATCCAGTCATCTGTCAATAGATACTTAGGTTGTGTCCATGTCTTGGCTATTGTAAATAGTGCTGCTATGAACATTGGGGTGCAGGTGTCTTTTTGATTTAAGATTCCTTCTGAATATATGCCCAGGAGTGGGATTGCTGGGCATACAGTAACTCTATCAAATACAAATTCTAATAGTGTAATAAGTGCTCAAAGGGGGGCTGTGTGGTCTCCAGGGAAAGGGACTGAATAACTCAACACATGGGGTGGGAATGGCCTGATAGGAGAGGTGACAATGGATCTAGATTTTGAGGCATGCATAATATAGTAGTCACATGTCAGAGGAAGGTAGCTACAGAAATTATTAATGGACTAAGCCATATTTTTTTAAAAGAGGCTTTTATAATATCTACTTAAAAAAGAAAGAAAACCCATATTAGAAAATGATTAGTCAAAAATTAATTTGTCCCTACATATCTTATTGGCAAAATAACTTTAATAGAAAAAAAAATTAGCTTCCGATCTGTCACAAATAGCATTTTATGAGTCAAATGCTCTCACAATCAAAACAACATTTAAGAATAAGAAGCAGCAGCAGCTTGATTTTGGGTTTCTCCAACTACCCCTTTCAATGCCCTTCTTGCTCTTCAAAGCCTGCCTCCCTCAGATTACACAACCCCAAGCACGATGACACTGTTCCCAGATAAATGCATTCTCCTGAGCGCTGAGTAATATTCAATATTTCTCCCCAGGTGAAACCTCTGATATCAGAACCAGTGGTGGGGAAGGAAAAAATTGGGGTGATGCTTGTCACCATTCGGATCTCAACAGTCAGACAAGTTGCGTACACTCCAAAAAGACAAAGAGGTCAAAAAAGCATCCACAAATAGCCGGAAGTTGAGAAGTCCCACAAGAGGAAGCAGAAGAGTGCTTCCCAGACAGAGGAAGGTCTGAGAAGGAAGCAGCCATATCACCGATTACTTCGCTCTTTATGTTATAAATCATTCTGTTGTGAGCATCATCAATATTGCAGCCTGCAGGGTGTGCGCTGTGCGGGGAAACTCTGGGAGCATCTGATTAGAAAGGTGCATTTCTACTCTTCCGAAATGTGAAGTGATGAGATAACAAAGTCAATATTTTTGCCAATCTTCCCTGCCCTTTGCAATATTGCATCTCTCCAGGGGCCTGAAATCTGCCGGTCCTGGAGCGGATCCATGTGTGACTGCCAACAAAGCCTCTCCGAGGAGAGGCTGAGTGTTTGATTCCACGTTGGGCAGACAAACATGCTCTCCCGTGTTCTCCCCAGTGAGCGCAGGCAACTCGAAAGACAGACGCGGTGATGGAACGAAAGTGTCTGTAGCGACAAAGCCAAAGGTTCTGTTGTGATTGTGATTTTATTGACTTATTTCATTCAGTTTTTCCTTTGCAATTTTTTTATTTTCCTTTGTGAGGACATTGAATATTAAATGAGTATGTCTTGACGAAAATGATGAAATGATTTACTACTTGACATATTGTTGTAAAGGAAATTCTGCAAAATTCAGTGGAGTAACATTTGTCCCTACTAATGTCATTTCCAGTAGAGTTTTGTTCCCTTCACTTTTACCTAAGTATTTATACTAAAATCCAGTTACCCCATCAGTGATTTTTGGCCAAAAACACTCTTAGGAAAGGCTGAGTTCTCTTTTTAATTGGTTTTCTCTTTCTTCTTGGTTTTTCCACTGTTGCTATCCCCTCAGTATCTATTTTTCTTCTATATATTTGAAATATTAACCACTTATAAAAATGTGATGACTGTTCCTGTTTTCTGCACTCAGGGCTCTTCCCATGTTCTGGGCGGAGGTTGGATATAAGATGTAGGATGGGTGGATGTCTGTAGTCATTGAGACAGGCTTTGAGTCTAGACTTGATAAAAAAAAAAAGCTACACAGTTATCACTCAGGAGGATTGTTAAGAATACATGTTCCCAGGACAAACCCTGGGATTCTGGTCCTGCAGATCGATTGGAGGACTCAGAACTCTTGACTTTAACACATACCCTAAGTAATTCTGATGTAGGAGTTGCATGCATGAAGAATGCTTGTGCAGAGTACAATGCTCAAATCCAGTAGCGAGTTACACAAGGTCCTTCACAGTTGGCTGCTGAATACGTTACTTCCCAAAATTTCAAACTGCACTGAAGATGTTCAGAATTATAATTCTTATAGTTAAAAAGATTGCCTGTATCACGGACAGGGTATGGAGCAAATGAAGCTTTGACGTTCATTGGTGAGAATGTGGAATGGCACGATCACTTAGGAAAACTAACAATGTCCCACAAAGGTAAACACACTTTTAGCATATAACCCAGTGATCTCACTCTTAGGTTACCTCCCAAAGAGAAAAATATCGCCAAACAAAGATGTGCTCTCAAATGTTAACAAAAGTTTTATTTATAAAAAAAAGCTCCCAACCCAAATATCTATCAACATATGAACACATAAACAAGATGTTCCCAAGATCCCCTCAAGCATAGTCAACTGGAATCTTTGTTTTCTGACTGGGTCCATAAGCACCCCAGTTACTGATGCATGCACACCCTAAAGTTTGAGAACCCCAGTTAAGAGTGCATCCACGTAAACACGGAGGGAATTTGCCAAGTTCTGCAGCTTGTATTACAAAAGTTAAAGCCCTTGTTTTAGTCACCTAATTCATCCAATTTCCTGTGAAAGAAGTGTGGAAAAGAGATGGAGGAACCCCGCGAAGAACACCGGAGGTGTCCACACAGTGAGAGAAGGATGCTATAACTGTTTAATTTTGAGGCATGAGATGGCCCCCAAGAAAGAGGTAACTGAGAGTTATTATGGTTCCCACAACTGCAAAACAACATGGACGGGAAACTAGAAACTTAATTTGTTTCTTATAAGCCCGATGAGGAGGTACCATATCCTGCATTCTATTATCCTTATGTAACTTGATGTATGTACATATATTTTAAGTAAACACACACAAGTGATTTAAAACTAAAAAAATAACACTCACCCAATGATGACTGAAAGAATAGAACTATTGGTTAATGTCATTCCTTGCTTCAGCCATTCTTCATTATATCTTCACTGACTACTCTGAAAAATTCTGATAGTGTTAGGAATTTTTTTTTAAAAGATGCCATAGCTTTTGCTCAACTCATCTTCGACAAAGGAGGCAAGAATATACAATGGAATAAAGACAGTCTCTTCGGCAAATAGTGTTGGGAAAACTGGACAGCAGCATGTAAAGCAATGAAGCTAGAACACTCCCTTACATCATATACAAAAATCAACTCAAAATGGATTAAAGACTTAAACATAAGACAAGATACAATAAACCTCCTAGAGGAAAACATAGGCAAAACATTATCTGACATACATTTCAAAAATTTTCTCCTAGAAGAAATAAAACCAAGAATAAACAAATGGGACCTAATGAAACTTACAAGCTTCTGCACAGCAAAGGAAACCAGAAGTAAAACAAGAAGAAAACCTACGGAATGGGAGAAAATTTTTGCAAGTGAAACCGACAAAGGCTTGATCTCCAAAATATATAAGCAGCTCATACGACTCAATAAGAAAAAAATAAACAACCCAATCCAAAAATGGGCAGAAGACCTAAACAAGCAATTCTCCAAGGAAGACATACAAATGATCAAAAAGCACATGAAAAAATGCTCAATATCACTAATTATCAGAGAAATGCAAATCAAAACTGCAATGAGGTATCACCTCACACCAGTCAGAATGGCCGTCATTCAAAAATCCATAAATGACAAATGCTGGAGAGGCTGTGGAGAAAGGGGAACCCTCCTACACTGCTGGTGGGAATGCAGTTTGGTGCAGCCACTGTGGAAAACAGTGTGGAGATGCCTCAAAAGACTAGGAATAGACTTACCATATGACCCAGGGATCCCACTCCTGGGCTTGCATCCAGAAGGAAATCTACTTCAGGATGACACCTGCACCCCAATGTTCATAGCAGCACTATTTACAATAGCCAAAACATGGAAACAGCCTAAATGTCCATCAACAGGTGACTGGATAAAGAAGAGGTGGTATATTTATACAATGGAATACTACTCAGCCATAAAAACCGACAACATAATGCCATTTGCAGCAACATGGATGCTCCTAGAGAATGTCATTCTAAGTGAAGTAAGCCAGAAAGAGAAAGAAAAATACCATATGAGAGCGCTCATATGTGGAATCTAAAAAACAAAAACAAACAAACAAACAAACAAAAACAAAGCATAAATATAGGACAGAAATAGACTCACAGACAGAGAATACAGATTTGTGGTTACCAGGGGGATAGAGGGTGGGAAGGGATAGACTGGGATTTCAAAATTGTAGAATAGATAAACAAGATTACACTGTATAGCACAGGGAAATATACACAAAATGTTATGATAAATCACAGAGGAAAAAATGTGACAATGAGTGTGTATATGTCCATGAATGACTGAAAAATTGTGCTGAACACTGGAATTCGACACAACATTGTAAAATGATTATAAATCAATAAAAAATGTTTAAAAAAACTAAGAAAGCAAAAAGAGAAAAAAAAATAAAAGATGCCATAGCTAAGGGAGATTTGCGCTCCATCTGATGAGACCAGACTGGTATACATCTCTTAGAAAACATTAAGTTACATGCCAATGTCTATAGAATTCTATATGAATATAATACAAATAGACAGGAGATGGGTAGCGTTCAAAATATTTCAGGAGGAATTTCCGTACTGAAGATAAACAGATGACCTGCTCTTTAAGTCTGGGTAGGATTCAAACCAAGATACACGTGATGGCTATTACCAGGGAAGGGACAATATGCGCAAGTCACAGAAGGCAGGATAAGGTACCTCCCCATCAGGATGAGAAAGGTGAAGGGGGGCGTTACATCAGTGGGCCAGGACAAAAGGGTCACACAGGACATGGAATTAACTGTCAAAAGTGTTGTTTCGTGGGAGAGGCGACACTGGACAACAGTCAACAATCATCCGCAGAAGGAAGAAGATCACGTTAGGGCAGAAACCCTCAGATTATCCAGGCTAACGCTGATCTTATAAAAATCTGTGTGAGTAGAAAAACACCCCCAAATTGTACGGCAAACCAAAGATATGCTGAAAGAAGCCAACACCTGGAGACACAGGCAGGGCCTCTCCTGTAAGGTGTGCCAGGTGTCACACGGAAGAGTGTCCATCTGTCTGGAAAGTCAGAAGATACCCTGAAGGCTTTTCATCAGAAACTAAATACAATAGATTTATGTAACGTAAAGTCCACTCTTGTCACAGCGTGGGGAGGTAAATCAGAGGCTCAAGCAGAAGCAGCGGGGCCAGTTAGAAACGTGATGGGGCACCCTAACTCACCTAAGAAATGGCACTAGCTTCTCCAAGGTGAAGGGAGTAAACAGAAAGTCAGGCGGTTGTAGGAACGGAGGGGGAAGTGACAGGGACCAGGAGCGGAAATGAGTAACATTTTCCGTCACTCACCTGCACCCCACCACGTGAGACTCGCATGTAATCCCCGTTCCTCCCGCTTTTGGTAACAGAGTTCAGGCAAATAAAAAGGTAGATATTGTCCTTTCTTTCTTTTTTATATTCTTATTTTTTTATTGAAGTGTAGTTGACTTACAATGTTGGTTTCAGGTGTACAATGAAGCCATTCAGTTATATATATATTTTTTCAGCTTTTTTTCCATTACAGCTCGTAACAGAAACAGAATATAGTTCCCTGTGCTCTGCAGTAGGTCCTTGTTTATCTGTTTTATATACAGCAGTATGTATCTGTTAATCCCAAACTCCTGACCTTTCTTTCTTTCATTTATTGCGCTGTGAATTCCCCTGTGTATGCTTAAATACATACGTGTGAATGTACCTGTGCGTGTGCACGTGAGAAAGGGAGAGAGAGAAAGAGAGGCAGGGGGGGTGGGGACGCCTGCTCCGAACACAGGGGCGTCTTCCTAAACGGGTGAAACATCTCGTTGGCTAAACTGAGATGCCTGTCATCCTTCATTAGTAAAAATTAACTGTAAATCTCCTTGCCTCCCACAGGAGGGCCTTTTAAACATTCCATCGGGGGCTTGCAGAGGTCGTCTGGCGGGGAGTCAATCAAGAAGCAGCATGAACTGGCAGCAGAAACGACAAGGAAGGTTTTTTCTTAATTTATATATATATATATTATAAAGTATGCATTTATATGCTTCCTTGTCTGTCAGTCCTGGGCAGCCCTCATCTGACTCTGTTGCCATGGCCTTGCCACAGACAGCCCCGTTCCCCCCCTCCCATCACTCCCCCCCCTCCCCGTTTTCGTCCCTCGCCCCTCCCCGCCCCCCACCCCCCACCCCCCCGCTGTCTTCCCAGGGCTGGAGACCCGCGCAATATCATTTTCCGCATAATGAAATCTGGAGTGACATTAATATAAGTGTAATTTTATAGAAGGGAATGGGCCTGGCTGATAGCTTCTACCTGCTGTGTTTTGATGATAGACATCGCGATGTCACCATCTGTGTAATGAAATTTCACCTCCGTAATGGTTCAGATTATCAACCACTCTTCCAAGCCGGCTCTGCGAGTCTACTTATTTATTTATTTACGTATTTATTTATCTGCGAGCAGCACTGGAGGCCCGTTTATCACAGAAGTTATGGGTGAAGAGTGTTTTAAGTGCATTAAGCAAAGTAAAGAAGAAGTAGATGTAAGCCTTTGTTATCACCAGGTAGATACATTGATCGTGCGGGGAAGTTACTATTTATAGTCCTGGACAGAAGCTTCCCCCCCCCCATATAAATGCCCACTGCTAACTGGAACACAGCAAACTGAGGGGTTAACGTCAAATAAGTATAAAATAAAGGTAAGAAAAATGCATTGAGTTTTTATAACACAGATATTGTATCTCTTAATTTCCAAACAACGCTGTCAGAATGCAGTGAGTTAGCACATAGCTCCAGCAGAGAGATGTAAGACAAAATGGATAATATTCACCAAAAGGTAGGTGCTATTACCCTTCTAAACAAAAAGTGAGACTCAGAGAAGATAATTAACTTGTCAGGATGGCCCAGGAATGAAATGAAACCTATTTTAGCTCAAATCTGCCCGCCTCATGAATTCTTGCCCTGTTCATCACGCCAAAGTCGCTTCCCAGGTACTGAGGCCAGGTTGGGGCAGGTGAGTTGGATTCAGTCAAGAAAATCTCAGATATGTCCAAGAGCCTCAATATGGCTCAATATACTCAAATTGTGGTATCGGCTACCTGCTTCTCTAGTTTCAAATGATGACTTAGAATTGGCTTGTTTTCTGTTTCCTTAAATGTGCAGCTGAGACAAATGTCATTAAGAAGGCGAAGAAGACAGGAGAGAGAATAAATATCGATTTATCATCATAGATTGCAAACAGCTTATTGTATTATATTATAAATCCATTTTTTGCATGAATACTTAAAACTACATTTCAGATTATATCCAGACACCTAGAATTTTTGGTAATCAATGTCTGAATATTATGGCTTATTATATTTTCTACCTTGAAAAAATGCTGGCATTATCATGTCATGATTATGAAGTGTTTTAGCTTTCTATTTCTAACCTGAAAAACTTCAAAGGTTCAAAACTTTGTCTCCATATTTTGAAATCGGATTCTTTATCTTTGGGATGTGTCCCAAGTGATAGGCAATAATGACATTCCAATCATGAAAAAAAAATTTACATCATTTGCCTCTGTTGCAAATACATTTTTATAATTTTTACTCACAATTCTCATAGGACATCTTGAGTAGGAAAGAAAGGAATGGAGTTCGTATCCTTTGCCATGTGAAGTCCAAGGCCTCTTTACTTACATCATGGCCTGTAGGACGTGGAACCAACATGAAAATCATATACCGAGTTCTGGCAAAAGCCTGGGGATTGTGGACCGACTTTATTAAAGTGCAACTGACATTTGAGCCCCTTTTCAATAATGTCAGAATTTTTCATCCTCTCCCTCATCCATTCTGCACAATTTCTCTTTTTGTGATGACTTGGTTTATATTTCATCCTGTGTACTTCTTTGACACCCCCAGTTTTATTGAAAACCCTCCAAAATGAGGTACGATTTTTACCTATCTTTAAGTCTACTGTGAGACTGAGCACAGGGCACTGAAAAATCGGGGGTTCTGTTCACGTGTGTTCAACCACCCTCTTTTAACCAGTTTTAAAACCAAGAGAGTTACCTTCACTTACGCATTTTGGGAGTACACTTCTACTGGAAGCCAGATTTTCTGCCTCTAGTCCACCTCCAGAGTGTCCTTACTGCTTTGTGTTGTTTCTGGTTCTCAGATTCTCCTGCATGGAGACTTACGCTTCTTTACGTCAGTCAGGAGTCCCTGTAGCTGGAGGTTGAAGAGCTCACCCTTGATCACCATCTTATGTGGGCTAAGGAAAGAATCAAAATACTTAATACCTGGACAGATGGCCCAAGAGTCCCTGGAGTGTGAAACCAACAATGTTTTGTTGGTGGCGAACACATGCTTATCTGCTCTGGAATAAACAAACCCAGTAGCATAGGTTTGTTTATCAATAGGGGGTAAGGATAGAGGTGGGGAACAAGTTTATACTCTTGACATCTTCCATCTGGGTCTTGAAAGAAAAATCCTGCTAACTCAAGTTTGGAGTTTTTGGGTTTTCTTTAATAAGCTTTTCATGATCCCAAAATGTGTGCATGGATGAGAGACCAGAGCCTGAGGAACTGACTGAGTTAACAACAAACCTCTAATGGCTTTCACCAATATTGGGATACAGCCATAGCCTGCAAAACGCCACATTAAACTATTGCATTTTCTGTCCTCTCTAAATCACACCTAACTTCACTCAGTTTGATATAAACATTATGAAAGATAAGGGACATATATGTGATTGTCATTGACATCAAAAAAGGTAGACTTATCCTAGTAAAGACTTGTTGGCAGAAGTCCAAATCTTCCCTACTAACCTTTGTCTTAATTTCCAACTTACTCAGAACTCCTCACGTTTCCCTTTTGGAAATATGTCATTTTCCAAGACTCATCAAGAGAAAAATTATTCACCTATAATTTACCGCAACAAAGACTGAGCTGCTAATTCTGAAAATTCAAGTTCAAACATACACACACGCACACACATAAACACACACACACACATACACACACATACACACACATCACAGATATATGGAGTCTGTTCTTTATCCTTCTCGTCACTTTTCAGTGACTTGTCCTCCAGTGTTTAAAACTTTTTCATTTGTATTGACATTTGCTCTTTCTTTACAAGTTAGAGGAGGAAAGATGAACAGTGCAGATGCAGTCTAGTTTCCTCATCCTAGGTCTGGAGTCACATCAGTAAGAGAATTCCAGGTAAGGGTTGAGCTTTAGTGAATTGAGGCTCTGGATATATAAACTAAGGTTAGGGGATTTTCCATAGCAAGAGATTATAAATAGGCATAAACAAAAAATCAAGGTAGCTCAGGAAGTTAGGAAGAACTCTAACTGCTAATGGCAGATGGTTTCTAAGGAAGAAAAAAGTGGCCTGTGTTTCAGACTAAACAAAGAGCCAGAAGTCAAGGTCCTATCTTGTGACAGTTAAAGCAAGGTAAATACTTCAGGGGTGGGGTTCAGTAACTTTTCCTGCGAAGTTAGAAATAAGGGTTGAATATCACAAGTCTCAAATCTCTGGGGGTTTCTGAGTTCATGCAAAGTGAGTTAGCTTTAAGAATAATCTAGTCTTTTCCTACTGCTCTGAATTTGTGATCAGCTAGAAGAATGAGATTAAGCTCAGTAAACTAAAAGTAGAGGAAAAGTTTCTCAACTTGATTAAGAAATATCTCAAAAAATCTAGAGCTAACATTATACTGAAATGATGAGAAACTCCAAGATTTCGCACTAAGATCAGGAACAAGGTAAAGATGTCCCCTCTCACTACTAGTCCTTTTCAAACTTCAAGGACTGGCTAATGCAATAAAACAAGAAAAAGGAAATAAGAGGAATGTACAGATTGGGAAGGAAGAAATAAAACTGCATTTTTTCACAGATGATATGGCCATCTAGGTAGAAAATGTGAAAGAATCAATAGCAAAGGTAACAACAAAAAACTAATAAGCAGTAATGACAAAGCTGCAGGATATAAGTTTTACGTAAAAAACTTAGTAACGTTCTTATATACCAGCAAAGAACAAGTGGAATATGAAGTTAAAAATGCAATACCATTTACATTAGCATCCCCTGAAATGAAATACTAAGATACAAATCTAAACAAATATATATATGGACAAGATCTATGTAAGGAAAACTACAAAACTCTGATGAACAAAATGAAAGAAGAGTTAAATAAATAGGAGAGATAGTTCATGTTCATGGATAGGAAGATTTAGTAGTTTCAAGATGTATGTTCTTCCTGACTTGATCAATAGATTCAATACAATTCCAATCAAAACCCCAGCACTTTATTTTATGGACATTGACAAACTGATTCTAAAATTTGCATGGAGAGACAGAAGACCCACAATAGCCAACACATTATTTAAGTAGAAGAGCAAAGTTAGAGGATTGGCATTATCTGACTTCAAGACAATATAGAGCTACAGTAATCAAGACGGTGTGATAGTTGGGAAAGGATAGGGAGCCCTGAAATAGACCCACATAGTCAACTGATCTTTGAGAAAAGAATACAGTCAGGTGTAACACATCCTTCTGTTCTCATCACTTCATCTTGTATAGAGTCTACTTGGCCACCGTTTGATTTTTTTTTTCTATTTTGCAGAAAGAAACCAGGAATCCAGTTCTGATCATAAAGTCACAAACTTCTATGTGCCTGTGATACAAGTGAACATGAGAAAACATTCAGATTCAACAGAACAAAGGAAAGACAATGATAGATAAATAGATAGATAGATAGATAGACAGACAGATAGATAGATAGTTTGAAGTTGCATCCTATATATTAAAATCCTGACTGAGATAAACCTAAAGATTTAAAATTTTACATTGTCTAGTTTATATTTTAGAGTTTTTTGACATTAGGAATGAGCAGACAATGTAAGGGTTACTCAGAGCCTCCAAACCATCCTTCCAAATAGTAAGAAATAGAGAGTTTCTTATACTTAAATTACCCAGGGAACCCAAAGTGATGTTCTCTGCACCCAGAATATAGGAACAGAGAGGTTAGACTTACAGGAGTTACCAAACTATAGCCCATGGGCCAGATCTAGCCCACAGCCTGTATTTGCAAAAAATGTGTTACTAGAACACAGGCACGCTCATACTTTATGTATTGTCTGTAACTGCTTCTGTGCTACAGTTGCAGAGTTGAGATGAGGCATGTGGCCTGAAGCCCTGAATAATTTGCTATTTGGCCCTTGACAAAAAGTTTACTGACTTTTTCACATAAAATATTTATTGACTCTAATATAAGTTGGGGAATAGGATGTCAAAAAGTGTCATGTAAACATACTTTAAGTGACCATACAAAATAAGAACACATGACTAAAAAAACAAAAATGCTGTCCTATCTTTTATGTAGCTAGTAGCTAATGAAAACAATAGGTAATCTGACAAAAGAAATTAAAAAAAACAACATTAATCCTGAAGAAGACAGGAGATGACACTAAAACTCAGTTTCCAAATGCTCCATCATGACAGAAGTTGGGAACCATTTCTTCTAGTTTATAGGAGTGAAGGAAAAATGCAACTTAACCCCAAAAATGAATAAAGTAAATAAATAATTAAGCCCCCTTTAAAGGAATGAGCAAATGCCAAAATTAAAAAAAAAATTATCTCGTGAGTGATCAAAAGTACCCTCATGAGGAACAGAACGTAACTGTTACCCATCTTATAGAAAAGAAAGAAAACAAGAAGTAGAAAAGGAATGTAAATCAAAGCTAATATTCTGGTATATTAACTGATACTTGTTAAACACCTACTGGATTATTAGATGGTGAAAAAAATCATTCTAAATAACCACTCTTCAAATCCAATTATAAATTCTCCAATTCTAAACAAGAAAACAGCAATAAAGAAATAAAATAACTGCCAAAAAAGTGTTACACAGAACACAAGGTGCTCTATTACTGAAGGGATGACCATCGGAATAGCCCAGATGGTTAGCCATGAACAGATGTCTGCTAGAGATGTTCATTTAATAAGCAAGTAAAATGTTTGGGCAAGTGGGATTCCCTGTACCAGTAATACAGCTGGGTACCTGCCCCCTCACAGCTTCATAGTTGGGTTTCTCATGATGGATTTTCCTTTCCCGTCTTCCTTTTCTTGTTTTTCTTTTAAACCTTTTAAAAGCAAAAAACCTTTCCCAGAATTTGCCTAGCAAACACCATCTGCTATCTCACTGGCCAGAGCTGTGTGCCTGTTTCTAAAGAAATCACTTAAGTAGCTATATGTACATCAGAGAAAATATACATTCAGCCAAAGATTGTATCAAGAGACAAAGAAGGTCATTACATAATGATAAAAAGATCAGTTCATCAAGAGGGTATAACATTTTGTAAATACTCCTGCACCTGGCATAGGAGCACCTAAATATAGAGAGTAAATATTAAAATATTTGAAGGAATAAGGGGACGGTATAGCTCAGTGGTAGAGTGCATGCTTAGCATGCACAAGGTCCTGGGTTCAGTCCCCAGTACCTCCATTAAAAATAAATAAACAAATAAACCTAATTACCTCCCCCAGACCAAAAATAAATACGTAAAAATAAAATGAAGAGAGATAAAATATTTGAAGGAATAAATAGCAATACAATAGTAGGGGACTTCAAGCCCACTTTCAACAATGAATAGATCATCTATATGGAAAAATCATACAGAAACATTGGACTTAAACTATACATTATACAAGATGGACCTACCAGACATATGCAGAGCATTCTGTTGAACAGCAGCAGAATATCCAACCTTTTCAATCACACATGGTACACTTTTCAGAATAGATGATAAATGCCACCAAAGAAATCTTAATAAATTTAAGAAAATCGAAATTACATCAAGCATATTTTGTGACTATAGTATGAAACTAGAAATCAATTACAAAAAAAAAACCTGGGAAATGCCCAAATATACTCAAAATGGATTAAAGACCTAAATGTAAGACCAGATACTATACTCCTAGAGAAAAACATAGGCAGAACACTCTTGGACATAAATCACAGCAACATTTTTTTTTTCCAAACCAGCTCCTACAGCAATAGAAATAAAAGCAAAAATAAACAAATAGGATTGAATTAAACTTAAAAACTTTTGCACAGCCAAGGATCCACATCAACAAAACCATCAACAAAACAAAAGGACAATGTACAGAATGGGAGAAAATATTTGCAAATGATTCGACTGACCTGGGACTTATTTCCAAAATATATAAACAGCTCATACAGACTAATATCAAAAAAGACAAGCAACCTAATCAAAAACTGGGCAGAAGACATAAACAGACATCTCTCCAAAGAAGACATCCAGATGGCCAACAAGCACATGAAAAGATGCTCAACATCACTAACTGTTAGAGAAATGAAAATCAAAATTGCAGTGAGATATCACCTCACACCAGTCAGAATGGCCATCATGAAAAAGGCCACAATGATAAATGCTGGAGAGCATGTGGAGAAAAAGGAAACTTCCTACACTGCTGGTGGGAATGTAAATTGGTGCAGCCACTATGGAGGACAGTATGGGGGTTCCTCAAAAAAACTAAAAATGAACTTACCATATGAACCAGCAGTCCCACTCCTGGACAAATATCTGGAGAAAAAAATATAATTCGAAAAGACACATGTATCACAACATTCACAGCAGCACTATTAACAATAGCCAAGACATGGAAACAACCTAAATGTCCACTGACAGATGACTGGGTAAAGAAGCTGTGGTACGTATATGCAGTAGAATACTACTCAGCCATAAAAAAGAATAAAATAATGCAAATAATGCCATTTGCAGCAACATGGATAGACCTAGAGATTGTCATTCTAAGTGAAGTAAGCCAGAAAGAGAAACAAAAATACTATATGATAGTGCTTATTTGTGGAATCTGAAAAAAAGGACACAAATGAACTTATCTACCAAACAGAAACAGACTCACAGAAATAGAGAACAAACATATGGTTATCAGGGGGTAAAAGGGGTGGGAAGAGATAAATTGGGAATTTGAAATTTGCACCTCTTGAGGATTGATGCAAATGTGAGCTATCTTGATTGTGGTAGTGGTTTCATGGGTGTATACATCTATCAAAATGCATCAAATTGTACATCTGAAATATGTGTAGTTTACTGTAGAGGAACCATACCACAATAAAGGTGTTTAAAAAAAAAAAGTTCCCCCAAAAGAACAGCCCAGGGCCAGATTGCTTCACAAGTGAATTCTAGCAAACATTTAAAAAAGACATAGTACCAATCCTTTTCAAAACTCTTTCAAAAACTAGAAGAGGGTGTGGAACACTTTCAAACTGATTTTACAATGCCGACATGACCCTGAAACCAAAGGCAGAAATCTACACCATCTGCCCTGCCTCAGTGATATGGTAGGTCCTGTTTCAGACCACTGCAATAAAACAAGTCATATGAATTGCAGGTTTCCCAGTGCACATGAAAGTCATGTTACACTATACTGTAGCTTATTAAGTATACAATATCATTTTGTCTAAAAAATGTGCTTGCCTTAATTGAAAAACACTTCATTGTTAAAAAATACTAATACCAACTGAGCCTTCAGTGAGTCACCATAGTGACATCACAGGTCACTGATCACAGATCACCATAACAAATATAATAACAAAAAAGTTTAAAATATTACGAGAGTTACCAAAATGTGACTCAGAGCCACCCAGTGAGCAAATACTGTTGGAAAAATGATGCCGATAGACTTGTTCGACACAGGGTCGCGACGAACCGTCCGTTTGTAAAAAAAAAAAAAAAAAATACAGTATTTGCAAAGCACAGTAAAATCAGATATGTTTGTATAAGAAAAGAAAATTTCAGGCCAATATACGTTAAAGTCTTCAGTAAATGGGAAAGCATGCTGGAAATATGGCCTAATATTATCATCATTATTACTAGACATTGACATACTCAAAAAATATAGCCCATGTTTTCACAGTACTGAGTATTCATTGAGGATTATTTGCTATTCTGCTCTATCAAATTATAATGTTCCAAGTGTTTTTAGATGCAGTTATCACCTATTTAGCTCTGGTTGCTGCCAGATTTTTAAAAAATGTCAAATCATTTCATGGCTCATATTTCCTGGGAGTATTTTTTGTATTTGTTGACTCCACCTACATATTAGTGAGTTGGCGCTCAATAATGCTAACCATGTAACTTTATGCCAGGGACTGGGCTAGTTAGTGTGTGCTTTATCTCCTTTAAACCTCGTAATTAGTTCTACAGAGTAGATACAGTTACTCTAACTTCACAGATAAGAAAAATGAGGATTAATGGGGTTATTGTAACTGCCCTGGGTCAAAAAGTTCATAAGTGGTGGTGGTACAGTGTTAGTCTGAAAAATGCCTCCTTTCACCCCGAAAGGAAAATGTTTAGATCCCTGCTATGCAGATGGTGTATGCATTGTGCAATGATCTGTCTTAAACATTCCACCGTTATCTCAAACAGGTCCCAGTTGGAACTCAGTATTTTCCAAGTAACACTCGCTCCTTTCCCTGTGTCCCCTGACTAACTAAAAGCTATCACTGTCCACTCAGGTTCCTGCATTGAATTCTTAAAGTCCTCCTTCTGCTTTATGTTCTGTTTATAATTCATTTCTGAATCATGTAAGTTCTTCAGCACTGTATCTCAAACCCATCCACTCGCCATCTTGCTCACCATCACTGTCTCTCAGCTGGGTTACCGCAACTGGTCCCAACTGGTCTCACCCCCTCACATCCATTCTCCGTGCCCCTGTTACAACTGTCCCTTCTACCGTCAGATATGTGACTTCACCATATTTTTGCTTTCAGTATTAACGGTCTTCCTACTGCACTGAGGACAGAGATCAGACTTCGTAGCTTGGTCTATAGGGATCTTCCTCATTTCTCCTTCTCCAGGTCACTCCATTGGCCTACTACTTGCCTCCTCATTCTTTCCACCTTAGAAATTATTAACTAGTTGCATTTTCACAAAGGGGCCAGGCTTTCGATGTCCTCATGTCTTTGGCCCTTACTTGGTCCTTTGCCTGGACTGCCTTGTCCTACACCCGGCCCAACTAAAGGCTAAAGCAAGGACTGACTAGCTAGCAGCCTTCCCATAAGCTTCACCTGCACAACAGTCAAATCTTGCACAGCTCCCCATAAACTCCCAAATCTATCCCGTTGCACTCACGGCTTCTGCACCCCCGGCCTCAGTAAGTGAAATCAGCTGGAGAACACGGGTCATGTCTTTTTTTACCCAGTTTTATTATGTAGAATTATTACAGTCTGACTGCCCATACACATTATATTGCATGTAAATACATATGTACAGTATACTCCACATTTTTTTTAGTTTTCATATACATAATAATTATCATTTCTAAGAACAGATTAGATCTTTAGCTTTTTAAACTTCCATAGTTATCAAAGGAATAAAGCCAACTACAAAATAAGAATCAACAGAATGCAGTAATCCAATCAGAAAGGACAGTCAGATGTGCTTTCCAAGAAATCAAAATAATAATTAGTTCATCTGTTCATCTTATTGTTACTATTTTTTAGATTCTTCATGTAAATGATGTCATATGGCATTTTTCTTTCTCTTTCCGGCCCACTTCACTTTGAATGACAGTCTTCAGGTCCATCCATACTGCTGCAAATGGCAGTATTTTATTCTTGTTTATGGTTGAGTAGTGTTCCATTGTATATATGTACCACATCTTCTTTATCCAGTCATCTGTTGATGGACATTTGGGTTGTTTCCTTGTCTTGGCTCTTTTATTTTATATCATCAGAATTTAGTGAGCCTGGCACAATTTTGTTGCTCAATAAACTGTTCCAAATAGCATAATACATGAATAAGTGAATGGCTAAATAGAATGGAAGGAAATAAGGGAAGGAAGAAAGGGAGAAAGAAAAATATATGTCCTCGTGCTCAGGAAGACTATAAAAACTTGACATCCTTGATTTGGGGAGTATGGTGTTGAGAATGAGAAGCACATGCTGCTCTAAAATGCAAGTGTTATTTTTAGAGAAAATAAATTATAGTGTGTTTCTTGTAGAACAAACTGTAAACCTATCACCTCCTGTTGTAAATCTGACCCTCCATGGCATAAATCTTGCTTGTAATCTCAGTGTTTTTCATAAAATAGTATTCTATTCTTTAAAAGAGGAAAATGATCTAACCTGCAGCTCTAAAACTTTACTTTTCAAAAAAAAAAAGAGAGAGAGAGAGAGAAAGAGAGGATTATTGAAATTTATAGATTTGGCCATGGCAAAATGACATTTATGTTTTTCAGTGTTAAAATGAAATCAAATATATAACTTGTTGGGTTTTGCTTTCATGACAAATAGGGACTGACAAATACATACCACATTACCATCCTTGATTGCTCTGATGGAACTGATTTTCATCTTGTGTTCCTCTAATTACATGAAAATTGCATACTTTTTATGCATGACACATTTCGCACAGCTTTCGCAAAAGGTTGTGAAGAGACAGGGAAAAAAAAAAACAACAAAAAAACATTTATCAGTTTTTTTTCCCCTTTTGCAGCCACAATTGATCATCTTCCCGGCAATCAATCTTGCTTTATGGGACTACTTTTCTCCACTATTGTTGTAACCAAGTGGCAGCAGAAAGGCACTGTACACAAAAAAAATATGGTGGAGGGTTTTTGGTGTTTTTCTCTGCTCTTAAAAGACGAGATTTAAGATGCCCTTGCTTTCCAACGATAGCTCAGAGTTGTTTCTCTGCTCTTCATTCCCCTGTCGGCCTGGATGCGAAGCTTCGATCATAGAAAGTGTGGTAGGACTCCTGTCTAAGCTCCTTGCCCCACCCTTTATTTCTTATTCAAACTACTTTACATTTACAGAGAATATTTAACATTTTAAAGCACTTTTCTTACCCATTTTTTTATGTGAGCTTCATAATTAAATGGGATCTAATTAGAGCAGATAATTTTAACCCACATCTGAAAGATGAGGAAATTGAATGATTATATGACTTACGACTTGCCTAAATTGAGATGATTTATTTGTTTTGAATCTTGAAGTTGACTCAGAAGTCCTGGCTTCCAGTCCCAGCTTTCCCCAGAGGGTTTGCCTTCTCTTGAAGGGAGACCTGGGAAAATCGTTTTTCTGCTACCCAGCCTGAAAATGTATACACACCGGACACCCAAAGCAAATACCACGGCAAATTACAGGCAATCAATTGGATGTTTCCTTCCCCATTCTTTATTTCTATTCTTCCTGGAAGAAGAAGGCATTGGCATTCAGTCACAAGAGGCTCAGAGTTGTTGTATTGAACTCGAAAGGGATGGTAGAAGGCACATCTAATTCCTTGAAAATAATGACAAATTATGCAATTTTTGCTTTACCCAACTAGATTGAAAATGCTTGGGGGATAGCCAAGCTGCCTGGCAAAGGGAGGCATTTGATGTTCGGGGCTTTGGAGCCGAGGGAGCGCGTTGCTTTTCAAATAGGTGCAGGATCCTAAAGCTGCGCTCGCTTCCCTTTTTTTTGGACAGGAGCAGCACCTGGCCAACTTCAGGAGAACAAAGCGTCCATCTGGACCGAAGGGAGGGAGAGCTGGTCGCCCGTGGAGCCGCCGAGAACAAGGCGTTGGTTCCCTTTGAAGCGCTGGCATTCTTCTTAATCACCTGGCAAAGTCTTAATTTAAAGAGGGGCTCTTCGAGAAGCAGGGGATCTCAAGTACATTTGACTTTCATATCCAATCTACTTACCTTTCATCAGGTTTATTAAAATGGGTGATGTGTTAATTGTGAACCCCTACTGTATCTGAATATGAAGTGCTGCCTTGAGGGTCTCCCTGGCTGCTCCGTTTGGTCCTGGGATGCACTCCCATCGCTGCCTTTGCCAAGGAGTAATTATTTCTGGGGATAAAGACTGTGATATTGGGCGCACTGGGCTATGATTGTTGCAGGGTAAACACAAGGGGACTTTAGGTTCTTAGAATGCCTAATGAGATGACAATAAATTCATTGTGGGACAGCTGCAAAACACAAGCCTGGGAGCTACTGCATTTTTTCTCGTCGGATAGACATGCATTGATGCTCTTCGTATCTTTACTCTTATGAAGTAAACATCTTAAAGGAATTCTCCCATCTTTTTAGAAAGATACCTGATTCACGTTGGGGAAATACATAAAACCTATGAAGCTATGGTCTTAGGAAGGCTAGTTGGCTCCATATAGTGCATGTGGAATGTGACAGTGATTTTAGTACATGCATCTCACCCAAACTCCACCTTGGAGCACTCTTTTCAAAAAGAGGGGATAAGTGTTTCTTGATT